>NW_019154109.1:23432469-24087959 GCF_002288905.1 Enhydra lutris kenyoni | reverse complement strand
TTCTAGCAGTTTTGGAGTGGAGTCTTTTGGGTTTTCCACATATAGAATCATATCATCTGCGAAGAGTGATAGTTTGACTTCTTTGCCAATTTGGATGCCTTTAATTTCCTTTTGTTGTCTGATTGCTGAGGCTAGGACTTCTAGTTCTATGTTGAATAGCAGTGGTGATAATGGACATCCCTGCCGTGTTCCTGACCTTAGCGGAAAAGCTTTCAGTTTTTCTCCATTGAGAATGATAAAAAAATACGGCTTTTGGAGAGAGAGGACAGATTCAAGTCTTGGCTCTGGCAAGACACTTTACCACACTGAGCCTCTGTTTCCTCTTCAACAGAGTGGAGGAGGCTGAGGACCGCCTCAAAGGGATGGGGAGGCTGATGGAAATGAGATAAGGCATGTGAAGAGGTTTTTCAGGAAACAGTAAAGCATTAAATGGGAGCCGCTCTGAGACACCGGGTGGGTTGGAATGTGTACACTTGGGGTCCCTTGGCGGTCCTCTTTCCACAAGACCTGACTGCTTCCCCTGCTGGTGCTCCTCGGGATTCTGCCCTCTCAGCACTCCCCACCTCTGCTTCTCTGCCTCTAGGACTGGCCTTTGCCGGGGATGAGTCCTCCTATCTGTAGAGCTCACCCACCTCTCCTCCCTGCCAGGATTCTGGAACCCTGGGAGGTGGGGAGGGTTGCTACCAAGACGTGGTGTGATATCTGCTGAAAGCTTTGCCCCTTATTTATTTGTTTATGATTTTTAAGTTTTATTCTGGAATATCTCAAACACATACAAAAGTAAAGAAAATAGTGTAATGAACCCTAAGTACTCAGTCCTCAAGGCCAATAATTATCAATACATATCCAGTCTCGTTTCGTTCATAACGCCGCCTACACCTCTGGTGCCTTGGATTATTTTAAAGGAAAGCACTTAAAACACACACACACACACACACCACACACACACACACACACACACAGATCACAATACCACTATCACACCTAAAAATTTAAAGATTGTTCCTTACTATCATCAAACATTTAGTTGGAGTTCACTTTTCCCCGATGGTCCCACAAATGTTTTCGTGGGGTAGATGTCTTCAGATCAGGATCTGAACAAGATTCACACCACATGCTGCCGTTTTGGTGCAGGTGTGTGCTCCCCTAGAAGGGAGGGCGACATGATTTATGCAGGAAAGGGAGAGAGTGATTTCAGGACCAACATGCTCCAGTAGCACACAAGGTCCAGGGCACACGTGGAGGAGTTGGCTTTGGAGAGGCGTGGAGATCCAAGGATGTGTGGTCTCAGAAGTTGGCAGTAGGAAGGTGAGGTGATGCTTATCTGGTCGCTTCTATTTTCTCAATCAAATACGGAAATAGGCAAATCGCTTTGGGCTGGGGAGCATCTGAGCACCGCTCTGGACAATCTTCTTCATTTGATGCGTAAGGAAAGCAAGACCCAGAGAAGAGATTTGCCTGTTTCCCTGGACAGTTCATAACTGGCTTAAGATCAGAACCTAGATCACCGGGTTCTGAGCCCTGTGTTCTTTTTAATCCCTGTCAATCAGCAGGAGGAGATGTCTCTGGTTTTCCCTATAGAGGTGGTTGGCTAGACTCTGGTGAGCTACCAGGGAGCTGTGTCCCTGGGGACTGTTACTAGAATTTCCACAGTGGCTTTGGTGTGTCTGGATATTGGGGGGCATGATTAATTGATTTGTTTAATTTAAAGATTTTATTTATTTGTTAGAGAGAGAGAGGGAGAGAGAGCAAGCACAAGCTGGGGCGGGGAGGAAGGAGAAAAGGACAAAAGAAGAAAAGCCTGATGTGGGGGCTTGATCCCAGGGTCCCAGGATCATGACCTGAGCTGAAGGCAGATGCTCAACTGACTGAGCCCCCCAGGTGCCCCTGGGTTGCATGATTTAAATCGAAGTGTTTGGTCAAGGAGGAGACTCAAAATTACAGAATTTCAGACTTAAGGAGGCACCTCTAGGTGCTCCCAAGATCCATGCTCATTGCTAAGATATCCCTCAGAGCCCCTTATAATCCTCCAGTAAGTCATTGCTCAACCGCTTTTTTCCCTCTTTCTTTCTTTCTTTTTTTTAAGAAAAAGAGAAAGTGAACACGAGAGGGAGGAGGGACAGAGGCAGAGGGAGAGAGAGAGAGACTTAAGCAGGCTCCATGCTCAGCGTGGATCCCGACATGGGGCTCAATCTCACAACCTTGAGATCATGACCTGCGCCGAAAGCGAGAGTCAGATGCTTAACTGCCTGAGCCGCCCAGGTCCCCCTCAGCCACTGTACGATCACGTGCAGTGACTGGGCGCTCCCCACCTCTCAAGCAGTGTCCCCTACTGTGGGACATCCCTAATGGCAAGAAAACATCAGGCTAATGTGGGGTTGAAATCTGCGTCTGTATAATTTTTACCCACTGAGTCTAATTCTGCCTCTGGAGCTGTACAGTGAGACTCCTCTCCCTTCTTCTCGACAGCCTTTCAGTTACTGGGACCTCCCTCCCAGGGCCCCCTGCTGAGAAGTGACACTGCTTCTGAACGTCAGGAAGCAGAGCTGTCCCCAGAACGGCAGCCTCACCCCAAAGCTTGGAGGACCAGATTCTCTGGATAGCTCAATTTTTGTTGCTTATTCTAATGGATGCCAGGACGTCAACTCTGCTGCTGCTCCACGTTCTGCTTCTTAAAAATGCATTTTCTTTTCACTTCAGTGTCCTGGGACCCCAGTCACAGCTCTCTAGTACACCCCACTTGTCTTGCCTGTACCCCCACGCGGACCCGGGGCACACTGTGGGCAGGACCTTCTTCCTTCCCCTGTTAGAGTCCCACAGGGAGGTCCAGGGCCCCAAGCCTCGGTCAGGAGGCTCCTGCACTGACTCACTGGCAGATTACCAGTAGGAAGTCTCTGGCAGGGGAGGTGGGCATGCTCCTGGGTATGGCGATGTCAGAAATCCCTACACTTACCCCTCACTATGCCAATTCTTCCCACACAGCAAGGTTCGCCCCCGGACCTTCCTCCTCTGTAAAGTCTTCCCACTGCGCTAACCTCCTCTTTCTTGGGAATTTGCATCGTTATAGCAGTGGGGTACAGGTTGGCGCCATCTTTACCCATGGGAAGGAATATTTGATGGGTGTTGTTTGGAGTTGCAGCAGTGGGGACCACAGGAAGCAGACCTTCTCCTACTCCGCCTGTTGTTTGTAAATGTTTGGAGCACAACTCACTTCCTCATCGCCTGCGCGGGGACGGACGCCTCAGCACCCCCGCTTTGGTAAGCCACTGCTTGATGGTGACTCTCAGCTTGCCGTGTGGTTTCTCTGATTGTTGCCTGAACCTTAGTTTTCTTCCCCAACCCAGGCATAAACCACTGATGGCTGGGGTGAGTCTCACTAATCTTTAGCCTTTGGCCCTTCTGAACCTGGGTACGTACTTGTGGCTTAAGAAGTAACTGCCTGGGGGCGCCTGGGTGGTGGCTTGGTGGGTTGGGCCTCGGCTTTCCGCTCAGGTCAGGATCTCAAGGTCTTGGGATCGAGCCCCACCTCGGGCTCTCTGCTCAGCAGGGAGCCTTCTCTCCACCCCCCCACCCCCCGCCCCTCTGCCTGCCTCTCTGCCTACTTGTGATCTCTGTCAAATAAATAAATAAAATCTTAAAAAAAAAAAAAAAGGAAGTAACTGCCTGATTTCTTGAGTGAATAACAGGGGAGGTTCCCTATTCCCAGCATCCACAGCGGTGCACTGTGGTTCTCATCTCCCTTGGAATCATCCCTTCTGAGCAGCCTCAAGGAGGAGAGAGACTGGAGTGAGCGGGCGTTCGTGTGTGTGTGTGTGTGTGTGTGTGTGTGTGTGTGTGTGTGTGAAGGAAGAGGGAAGCACAAGGGGAGAACCCTTCACGCCCCCCACCCTGGCTGTGGGAGAAGGTGGAACTGGGATGCTCTCTGGCCCCGCTGGTCTGCATTCACCCAGAATCCTCTGCTCTAATCGGGCAGGAGTCCTGCTTCTGCTCGTCTTCTCTCATCCTTCCCCCTCCTCACTGCCACCTTCCTTTTGTAATGACTCTGATGAGTTTCAAAGCCTAGAGCATCCCTTTCCTGACCTCAGCAGTCCATATGATTGCATTTGATTTGGCTTTGGCTGAGCCCTTGACCTATTGTAATTATTTTCCCAAAGTGCCTGCAGTCCCCAGTGCACACAGCTAATTATCTGCAGAACACGCGCCGAGTGATCTCTCAGCTTCTGAGGGGTCTGGGGCTCTGCAGCCCTCGCTTGTTGGTTGAGTACTGGACGCTTTGGCTGAACTTCCCATTCAGGGTTTTGGCATGTGGGAGGTTCAGTAAGGGCCCCGTTCCTTCCGGGGGCTGGCTGGCAATGAGTAACAACCAGTAATCAAGAGGACGCTTTGCCTGGATATTCATTCCGACCACATGGTGGCCAGCCCGCTTTCTGGGAATGAGGCCACCATGGGAAATCATTTCATTCAATTACTTAGTCAGTTCATTCCTTCATCTATTCAACATCTTTTGAGACCCTACGACATGGTAGACATTATTCCAGGTGCTCTGTATCTGGTGAATGAATAAGACATGGCCTTTGCTTTCAAGAAACTTGGTCTAGTCAAGGAGATGACAAGCACATAGGAGAGTCTTATATGCGCCGAGGGAGGTGCAGATCGAATGCCACAGGAGTTCACATGACAGAGGGGAAAAGCACTTTTAAATGAGGGGACAGGGAGGTTGTCTGGGAAAGGATATGTTTAAGCTGAACTTAGAAGGCGGGTTTAATTTGGCTCTTGGGAGGCAGAGATTAGAAGCCCATTATATGTGGGTGAGTCTGTAGGACTTTCTCCTGAAGGCCCATCAGGGGACCCCAGCTTCCTCAAGGCCAGCAGCAAAGTCTCTACAGAAACCTTGCTGGCCCCCCATCCTCACTCCCTCCCAACCAGAGCAGTGATCCTCTGCAGAATGATGTTCAAGGTCATGTTCATGAAATGTCATAGGCTTATGGCTCCACAGTCTTCTTTCTGGCCCATCTCATGGAAGCTGAGGAACTTCCCCACTTCCAACTTCTGCAACCTCCTTGCTCCCCACTGTGCCCTCTCCAGGGTCCGGATGAATCACTCTAAGTGTCAGAGATGCTGCCACCACAGACTGAAGACCTGAGAAACATACCTGTTCCCAGACCTGCCACTCCCGGATAACTTCCTCACCTTTGTTCCTTGGCTTAGGCTGATCGTCCCTCCTTCTCCCTCCTCCCAGGGCTGACTCCTTACATCCTTCTAGACTCAGCTCCAGTACTGCCTCTCCCTCGGGACCCCTTCCCCTCCACCCGGATGTGTTATGTGTCTCTCTCGGCATTCCCATCAATGCCACTGTTGCTCAGAACGTCTGTATTTGAATCTGGTACAGTTGGTTCTCTGCGGTCAGGAACTCTGTGTTTCCATCACCAGTGCATACATAGTAAGTGCTTAATTGGTGTTTGTTGGATCAAGAAATGCAGACATGGTGCTCTGTAAAGCAGATGCCTCTGCAACGAATGGGGATTGAAGAAAAGGACTTTGCCCATTTTTCCTAAATCTGTCATGATATTGAAATTATGTCTCTGCTGTGGCCGTATTCTGGCAAGCCAGGAAGCCCAGGAACTGGACTCAGAAGTGGGAAAAGCTTATGGGATGTGACGGGAGGTGGTGTCCTACATGACCTGTGGACCTGGCTGCTGGGAGACCTTCTGGGTGAGACTCTTACCCAGATGCATGGCCTTGATAGTCTTCAGGAGATCAGTGGTTCTCCAAGTGGAGTCCCCAGACTCCATTAGTATCACCGGGCAACTGCTTGGAAATGCAGATTCTCAGCCCTACCCCAGAGCTACTGGGTCAGAAACACTGGGGCCGGGGCTCAGCCATCCGTGTTTTAACAAGGCGTCTGGGTGACTGAGATGTGCTGAAGTCTGAAAACCTCTGGCCCAGCTCAGTGCTCCTTAAACTGTGCTCGGTATAAGAATCACTTGGGGAGGGGGGCACCTGGGTGGCTCAGTGGCTTAGGCTTCTGCCTTCAGCCCAGGTCATGATCTCAGGGTCCTGGGATCGAGTCCCGCATCGGGCTCTCTGCTCGGCAGGGAGCCTGATTCCTTCTCTCTCTCTCTGCCTGCCTCTCTGCCTACTTGTGATCTCTCTCTGTCAAATAAATAAAATCTTTAAAAAAAAAAAAAAAGAATCACTTGGGGAACTTACCTAGGATGAAGATCCCTGGACCCCATTGCAGAAGCTGTGATGCAAGAAGTCAGAGAAGCCGGGCGTGTGTACCCTGGGAGATTGGGGACCCCGCTCCGGATCATGTGTCCGGTTCATCCCTGGGGCAGGAGCTGATCGCTGAGGTCCCCGCTGTAGCGGCTGGCCTCCGGCGCTGGTTGGCCGGGAGCTGTTGGTGTAATGAGAGGCAGAAGGTGGGCCTGGGGAGTGGGTGCTCTGCCAGCCTTCCAGTTGGCTGGGAGAGGCCCTCCGCGGGAAACCGTGATGACCCAGAAACGAAAGGGGCCCCTGCCTGAAGTGGGACAGTCTTTCCCCCAAAATAGCCTAGAGTGGTACTAGGGGGAGAGCCTGGCACTTCTGCCCCTTTAAACTCGTTTGTAATTTGCATTTAAAAATAGAAAGAAGCTCATGAATAATTTGTGAGTCATGAGCAAGCCCCTTCAAAATACGGTCATGAATAAAATATCCTGCTTTGCCTCCTCTAAGGGCACCGGCCTTTGATGTTTTATTGATGGCTTGCCTGCCCTGAGTGCTGCCGGGCTCTGGGATTAACTCATGCACTTGGGCCCACGACCCTCCCAGGCTGGGGGGTCTGCCCTTGTTTGCTGGCTGGCTTGCTTAACACATAAATATACCACCTTGTTTCAGGCGGTTGGAAAGGGCCACCTCAGATCCCTTTGGAACAAGAAGCATAATTACGGGACTGTGGCAACCTCTGCCCTGGCCGCAGAGAGGCTAAGACCTAAATCACCAGAAGCCATTGTTTGTAGCAAGGTGAGTGTTTAGAGCAGGTGTAAGTGTGTCTCATTTTATTGCTTCCTAGGAAGCCAGGCATGGAAAGCAGACATTAAGGAGCTATAAATAATTATCCCCCGGAGCCTGCACGAAGAGGTACCCTGGAGGCATGTGCCTCATGTGCCAGGGGCTCTGCCTTCCCAGGGGAGGGGTGTATGTGTGTGTGAAACAAAGGTGGAAGCCCCAGAGAAGGAGCTGGAGGTAGGGCTTGGCTTAGCATCCTACCTAGGGAGTCTAGGCACCTGCCAGGGACCCTATCTTCCGGCAAGTCCAAAGGACTGCCTGAGTGTGTTGCTGTCTACATAGGCACAGGAAAAAGTGGGGGAGGGTGGAAGAGGGCAACTTCATGGCTTTTAAAGTAAAAAGAAACAAACCAACCTTATAAGGAGAAGAAATTGCGTGGATGAAGAGGATGCTGGTCGTGAAGTTCCAGACACTGGATGTCCTGACTTAGGGGAGCCCCCAGCTTCCCTCCCCGAGGTTGATCTGGATGGGCTGGGAATTCACCCTGGGACAACAGGGAGCTGAGGTGCTTTCGGTCTGTCCTGGGATAGAGTGATTATTGGAGGTGGGACAGTTTTGGGGTGGGAATGTGGAGACCCTACCAATGTCTTTGACTTAGGTCTTGGGCCATGTCCCCAGTTTGCTGAGAGAGATCACCGGAACAGTGGAGGGAATTGTAATAGGTGGGGACAGAGCCCTTCAGAATCTCAGCCCTGTCAGAGTGGACAGCTGCAGTCATCCAACTACAGATCCGGGTCTGGTGGTGATGAGAAGAGCCAAGGGACACTGGGGACATGGCAGAAGCAGTTGATGGCATTCAGGCCGGAGAGTGGGAGCACCTTGATGGCTGGAGACCACAGTGGTCAACATAGAGATGGCATGAGCTCTCTGTGGAGAGCTCCATTAGATCTGGCTGCTCTCCTCTTCCCCTTCTGCATTCTGTGACTGACCATGGAGTCCTGAGTTAGAGTTTCCAGGCTAGTCTCCCATGGAGGGTAGGACAGTGGTTCCTACCAAGATGCAGAAAGAGGGGTGGCTGGGTGGCTCAGTCAGTTAAGCATCTGACACTTGATTTCAGCTCAGGTCATGGTCTCAGGGTCATGGGATCGAGCCCCACATTGGGCTCTACACTGGGCATGGAGCCCGCTTGAGATTCTCTCTCTCCCTGTCCCTCTGCCCCTCCCCCAATGCACACGTGTGTGTACGCACGTGTTCTCTCTTTCTCAAAAAAATAGAAAATAAAAAAGATGCAGGAAGAGGTCATGGAGTGGAGGCAGACTGAAATGATGAGAGAGCACAAGCCTTGGTGGAAAGAAGAGACCGGGGCAGACAGGTACATGAGCCTGCACCCCGCCCCCTCCCATGACTCAAGGCAGCAAGGTGTCCGGATTAAGTGGGTTCTATCCCAGCGGGGGGAGGTGGGAAACATTAGTACTAGACATCTGACTGCTATCTGCCGGCCAGCTGTCACAAAAATATAAAGGATCCCCGAGTATTATGATGTAAATCTCAGCCCCAGGCTCTGTAGCATAGAGTGTGCAGCAGCCTGGGGGGCCGTGGGCAGGGGGCTCGTGGCCTCTGCCGCAGGCTGCCCTTCTGGGGAAAGTGTGTTTGAATAGGATCACAGCCTCGTGCAAAAGGACATCATGGCTTTCCCCGCTGGGAGTAGGGGATAGGTATTTTTTTAGGGGGTCTCTTAGTCTGTTTGGGTTGCTCTGACGGATTGCCGCAGACTGGGTGGCTTACGAACGACGGGATTCATTTCTCACAGGCAGCCAGAAAGTCCCATTTTCGCTTTTGTTTCGCTGGAAAGTCCCAGATCAGGGCGCTGGCAGACTCAGCGTCTGATGAGGGCTGATTCCTACTTTATAGACAGCCATCTTGCTGTGTCGTCCCATGGTGGAAGGGACCAAGGAGCTCTGCGGGGCTCTTTCATAAGACAACATGACCACCCCCATGACCTAATTACCTCCCAAAGGCCCCACCTCTTTTTTTTTTTTAAGATTTGTTTATTTATTAATTTTAGACAGAGAGAGCACAAGTGGGAGGGCCAGAGGGAGAGAGAGAGAATCTCAAGCAGACTCCCTGCTGAGCACAGAGCCCCACTCGGGGTTCGATCTCATGACCCTGAGATCACCACCTGAGCCTAAACCAAGAGTCGGACGCTGAACCAACTGGGCCACCCAGGTGCCCTGGCTTTCCTTCTTAATACCATCCCACTGGGAGTTAGGGTTTCTACATAGGAATTTTGGGGAGATACATTCAATCTATAGAGGAGGGGTTGGGGGGTTGTGGGTGTGTATGCTAACAGTGTGGTTCCCTGAGGCCCCTAAAGAAGACCGTGAGTGTCACCACGTGTCCCCCCAACACAAGGACACAGGTGAGGGGATAGACGTCTTTACTGGTGATCAAGTTCCTTCATGCTGCTTATTGGACCAAGGGCCAATGCCAGTCTCTAAATCTATGTGTAGAGCCAATATTCAGGTGTGAGAGTATTGATTTCAAAGGGGGTATAGAACTGTGTGCGTGTGTGGGGGGGGGGAGGAATTGTGGTTGTAGTGTGAATTAAGAGACACTTGAGCACCAAAGGGTTCATAGGAGGTGAGAACAGCTCATTGCCGTCTTGCCCACGCAGTCTGGGACCTGAGCTAGCTATTGCTGAGACTCAGGAGAGGCCAACACCCCAGAAAAGGCAAGTGGGGAAAGAAAATATGTTTCCAGGCCAGAGGACGGAGGAGATGGTCCATTTCCTCATCATGCGTCTCAGCCAGGGTTCAACAGAGCACCCTTCCTCCGGAGCCTTCTCCGCCGTCCTTCAGGACGTGGACAATAGGCAGGAATGTGGCCCAGCCCAGCGCCGAGGTCAGGTGGCTGGGAGTCCGGGGTGCGGCCCCGGGCCAGCGAGCCCCAGCTTCCTCGCCTGTAAAGCGGGCATTCCATTACTTGCCGTGGTTGTTGTGAAGGCGAAATGAGGGCTGTTTCAGCACTCCGCATGTGGTGAGTCCGGTGAGTGTAATTTTCAGTGCTTCTTGAAAACCAAATACATAGCGACGGGATGAATATCACTGTAAAATGTGGGAAAGTCTCTATATACTAAATATGATGAATTAAAAACTTTTTGAAAGGCTATTACACATGCATAGAAACAAAATAGGGCAGAAGGATATGTTGCACAAAAGAGGTTCCCCTCTTTCCCTCTTCTTAGTTCCCAGGTTCCTTCTCCCAAGGGATGATCAGGGCTCACCCTCTTGCCGGGAGGGCTATGTTTCAGAGCCCTGGCTCCCCCCTTGTGCGCCAACCATCGCAGCCTCCGAGATCTAGGCAGCTTCGCTTGCCTGGGAGCCAGTTTTGCAGAACACAGGATTTGAAATGTCTAACACAGAAATAAGTGTTCCCCACATTTGTTCGACAAAGGATTTGTTTTCTCATACCCTGGTGCCCCAGACAAATACCTCTGCCTTGCTGGCCCCTTGAATGGCTGCTGGCGTGTTTCTCTGTGATGGCCAAGAGGCAGGAGTCAGTGCATGAGACGTGGACGAATGCCCCGTGGAGGCGGGGGGCTGTCAGGAGGCTGTAGCCGCACCCCTGGCCACTACCCCTTCTCACTCCATTGGCCCCTGCGAAGCGGCCTGTTGTGATGGGGATGTTTATGAGTAAACCCTGGGCTTTTGAAGCAGCAACTACCATGGCTGAAGTCTCACTGTGGCAAAAGATAGGCAAGCAAAGCCAGCGAAAATGACCTCTCGCCCTCTGGGCCCCTAAAGATGCCATCGGTGTCGATTGCTGCCTGGGTTTATCCGCAGGCACTGACCCCAGTCATGAGACCCCTCCAGCCCCCTCACCCTGCCCCTCCCCCACCAGGAAGGGCCAAGCCCTGGGACTCCTGCTGGGTCCTCACGAAGACTGGGTGCTGGGCTGTGTCCTGAGGATTCGAGCTCTGGGGAGACTCTGCCCCGCCCCAAGGAGCTCATGTCCCAGGCCGATGGGGAATGGGCTCTGCAGGCCTGTGCACCAGGCCCAGCTCCCAGATGCAGTGGGAAGCTCACTCCGAGGAGGATCGGCTTTGCTTGGTTAGAGCCTCCCTCCGCAAGGCTGCAGTAAGTGCATCAGAGCACTCGGTTCTAACGGAAGCAGTGATCCTAGAATCTCCTATCTGTTTGGCCCGTGACACTCTATTCTGAGGTCCCACAGCTATGGTTTTGCTTCCTGACCTCAAGAAACTCATAATAAGTGAATTGCCGAGCCGCCGACGTGAGTGTAGAGGTGTGTGCCGGCCGCTGGAATGACTGAGCCCTGCAGCAGGAGAGGGGCAAGGCAGGGTCGGCATTTGCCTAGGGGCAGCTCGTGCAGTTACCGAGAAAATAGCAGGACCTGTTCACAGTTCTGTCCACGGTCTTGCCACAACCCCACGTGTCCTATACCTGCTTCTCCTTACTATTTCCTTCCTTCTTTTTCCCATTACGAACTCACCTCCATCAAAGACCCAGGAACTCCTGAAGAATTTTCATGGGAAAATGGCTACCCAGCCAGAGCATCCTCGCCTCTGATGAAGACCAGTGGGCAGGGCCAGCTCAAACTCAGGAAGGCACTCAGATGAGCTCCTGGCAAGTTGGGTCTGAAAGACAAGGCTCATTCCACTCTAACTCACTGGGCTTCTGTAGTTCCTCAACCATGTCCACTTCCGGCTGGCTCTGGCCTCAGGACCTTTGCACTGCCAGGTTCCTCTTCCTGATAAGCTCCTTCTCCAGGTATCGGCCTGACACCTCCTTCTTTCAAGTCTGTATTTAAATGCTACCTTCTCCGTGAACGTTCCCTGACCATCCTGTTTGAAACCCATCAGTCTTTATTTCCATTTCCTGCTTATTCTTCCCCAAAGCACTTATCTCTAACATAGCCTCTATTTTTCTTACCGATTTTTCTTTATTATCTATCACTCTGCAACCTCCAACTAGAACATCAGCTCCCGAAGGCAGAGTTTTGCCTGCCTTGTTCACCACTGGGTCTCCTACCCCTAAAACAGTGCCTGGCACGAAGCAGGCATGCACAACGTGTGCGTTGAATAAATAATGAAGGATTGGGTATTTCTGGGGGCTGAATAATGGGACCGAAGGGAGGTTCATCTTACACCTCCACTGAGGGGCTCTGCATAGTGGTTGGGGGCTGCAGGAGAAATCACTGGGCAACTCTTCTGCTCCGTTGACTCTGGGGACCCTGTCCTCGTTCATGGAGGATTCACACCCCACTACCAGGCTCCGGTCACAGGCTTCCTTTGGGGCTCATCTGGGGGCTTGGCACTAAATGGGCAGTATTCTGCTCCTCTTCCCATCCCCCACATAGTAGGTGCTCCTGGGAGGTGTGTCCAACTGAGTGGGCCCCCCACGCCCTGTTCTGTGAGGGGCCTGCTCATCACAGGCAGTATTTCCCTGGTGTGACTTGGCAACAGAGGTGTTAAACGGAATATAAGAATGTCCTTGTTCTCAGGCCCTGCGTTCTGTCTCTGCACATGCACCAGCAGGGAGATCTCTCCTTCAAGGGAAGGAGGCGGTGCGGGGTCGGGGTCCCCAGTCAGCTTGGTTGCTTTCTCCCGCTGCTTTGGCAGCGGCCTCCCTGCCCTGGGGTCCCAGGCTATGTGGTTGCTGAGCGACTCACCACCCCAGACCCACCACCCCCAAGTTCTGTTTCCTACTAAGGGGCACTGCTCCTCCATGGGATTTGGGGGGTCCTTATAACCATCCGTTTACCACATGGCGATTCAGAAGAAATAGCCCAGGTCAACTCAGAAGCGCCCAGGGGCAGATTCTCCTGCCTGCTGCTCTTGCTGCTGCCTTGCGGACACCTCTGTTTGGTGGGGGTGGGGGGAGAGGCGCGCTAGGAAGGGCAGAACAGCCCCCACTGAAGACCATTTTTCACTCTCTCAGAATCTTAACAAAAGATCCCTACAGCTTCGGCTGGAACCCGTTTCTCTCTGTCTTTGCTCGGTGATAGGAAAATAATTGGTTCCCATCATCCTCAATGTAGATAATCTCGCCAGACGGAACAGTTGCTGCGTTCAGACCACGCTGCCGGGTGCAGACACAGACCAGCTCCAGGATTTGTGGTTGGAGTCTATTAAACTGTTTTGTGTCTTTTCCAGGCTGTGCACATGACTTTTTCGTTTAGAAACTACGAGCATCGAGATTCCAGCATCTCCCACCCGATTCTTGCTTCTTTTGGAGTTTCTTTCATCTTCCATCTCGGTTCATTCTCTGTCCTTCCTCATGAAAAGGAGACTTGCGGCTTCCTTCATGTTGACCCTGGGCTTATCTGGTATCTTTGTGCTTTGGGTGGTTTTGTCCCACTTCCTTGGAATCTCGACAGTGAGCAACTGCAGAAGCAGGGAAGGGATACTTCTGCTGGGAGGTATGGCTGGGAGGATGGCTGAAAAGGCCACCTGCTGTCTTCCCTTATTGTTCTAAAGTTTCTGACCCTGACCGTGGGGAGAGGAGAGCAGGCGACATCTGGCAGCTCTACGAACCATTTCAGAAAAGAGAGTATGCCTCTTGTCTTAGTTTGGACTGCTAGGAGAACACCATAAACTGGCTTGCTTCACCAACAGACATTTCCTTCTCATAGTTCTAGAGGCTGGAAGTCCAAGATCAGGGAGGTCGGATGGTGTGCTTCTAGTGAGGGAGTTCTTCCTGGTTTCCTCACATGGGGGAGAAAGAGAGAGAGAGAGAGCATGCAAGAGAGCATGTCCAAGAGAGTGACCTGGGGTCTTTCCATCACTTTATAAGGGCACCACGCCCACCATGGAAGCTCCTTCCCCATGACCTCATCCATGACCTGATCTCCTCTCCAAGACTAAAATCCCCCCCCCAACCTACTTACCTCCCAGTCTCCAAATACCATTCCTTTGGGTGATATGCATTCAACATATGCATTCTGGGGGACACGCTCAGTATGTAACGCCTTCCTGCCAATGGTTTTTATCTTCTATACTTTCCCAGAAGGTGAATTCAGTCTTACTTCCTAGCTCAGAGTGATGGGCTCAGGACCAGCTGCCTTCCAGGCCAGTGTGACCTTTGCTTTCATCTCTGTGGTGGACATTCTCCAGTGGCTGAGATAACAGAGGGAAGCCAGAGGCCTGCGATGGGACATACATCCAACTGGCTGTTCATCGCCACACCCACACCCCTGGGATCTATCACACGAATGTCCTTTCCTCCACACAGGGTACTCAGAAGCTCCTGGCAGGGACCGTGTCCCGGCGCTGCTTCAACACATTCTGTGTAGTCACTCACATGCTTTCATGGAACACCTACAGGTGGGCTTGCTCTGAATCCAACTGGAATCAGATAATTAGTTTACAGACAGAAAATATATACTGTTTTAATTTTTCCAACTTGAGTAAGGATTGCTTTGGGAGCTGTGCACAGCATGCTATAAAAATAACCCCTTTTAATTATATTTATTTACTTAATGAATCACACCAATAGTAGGTACGTAGAGTGTTGAGGCAGCCCGCGGAGTTGCCCAAAAGTGTCATTTGTCCCAGGCCTTCTGATTTATGATGTAATTTCACATCCAGTCTTATCTTCTGTTTGCAGGGAACATTCCGAGGTTCCGTACACCTAGTAAGAGGCAATGTTGGGTCTCAGTTTTGAATCCTCTGGCTTCATGTCTTGTGCTGTTTCTGCGTGCGTCGGGAACATCACACAAGGCACGAGGACAGTGTCCTTGGAATCGTCACCCTGACGCTTAGGACCCATGTGGCCCTCAGAGGCCACTTCAGCTTTCTCAGCAGCAGTCAGTGAAGGCCCTATGAGTTGCTGAGATAGGAGACAGTCAACCTGAGACTGCGCTGGAATGTGTGAAGTGTAGATCTTGAGCCTTCCCTGGCCCGGGACGCCTCCTGACGCATAGGTTAAGTGGGAGAGGTCATAATTACTATTGTTATTAGTAAATGTGATTGGCAGCTGCTTCGTGGCATGTGGCCCAGACAGAAAAGCACCCGGAGGCTGATCTTCCTGAACTCTTGATCCCCCTTCTCTGTTCTTTTCCCCTCCCATTGAACCTCGCACCACATAACATGTAATTTCCTTATTCATTATGTCTATTACATCTCTCTCCCTCCTCTAGGATGGCAGTTCCGGGAGGGTTGTTTTTTTTCTGTGTAATCCTGAGGATTGCTCAGCATCTAGAATAGTGCCTGGTTCATGCTGGCCACTTAATGAGTATTGGTTGAAATAATAAATCTCTTGCTCTTCAGACCACGCTGGTGGTCTCCTTACTTACGCAAATAGGGGCTTCAGGGAGGGGGCATGACCGGAAGTTGATCAGCTGGCTGAGGAAACCCGGGCCTTTCTGTAAGATAGGGAATGAGAACCAATTTCCCTTCCCCAGGTTTGAAGTTGGGACACTCGTGGGGATCTCCAAAGGACCCATACCTGGGCTCAGAGCAGACAGAGTGCTTGGCGGGGGTGGGACAGGGCGTTAGGTTGTTGAACTGGGTGCAACATAGAGGCTGAGAAATTTGCAAGGAAGGTGGTTTCAGCTCAACATGAGATGGATTTTAGAAGGGCCTCTGGTCCCAGCACTCTTGGCATCATTTTTCTTTGAGAACAGTGACTGAGCAAAGTATGGTGTCCAAAGCCGTACCGGGGTGAGAACTTGTGTCCTGGGCACCTTCCGTCAGCTAATGGGGTGGCAAGGGAAGGCAGGAATGGGTCAGCATGGCCGTGTTCTTCCTGTTTGGAGTTTTGGCTCTCTTTGGGATGAGTTTGGGACACAGGGTTCCTGAGAAATTAGGAGTGGGTGGGCTGAGAAGCCCCAAGAAGGGGTCACTGAACCCTCTGTTAACAGGGCCTAAGAAAATTCAGGTAATTAATTTGAAAAATAAAAGAAATGTGACCCTATTTGTACCATAAGTTGATTAGGCAGGTGGTACCATTTCTTCACATAGTTGACAATAAATATATAGTTTTTGTTGGAATATTATCTTTGTTCTCCCACATTTCTTCTCTAAGTGTGTGTCTGTTTCTGTGTGTGTGTGTGTGTGTATTAAAATACATCATTGATCATCATTTCCTTTCCTAAACCATTATAGTTTAATATAGAATTTTACAGTTTCTTTTAGTGAAAAAGAAATGCCACTTATTTTCAAGTTTGCCTCAACTGTCACTATGTTCCCAACCCTCATTCGTATATTTGAGCTTTATACGTGTACACACACACACACACACACACACGTACACGTGGTGTGTTCAGCCATTGCCAGGCATTGTTTATTTCTTAAAAGAATTAGGAAAAATATGCTAATTGCCCTTTCTCACAGGATGTACTTCAGACTATGCTATTTATTTATTTATTTATTTATTTATGGGGGATTATGCTTTTTAATGGAGAAGAGCAGAAATCCCTTTTCTGAAATGTGCCTTTAAGGCTGCTTCCCCAGAATCGCTCATGTCCTGTGTGGCTCACTTGGGGGGAGTGTCCTAGTTATAAATACTTATGCTTAAAAATGTACCCCCCCATTGCCCCAGGAGATGCATGATAGACAAAATTTTTTTTTCACTAGTGGAAACCACTATTTACCATTCTTTGAGTATCCAGGTCTCCTTGCTTTTCCTCTTTTGAATATGTGTGTGTGTGTGTGTGTGTGTGTGTGTGTGTGTGTGTGTGTGAGAGAGAGAGAGAGAGAGAGAGAGAGAGAATGAAAGAGAGAACAAATATGAATTTTGACTCCTAGTCCTCTCAAAACTGCTGGTCCCTCAGAAGGGTCCCCTCTCTCTCTCTTTTTTAAAAAGTATTTATTTTTTTGACACAGAGAGACAAACAGCGAGAGAGGGAACACAAGCAGGGGGAGCGGGAGAAGGAGAAGCAGGCTTCCCATTGAGCAGAGAGCCCGATGCGGGGCTCGATCCCAGGACCTTGGGATCATGACCAGAGCCGAAGGCAGATGCTTAACGACTGAGCCCCTCTGGCACCCCCAGAAGGGTCCCATCTCTTGTGGCAAACAACCATGATAGCTCTGAATAAAAGGTCCAGTAGAAAGAACGGCTGTCAGCCTGATGACGCCAAGCACTTGCCAGCCAGGTGCTGGCTTTTGGCAGAAGAGCAGGGCAAGGAGGATGCGGGAGAGGCAGGCTGGGGGGTGGTGTGGCCGGCCGGGGTCGGAGGGCTGTGCTCCTCAATTCCTTCCTGCCTGCAGAGTGTTCTGAACCCACATGCACACCACGATCTCCATCCCAACTACGCTTCCCACTGTCGCCGAGCTAGGTCTATTAAAAACTGTGACTCGAGGGAGAGAAGGCAATACCCCAGAAGCCTTAACTGCCTTTGGGAGCTCAGACTCTTCACGTTACCTTGTTTTAGTAGAATCCAGGAGGCAAGTGTTGAACTAAGGGAAAATCATTTAGCAAAGGCAAAGCAGAAACTGGCCAAAGGGTGCCCTAGAGAGGAGTAGTGGTGAGGAGGGGATGAAAGGCAAGGTTTCCCTCTGGATTTCTAGAATGTTCTCCTTTCCCCAGTTTCGCAGCACTCAGTTGGCCTTAGCCCACCAGTCGTCCTAGTGGGCAGGACCCTTGCATCTGCCCTCCCTACGTCCCAGAGCTACTTGTTCTGAGGCCTCCCTGAGGCTTTTTAAAAAAAACCCAGCCGCTGCATCTTTAATGACCAAATTAAAGAGAGAAGATACTTTGTTGTTGAATACATACTGTATTTAACTTTTTTTAATCCCAGAGAAGTGAAATGCAACATCTGTTTGAGTTTATGTAACATCCAAAGACTGACGACTCAGAATTTCCTAATTAAAGTCATTTTTAAGGCACTCTGCAGAGCCAACTTTCGTCTCTTCCTCCGGTGGCTTTTTCTCCAAACTGCAGCAGAATACCTGGTTTCTCTTTCTTCCAAGCGATACACACATGCTCATGCTTTTCACCTGCTCTTTGTCCAGACAACACGGAAAAACAGCACAATTCCAAACGGGAAACAGGGAAGGAAATACATTTGTTGGAGGGGAAGGGGGAGGGGGACACAGAGAGGAAACTTTTGAGTAAATTAACGTATGGGGGTGGTCGCAGAAAAGAGAAGGAGCAGAAGGGAGATGGGGCCAGGGGGCTGGCAGCCAGTGAAATATAGGCTACATTTCCCAGTGAGGTTTCAATTAATTTAGCTGTTCCTTCTTCTAATTTTTTTCACTTGCAAAGTTCGGGCCAACATAAGGGAGGTGTGTCAACATTCTGGAAATTGTACTTAGGTCAGTGTCCTTTCTTGTGCTCATGTACTTATGAAGTATTGATCTTAGAGATAGGTAGGGTTGGGGGGTGCTCTAAAAAGCTCCCCTGATAAAAAATAATCTCCCTTACTGGCCCACTGCTGTGCCTGAGATGCCCACCATGAGAGCCTCTCCTTCGGATTAAGGCATTATCTGTAGCCCCAATTAAAACACAAATGTCACCTGGAAGGGGTAACACTCAACTCTTTAGCACCCACCGACTGAACCGTCTGTCACCTGTCAGAGAGGAGGACCCTGAGAGATGGGACGTAGGGCAGGGACATTCTGACTAATGGGGAATGGGGGAACGAAGGCTTGGTGGTATGAAACACAGGAGGGGACAGGCTGGGCAGCGGAGGGTGTGTGTGGACTAGTACTCGCGCCAGGAAATTACCCAGATGAGGGAGATCGAGTACTAAAAAACACCTCTTCCCACATCCCAGGTTTCCCTAGGCTGTGTGTGTGTGTGTGTGTGTGTGTAAAACAGTTTGTTTATACCTAATACAGAATTCTGGTGTATATATCTAATACGGAATTCATCTGGGCCCACTGTAAACATGGCACATCTCTATAGATCTTGATGGTTTTGTGCAGCACATGAACATTACACACATGCACACATTCACACACGCATTCACTCACACTCAGCAATGGAGAGCTTGTAAGTGCGAAGGGGGAGATGTCGCTTCTCAGCCGTTTGGGATTTGGATGCCGCGCAGTTGTTGGGGGAAGGACTGGCTCGGGGTGATGAGACTCCTTTCTCTGTCACCGTCGCCCTCATTCACTTCAGGCGGCTCTGCAGAAATGGCCGGCGTTAACAGCACTCGGCACAGGCCTTCCCATCAGGATTGGGATTCGGAGTCACCAAAGTGCTCTTTAAACCTCTGGAGTTGGGGAGTGCAGGGCAGGTGGAGAGAGAATCTGGCGGGGAGTAGGTTTTGTTCCTAGGAAAGCTGGGCACGGTTTGAGAGCCCCTGGGCTGGGTGCAGGCACCAGCCTTGGGGTGCAAAATGCTGGGACCTGCCAACTCTCTGGGGATCTACTCAGGCTGGTTGACCTGATGGGTAGGTTGAGTGAGGAGGAGGGGCTGGAGAAGTGGGAAGAGAGTTCTCATTCCCCAGTGGCCGCTCCCATTCTTGGTGAGGCAGAAAGTTCCGGAAGTAGAGGATAAAGGATGTGAATGGACGGGAGGGATGAAGGGAAAAAACACTAGAAGCGCTTCCCAAGCCTAGCTTCACATTAGGATCATACAGGGTACTTTTAAAAATGCCCACGTCTAGGCTCTAGCCCCAGATTCTGCTGTAATGAGTTGGGGAGGGGACAGGGTATGGATGATTTTTAAACTCCTCAGGCATCTCTCATGTGCATGTGGCCTTTGGAAGGTGGCCCCAGAGCAGAAGGAGAAGTCTAGATCCGAGATGCCCCCCCACAATGCATAGAGGGCCGGGGAGAGGGGATGGGCTGCTGGGAGCTTCTACTTGGACAGCTGACCCTCTGTTTGCTGATTTGTGTGGCTTTATCATGACTAGAACTGGTGGTTTCTAACCCCTCTTCTGGCTGAAAATCGGGTTGGGGTGGAAGTGTTTGGGTACAGAGAGAGAATCCCGCCCCCTTTTTTCTGTGGCTTCAGAGAGGAGTCACTCACTGTGCTCTATGGGGCCAAGAAGATAGATTCTGGGGCTGGATGCCTCAAAGATGGAAGTGGGTTTTCTGCTGTATAATAAATACATATTTCCTAAATGAATCAACCAGAAAGCAAGCCAATCAATAAACCAATAAATAAAACAATGCACACCGTTTTTGCCCTCTTAGGGTGGCTCTCCCCTCTCCCCATCAATCCTGCTGACATGCACTTTGCCCTTGGTCCCCTGAAGACACCCAGCCTGGTCATGCCGGGGAAGCAGGACTGCTTTGGCCCTAGCTCCAAGGATCAGAGAAATCTCGAGAAGAGTATCCATATTGGCCCCCCAACGTGGAGAAGGGAGGAAAAGGGGAGATACGCCTTCCCGCTGTTTCCCACCCAAAAGCGTAGGGAAGGAAGGCAAGAGTTTGGAAACCAGGGCTGGGCCATGTTAGGTGTCTGAAGTCCAGGTTGACCAGCTCTTTCTCCCTGGGCAGCTTCACTCAGAGGGTCAGGGATGGACTTGAGATCTGGATGGACCCAATCTTTTCACACACAAAGATACAGCAGGCACAGCTCCCACTTCAGCGCAGCCCACTGAGGGCCAAGCAGCCAGCCCAGCCAGTCCATGGGGAGTGCTGCATGACCCGTCGTGGGGTAGGAGGGGCTACAGGTCATGGGGTGGGAGGATGGCTAGGAGATAGTTAGAATGGCACTCGTTTTAATGGGAAATCAGCTGTCCAGGTCTTCCGCTTCTAGAACCACCAGCCATGGCTCACTTCCTCCTCTTTAGTTTCTGCCATGTGGTTCTGCTTGCTGGACGTGCCTTGTCCTACTAGGTGACCTGTATGTGGACATGGAAACATGTAAGTAAGATGGGCATTAAGACAGTGACCAAAGAG
Source organism: Enhydra lutris kenyoni (assembly GCF_002288905.1). Taxonomy (NCBI): domain Eukaryota; kingdom Metazoa; phylum Chordata; class Mammalia; order Carnivora; family Mustelidae; genus Enhydra; species Enhydra lutris. The sequence continues at coordinate 24,067,156 of NW_019154109.1, read as the reverse complement.
TGTCATTCCTTAAAAGCAGGTGTTTATAATCTGGGCTTTATAAATAGATTTCAAGGGGACGACGACCCTGGAATTTTATGTAAAGTTATTGGGACTTCTTTACATATGCATTTCTCAGTAAAGATGGCCTATAGCTTTTATGTGGGTCTTAAAAATGATTAAAAACTAAAATAATATTAAGGGATTCCAGATGACACATAGGTGTGACCCACCAGCAAGCCACACAGGGATCTAAAAAAATGGGTGGGAATTCCAGAACCCCCATCCCCAACCCAACCCCATGGCCTTGATTCTCAGCATCAAGGCACTAGGAGATTTGTAAGACTTGCTGATTTACCAAAACCCTGTGGCTTACCCCATATATCTGTGCCTGGGTGAATGCTCCAAATGCACTAAAATTTGTTGAGTGTAGGTCTACACTACTCAGTTGAAGTTGTCAGTCCATTTTCCTTTTGAAGACAATTGGCTACCACTATTTTTGTGTGGGGAAGGGTATTTGTGTGTATCCCTCTATGTAATCATTGTGGTCCTGAAGACCTAGCGAGTAGTAAGGGGCGAGCTGAGTCTTTCAAATAAAAAGAATATTTTTGAATGCATGGAAGGAGGAGTTGCCCCGAGGCAAATCCAAGCACCAGGCCTCCTCCTCTTTATTCCCTAATCATTTCTTCTGCTTTGTGTCTTTGGATTTTTGATACACTGCTTTTGCTCACAGGGATGCGAAGCTGTAACGGCAGAGCAAGTTTTTCTGAAAACAAATGAACACGGCTGCATTTTCAGAATGTATGCATGGTTTCAATTTCAGGAAGAAAACAAAACCCCAGTTCTTACAGAGGTTGTCAAATCAACTTGTTGTAGTTGTTTGAAGTTTGCGAACAACCTCATTATATGTACAATAGCCTATAAGCCATTAATAGCCGATAAGCCATTCTAGAAACTATTCCTAGACTCTAGACTAGCTGCTGTGCTCTACCGTCTACAGTGCCCGTTCCTCGTCCTTCAGTAAGTGAGGGGCACCGATGGGGCTAGGCTCTGCCGTCCCTTGATATCTTGCATGGCGCACAATGACAGACGTGGGGGATGACGGCAGAAGATGGGACATGAGGCAGGCACAGGTAGGCAGAAGCCTTGAGACAACCTCAGAGCTGTGTGCTGCTCATAGACCACACTGGAGAGAAGCCTGTGTGCAAAAGTCACATCCTGGTGACGACTGCTTTATAGGACCATTCCATTCCTTATTACAATGTTCATGTTATGTTAACTGTGTTCGACTTGCTCTACAATAAGGGTACCTTTGGATTAGTGTAATTTTTGTACAGGAAATATTTTAACTGCATGGTTGAATTTTGTTGCTCTGTTTCCCCAAGGAAACTCTGCCAGTATGTTCTCACAGCCTTAAGAACTTTGAGGGGGGTGGTGACTGCGGCCCTGAGAACAGGCCTTCTTCCCGCTTCACAGATGGAAACATGAAGATGCCTCGCATGAGACCGCATGTTACGGGTCTCCCGGTCCCTGGCACCTTCCCGAGCATTTGAAAGAGGGAGCTGGCTTGGGAAGTGCCTGCTTCTTTCCCAGAGACAAGATCGTTCTGTGCTGTGAAAAGTCTGGACTCCAGCTGAGTTTCGAGCTGCATGTTCTCTCACAACAAAGGCCCTCTCTCCCTTCTGATGAAAGTGCCCAGAGAAGGTGTTTTTCTTTGTTTGATTTTGTGAGTGACTCTTGGGAGCAGGTGTTTTTTGTGCTGTTTTCAGAAGACCCATGGAATTCTTCAGGTCAGAGAGCAGACGAGTCTTCCTCCCGGAGGCGTGTGTGTATGCATGCGTGTGCACCTACGTGTGTGTGTGTATGCACTGTATGCACACATGCACTGCACAGGGAGGGCGGGGTGGCATAGAGCCTCGGTCCCCGTTCATCTGATATGCCTGCGCAGGGCCCTTCTTTCTTTCCTAATTAATTAGAAGTAATCGCTTTCTATAGTTTCTGGTACGTGAGGGAGTGAAGTGGGAAATAATTTAATTGGCTGTCTTGCTTTCAAAGCTCAGTTTAATGAAATAGTTCTCAGCCTGAAGTGCATGCATTATCTTTCCTGTTATTTTTCCAATTAACATTTCATTGGATCGTGTCTGTGTGGAATATTCTAATTGGTTTGGAGGGTGGGGTGAGGGACAAGAGCAGACGGAGAGATAACCAGCTGTTTCTCCCGTCGCCAGAGCCCGCGGAGGTATGGATGCGGCTGTCGGCTCTCCCTGATGCTTTCCTTGGAAGAGATCACACAATGCGACGACGGAATGCGGCTTGTCACCTCACCTGTCCTCGCCAAGTCCTCAGGCGGGAGAGGCGTCTTCCCCTCCCAGGCAGGCCGAGGGAGCGCTCACTAAACTGGGGTGACTCGTGGCGCCAGAGGGGACGAATGGTGCCCAGAGCTTCCTGTGAGCCTCGTCTCTCCCCCTGGGCAGGGCCTCTGTTTAGTCTGGCACATAGTAGCGGCTCCGAATAAACACTTGCTGGAAGAATGAGTATCCTGGGGGATCTCACAGCAGCCGCCCCCCAGCCTCCCTTCCTGTGAAGAAGGCAGCACGTAGACGACGCCAGAGCAGGGCTGGGAGCGGGCTGAGGGAAGCCAGGCGTCCCGGGCAGACACCGTGGGGTCCTCCCTCTCAGCAAGGCAGTGTCGGTGTTTGCACAAACACGCATCTAGGGCCTTCTGAAGTTTTTGCACCCTGGGTGCCTTGGTTGGCTCAGCCTTTTCCTGGGCCTGGCCTGAGGCCAACTACTCTGTCCTCCTTCCTGTCTCCTCCCTGTTCCCAGAGCCCTGGGGGCTCCTGGGCCAGCCTGAGACCAGCTGCCCAAGCAGCCGTCTTGCTGTTTGAATGCTTCACACGCACCGCCCGCGCGCCATGGTCCCCAGGGATGTCCGAGCGCAGCTGGGCCACTGCTCTGGGTCTCGGCCTTCTCCCCTCAGGGCTGTCATGCTAGCATCTATTTTCCCTTCCCTCAGGCATTTCTGACCCACACTCAGCTGCTTGAAGGACTAAGCCACGTGTTCTGGGTTAGCTAAGGACCACTGGGAGCCTGGAGGTGGAGGACAGGCTCCTGCATGTGGCCCTGTGGCCTGCTGCCCAGAGGCCTGGCTTCACACTTATCCTGGTGAGAAGAGCGGGTCGGTTCTCTTCAGGACCACTCCCCAGTTGGGCAAGAGTACCTCTCTCCTCAGAGGGCCTGTGGTGCTGGGTCCCGGTGGGGCCAGGGGGCCTTGGGAAGCTGTCCTGAGGCAAGCCGTGTGGCCGGCGCAGGTGGGGCCATGTGGAATAGGGCCACCTCGGGCACGCTGGGCAGAGAGAGGGGCCATAACCAAATATGGCTGCCCGGCGGTGGGACGGCCTGAGGGGTAGAACATTTGAAGAAGTATATCCTTCTTTCATGTGTACCCTCAGAACCCAATCTGTAGTGCAGCCTTCAAACCGTGGAGTCCTAGCCAAGATCTGGGGCATCAGAAACTGTGTAGAGACAGGACGGTGGGAGAGCCTCACTCCCAACAGTATATATATAATTATTTTCTACCTCTGTATCAGTGGAAACCCACTGATACAGGTGTGTGTGTGTGTGTGTGTGTGTGTGTGTAAAATTATTATTATCATAATTTTCCACCTCTGTATCTCTTGCCTGAGCTCACAACAGGAAGAGTGCTTCTGTCCCTGGCTGGCTCCTCTAGGTGGCTTAAACCAAGCAACGTGTGCTGGGATTTCAAGTCTGGCCCAGATCTGATGTTCAGCCCCTTTCCTTCCCAAAAGGCTTGTTGGAGTTGCAGCTACGAATTCTGCTCACTGTTGCTTTCTATAGGGCTTCATAGTAGTCTCCTTTCTCTTCCTGACTGCCAGGGTCCAGGCCTCTCCAGCAAGGTGTTTGCGGGTGGGGTGGGGGGTGCTAAAAGCCCACCACCCTCCACTGAAGGCGGGCTGGCTTGGCGGGCAGAGTCGGTTTCCCTGAAATGGTTTTGGGCTTCCCAGGAGGTGGAACTTGAGATCGTGCATTTAGCTCTGGGCCCTGGGATTCTACCAATGTGACAGCGCCTCACAACGACTGTGATGTTGGCTGGGTTGTATTAGTGGCTCAGTTAACAGCAGAGGAAATGGAAGGCCGGGTGAATTAAATGATTTGCTGAAGGTCTAGTTCACCAGCTGGATCTCGAGTCACGCTGAGGGCCTTGGCTCTGGCCTCCAACTTCAGAGCCCCCAAACAGGCCTCCCTTCCAGTGAGGAGTAGGAGAGAAATCACCTGAAGGCACGGAGCCTGGGACAGTTGAACCCAGACTCTTCAGGAGAGCTGACTCTGTCTTGTCAAACCACATCCAGGGACCAATCAAAAAGGATGAACGCCTGCATTCCTGCAGACACCCTCTCCTAGTCAGTCAGCCCCGCCCGGGGAAGAGCAGCGGCCGGACGGACAGACAGCAATACTGGCACTGAATGAGGAGAGAATGTTCCGTGAGAATGGAGTGCAGGCGTGCAGCCAGAAGACGGAAGCCCAAATCCTCCGCGCACGACTAACATTCAAGTGACCTTGGACAGGTCGCTTGACCTTTCTCCTCAAATCCTTCAGCCGTAAAATGGGGACATAGGGCAGCTCTTCCAGGATCATCAAGAACAAAATGACAGAATCTCTGTAACTGTGCAGTGTCAAGTATAACATACTAACCAAATGGGAGTTGTTGTTGATACGAAGATAGAAAGATTAGGCCAGTACTAAGATTTCCTGTCTTCCACAGAGCTCTACATAAAGGACAGTAAAAACCCCTTGTTAACTGTGAAGCATGGTACGGCCGGAAGGAATGGTTAGCACGGATGAGGTTAGCGGTGGGATCCATGGGCAGGGGTGGGGGGTGGTGGGAGAGCACAGCCACGGCCCTCAGCTCCCCAGACGCATTCCCATAAAAGTGTCTGAGGATGGCCAGATAACCTTGGCTGTCCTCTGGCCACTGAGCTGGCAAGTCCCCCGCAGGCCTTCTAGAGGCAGATGTCCTATTGGGAAACTGGAACCAGATGTACTCAAGATCTCAAAAGAAATTAATGGCAATAAGACTCTGGGGTAAAAATATCCATGTGCACTGAGCTTGCTCACTCAGCTCCCTTCTATCTGAGGATCATTTAGGCTTAATTATAGAGTTCAGGCGTTCATTGGGTTTTTGATTAATTTTCTTTTCAGCTTGAGGAGTGTGAGAGTGTAGTGGGTCCGTGTGTGTGTGTGTGTGTGTGTGTGTGTGTGTGTGTGTTTACATCTTTCTTTGCAGCTCAGTTGGGAGCTGACTCTGGTAATGCCTAATTGTGCCCTCCGTTCTAACAAGAATGTTCGAGGTGCCACCCGGAGCTCAGAGAGCCATTGTGTGTGCACTGCCTCTGCCCCGGGGGCTGCTTCTGCCACATCGAGGGATGGTGGCTGGCAGAGTCTTGCTCAGCTAAGACCCCAGCTGCGGGATGCACACTTTCCTTCTCTTTTCATGCTTATGGGCTGTTGAAGGGGCTCTGAGACCAGGAGAGCAGATTTCCTCCTCTACTAATGACCAGGGCTGTGCTGAGAGCTGCCAAGTGACAGCCGGTCCCCCAGCCTGCAGTCCCTAAGAGGCATTTTTGGGGACAGTCTCCCTGGGGATTGCAAGGTTCTCTGCCTAAGAAAACAAGGTTTGTCCTCTTATTTTTAATATGTCCACTCAGTGGCTGGTAGGGACTACATGGCTGTGGAGAGGAAAGTGACGTGCTTTCTCCCTTGCTTCCTTCTCTTTGGTGCCCTCCAGGCAGGGAATGCCTGGGGGGAGGGGGCGTGCAGTGCAGTGTCTTAGTGTGGGATTTGGAGCCAAATGGCCCAGTGTGAATCCTAGCTCCTGACATTTCCCATTTGTGCGCCCATGGATAAGTCACTTAGCCCATCTGGATCTCAATTTATTGTCTCTAAAATGGGGACAGTAATATCAACAACAAAATTACTCCCTGCAAGACTGTCTGGGGACAAGAAGAGGCATATAGAATAAGACTTCGGTAAAATATTCTAGAAATCACAGTTCTCTTATTTTACTGCGCAGAATTGCTGCTTAGAACGTGATTTTGCCCTATGAGCTATCATCCCTAGCACCAGGAGACAAGGGGTTGTAAAAAGCCCATGATATGGGAGGGGGCGAGAGGACTAGCCTCCAACCTTCCCGTGTGCTGTGGACCAAAGCACTGAGCCGGGAATTCAAAATCCATGATGCAAAGGGTCCAGATTAAGAGTTCAGTCTCCAAACAGCTGTCATGGATAAGAGGGATTCTGGAATATTCATTTTTTTTTTGACATAATGGTAATGAAGATTTCACCCTATTTTTTAAAGGGGGAATTCAGTTGTCTCTAGTGCTGGGAGGGTGAATTGTCCAGGGGCAGACACTGGAGGGGACTCTGGGTCTCAGGTAAGTGTGCTCATGCTGTGCTATGACATTTGAGAGACCCAGGCTCTTCTCTCTTGGCTCTGTTGCTAATTAGGTCTGTGACCCTGAATAGATGAGCTATTTCAACTGGACCTCAATTTCCTTGAGATTGTGGAAGAAAAGATCTCAAAGGCGACTACATTTAAGATCTATTACCTGACAAAATGCTCTTTCCTACACGGAATTAAAAGCTCTTGTGCCACCAGTCAATTATGTGTGTGTTCAGAATCCAAGTATAGCCCTGAGACCACCCAACTAAAACCTGATCAAGGCCCTGAATGAGCTTCTCTAAACTGATGGCCCCTAGCATCAGACCTCACGGGACTCTCAGGGGAAGAAAAGCCTGATGGGATGATGGGGTGACCCCAATAGAGATTTCAAGGTGACTTCTCTCTTGCTGGAGAGCATTTCGTTTGGCAATACCTGACTAAGCTGAAAGGTAACAATGGAAGGATCCCAGAAAAGAAAAGGGATTGTCTCCTTGCAAAGTGACTTCAACTTGAACACTATCGGCTGCAGGGCAACAGGGCATTCTGCCGGCTCATTCCCAGACCGAGAGACCAACTGCACAGCTCGCAATAGTATCACAACAATAATCATAATGTATATTTGCCCAAGGGCTTTTAACTTTGATAAGCACTTTCCTCTCTATGTTTCTCATTTTGTTATTACATAATTTTCCAGAAAACTGGCCAGGTTGTTTCTTTTCAAACTCTGCAAAGTGCAAATTTTCAGCAGGAACAAGTCTAGCTGTGTATGCTGCCCCTTGCGTTCTACAGATCTGCCCTTGAAAAAGTTACACTAAATGTAAATGTGATTGTGGAAGTCATGTCTTGTTTTAATGGAGGGGCGAGGGGAATTTAAAAACAGAAATCTTGTACAGGATTTTGTACAATGGATCTTGTACAATGGATTTTGTACAATGAAATCTTGTACAGGATTTTGTACAATTGTACAGGAAACGTACAATTTCTCGTTAACCAGTTGTTTGTTGCAATTCTGGATTTTTAAATATCAGGTTTTCTTAGCATAGGGCCGCATGGGTTGGATTCCAGGATTGGTGTCCGGGCATTCTATAAAGGTGGTGTCTAATTCAATCAGAGAGACAGTTTGTTGTTTCAGACATCAGGGTGTAAAATAGGCAGTTTATTTCAGCCATGGAGCTCTTTGGAGCTCCCATAAAAAACAAGGAAGCATGGGAAGGACAGTGGAATCCAAATGTAACAACTGAATTATTTTTAAATGGAATGTCTCTAGGTCTTCTGTGAGTCACTGATGTGTCATTAATGTGCTGTTATAAACAGCTCAGCTTGCCGTCAATAACTCATCTATAAGAGAGTGGTTGGTGGTTGGGGTGTGAGGTTAACACTACAGGATTTCGAGCGGATCTGTTAAACCTCTCTTGCAAATAAGCACCATCCCCTGGGACTAGAACCTGAAAGAAATTAGACTTGGTTGTATTTTTAATAAAAGTAATGAAAAAGTCCTCCTGTTTTTTCCTCTTCATTCTGAAACTCTGGTAGAAGATATCATTGGAGCCAACCATAGGACTGTAATAATTACTCTGAACTTCAACTCTTTCACCTCTGAAATTAGGCTGCCAGTATCTATCCATAAAATCTACAATGACATTGTGACAGTTTTACAATTATTTTGCTTGGGGGATTTTAAATGAAGAAACCTTGTGTGTGTGTGTGTATGCATGTGTGTGTGTACCACAATTTGCATGACTGCGAATAAAAAGAAAGGCTCTTTTCTGGGTGATGTACACTAGGACATTTTGCCAAAAATGGCAAAGACTGGAAACTCTTTGGGGCGCCTGGGTGGCTTAGTGGGTTGAAGCCTCTGCTTTGGCTCAGGTCATGATCCCAGGGTCCTGGGATCGAGCCCCACATCGGGCTCTCTGCTCAGCATGGAGCCTGCTTCCTCCTCTCTCTCTCTCTGCCTGCCTCTCTGCCTACTTGTGATCTCTGTCAAATAAATAAATAAAATCTAAGAAAAAAAAAGATTAAAAAAAAAAGACTAGAAACTCTTTAAAATGTTTGCTGGTGGCCTGACTGAAGGAAATATGTTCTCTCATCCTTGTTAGTTGGATCTGAGCCATTGTACGATGTGAGCAGCTCATCAGGTTTTCATTAAAGAGCTTTGAAGCTAAGCATTATGAGGCACTTCCTCACAAGAGCTCATGCAGTTAAAGTTGAGCTTCTGTGAACTCGAGCTAAAATAAACATATATAAAGTGTATGTCCCGGGCTACAAGGTCATGTGCAGGGCCTGCTGGCACCTGTGTCGGTCAGGCTGTCAGCATCCTGGTGTTTATGCCTGCATGTGGGCGTGTACATAGGTGTATGTATTCTGTATGTTCACATCATTCAGAAGCTAAAAAGACCCCAAAAGAATGAAAATAGTCTTCTTATTTGTTAAAATGTTCTCAAAATCCTACGTGGATTCCATAGTTTATAAACAATTATCTCTTTGTAAATTTAGAATTGGTTGGGAACAGGATAAGCAGCTGTAAACAAAATCACAATTAATGTTTCACCAAAGAACATGGTGAAGTCCCCAATTATCATAGCTTGTGCAGAATACAGGAACTGTCTATCCAAATACTGTGATTAAGGATATTCGGAACTAAAATCTTAAAAAAAAAAAAGATATTCGGAACAATCAAATTTTGGAAAGAGGTGGGTAGATGGAACCATCGAGGCACCATCTGTCTATTCACATCAGAACTCTGGACAGTTCCCAGGAGGTGCCGCCCCCCCCCTTCAGAATGGAGCGAATATCAATGCATCTCTAATTCTCTAGGTGTATCTTTCATTCCACTGAGTATGTTGAAGATCTGATTGTCTACTAATAAATTCATAGGTATTACTTTGTAGTATCAACTCGTTCCTCCTTCTCCCCATTCTCTTCACCGCCCGACTTCCATCCCACCCCCTTCCCCAAGCACCCTCTAGTCAGACAGTGGGACTGTCTGTCTTACAAACACCTGATGTGGATGTTTTCACTCCCACTTCTAATTGGTTGGAAAGCAGCATTTGCCACAGGCACTGTTTAATTTTGTTTCCATCCCCTGCATCTCACAGGAAAGAAATGGTCAATAGTTCAGGTAAAAGAATCATCCTGGTCAGCTCCGAAATATGGCTACTTGCATGGTAATCACAGCAAGTCTGTCAAATCAGTGATTTCTTTATTCCTAAAAGGAAGGGACTTTTCCTAAGGATTATGGTTCTGCCGCCCCAGAAGCAGGCCTGCTCTTCGTAAGTGGCTGCAAAGGCTGGCAAACCAAGAGGTCTGCTTTGGCTCAGAAACTCAGTTTGGCTCCTGCCACCCCTGGCAACCTCACTGCATGTCATAGCGCCATGTGCTCTGCACACAGTCAGGCCAGTCTGCGTCTACTTAGGAGGGATCACAACCAGAGGTGGTCCTCGCTTGGGCCTCCACATGAGGACCTGGGCATCGTTGGCATTGGGTTTCACTAGTGCATTAGGGGGGATGGGTTCCATCCGGCTCAGGATCCGGGGCTGCTCCTGCTGAGTCCTGCCCACCAGCCGGGCCCGTTGCCCCAAGAGCTGAAGAGGGTCCACCTCAATGTCCACCCTCATCCTCCACTTGATGGTCTGTAGAATGATCTTCTCCTTCGTGGTGGTATTCATGGCCACCAGCCAGGTAGTGAAACTTTGGTCCCTCTTGATCCTTGTGAGCAGTGGCACATTGCTGTCACTCACTGGCACTGCCCATGTCACACTTGGGTAGAAGTTGTCATTCATGCTGACGGAGAACCTGGAGATCTTGTTCGTGGGACCAACCAGGGTCACAGTTTCCGTGGTGTTCCCGTACCAAGGGTAGCTCACCCCATCTGAGTCACTGATGGCTTTTACTCTCCCTTCCCTCAAGTCAGGTAGTTCCCAGCTTGACCTGGCAAAGCAGAAGAGATGCACAAGAAAAGAAGAGGCTGAATGAATTTTTAAAAAACCGAGGAGATGTTCACCACTTACTAACATGGTCAACTTGGGCAAAATGGGAAGTTCAGAGGGGAATTCTGGTCAGAAAAATTCTATGCTGTGATGCTTTGGTATTAAATAGGGACAAATCAGAACAACACAAAGATTAAAAAGCTATACTAAACAAGTTAAATAAAGTCATAGCTGGTCCAACTGGAAATAGAAAGCTCAGAGAGGCACTTGTGAGCCCCATGGAGGCATCAACTCGTTGGGATGGTGGAACTGTCATCAGATGGTTAGAGGTATTCCATTGCAAGAACCACTTTCTTGGGAAGTGTGCGTGTGTGTAAGGTTTGTTTGTTGGGAAGAGGTGGTGAAATCTGATGTACTTGGAAGGAAGTATCAGGTGGAAAGGAGGGCAAAAGGAGCAGAGTTAAGGGTTACACCAATTTCCCAAGAAATCATAGTAGTAGAATTTCTACTCAACAAAGAAGGTTGCTAAAATTCCAGTCATTGGCCAATCTAGCACCTGGCAAACAGATGTAGAAACTGATAACAAAAGGAAATCATGGTCACCTTGAAAACCATCTCAATGCAAATGTTGTGCCGTAGGCTGGCATACATAGTCTCTAATGTGCTGTTACCCTACTGACTTCAGGTCCAGCCTGGAAGTCCAATTTTTTAGCTTAGCAAACTCATCATTCTGGATACTTTGCTACTCCCCCTGGCTGCTCCTGATCTTAGCTCATGTCTCTCTCCTCTGCTCATCATGACTACCATTGCCATCATCGCCGCCATCATCATCATCATCATCATCATCATCATCATCACAGCTGATACTCATTGAACACTTGCTCTATTCCAACCACTGTGCTAAGTACTTTAACTATGTTATTTCTCAGTTAACATTCAAAATATCCCAAAAGATACATGAATTTCTATTTCCATTTTATACACAAGAGGATGGAGGTTTAAATATGTTAAAGCCCACACCAAGGGTTCTACAGATTGTAAGATGTGGGGCTGGGAATTATCTGCCTCCAGAGTCCATGCTTTTGAGCACTCTATTTTACCACCTCCTGGTTCTGGAGAGAGCCAGAGTGGAGAGGACTCAGACTGTCTTGTGTGATTGCAGGTCCCAGAACAGCCCCAGGGAGCTGGACTGAACCCAAATAGAAGAAGAAGTTTAGTCAGCAGAGGCTGCCTATGCATTCTCCATATACCCACTGCTGGCACTGGGAGTGATTCTCAGTGACATTGCAGAAGAATTTAATAATTTAAAAAAATGAGATGCTCCACTCATCAGCTAAGACATGGCTGCCTTGTTTGATAGAAAGTTCTTCCTCTTATGAAGTGACAGAAGATCCTCCAGGGCTTTATACGAATGGCTTAAGAGAGAGTGGCATTGTCAAGTTGAGGCTAAAAGGTCTCAGCATCCTTTACCGTTGCACAGAGACTGAGCGGCACTAATTGCTGTCGCTGGCTGGTCCCCACAGCACCCCTGTGCTAGTCAGCCCCCGTTGGAAGAGAAGGGAAGGCGGGGCTGCCTGGGGAGGAGGTGGGCCCACCACTGCAAGAACTTTTCTCTCGTCTCCATGCCCCTGGTAACCTGCTGGGATTAACTGCAGTGTGTCATGACTGGTAGAAATGAAGAAGAGGAAATGACCTCAAGGAGAAAGTCAGAGGGAGCCCACTTTGCTGTACATGCTCACTGTAGCTGCGCCGATGAGTAGCTCCCCAATAATGCTACAGCCGTGTCTCACTGTACAGAGGGACGTCAGTGTTGTTTGAGTGGGATGTGACCATATACGCACCAGAGGTCAGGTGAGACCCAATCTGCTTGTTGGGTTTATGAAATCAGCTTCTTGCCTCCAGCTGAAGTATGGGGATGATAATTAAGTCACCAGGCATTTACTTTCTGTGTTGCCTCAACTGTTCTCCATTCAGGTGGCAGTAACCAGGCCTGCTTTGGGTTCCTTTGGTTCCTTTGTGGGATGGGAGGACAAGCATTCTTGGCAGTACCAAATTGTACTTGTTCTTCCATCTTGGACACTGTGCCAACTGTGGCATATTGGTTGGGGAATTTTTCATTCTGGTGTGTTCTTGGTTTTTGATTCTGGTATAAACTGTCCTTCTCAGGACTGGCTATCTTGCTGGTCGATTAAGAAACTTTGTCCATAGAGTCTTTACAGTTCCTATTTTTGGCCTTACCTTCCTGCCTAGAGCTATGTGAGCAGACTTAAGCCCAGGGTTCTAGACGGCAGTCATGTGGGAAATTTACAAAGCTTAGTTTGGTCCCAGATTTTCTGCAAACAGAGATAATACAGTAAAGTTGCACTCTTGTGCCTGTCTTGGGGGAGAAGGAAGATACCCTTTTCTTGGACAATTCTGTGGAATAGAGAAATAAAACAAGTTTCTTATTCATCACATCAGAACAAGGTACCTGGCTGAGTGTAGCCGGTGGGCAAGGTGACCTTGGGAGGCCGTGTTTCAGTCCATTCACATTGCTGTGACTTCTGACACTGCTCTATCGGAAATCCTTTGGGTCTGAGGCATGTTCTCTCCCACAGCTCCAGGGACTGAAGGGCTCCATCATTAAGGGAAGGTTTGATTTTGGAAGTAGCCAAAATTCATTACGATGTAAGTCTAGTGAATAGGTTTCTTTTTTGCAAAAATATCATATTTTTATTTCTTTTATGAAAAATAGGTACTAATGTACATTCTAAGGTAGTGGCGCTTTTTTTTTCCTCCAAAAGAGTTATGCCTATACAGTGCATGACTGGTTTATGTAGCTGATAAACTGGCTTTGGTAATAGTATTCTTTTCTTTTTTTTTCTTTTCTTTTCAAGATTTATTTATCTGACAGAGAGAGAGAGAGAGAGACAGAGAGCGAGAGCGTAAGCAGGGGGATGGCAGGCAGAGGGGGAGGGAGAAGCAGGCTCCCCACAGAGCAGGGGGAGCCTGATGTGGGACTCAATCCCAGGACCCTGGGATTATGATCTGAGCCGAAGGCTTAAACACTGAGCCACCCAGGTGCCCTGGTAATGGTTTTCAAAGAAGTCCCCGATAAACTCCAAGAGTGATAGGACCCTGGAGTCACTCTCTGACCATTTAAGAGGACTACTTTGAAGTGCTGGAGGCACTTCAAATTCCACATGGCCCAAAGTAATCATGCTGCATCGGCTCTCTGCTCAGAGGGGAGCCTGCTTCCTCCTCTCTCTCTACCTGCCTCTCTGCCTACTTGGGATCTTTGTCTGTCAAATAAATAGATAAAATCTTTAAAAAAAATGAACTGGTGAATATAAATGTATTTAGTGACAGTCACTAAATTATATACCGTATATATACTAAATTGTGTATCATATATATACCATATATATATATATATATATATATATATATATATATATATACACATACACACACACCATATAATATGGCATATAATTATACCATATATATACCATATAAATGGTAAAATTATGTACCATTATATATATAATGGTATATAATGGCCATTATATACCTACATACAAAAGTGAACGACACAGACTCGGAGTGATACAGGATGTTGGAGACATGGACATCCATGCAGGCTATAGGGGGAGAGCTTTGCAGAGGAAATGGGTATGAAATATGGGATCAAAGAAAGGCACACCCCAGTGGGAGGTTCTACCATGGGCAAACATGTGGCCTTAAGCATGAACATGGAGTGTCCAGGAAACAGAAGGACCACCTAGGAAGAGTAGAGACAACGCTGGGTGGACAGTGCAGAGTCAGTCTGTGAAGTAGCCTTTAGTAATGGGCTTAGGCACTGGGCTTCATTCCAGAGGTGGTAGGACTTTTGAGCAGGGGATAATGTGCCAGGAAGTAGGGTGATGTAAGAAGGAGAATTAGAGGGCCAACAGGAGGGAACCTGGATGTTTAGGAGATTTTGCTACATTGTAGGTGATCTTTAATGAGGCTTCCATCTAGGCTGGAAGGAACGGAGGGGAGGGGCAGATACTCTATGGCTTGGTAACTGATTGCCTGTCACAGACAAAAGGAAGGGATAAAGTAAAACACTCAGAGGAGCCACACACAGTTGACACGTGTGTGTGTGTGTGTGTGTGTAAAGTCATTCTCAGAAGTAACAAGGTGTGGTCCCACTGCCTCTGATATCCCACACCCATCCCTGGACCCACCCACAGTGGTATTTCAGAGCGCAAAGTCCTGACTCCTCCATGAGGGAGTGAAGATGGAGTCACGTTTGTCTTTGCATCTTTGCCCGGAACACAGTGGCTGACACATCAAGCACACGCATGACTCCTGTTTCCCCGTGTGTCTCATGAGCTCTTCCTCGCCATCCCTTGCTGATTCTGCTTCATTTCTCAACCTTTTACCCTTGGAAAGTGCCAGTTCTCAGTTTTCGGTTCTCTTCTCCTTTCTATCTACTCACGTTCCCTTGGTGAATCCAGTCCCACAGCTAAGTACCATCTACATCCTGACAACTTCCAAAGGTCTATCTCCAATCTGGATTGCTTCCCTGAGCTCTAGATCCAAAGACCCAACTGCCCACCTGCCAACAACTTAGGAGTTACTCTTGACCACACTCTCACATTCCACGTACTATCAGCAAATCCTGTTGATATCATCAAAATCTATCCAGAATTCAAATCCTGTCCATCTATCACCTCCATTGCCCTACCGGGATCCACGCTAGAGCTGTTCCTCCTGGACTGCTGCCCTAGCCTCTGACCAGTCTCCTCCTTGCTAAAACCTCTGCTCTGCTGCCCTGGTCTATTTCCAACATGGTAGTCTCAGTGATCTTGTGAAACAAATGTGAAATTATGTCATTCCTCTACCCAAAATGATTCCATGGCTCCTAAGCCACTCAGGAAAAGCCCAAGTTCTTGACAGAACCTATGTGGCCCTACATGATCTAGCTCTCCATTTCCTTTTGGCTATCATCAACTTTTCTTTCCTTCTTGCCCATTCAGCTGAGCATGCCAGGAAGACTCCCACCTTATGGCCTTTGCACAGACTCTTCATTTTACCTTAAGCATTCTTCCCTCAGGATCTTTAAGGCTTGCTCTCTTGGCTCCATTATTGCTGGCTCAAGTATCATGTTCTCAGTGCAAATTTTCTTGCCAACTGTACTTAAAATCACAGCTTCCTGCCCCAGCACTCCCCATCTCCTGACTCTCATTTACTTTTCTCCACTGTCTAATACACTGTATTACTTACTTTGTTTATGGTCTCTCTCCCCTCACCCGGGTCCTCAAAGGTAACCCTAAAGAAGGAAGGGGTTCCCTGTTTTATTCACTGCCATATCTCCAGTACCTAGAACAGTACCTGGCACATAGAAGGAGTTCAGAATTACCTGCTTTTGTGGAATTGCATGGCTGGATCGAGAGCTTAGGAGAAAGTCAGGGCTAGAGGTGTAAATTTGTCAACGGTCTGCATGGAGAGGACTAGCTGGTTGGTGATGGTGAGATGAGTGGGGATAAAAGAGATACCTTAGGAGGTTTGTTCAGATGGCCAGGAGACAAGAGGAGCCTAAGAAGCAGAAGAGTCAGCAAACGGGGACAACTCACTTCCAAAGTTAAGAGAATTTCAGGAAGTCATCGCTGCCGAAAGCCACATGAACTGAAGAGAGTGGGGTTAAGAAAAAGACCATGAGAATTATTAATTATCAAGACAGCAGTCAGGATATGTGGTGGAGGCTGTCCTGTAAGGGGTTACAGAGGGAATGAGAAAGCACAAGAAAATACTTGGAGTTCAGGTAATTCCTTCAAGAAGTTGGGCAACAAAGGGAACAAGAGAGCGAGGTGGGGAGAAGGTTGGGCAGAGTGGCCGAGAGCAGGAATTTGGAGCCAAGGTGCCTCGGCTTGTGAACCAAGTGCTACCACCTACTGGCTGTGTCAGTTAGGCAAGTCACTTGCCCTCTCTGTACCAGCTTCCCCACCTACAAAATAGGACACAGTAATAGGATTTACTTGATGTACTTGGTGTGAGTATTAAATGAGGTAATGAATGCAAAGTATGTAGCACTGCGTGTGGTACAAGTGAGATCTGGCTTGAGGTATTAGTAAGAAAGAGTGATGGGGGGAGGGTTGGGAAGGAAGGAAACTAACAGCCACTGATCCTTCCATGGGCAAGCAGCTGACAGCAACCGTGTGAGGCAGGGATGTTGATATGCTGGTCATACAAGGAAAAGAAGCTCAGAACGAACTGTGCAAAGTCCTTCCAATGGAAAGGACAGCACCAGGATCTGAAGTCAGGTCTCTCTGACCCCAAACCCTGCTCTCTCTCCTTTACCACACTTGTGGGAAAGTGCCTTAATCTTAACCTTAACCGTAAATGAGTTCTTTATCTCATTTTTTCTCTTCGAAGTCTTCACCGTGCTGAGTGGAGAAAACACTCACACTGTGCTTGGTGGTTTGGGTGTCAGTCCCAAGGTAACAGCGGGCTGGCCTCAGACAAGCTGCTCCTGTCAGCCTCAGGCTCCTCGTGTGTAAAATGGGAAGAAGAATAACTCCTCACAGGCTCCTTACATCTCAGAGCTATTACAGGATCAACTGGAGTGATGGAATGTGAGCACTTTGTAAACTATAACATGCTGGGTAGACCTTAGTATCTGTTTCCCCTCCTCCTACAACCCTCTCCTCACGGTGATAAACACGGCATTTTCATTTTAGACAACCAGTCATTGACCCAAAGCTCACAGCTAATGGACTCACCGATGGAGCTAATAATGAAAACATCGATTATTGCAACCTTCATGCTTTCTGCATCCGATTTTTAGAAGAAAAAGGCAAATCTCATTTAAACAAACTCATGTGAAACATTTCATTCAAATAAGGGGTCCCTGGGTTGAGGTCCAGGTTCCAGCCAGTTCTCCCAGTGCCCACAAGGGACAGTGCAACCTCTCTGAAGAAGCCCTACTTTGCTCCCCACGAAGTCTTGTGGTCACCACGGGGATGGAGGCCAGCAGCAGCATTCTCGAGGGCAGGGAGAAGCAGCACTGCTGACACTGATGTCCCCTGATGGATGTGTAGTTTCAACCCTGTTTCAAGCTCCAAGGGAGGCTTTGGGATCCAAGATGACACGGCCCCTCAGACCAGGTGAGAGGAGTCCCTGCCTGGCCTTATGCTTTAAGGGACCCACTCTGGTATCTTGTAGCTATGCCAGTCCACACTGAGCAAGGGGGCCTGTGGGGCTAAGAAGACATGCCCACCTGAAGCCTGTTGCCCTCCTTCTAGACCACAGTCTGGGTATCTGGGATCTCAGTATTCCCAGCCCGTAGGGCTCCAAATGTGCCTCCATGGTCAATGCAGGCCTTTTGCCCATTCTGTCTTCCTAAGGGCAGCCTACTCTACCTGTGTGTGCCAAAGCTTGGTTGTTTGTTGGGGGTGCACATGGAGTTTGGACACGTGTGTTAGGCATCCACATGCATATGTGTGATGCTCCATATCTCTCAATATGGTAATGAGCCAGGGTGGGAAGAGGAGTGGGGCCAGTTGGGGTCGGTTCTTCCTGTGCTGCTACACTCTAGCACAGAATTCTGAGGAGTCCAAGGATTCTAAATCTGAACCTTGTTTCCTAGGTTGTTATAAAGTTGTGTCTATCAGGGTAGGAGGACAGAACTGATGCGATTTAGCACTTAGTCTGACTTACACCATTAGCTTTCCATTAATTGACTCAGAATTAAATTTAGTATTTAGAAAATTTAGAAAATAATTAAAATTAATATGTGGGCCTTCATTTGTGTTCTTTTCTTGGACCCTACAAATGTTGGGGACAGGTGGAGATCTCAAGCCCCGTAGCTTCAGAACCCCGGACAGCTCCAAATCAGTATTTCCTTTTGGTTTGTGTGCTTTTACTCACTCACATCTGTTCAGTCTTAACATTAACAGAGTACTCTCAGAAATAGCTTTGCACACACTTCTTAGATCAATCTCATGAAGTGGGTATCATTCTACTTTCCATTACACAATAGGGAACTTGCTCAAGGTCATACAGCTAGCGATGGGCAGAGTTGAGTTGCGAATCTAGGATCTGATTCAAAATCACATGCTTTCCTCACAGTGACTCCCTGGTACTAAATTAGTGGTCCAAAGGCTCTGAAAAAAATAATGATAATAGTCATGGGTGGTATTAGCCAATAGACACTTGCTATCGCCATACCAGTTGTTAAAATATTGAAACATTTTTTTAAACAACTGCTAAACAGACACCTTCCACTCTCCCCAAATGCCTCCCAGGGCCCCAGATCTCTCCAAAGTCTACCAACTGAAGAGTTAATGCAGGCAGGACAGGGGACCTCGGAAACCCTGCTCCAGCTCTAAGGCCGATATTAGCCCTGATCATACCACAGGCACTGCTCTGAGAGTCTGTGGTTCGTCTGCCCTCTGACCTGCTCCTACAGGAATTTGGCTGCTGTGTTAACTTCACTGCACTCTGATGGCGGGAAGGGGCTCCTGGCTTCTCTCTTCATCTCCAGGGCTCAAACCTATGGCATTACCACTCAGGAGTGTGGAAAATTAAAGAGAACGTCATGTTTTCTGAGGATTCAGGCTTTTCTCCATCTACTGCAGGGACAAGCAGTCAGTGCCACATCCCAGAGAGTCCGTGGCTCAGGATCACTTCTGACTTGGCAAAGGCAGGGGCCAGCACCTTCGTGTCCCTTAATCCGCCCCTCACCCCCCACCTGAGTTGCTGGAAGTAACAGCCCCATGGCTGTGGGTGAAGGGAGAGGAGAGGAGGAAGAGAAGCCCCTTTCAAGGAGCATGTGGGGGCAGGGCTCAGGCTGGGGAGAGGGCTGCGGTGGGAGGTGGGGGAAGCAGGAGTTCAAGGCCGCTGCCCTGTGTCACCTGGTGAGTCCAGACGCCCACCGCCTCTAGGCAGCTTCTCAGCCTGTTCAGACACCAGTCCCCGGCCCGGCCCTGGCAGGGCTCCCGGTTCTCAGATGGTTTGCACCATGATTACAGAGTAAGTTTTTAAAATTAGGTTTTTCCTCATTCTGCACTGTTTATGTCAGACTCCAAGAAGCCTCCCACCTCCTCCTCCACCCCTTCCTTTCTGACCACATCCTTTTTTCTTGGCACAGAGGGAGGTATTTTTTCCCACAGCAGAAAAAACAATTTCCAGTGTTTTAAAAGAGCCCTCCATGTTGGGAGAGGCACCATGTTTCACTGAAAGGCTTCCCTTGCGACCACACTCATGTTCTGTCTAGACTGGGTTTCACTAGCATGAGAGACACATTCTTATTACGCATTTATCCTTCACTACTTTCTCCAGTGGACCCCCTCGCCCAGCAGGTTTCTCAGAGGCCTCTGCTGGCTTGTTTATATTTGACATGCCTGAGGTTTCGGGTCAGTGGACAGTTTTCTGGGTCATAGGACCCCACCCACGTGGTTTTCCCAGGACTCTGAGGACACTGGGGACTCTGGCTGCTGCCCTGGATCTCAGCTGGGCCTGAGATCTCCCCTCTAGGACCCTCATTTGGTCTCCCCTCTAGGACCCTGGCAGCCTCCTCATTGAGTCTCTGGCACCACCTGCCGCTGGGGAGCCAGTTGTGGCTCCCAATGAGTGGTTCTGAGCCCCTGCTTGTCATGCTTCCAGCCTGTGCATTTGGGGCGGAAGGAGACATGGCTTCCATCACTCCACCTGGTCCCAGCCCCAAGCCAGCCTTCCTGGGAGCTCCTACACCCCAGAATCCAGCTCCTGTGATGATGATAGGCCTCTGACCCTTGGAGCACCCAAACCTTTTCTTTGCATTTTTTCCTCTTGTTCTATCACTGACTGGGAGGAGGCTTACTTCTTTTTGTGTTAGTCAAGTGAGATTCCTAGTGTGGAATCTTCTGGGTCTTCCAGGTGGGTCCCTGGAGGAGGATACCTTGGGGCCCTCCCACTTCCCCAGTCCGGGGAGCTGCCAGCTTGGCCCCACACACCCTGCGGTCTCATTGACTCTTAGCACAGAACATCTGCAGCTTTTGCTGTTGTTTACAAAGACACAACTGGTTTTCTGGGGGCTGAATCTGATGATAACACATGCATCTGACAGAGACGGGGAATCCTGAGGATGGCTGGTGGACCCCAGGCAGCCCCGCAGAACAGGCTGCCTCTCTGCCATCCCACTCAGACATCTGGGCCCATTGCCGACGGAGGCTGGGGCCAGAACTCCAAAGCCTTCGTATTTGTTGGCCTAGATAGTAGTTGTGGTTTCTTCCCATCTGGTTCAGGAATCATTTTGGGGGACAGTTCCTCAAGGTCAAGGACATATTGGTAATGACGTGATTGCTAAATCTTCCCCAAGATGAACAGGAAGTCACTAGATATTTACAACTGAACGAGTGAATGAGTGAACGAACCAGAGCAGGGCTCCCAGGCCCAGGTGTCTGAGAGGCATCCGGAGGTGCCTGAGTCTCTCTGATCCCAGCCTGGAGAGGAGAAGTTGCCTCTTCCCCCTCCTGCCCACCCTATCAGCTAGTCCAACAGAACAGCCCACAGGGCTCGGGCCGCTTTGGGGAACCAGAACTGGGGAGGTAGGTAGAAAGGCCAACCGACTGGGGAGAGGCTGAAATACCTGCTCTGGGCCACCAAGCCAAGGATGGGACTCAGGAGTGACCCAAGGGTCTGGGTACCAGGGATGGGGAGTGTCCAGGCAGGGTCTGGGGCACGGGCTCCTTGGCCTCAGTGGTTAGTGGGGCTTACAGGGTAGAAACTAGAAAATGAAGTCAAAGATCTATTTATTGGAGCAAGAACAAGACCAGAGGAGCCAGACTGAGCACAGTGTCTATGGTGACAAAGTAGAAACCAAGGCAGGCAGAGGGGACTCCAAAAAGTCCAGTGTTAGTAATACCGCTATTGCCCACAAGAATGGCTGGTGTTAACTGGGGGCCTCCTGGATGCTGAACATTCTACTGGATACTTGATACAGCAACCCCAAAGTATGCAAACGTTACTCCCCTCCACACCCCCCCCCCCAAATAGGGCACTGAGGCTCAGGTTAAATCATTTGGTAAAGTCACAAAGCAAGTAGGCAGCTGATCTGATATGAGACTGACTCCCCAGCAGTGGTGCCCACTTGTGGCTCAGAACCAGAGGCTATTGGCAGCCAGTGCTGACCTGAGCGCACTACCCTGCTCCCCTCACTCCCACCCTCCCAAAGCCCTGGTTCTCTGTACGGGTGACACTCCAAGGGAGGCATGTCCCCAGGGGAGGCATGGTGGCCGAGGGACTTGGCCCTGCCGGGTGCCACTGGCTGGCTGCTGGGAGCACGCATCTCTCCCCAGCACCAGCACCAGGCAGGCTGTGGGAGGGAAGGCGGAGAATGGGGATGTGCCCGCGGCCCAGCACTTCCACCTCTTCTTCAAGGAGATCCCTGTTCCCACTGCGTCATACCCAAGCTGGTATCGGACAAGTTCCTGAAACAGAGCAGAGGAGCAGGGCAGACAGAGGGACACAGAAGGGACGAGGCTGAGGACGGAAGTGGTGTGGGCTAGCGGCACCGACTCTTCAAATCAGAGTTTATTGTTCTCATTAACTTTCCACTGTATGTTCTTCACACACCGCATTTCACGGCACGCTGAGCCGGGTGGCAGATGCGGGGGGCGGGGGTCACCAGCACCAACGATGCTGGGGGCAGACGGTATGTGGCTGCTGATGGCTCCGTGTATGTCCTGGTGACAGGGCCATGAAAATGGATTTCTAGACAGGTCCTGCTTAGCACACAGAAGGGCTGCCTGTCTGCAGGGAAGTGGAGGTGGACACATGTGTGAGCATAGAGGAATTTGCAGAGGTATCACTGACCTAGAGGGGCAGAGAGATTCCAAAAACGCATTCCCCCGGTGCTCGGTCCAGGCGGGATGGCCCGGGGCTCTCGGCGAGGGAGATGCTGCACACAACTGCTCTCGCTTAATCTGGAACAATGCTCCCAGATGGCTTCTGTTGTCACCACCCCATTTTGCAAAGGAGGAAACTGAGCCACAGGGAGAGGAAGTCATGCTGGGATAAGGCAGCTGGTAAACCGGGGAGCCAGGATTCATACCCTGGTCACCTCTAAGGCCCGTATTAAAGCACTCTGCTCTCCAGAGATGGGAGGAAACTACCATTTCTCAAGCTCCTGCTCTGTCTACCATGCTCGGTACTCTCTACAGGTCAGCTCATTTCATCTTCATAATGTCCTCGTGAAGGAGGCGTCGGTAAGCCCCGGCTCACCAAGGCTACAACCCAGACAGAGAAGTAGCTTGTGTGGATTCTCCCAGTTGGGAAGTGGCAGAGCCAGGATTTAAACCCAAGAGAGACCCCACACTCTTTCCCCTGCCCTGGGTGCCTCCCACTTGACCATGTTGTGTTTTCGATTTTCAAAAGTTACGTTAGGGTCGCCTGGGTGGCTTAGTGGGTTAAAGCCTCTGCCTTCAGCTCAGGTCATGATCCCAGGGTCCTGGGATCAAGCCCCGTGGCGTCGGGCTCTCTGCTCAGCGGGGAGCCTGCTTCCTCTCTCTCTACCTGCCTCTCTGCCTACTTGTGATCTCGTCTGTCAAATAAATAAATAAAATCTTTAAAAAAAATAAAAAGTTACATTATTTATCTGTCCCCCCACTGTCCCCCCATCTGCTTTCCTTGTTAATCGATTAACTCCTTTAATGCCTAATTTGTGAAGTTCTTCTGCATCCAAGGCCATGTGGGGAGGGGGGACACACCGCTGGCTGTGGCCTGGCTCCTGGCGGGTGTCAGCTGTATACCCATGACCTCGGTGCAAGGAGGAAGGTGAGGAGCGCGCTCAGGCCAGAGAACGTTCCGGGGCGCTGGGGGTGTGGGAGGGCACCTGCTCCTCCGTACTTCGGTCTTTTGGATGCTCTTGTAAAATGGACCGTTTTCCTAATTTCCTTCCGAGAGCGTTCGATACTCCTGTGTACAAAGAAACGCAGCTGACTTAGGGAAGGTGTGTCTGCCGTTGTGTCCTGTGCTCTGGGGAAGGCGGCTCTGCAGTCGGCCTCCCCCAGCGCGGGGTCCAGGCTGCAGACGCTTTGAGCCAATGCTGCGCAAGCTGTGGGGCATCTCGTCCAACCGCCCGGAGGACTGGCTTTTGCCCCTGGATGGATCAGCTCTGCTCTGAAGATGCCGGCACCCGCCTGAGAGCCGGCCGGGGGGGCTGGCTCACGACGGAACCCTCCGGCATCTCACTGTCTTCAGATGTTAAGCTGAAATCCGGAGCTTCATGCTTCTTCTGTCTTTGGGAGCCTGTCACAGCTGTGTGACGGGAAGGAGCCATGGAGCCCTCTGCACTCCGTGCTCCCCTCTGGCCGCTCTCTCTTCCCAGGGGAGTTTCCCTCTCCTCCGCAGGCCCTCTGGCTGTGAGCAAATGTATTGGTCTCGACGTCAGGGCCTGCATCCCGGCCTGTCCCTCAGCCGCACAACCCCCTGCGCTGCACACCGGCTCCCCTCGGTCTGAGCTGACTGAGCTATAAAATGCAGACAATAACGCCCCCTCAGAGCCAGGAGCCACCGTGCAGTTTACATGGGAAGTCTGCGGAACGCTAGGTTTTGTGCCTATTACAATTTCCTGGGTTCACTGAGTGACATCCAGCTGTGGCCAAGCCATTTCCACCCCATGGTCCTCTGGGAAGAGCTTTTTGGCCATCCCAGCTCACCTGACTTCTGGAAGGCTGTGTCACCTTTGCCCACAGCACCCAGCCACCCGGATGGAGGGGCAGCCTCCCCAGCTTTCGACTTTTCCTATTGCAGGTAGAATAGATCCCAAACCCCTCACCTTCTCCACTCACCCTGCCCAATCCGGCCTCTGGGACTCTGCCCCTGGCCTCATCTCATACCATGCTGCCTGGTGCTCTCAGTGTTCCATCCCCACCCTCTCCCCTTGTAGTCCTGGAACATGCCAGACTCTGCCCTGCACCAGGACCTTGTCACATGCCATCCGGAAAGCACTTTCCCCTGCTATTGATGTGGGTAACTCGGAATAACCCTTAGCTCCAAGTGCCAGTGGTACTTTCTCTGGGACCTTCCCAGAACTGCACACGCCCTCCCTACCGCCATGCTGAACTAAACTAGGTTTCTCTTCCAGAACCTGTGCCTTTTCTGATTCACAGAACGTGTCACCGTTCACCGTATCACTGTTGGCAATTACATAGGCATGAGTGTGTTTGTGCTTTAACATCCGTGTCTTCCTGTGGGCTAGAACACGCGGACTCTGGTTACCCCCACAGACCAAGTACCAAGTACCAAGCACCACAGGCGGGCACGTGTTAGGATTGCATAAGCACGTGAGGTGGAGTAGTGAATGTCTGCAGGAGGCGAGAGGATGGAGAGTCTTGGAGAGGTGGTCGGGTTGTTTGCCTGTGCAGGGTGGAGGAGGAACCTGGTGGGGTGGGCAGGGGGAAGGCGGAGGGCTCAAGAGATGAAGGAACCCCTGAGAGTGGCTGGTGGAATGTAAAATTTTAGAAGAGCGGTGGGAAGGGTGGTCTGTTTTAGGGCTCCCGGGAGGGGTAGGGGCTGCCTCCGGGGTATCCAAGTGCCCAGGGAGCTAGGAAATGGACACAGCAGGAGGACAGGGCTCTGTGGATGGGCCTGTGTTGCCCGTGTCCCTGTGGTGGGGGTGGCCCTGCCCTGCAGGTGTCTGAGGAGTACTTGGAATTTCACCGGGACTCCTTGAATTCTGTGGGAGGAAGCTCCCTGGGAGGCATGGGGCTCTTGCCCATAACTTTGCTGGGGATTGAACAGCAGCTTTTCCTCCTGGGCTGGAGCCCTGTGGTCAGCAGCACTGCGTGGACTCAGCAAGGCTCGGCCCACATGGTCCTGAGCCGCACTGGGGCTCTGGGTCCGCGGGGCAGCAAGTATAAAGCCTAAAAGTAGAGCCTGCGGTGGGAAGCCAAACAGGAAGCTGCTAGCAGCCTTGCAGAAGGAGCTCTTTTTAAATACAAAGGTTCCTACCAAGGTCAGTTATCCAAGGCTCCTCCTATCCCTTCCAGACCCTCCCATTCCCAGTGCCTCCTTTCGGACCCTGTGCGTTCCTGTGGGTTGGAAGATGTCAACGTGCAAACCCAAGGCACCGAAAATCCTATCCTGCATGTGCCACTGCTCGGGGCTCCTGAGCACACAGCCCTGGAGATGACACTCCATTTTCCAGGCCAGGACCCCACAACCCATTCACGGATACAGGAACCAGCCCAGCCCCTGCACGGGCACATCAGTGCCCAGTTGCGGAAATGGACCCCATTCAACAGGAAGAATGGGCTGAAAAGTAAGTCACCGGGAATTAAGTGCCGTGAGCCAAAGGAGGCGGCCGTGGCGATGATGACAACAGGAGAAGAGCCTCCTGACACCATAGGTCAAGTCCATCCTTCTACGGCTCCACCTAGCCTCACCGAAGGGAATGTCACCCTTATCAAAATCAATAATAAAAACTGCATCAAAGATATGGCTCATTTTAAATTTAATTCCATGATGTCTCAAGCACTTGCCCCATGCCTGGCACTGTCCTCGGTGCAGGGGACACCGAGACTCAAGACAGGGCTGTTGACATCCCAGGCAATGTTGACAGTATTTGGGGAGGACAGGCTTCGCGGCAGATCACTTCACTGCAGTGTGGGATATCCGGGGACAAAGCCATGTCATCCTAGGGGAGGTGGGAGAAGCCGGAGGCCAGGTGGGGAGAGGAACAGGTGGTGACGGCGACGACAGCCAGCGCTGATCGAGGCCCCGTTCTGCACGGGCATCCTTCCCTGCGCTTCGCACACATTCACTGGTTAATCCTCGCAGTCGCCCTGGGAGGCTGGAAGTAGCACTGTCCCGCTTTAAAGGGGACCACGGTGCAGGAGGCGAATGACCTAGCCTGGGGTAATGCGGGGTCTGAACATGTCCCATGCGGAATCCCGGATGAAGACTGAGTGGCGGAGGAGGGAGCTGCGTGGCCCGGGCAGGGAGGGCTCAGGATAGCTTCTGAATGACTTGAATGTGGGGTTGGGCCAAGAGTGAGGGAAGACCGGGGCGCCTGGGTGGCTCAGTCGGTTAAGCTTTGGACTCTTGGTTTTAGCTCAGATCATGATCTCAGGGTCCTGGGATCGAGCCCTGAGCTAGGCTCTGCCCTCAGTGGGGAGTCTGCTTGGGATTCTCTCTCTCTCCCTCTTCCTCTGCCCCTCCACCAACTTGCATTCTCGCTCTCTATAAAAGAAAATAAATCAATCATAAAAAAAAGAGTGAGGGCAGACACGGGGGTTGGGGAGCGGGTGGCCTTGTCCATGTCCCCATGATGGTGTGGTCAGGTCGATGCAAGGGGTGGGCTCTCAGACACAGTTCCTTGTGGATCCCCCACGTCTCGCTGCCACAGAGATGCTCTGCAAACGTTCGATGACCGAGCCAGTGGGAAAGTCAGCATCGCCAAAGACAGGCTTAGGATGTCACACTTCACAAGATACTCCTCAATGCCCCCACTTAGCCCTCACAGTAATCCCCTGGGGCTGATGGTATGTCCTCCATGTGAGAGCCAAGGAAGCCAAAGCCCAGAAAGGTCAGGTGGTTTTTCTTAAGGTCTAACAGTGAGGAAGTGACGGAGACTGGTCTTGGAGCCCCACCTGCCTTCTGTGTGTTGTCTGCCTCGCTCACCCTGCTCTCACGGACGCAGGATAGCTGGAGAGCCCAGACACTGGGGTCCACATGGTTGAGCTACCATTTTTTTCTGAAACGCAAAGAGGGTGGGAGACTATGTACCAAGATTCTATTTTTCTGATGAATTTTCCAGAACTGGCTCTCGGGGAGACTCTCTGTCCAAACTGCCTGTAATACACTTAGTAAACATGAGCCAGAAATAATTGGGTAATAAGCTGCCATCAGTGCTAATTATCTGTGCCAGTGGAGGCGAGCACTGGTGTGGAGAATAAAGAGCTTTGGGAAAGTGTCCCTCTGATGGTGGGCACGGCCTCGCTCCTCCTCCCAGGAGGGGACCCCAGGCTGGCTGGGACCCTTGGGGTCGTCCGTGCTCTCCACCACCCCTCCTCCTTCTCCTTGCACCCAGGGAGTCCTGCTCTGCCCCTCCTGGAGACCATCCGCCATGGATTCAGGTCTGGTTCTCTGACCATTCGCATCCTGTTGGTCTTCGAGCTTCGAGCTTCCTTAAGCCTCCCGTCCAGGACACAGACCTCAGTCTTCCTTTACTCCATGCTCCTCGGCTGCAAGCCAGCCTTGCCCCTCTAGACATCCAGTCCTGGCCCTTGGAGCCCCTGGGGAGCGGGCTCCGCAAAGGGAGTTTTGTGTCTGCAGACTAGCTTTGATGATAGGCTCAACCGTCCCAAACATGCTCCCGTAAATGTGGTGCCGTCTGTCTGATGACGTTCGCATGCTAAGGTGAGAAGTGAAGAGGCCCCAAGAAATATCATTCTAATCCGTCGTTTTGACTAATGAAGGAACAAGTAACTTCAATCTTCCAACGATGGCCACGTCATGGAAGAGTACACTGGATCTCAGAGCCCTTCTAACCTGCCACCAAGCAGCCAGGCTAGAATTAAAGCCAGGCCTCCCTGCACCTCAAACCTATCCTCCTTCAAGTCCACTTGCAAACTTCAGCCTGAGTTAAGGGTATGACGAGGAAAAAATACACGGGGGCAGATACTCACTAAAGGAGTCTTGCAGAGAAGCATTCTGGAACCGAAAACTCTTGCTGTGACATATACATGAGGACCAATGCATTTCTCCTATTTTGCAAGTTTCTTTAAAAATAGATACTCCGAAGGGATGCCTGGGTAGCTCAGTGGGTTAAGTCACTGCCTTCGGCTCAGGTCATGATCCCAGAGTCCTGGGATCGAGTCCCGCATTGGGCTCCTTGCTCGGCAGGGGGCCTGCTTCTCTCTCCGCCTCTCTGCCTGCTTGTGTGCTCTCTCTCTCCTTCTCTCTGACAAATAAATAAATAAATAAAATCTTAAAAAAAATAGATACTCCGTTTTTTTTAAAGTGGGACATGTCAGTTTGTAAGGAAAGACCCAGAAGAGGTATTGGGAGGGGCGGCGTGGTAGGAACACACAGTCAGGTGGCGGCTCAAGTCTAGTTGTACATGGTGGTCGTGCACGGCCGTGCAAACATGCGGGTGATCATAAATTCTAATTTTCATGCATTGATTCCAAGCACCCGCCCTTCCCTTTACTTTTATCTAGGAAAAAAGTGATGCAATTGTTCCCTTTTGTCCGGGACCAAAATATCACGAGATGCCAGGCCCTATGAGACCCCCCCACTTTCAAGCAAAGGGCTTGCTTCCTTTTATATAAAATGTCTTTCTGTCCCTTGTCACTTGCAAAGGCTCTAAGACCTCCAGCCTGTGCTGAATGAAGGGAGGACAAGTAGGAGAGGAAAGTGCGTCAGAGCAATTCTTTGCAAAATGAGCAACCCTGCTCAGTGGAAACTTTGCAGGGGCCGGGAGTCGGCAGGCAAGAGAGTCACAAGGAAAGTGTTCTTTATTATTTTGTTAAAGAAAGCAATGAAATTAGCCGACTAGATGAGGTGCTGGAGGTGAGGTGGGCATTGATTGTTGGGGAAGAACTGCTGCATCCTGATTGGCTGAGATGCTACCGGGACAGGGCTGATGGGAAGGGAAACTACCTGGTCCTGAGGACAATGGCAGCTCCCCGGGGGGAGAAGGGAGCATGGGGACCAGGGGAGGGGGCACAGGGAACAGAGGAGGGGGCGTGGGGGACCTGGGGAGAGAGGTCCTCGGGGTGTGTGTGTGAATGAGTGTGTGTGTGTGTGTGTGTGTGTCTTGAGGCCACACTTCACGGAGCTGGAGGTTGGGGAACAAGGAGGAGGTTGGGATCAGGGCTGACCTCACACAGAAGGCTCTGAATGCAGCCCCAGAGAGGTCGCTTTCGGGAGGGGCGGACGGTGCCAAGATGCTGCCTGTGGTCACTGCCAAGAGAAGAATGGTGGCCGCTGAAGGCCAGGAGCAGGAGTGCTGGGAATTAGAGTCATGTGGGCCCCGATGGGAGCCAGGAGCCGGGGGAGAGAAGCAGAAGGCCCCCACCCTGCTCTTCAGGGGGGACCTCTCCACCGAGAGGATCGTGTGGCCATGGGCTTCTGCTCCCTGACAGAGTGTGGCCCTGGGCATCTTCTGGGCAAGGTGGACTCAGCAGAGCCCTCTGCGGTGCTGCACCGGGCTAAGAGTCTGGCCCCATGCTGGCCCGTTCGCTTGGGACAGATGTCCCTCTGCTCCAGCCCGGACCTTCCTTAGAAGGCTGACAGTGCAGGCGTGTCCCGTAGACGTGGGGACAGAATGTGCCGGGATCGTGTTGGCTCCGTACGGAAGCTGCTGTGAATCAAAATGGCTCCGTGTTCTGGAGGGAACCCTGAGGGTCGCAGAGGCCAGGCGGGGCCGGCAGAGGCCGGCAGGTGCAGGGAGAGACAAGACTTCTGTTGCAATGACTGCAGTGACCGCAGCAGTACTAGCTGCTGTGACATGCCCAAGGGTGTAGGGCATTGGATACTCTTAATCCCACAGTCACCCTTCTGTACAGTGGCTATTATTAGAACCGTTTAATATATAAGAACATGAGTGCTAAAACCACCTGTCCGACGTGACGGCTCAGAGGAGGCCACACTGGTAGGCCCCTCTGACGCCCCAGAGCCTCCTGTCCGTCCTCATTAGGCACGGCACTCTCCATCCCCCTGCACCTGCTGTTGGGGGCCTGCAGGAGCTAGCTGGCAGGCCCGCAATGCCGAAGACGGCCACGCTGCCCCCTTCCCAAAGTGCTTGCCCGGGCCCTGTGGGCAGGGTGGCTTCCCGGCGGGGGGCAGCTTCCTTTCCTTTGATCACAAACAACTCCATGATAGGCACTGTGACTATCCCAGTCCCACAAGAGGTGGCAGGCCAGGGCAGCTGGGGTGACCGAGCCGGAAGGACATGGGTAGAGGCACGCCCAGACATCACAGGGGCCGGTGCTGGCCTGCGATGTGGGCACATCTGGGGGTGTGGGCACTCTACCTGGCTTCCTAGGGCTACGGCCTGGGCTGCCGGAGCCAGCAGGGGAGGGGTGGGAGGGGCTGCCCCGCCTTCCAGCAGAGCTCTACAGCGTGGACCTCCATGCACACAGTCTCGGCTGCCCTGCCCCTGGCTCCGGACTCCTGAACCCCCAGGGACAAACCCCCCCGGCCCCACCCACCTCAGTCATGCCTCTCCTCGCCCCTGCTGAGAAGGGGGCATGGGGAAATGAAAAAAGTGCCCAAGTGAGAGACACAGTCCGTGACGCACAGACCCTCCCAGGTAGGAGACGGTTTCTGGGGCCGGAGCAAGGGAGCACGTTAGGAGCCGTTTTGGGGGGTGACACTCCCCCAGCAGGGAGGAGTAAGATGCGAACTCCTGAGGACCAGTGACAGAGTAACCGCAGAGACGGTCAGACCCTACGTGCAGCAGCTGCAGGCCGAAACGAGAGTCCCCAGCTGGGAACGGCAACGCCTAAAAATACGGAGCCGCGGTTCTCCCAGGAATGCTCAGCGGCCCACGTTCAGCCGAGACTGGCTTCTGGATTGTGGGTTAGAGTAAATAAAGAAGATCATCTAAGTAACATAACCATAGGTTTTTAGCTTGAGATGACATCTGGTACCAACATATTGTCTGTCTCTTAAGAAGCTCAAATTGCCAGTCGTCCTGGGAGCCTCTGCTGCTCTCAGCAAGGTTTCCTCCCGAGTTGCTCCGCCCGGTAGGAAGGAGCACACGTGCAGACTTCCAGCCGCCCTTTGGGCTTCTGAGTCTCCGAGGTGACCCCGGAGCCGCTGCT
Organism: Enhydra lutris kenyoni; assembly: GCF_002288905.1. Lineage (NCBI taxonomy): Eukaryota > Metazoa > Chordata > Mammalia > Carnivora > Mustelidae > Enhydra > Enhydra lutris. Next base: position 24,036,005 of record NW_019154109.1, on the reverse strand, counting down.
GGGGACAGGTGGCCACCGTCGGAGCATGGGCAGCGGCTCTGGAAGGGGCGGCGGGCTCACCTGCTCCCACCTGTGGGCCAGAGGCCCCCACGGCCTGCACACGGGTCATGGCGCACCTGTCCCCTCTCCAGGGAAAAGAGCTCCTTTCCCCATGCTTGGTCAGTGGCAGCAGTGTCTCTGGAAGGAAGGAGACCCGCCCCACCATAGACCTAAGTCCTGGTTCTCCAGTGTCCGCACCACGTGACCCAGGCCTAGTCACTTCCCAGCTTTAGGCCCATTCCCTCATCTCAGATGTGGACTCAGGAGAATTATTTCTGACCGGCCTGACGTTGCCCGAGAGGCCTGCTTTCATGTTCTCCCGCTCCTGTCCTTGCCCCGGGGTCCCCCAGGACCACCGTGCGCGGTCTGCCCGCACCCCACCGCACGCTGACCTGTGCCACGGGAGGTCAGCTCAGTTGCCAGGGAAACCGGGCCGGAGTCCTGGGATCCAGAGGAGGCGAAGAGCGGTCTTCAAGAGGAAGCGAGTGGGGCTTGGTCACCGGCCCTGGCCCCGGGGATCGTAATATCCTGACTTTGCCTCCTCCTTCGGCACAGCGGGGTCTCTGTGAAGAGCCTGGGGTGGGGGGACGGGACTGTAACTGCTCTCTTCCTGCTGCTGTTGCGGCCTCTGCTCATTGTCTCTCTTCCTGCGGCCGAGGGGCCGGGGCGAGTGGTGGGCACTCGCAGTTTGGGCCACGCATTAATGTCCCCACCCCTGTCTCGCTCAGTCAGTCACTGACACCGTGAGTGGATGTCACAAGCACATCGGCTGCTGGCTGGGTGGGCCTCGGTCACTGCAGACTCCGTGATACTTGGAACCGAGTCCCACAGGAAAAGCAAGGAGGGAGTCCCCAGTTTGGGAGAGTAGAACTGCGGCCCCAACTATGGGAGACATGGCTTCAGACACCTCGCGGAGCAGGGCTCGGGGACACTGTGATGACCTGCCAGGAAGACACGATCCTGGGACAAGCGCAAGATCTGAGGGCCTCTGCGCGCAGTACCGGGTGTTGGTTGCAAGGTGAGTGTCGCTGGCACCACGCAGTCATGCTTTGGGAGGTCCGGTGCCCCTGAAACGTGAGGAATGACAGAAAAACCTGAAAGGACCCCCCTGAGCAGTGGCGAGGTCTCTCCGGCAGTGGAGAGAAACAAAGTGACCGGCATGAGCTCTTTGACGAACACACCTGGAGGGTAGAACGTTAAAGGCCTCCGTGGGAAGACCAGTTACAGGTTGTTGTTGACAGAGTTCTCCCGACCATCCACAAGACGCTGGCCTGGACCCGAGCCTTCTCTTTCATACGTCCCTTGGGTCAAGCAACTGCGAGGTCTAGGTGGCTGGGATCTGTCCAAGGAGGGCCCTGCTCGGGGCACCTGCTGTTCTCTGCACCAAGAAGGTCGCACATTTATAAAGTTGTTAGAAGTAGACTCTCTCCAAGACAGATGGGCAGGGATAGGAAGGAGAGGCTTATAATGGACTCACATTTGCTCTCTGCACCCCAATGAAAGTGGATATGCTTTTAGACATTGGCTGTCATCAAGACACTGATGAGAATGATCTCACCCATACAGAGAGAAGGCCGGAAGTCTCAGACGTGTCCAGGGCTCCCTGGAATAGAGGCCTGAATGGCTGGTAGCCAGCAAGGATGCGTTGACTGGGAGGTTCATGAGTCATGTGCAGGGTGCCTGCTGTACCCATCGTCTGTTCTGGAAAAGTACGAAGTCTCTTGCTTTCCTTACAGGTAACGGGGACTCTCACTTCTTTTTGGCCACCTACGTTGGGGGAAAATTCATATTCACAAGGTCTAGGATGATGCCTGTACTGGCCTGTACTGGTCTGGGAAACCTCCTGCACAGAGCTTTGGGGCGTGCCCTATGAATGCAGGTCGTTCAAGTTTGGGGCCCGGCTCCTGGTACCTAATATGTACTTGGTGGATGTTCAATATTATCTAATTTCCTCTTATATTTAAAATAGAACCAGCTGGAGAGCAGGGCTCCTGGCTCGCCAGAGGCTGGTTCATTACCTGTGGCTTACCGTTCTTTATTGCTCTCTGGCTAAATTTCCACCCAGGTCCTAGAGATCTTGCCTAAGAGAATATAAATTGAGTTCGGGAAGTTGCACGATCCAGGTTCTCATGGACTTGATTAACGCCGAGAGACAGGCCTCAGCGGCCTGGCCTTCCCCAGCTGTAAGTCTGCCGTTCCATCTCTGGAGGTGGCCGGGCTGTCCTGGCTCTGTTCCTTCTGTCTCACTTCTTGGGTGACTCTCTCCACTGCTTCTGCAATCCCCTTTGAGCTGAGTCATTCCCATCTTCAGAATGCATTTATGAGGGATTGGTTTTCTTAGTCACTGATCACGTTTCTATTATAATGGCATTGACAACCCCGGGCCCCAGACAGACACAAAACAGGGAGGTCGAGGGAAAATACAGGCAAGAGCCCAGAGCTGCGTTCTGTGGAGACCAGCCTGTGGCTTGGCTTCTCCTCCTCACCTCACTTCACCCGGTTTCTATAAAAGCATGAATCTGGTTTTCCTGGCCCAGAGTCTGAGCCGAGGAGAGAAATTGTGGAGCTGGAAGGGGCCCTTTTCCCTGAGAACCCTCCCGCTGCTGCAGGACCCATCTCGGGGCCCTCATGGCATCGCCTCCTCTGAGGGAGCTGAGGAAAGACTGTGAGGGGGACCGTACGACCTGGAGCTCACTGATGCAGCGCAGGGTGCCAGTTAACCCCCAGTCTGCAGTGCCTGCCGCAGACAGCCCCCCCCAAGGGTGGCTAGAAGAGACCAGCTTCCCTGTCCCCCAAGAGGCGGGCCACGGTCGGGAGGAAGGTGCAGGCGTGGGAGCCACGGTGAGCAGGCTGACTGTCACCGTGGCCCTCCCCCTGTTTTGCTCTCGGCCTCGGGATGCCCCCACCGTGGGCCCGGAGTTCACAGCCCTCCCCCAGCGGGGTCCTGCCCCCACAGCCTTCCCGGGAGACCATGTGGGGCAGCCAAGGGAGACCTGGTCTGCAAGGGAACAGACCTCCCTTAGTGTCGCCGTACGTCCAATGACGACACAGTGTGAGACAGGCCTAGAAACCACATCGCAGAGTTATGAAGATGAAATTAAATGTGTGATGACAAAAGCTGTGTTCAAGCTTTATACACACTGGCAATTAAGTATGTAACTAAATTTATTTTCATCAGGGTGTGAAGGACCATTAGGATTTACTCTTTTGCATTAAAAAAAAAAAGATTTACATATTTATCTGAGAGAGAGACAGTGAGAGCTTGAGTGGGGCCAGGGGAGAGGGAGAGGGAGTCTCAGAGGCCCCGATGAGTGTGGGCTGGGCTCCATCCCGCAACCCTGAGATCATGACCTGAGCCAAAGAGTCAGACACCTAACCGACTGAGCCACCCAGGCGTCCCTACTCTCCTACATTTTCTTTTCTTTCTTTCTTTCTTTTTTTAGATTTTATTTATTTATTTGACAGACGGGGATCACAAGCAGGCAGAGAGGCAGGCAGAGAGAGAGAGGGGGAAGCAGGCTCCCCGCTGAGCAGATAGCCCGATGTGGGGCTCGATCCCAGGACCCCGGGATCATGACCTGAGCCGAAGGCAGAGGCTTTAACCCACTGAGCCACCCAGGCGCCCCACCTCCTGCATTTTATAAAAGAGGAATTTGATCAAAACAAACGGCACTCAAATGAGTGGCTTCTTGATGTGGCATCAGAAACTCTTTCCAGCAGGTGGAGGACTAGACTCAACCCCCACCCCGGCCCCCAGAGGCTCTGGCCCTGTCCTGCCATTCTAGCTGGTCTCCCTGGCACACTCGCTTGGGCGCTTTCCCCTTGATAGCCTGACACGGGAAGGGGCTGCTGTTTCCTGGCACAGGGGGCTGCTGCATGGGGGATACGGAGATGGGCCCGTGTACAGGTGGGCACAGGTCTGAAACCTCATGTCAGGCCTCTGTCAGCTCTGCCATGCGAGCTGGGGAAGCTGGAGGAACATGCCATCTCCAGCAGAAGCAGTGTCTGGATCCAAACTGGGGTGAAACCACGAAGGCCAAATGGTGGCCAAAAGGAGGCCATGAGCAGAGCTGGCAACACGGTGCCCACGATGGGATCCACCAACCCATGGGTATCTGCTGGCACACAAATTCTTTCTAGAACAAGATATGGGACAATGACAAAATCAGACAGACCCCATTCATCCTTTCCACGTTAGCCACAGGCCTCCTCTGTGCACATTCTATGTGGGGCACCTTTGGGGAGACCACACATGCTGACAAAAGGGCATTTCTGTGGCACAGCAGAATTTGAGAGGCGCTCTCAGCAGCATGATTGAACCGGATTCGTGAAACGGGCCTGTACGAAACATCGTCTCATGCCCATCGAGTGCTCGGGAACGCGAAGTTCGGGGAGGAAAGGTGTCGACGGCACAGCAAGGGTGACAAGCCGCGGGCCGTGGGCCGGTCAGTCTGTCAGTCACAGAGCGGCTGCGACTTTTTGGAATTGATCTTGGTATAGATCTGCCACCTTTCAGACAAGTCTGGCCCTTGAGGCCAGAGGGTCCCAGGCCTGAGAGAGGTGTGGGTGCCCCAGGAAAGTGGCTCCTTCGACAGGAGGAGATGCAGAAGGTAGAAAAGGGAACTTTTACCTCCTTCCAATGGTTCTGCTCCCTTCTGCTCTGCAGCTAGTAGTCTGGGGCCTGATCACACGGGCCGCAGGGAAGCGGAGGCAGCCTGGCACCGTCAGCCCCCCTGGCAGCCAGCTGCCGTGTTATAGTCTCATATAGGCACCGACACCTCCCCCCTCACGGAAGGCACAAGCAGGAGAGGAACGGGAGGCTGCTGGGTCCTGCTGTGTCCACTGCTCTGCCTACCATCTCTGGGGTCTGCCCACCGTCCAGCCTCTGCCTCCCGCTCACATTCCTGCTGGCAGTGCTCTGGTTCACCGAAACCCCAGTTTTCTCTCTCATGCAATACGGCCGTCATCCCGTTTGACATTTGTTAAAAATACATACGTCTATGTATATATTTCATGAGCACCAGCAGTGGCCCGGGCTCTGTGCTGGGCCCTGGGGAAGAACGACGAGTGTGACACAGAGCCTGGCATGTAGGGGAGGACCAGGACAGGAGGGCGGGCATCCCCACCCCGCAGGGTGTGAGCACCTCACGCGGTGTGAGCGCATGGGAGAGGCGCCTGGCCCAGCTGGGGGAAGAGGGGGCTGTGGTATGAGGGGTCAAGGGAGGCTTGGGACCTCCGTGATGAGTTCAAGCCAACCAACGTCCTAATGACCCCCTTTTGAAAATGAAAATGCAGCCAAATCACACCTCTTCCCCAAACCTTTTGGCGGCTCCCTATCACTGACAGAAGGAAGCACGGGCTCCTCAGGAGGCCCACAAAGTTCTCCCACTCTGCCTCCATATACACCTGTCTCCTCCGTGATGGAAGCACCCAGAAGGTGGGCCTGTGTCCAAACAGCTCTTCAAATCCATGGCCTGTAAGAGGCACCTGAGGAATTTATTATAACAGAAAGAATCATTCCTGAGATCTGAGTCACTGTCCCCAGAGAGAGGGCCAATTCTGCTTTCCCTTGGGTCTCATGGCAGGAAGGGCCCGAGCTCCCTGTAATCTCGGTCAGTGAGGGGAGAAGAGGAGGGTAACACGGAATGGGAGGCAGCTCTGGCCCCTCTGTTCCCTGAGGAGAACCGTAGGAAGCCTGTGGACAGTTCTTCCCACCTCTTGACAGACAGGAGTCAGTTCATGTGTCCTCTGAGTGCAGCGTCCCCGGAAACTTCTCTGTCTGAAGTGCCCCTCCCCCCAGTCCCTCACACTCCCTCCCTCGGAGCCCCCAGCCCCAGCCAGTGTCGCACACACCGAGCATCAGCCAGTCTCTGTGTGCAGCGGGAGTCCCCTGCACGTCCCACCAGGATGGGGTTTCTAACAGAGACAAATTCTCCTATACTGATTTTCAAGGAGAAAAGAAATGCACTTCAAGCAAGAAAACTGGGTATCTGGGAAGCTGTCCAGCCAGGAGATTTCCAGCAGGACTTGAAAAAAACCTAGTCCATCCTGCATTACAACAGGGTGCGGGTGGGGAGGTGACCTTTGCTCATCCGTTCCCCAGCTCTGTGCTCTGTGCTGGTCGCCTCCGAGGACACAGAAGAGGGGACACGGAGCCTGCCCAGGAGAATAGAACAATGGCGATTCCTTCTTCTTTCCTGAGTAGAGGGCAGCTTCTTTGTTTTCCGTTCCCCAAGCTCCATGTTGGCCACCATCTTGACAGTAAAGACTTTGTGTCTGACCCACGTCTATACCAAGGGCTCCTGACTCCCAGGGAGGGAGTCCGGTTTTGCACCAATGGTTCCCCTCAGCCTTCTTCGTTTGGTAGCACAGAGATGGTAATTTTTAAATTCTGGGAGGAAGGAGGAGGAGTGAGAGGTTTAGGAAGGGCACATGGTACTTCGTCCTCTCAGGATGTAGCCGAAAGCAGCTTTTGGGGCCTTAACGTGACGCACGTGGCTTGTTCATTCATCCCGCAAAGGTCTACAGAGTGGTCCAGACTGTTCTAAGCTCTGGGCTCACAGCAGGAGGCAAACAAGGCTCCTGCCCTCAGGCAGCTTGCACAGCTGGGGAAACAGCCAGCAAACACCCAGGACGGAGGGAATGAGGGGTGGGAGCTGCCTTGTAAGACAGGTGCAGGGAAGGCCTCTTTGAGGACGCTGTCTCTTTGTCATCCTAAGCAAATACCTACATTAAGTGAGGCAAAGAACCACGTGGGTACGTGGAGGCCGAGGGGCCAGCAAGGGCAAAGTCCCTGGGGTGGGAAAGCACTTCATGTACTTCAGGTGGGCTTAGGGGAGGTGGGTGGAAGTGAGGCCCACGAGGGTGTAGACACCACGGGGCGGAGGGCGGTGGAGACAGATCCCACGGGCCCTGGAGGCCAAGCTGAATGAACTCTGGGTGTTTATTATGCATCTTCTACATGCCAGGCAAGTCCTTGGACCTGGGGATGATAAGGTGAACATGTTGTGGCCCTTGATTTCACACAGCTTAGGATCTAGTGAGTGATGAGAGAGAGAGAGAGAGAGAGAGAGAGAGAGAAAGTCCAGGACCCTGCGGTCAGTGCTGGGGAGAGGGGGGCAGTGGGGACACGGACGCCTTCCAGAGGAGAGGAGCTATAGCGGAGCAGCTGTGTCCCCGCCCCACCTCAGTCAGGTCCCCTGACCTCTCCGAGCCTCCACTCCCTCGTGCAGAAAGCGGAAATAATACCCCTCCTCCAAAGAGAAAACGCGGTCCCAACTGCAGACGTGCTTGGAAAACCGTCAATGAGGGTAGAATGAAGTGCATGCCACATGCCCTGCTCCCCAGTTAAAGAGCTCCTCGTGTCCAGGTCCCTTGAGGAAGAGGAGTGTCCTTTCGCTAAGCCCACAGCTGGATGTACGTCATCCCCGGTGTGTGTTTCTGCCAAGTTGTCCTCCGGTAAGCTCCCCTCTTCCCCGGCTCACCCACACCTGACTTCGGAGTCCAATACTGCTTTTGTTCTATTACCCTGAGCACCCCTTGGGCCTTAAGACTATCTCGAGGAAGGGGGGGTGAGAACAGTGGACCCCAAGGTCCCATGACCTTCGTTTCTAAGGGACATGCACTGTCATCTCTTCGGGCTGAGGCTCTACTGTGTCCCTTGGATTGTATCTTGACTTCTGCCTTTCCATGTCTCCTTCTGCTTCCCTCCCCCGTTTAGGGAAAGACGCATGTCCCTGGGTAGGATTCGTGCCTAATTTTGCATTTTCTGAAGCCTGCAGCTTGTCCCTGGGCTCCCTGGTATAAGCACCGTGACAGACTCCTAATCGCAAGCTTGTTCCTTTAGATGGTCGGCCCCTGTGGTCTCAGCACCCCCCGCACCACATGTCCTGGTCGGTGCTAGTGGCTGCTTGTCCCGTGTACTAGTAACAGAAGTGGCCATTTACTCCCACCTGAGAAGTGCAGTTCCGAGGGCCTGTTTCCTCCCAGTCTTTTTTTTTTTTTTTAAGATTTTATGTATTTATTTGACAGAGATCACAAGTAGGCAGAGAAGCAGGCAGAGAGAGAGGCAGGGAAACAGGCTTCCTGCTGAGCAGAGAGCCCGATGCGGGGCTCGATCCCAGGACCCTGAGATCATGACCTGAGCCGAAGGCAGAGGCTTTAACCCACTGAGCCACCCTGGCACCCCTGTTTCCTCCCAGTCTTAATGGCACTGATTTTTCTGTGGATACGTGCTTTCGTGAGCCCAGATTTCTGTTGAGAAGGCGGTTAGCGGTTTTATTCAAGGCAGGAATGGCTGGACTGTAGGGAAATAGGTAGGTTGAAGGCTCTGGGGGTCTGACTGGTCTGGGAAAGAATTTTAAATACCTCAAGTGTTCTCCTATGTCCTAAAGCTTCTTCCTCGATGAATGGGGGCCTAAGGACTGGATGAGGGCAGAGTTTCTGGATGTCTGGGAAGGGCACAGGGGTTCAGAGAGTCGGGAGTGCAGCTGGCTTGGAAAGCTAGGCAGGCGGCCCACGGGAGCACCCACTCCCAAAGGTTGGGGAGCACTCCCTCCCAAAGGCTGGCCAGGCTGAGCAGACTGGACCGAGGCAGCTAGGGAGGGCTGTGGGGCCCAGGGATGCCAGGCCAGGAATGCACTGAAGGGAAGGAGGCAGAGCTGAATGGGTTCTCCGAGATAAGTGTGCTGGGCTCTGCAGCTCATCTTGGGGAGGAGGGGAGAAAGAGGAGGCAGAAGGAAGGAGCGCACACCAGTGGGACCAGTGGGTGAAGCCTCGAGGATGTGGAGTCTGCCTTCACCACTGGAGGGGCCTGGGTAGAGGGGGCTGCTTCTGCGGTGACAGGCCCTTGGCAGGCTATGGATCACCAGGGCTGCAGGAAGCGGGAGAGGTGCATCTAGCACGCGGGGCGGGGGCACTCTGTAATCCCGAACATCCCTTGGAGCTCTAGGAGTCTGACATTCTATGAAATTTTTATCAAGTATATCCCAAGATAGTCATCTAATATATAATTTCAGTTAATCACACAGCAAGTAAAAGAAGCAACAATTTCATCTCCTAATGGGTTTTATGCCTTCATTAGATAAAACACATAACTTTATTAAGTTAGGAAAAAGCTGACTGGATCTGCGCACGGCCTCGACTGTGGTGGTGGTTTGTTTTCACGAGGGCCTGCAGATGTCCAGACTCGTCCAATCAAATATTGAATGTGTGCAGTTTTTCACGTATCAGTTATATCTCAATAAAGCTGTTAATTTAAGAAAAAAATATTATGAATTTAAAAAAAAGAAAAAAAAGAAAAAGAAGAACCTTATTAGTTCCACAGGACCTAGGGCCTGTGGCCTGTTTTTACAAATAAAGTTTTATTGGAACAGCCACACCTATTTACTTACGTATCCTCTTTGGCTGTCGTTGTGCCGCAGCGGCAGACTTGACTAGTTATGATGGCAACCATTGGGCCCGTGGAGCCCAACGTATTTATGATCTGGCTCGTTAGAGAAAAAGTTTGCTACCTTTCTCTCTAGTGCAATCCCCCAATTTATAGGTAGAAAAACTGAGGCTGACAGAGTTTGGTGACTTCCTTCAGGTTGAACGCACTGGTGGCTGAGAGGGGACAAGAACCACGACATCATGCCATGTGCTCACTTCACAGACACAAGGCCCGAGGGCAGAGGTGAACCGATGGGCCCAGGGCCACTCCCATCAGCCGGCTGCAGGACGGGGCAGAACCCTGAGTTCTGATCGCACGGGGCTGTTCCAAGAAGGCAGAGGCCTTGGCGGGCAGAGAGAACTTCTAAGACAAGAACTCATCTGGCTCCTGGATCCCCTCTCAGCATTAGCATTCACCTTCCGTTAGCCAACAAAAGGACACATTTACAATTGTCTCGAGTTCAACTTGAAAACCCTTTCCTCAGGTTTCCAGGGAAATTACTCCAAGAGGCCCTGATGGGTTAAAATGATTTTAACACACCCAGTTGCCTTCAGTTCCTTCCGTGGCATCGGCTACGAATAGCAAAACACACGAGTACCTGATATTTACTGTCTTTTGAAATAAGAGATTCCAAACAAGAGAATGCACGGGGGAAAACCACCCTATCTGCCCACAATCATATTTAAAAGAACAGACAGCCAACCGGAGGCCCATGTTGGGCCTCTGTGTTCTGCGTGGGAGATTTCGCAGACCTATGAGATCAATTGACGGCCCGAATGATCTACGTTAGTCTAGGAGAGTATCAGTTGGAAGCAGACCCTCTCCATCTCCCTTCTTCCCACTGCGGCCCCTCAGAGGGCTGTTTTCCTCCTCCTTACCATTTACAAGCCTTTACGTTTTCTGCATTGCCACTTCTATCACACATCTCTCCTGGACAGAGAGCGATGAATATTCACAGGAGAGATTAAAGAGCATCAGCATTCCCAACGTAAGTGGTCAAGAGACTAACGTCCCTGAGAGACCCCCCCTGCCCCCCCAGGCCTGGCCAAGGCCATACATTTCACACGGGCATGGTTCCCTGGACCCAAGAGCTGCTGACTAGGGCAGACACAAGCTTGAATTTCAAGGGTGACTTTTCCCAGCCAAGGGAGGAAAGCCCAAGACCAGAGGGAACCCAGTCACCAGAGGCAGCTTTGCATGGGGCTAACCCTGTTACTCCTGGCTCTGAGCTCAGCCTGCCCTTCTCAGTGGCAGCTCCTCCCGGCTTACACAAGACCACAACGGACATGTACCATGTCAGACAGCGGGGGCGGGGCTGGCAATCAGAGATGGAGAAGGTCCTCGTCTCTACATCTTTTGAGAACTGTGCTGGGGCTTTGCCTGTGCTGCCTATTTAAATCCTCACCCAAATGAAAAGGTCAGCATTCTTATCTGCGTTGTACACACGCAGCATCCCCAGCTCCGGGAAGCTAAGTAACTGGTCCAGACACGCATGGGAAGGAAATGAGAGAGCTGGGCTTTGAACTCACGTGTGTCCGTGTGCCTTCCATCACACTGAGCCACCTCCCAAGTCTGGGGGCTGCCTTTCACAGCGGCTGCTGGCCCACGGTGCCTCAACTGGGCCCAGCGGCTGCAGGAACCCGCAGGTGCCTTGGGTGGGCTGCATATCGAGTGGAAACGAGGGCAAGTTGGACTGGTGAAGGTCATTGGGAGAGGAGAGGCAGATGAGGGAAATGAGGGAAGAACTAACGGGATTTGTGTGGAAATCCAATTGTGTATGTTGGTGTGAATTATTGCGATTGATCTTGGCTGGCCAGAGTGCCTGACATACTGACAACTGTGCTCGCTCAGGCCCCGGGGGCTCCGGACGAATAGGGGATGTCCCCCAGGGCCACAGCAAGGGCTGCTGAAGACAGCGAAAACGTAAGACTCCGGTGGCCCCTGGAGTGAGGTGGGCGGGTGAAAACAGGGGCTGACGGCTGTTTCCAAGAGGAGGGGCGGGCGGTGAGCGGAGGACCTCCCCCAGGAGCAAGTAGGTAACCTGGATGCCTGCTCCAGGCAGAGGGGTCAGCCTGGCTCCGGACCCCCCGGTCGCATCGGCAAACATCTCTGATCTTGTTCCTTACAGCTAAGTCCTCAGCACCTCTACCTTCCATCCACTTGGGCACGGTTAGCAGAGGGAGCGATCGCGGACAGAAATCAATACAGCGAGACAGACATACCCCAGAGCTTCAGCTCAGAGTAACTGCTCTCAGTCTCACGCCTCACCACGATTATCACCACGAGGCCCACCGCATAAACGTTCAGGGTCTGGGGCAAGAATTAAAAAAAGCCCACACGCCACAGGAGTAAATATTTGAAAGTTACAAATCAAACCTACCAACTGCTAGGTAAGAAAAATGCTGTTCTGCTACCTCGGCTACCGGACATCTTCCTGTCTGGAAGATAAGATTCCAACTCGGAATTTTCAGACTCCACAGAGCTCTGTGTTGGCCCGTGGTGGCGAGGGGTGACACACCCATGGACATGGACCTCAAGGTCAAGGAGGGGCCAGACCCACGTGGTGGGACAGTGAAGTCCACGGTCCAGGCTCTGCCTTGATGCACCGACGGCCTCTGAGGATTCCCAAGGCTGTGGAGGCCCCCCCCAGGAGGCTGACCTGGGGCGAAAAGCTCCCCATGGGCCCTGGGAGCCGTTCAAGGCTGTTTCAGCAGGGAATTCAGGGGTCCTGGGTCCCTGAAGCATGGCCTAGAAGGAGGAGTTCGGACATAGGTGTCTCCTTGGCCATTCAGAACTCCTGCTTTGTGGATTGCGGGGCCCTCTTAGAGCATGGGGCCCAGGGCCCAAGAGTGGTAATGATCTCCACTGACCCCCACTGAGTGTCACCTCCTAACAGGTGTCCCAAGCATTTTGCATGGGCTAATTTATTTAATTCTCATGACTCCGGGAGGTAGGTACTATTCTTGTCATCATTCCACAACCGAGGAACCTGCGACCCAGGGCGGGAAGCCACGGGCCCGAGGTGACAAGTGATGGATGGAGCCAGGCTGTGTGGCTGCCCTCACGTGGCCGAGTTTACCTGCGTCGCACGTAAGGCTCACACGGCAGCCCCCTAGAGAGACCCAGAGCCCTCAAGGCAACTGTCAGTCAGGCACGATAGAGCGCCTGCTGTATGCTCCCAGCCACAATATTTGGGATGACCCCTTCTCTCTGACTGCTTTGTTGAATCACAGATTCATCCCCAGACCTGGGGGGGTAGGTGTGCTGAGGCGTCATTGCGAAACACAGGAAGTGAGTTAGGGGCTGGGTTTGTGTGTGTGCCTCAGCCAGGAAGAAGGAAAGAAATCATCCCTGAGGGAGAGGATAAGGCCAGTCCGAGGGCATGTGTGGGCTGATGCCGTAGCTGATAACCAGCAGAAGGCTGCTGGGCCGGGGACCCAGATCTACCTGAAGCGCGAGAGACGGGAGGCTCGTGCATGAGCGAGGTTTCCAGCAGCGGGTGACGGCAGCTGCCCTTGAACTGGGGGAGGTCCAGAAAGAAAGCTACTGTACCTCATCTTAGAAGCCCGACTCATCTCTACCCAAATCAGTTAATAAAGGGGAAGGAAAACCTCAGGAGTGTGGTATTTACAGATGTTTGTGAAGTGTGTTGTCCCGCACGATGTCGGCAGGCTCCTATCTGAGGCAGTAACAGACATCAGAACAGACACAGCTGGGACCCACTGACAGATGGTCAAAATATCGATCCAGAAGTGAGAATCATCACGGATCTGGGTTCAAATCCTCCTTCTCTCCCTTAGTGGCTCTGTGCTGTCGTGTGTGTCTTCTGCCTGAACGCTGGCATTCTCCCCTCTGTAAAATGGTAACAAAGGACCTTCCGGTTCCGGGATTACTGTGAGAATGGAGAATGTAGTAACTAACATGTAACTAACATGCATAAGGCCTCTGGGACATAGAAGGTACTTGGGCAAAATGCCATTTTCCCCCTTGAGGCCATCCTGGGAGCCTCTGTCCCCTGCTACGACGTGCAGGATTCCGGGGCACAGACAGAAGTAGCAGAGGCCCGGGTCTGCTTTCCACAGGAGCCGCTCTAAAGGAAGATGGGAGACCAGACAGACACACTGAAAAGAAATCCCTCCATGGCCATGACCGTAGAGCCGTGGGGACCGTGCCCAGCACCACGGGGACAGTGAGCACAGCCCAAAGAGTCTGCTGCACAGGGAGGGGGAGGGCGGGACACAGCGCCTCTCACTGTCTCTGCTGGCTGCCCACTTCCTACTTTCAGGCCTTGACATTCGAGGCCAGGCCTCTCACACAACGCAGGCTGGTCCAGGGACCCAAGGAGGCCGGGACTCCGTGCAGAGACACAACGGACAGGCTGCTCTCGGTCACCTCAGTATTTCTCGGATCAGTCCGCCTTCTCTGTTCCTACTTCAAGGCACCTCTATGCCCAACGTGGGGCTCGAACTCATGACCCCAAGGTCAAGAGCCATGTGCTCTTCTGACTGAGCCAGCCAGGCCCCAGTCTTCTCTCCTGGACTCCAGCGGCCCCTAATGGGTTTCCCCTCTCTACTCTTTCTAAGCTGTCTTCCACAGCGTGTCTGCGTGTCTCAAATGCATAGCCGACCCCAATTTAACACCTTCAGTGGCTCCTTCGCTGCTCAGCGATGAAATCCCAGCTCATTAGTTAGCAGGGTCTATTAGTCAGGCCTGTTTCATTTGCAAATGTCGCAGACCAGCTTGAGAAGGCTTGGATTTTTTGTTTTTTTAAAGGGCTTATTGGCAGGACACTGGGAAGTTCACAATGCAGAAGGAGGAACTACAGGAACCTGGGCAGTTCCTGGGATCTCAGGGGCCAGTACTGAGGACCCCTCCATGGGGTGGGTCCTTCGGGCTCCCGGAACCACACGTCTCTGCCACACACAGCACGGGGGTGACCTGGCTTCTCCCAGCTCAGCGGAGATCCCAGGGCTTATGTGATTGGCTGGCGTGGGTCACATGCCCACTCCTCACTCACTCTGTGGCCCGTGGAATGGGGGGAGGTGACTGGTCCTTGAGCTCTACTCCGGGGCATACCAAACTGGGGAGATGAGTGGGATTTGGGTTAAAGTCAGAAGGGTAAACACAAAAGCCCACCATGATCTGATTTCATAGTCCACTTAGCACCTCACTACTCGGTGTCCTGCCTAGAATCTTCCCTCCCAGGAGCCCTAGTCCCCTTGCACTTCCCAGCACATGCCACTTTGTCTTGCTCATGTTTTCAATACCCGTTTCCGGGGACGTCTATACCTTGGTTGCTTGGGTCATGCCTGCCCATCCTGCTAGATTCAGTTCTTGTTCCCTCTTCCAGGAATGCTTCCTAGAGCTTTGGATCAGATCGGATGTCCCTTTCTGGCACCCAACCCACCTGGGCATCTTTACAGTACTTCCCAGGAACGACATCCCCCCAGTAGTAATGAGGGCAATGAAGACAAACACATACAATGTTTACCGTGCGCCAGGCACTGTTCTAGGCAGCAGACCCACTTGAAGTCATTTGCCCCTCACCACGACCCTACGAGGCAGGTGTATTACTAGTCCCCATTTTACAAAGCAAAGAAACCAAGGTACAGAAGCCAGACCACAGAGCTAGCAATCAGCAGAGCCGCGTTCAAACCCAGCACCCACGGCTCTGAGTCTGTGGTCCTAACCCCTGTGTCTAGAACTGGCTCGAAGGGCCGCAGTCTGCCCTGCTGGGCTATGAGTCGTCAAAGGCGGGGACAGTGACAGTCACCCCCACACTCCAGGCGATGACAGAGCCCGCACTCACCAAATACTGTCTGACAGAATCGAATCGAACTTTCATGGGGTGGCAGGACGAGGAAGAGGGCAGGAGAAAAGACTCCTTGAGCTGGATTTTGCAGACCTGTGGGTCAGAGGCCGAGCTACCACACAAGCCGGCCAGAGCTCTGCTGCCCATCGGCCCTTTCTGCGAAATGCCTCTGACTCAGCCACACTTCTTCCTCTGCAACTTGTCTCCGTATCCTTGAAGCGAACTTGGCTTTCTCTGTGGGTAACTCCGTCTTGCCTCGTGGCACAAGACGAGCGTCTACACTGAGCTGAGACGCAGTTTTTTTCAGCATAACGTGATACAGCCAGCGTTGGGGTGTGCAGCGCTGGGACGCATTTCACCTGGAGTTGTGGCATTCCTCGGTCTAGTTTTGTTTTCCTTCAGCTGCTGGCCCAGCGACGGGCAGGCCTCTGGCTCAGCGGCTTTCCTAAAGAAGCTATCACACGTCCCCTGACTTGATTTCTCTCGCTGTGTACTGAAGCTGACTTCAACAACCGGCCTCATGGGCCGCGGGGCTCAATAGAAGGGACTACTTGTTTCTAGAAGGAAGGCAAGTTAAACATGGCCCATGTTTCCCTCCAGTAGGACCTGAACCCAAACTACACCCCAGCAGCGAATTAATCAATGTTAAACTCAGATATGATGAGACAGCCTTTTACTGAGTCCCTCCTGTGGGTCAGCCTTTGAGCTAAACTATTAACAACTCCTATCTAATTTAATCCTCATAAATCTGTGTCAATCCTTTTGATGGTGTGACGAGCACCTGTTTATGGCAGACTCTTTCTGGAGTGGGTCCCTGGGTCGCAGCAGTGGACAGAGTCAAAGACAGAGATCTTTGACTTGTCTATAGACAGCAAGCAGCAGACGTAACACACAAGCACACCACAAGGTTAACCACAGAGCAGGCTAGGGACAAGACGGACCCAACAGTAGAGCAGGGGAGTGGCTGGGAGCGCTAGGGGCATGGTCCAGGTGGGCCCCGTTGAGAAGATGCTATTTGAGCAAAAATGTGTCGGAAATGAGGGAGTCGGCTGTCGGGATGTCCAGGAGAAGATCATTCTGGGCAAAGGGAATGGCCAGTGGGAATGGCCTCAAGGTGGGACCGTGCCAAGTGTGCTCGGGGAACAGTGAGGAGGTGCAAGAGGCTGGGGAGGTGTGAGGCCAGAGAAGACGAGCAGGAGAGGTAGCGAGGGGCTAATATCTCACAGGCCCTTGCAGGTTATGATATAAGTCACTTTACAGAAGAGGAAACTGAGGCAGAGCAAGGTGATGCCCACGGTGACATGACCTGTAGGTAGAAAGTATCAGAGCTGGGACTGAGCCCAGGGTGTCTACAGCAGAGCCCAGGTGTACATCCTGAGGTTGGATGCCCCTCCCCCTACACACGGCAAACCAAAGCTGCCACCTTTTTTTTTTTTTTTTTTAAGATTTATTTATTTGAGAAAGAGAGTGCGTGAGTGTGCACTTGAGTGGGGGCTGGGGCGGAGGGAGAGAATCCTCAGCTGTCTCCTTCCTGAGCACGGAGCCTGACGACCCTGAGATCATGACTGAGCTGAAATCAAGAGTCGGACACTTAACCGACTGAGCCCCCCAGGAGCTTCACACCAAAGCTTCCTGATGTCCGCCCATGTCAACCAAGTTAGGTCTGATGGGACCCAAGACTCAGAAATTCCTGACGAGGACCGACAGTTCCTCTTTCCTGTCCTGCCTCCTTCCCCAGCTTCTTGGAGCCGTAGTCACTGACAACCCTCTCTGAGCTCAGTCCTGCCCCCGATGGGGACCGGATGCGGATCAGTATGTTGCCCCTGATCACCACCAATCGGGGGGCACTGGGGATTTTCCCGGGACTGTAGAGCATCACCCCTCATCTGTCCCCACACACGGCAAGTCCACTTTCCACGCAGGGGGCCAGGATCTGGTACCCCGGGTATCCCCAACCTTGAGGCTCTACGGTTCCTCTTTCAATGGCTGGGGCCCCACTGGAGGGGCTCAGAGCTCCACATAAAGCATTAGACACACGTTAGGGGCTCAATAAACGGTTAACCCTGTTGTGACTAATAGTACAACGGCATTTGCTGCCACCAAGAATGTATTGGACAAGTCCTGCCCTGCTGTGCAGCCCAATCTTCCCTGTAATATGGGCTTAATATTCCTACTGGAAACTTCCTACTTCTATAGAAACACATAGTTTCCAGTCATGGCCACTGCCAGGGCTACTACGGTGACCCAGCCGGATCGTTTGTGAAAAGCTCTACACACGGAAGCCGCTGTTTTCAGGCATCAGCTGGAGAAGAGAGCAGACAAGGTTTCAAGCTGGATCTCACTGTCCATATCCACAAGCCAGAGCCTGGGGGCCTGGTCCCTGAGCCTCTCTTCCCACTGTTCCACCGGGACCAAACCAGGCACGGGGCTGTCAGCCAGAGTGGCCGAGGCAGGACCGCCTTCTTTGTCCTGCGGTGGCCCCACAGAGGCACACAGCATCCCTCTGGCTGGTTAGCAGATAAATACTGATGACTTAATATGTATGTAGGATGGAAGATGGATGGGTGTCCCGGGAGCCATTGCTTTCATTGTCCCTTCTTGGATGCATTTAAGGATCTCAACGTGAGAACTGTAGAGAGCTGGAACGAAATAATTAAAAGCCTGGGGGGAGGTAAAGCAAGGTCCAAGGAGGAAAAAGAAAGCCATTGGGTCACCTGCTGAGAGGACACGAGGCCAATGTGACTGGTGGCCCTGGGAGGGCAGAAGCCTTTGGAGGGGATACCGGCTCCTGCTCCCAGTGTCCCGGCTCTGTTTCCCTGCTGGGGTTGTGAGCCATGGCAGGAAGCCCAGCGGTACCAGAGCAGGCTCAGAGCTCTCGCCGTGCACACACGCCAGTGTACATAGACTCAAAGCATCCTAGTGTATTGTTAGAATATTCAGAAAAAATAGCATATGGCCTATGCGCCGTGTGCAGTTCTGCTCCTGCTGTTAACTTAGTTAATTCCAAACTCGGATTCTCTCTGCTTATAAAAAAAGTGCTTTGCATAGGGACCAAGGCCCCAGACTGAGCTGCTTCTCTCTTTTCTCACTGAATGTTATTTTTTGAGGGTCACATAAATCGTGCCTAAAAAAATTGTAAATAGATCTGAGAAGCCCGTCCGCTCTGGAAAAACAAAGCATTGAGCAAACACGCGGGTGTCTTTTCCCACAGGAAGCGTGGGAGGCCGGTCCAGGCGTGGGCGTGGCCGCCTCTGGGAAACCCGCACGTTTAATGCTTTTCCCGCGCCCCCCTCCAGGGCCCAGGGTTCCTGATTCCCAGACTCTCCTCGGATCCTCCTGTTCCATTAATGGCCGTGTCTTTCTCAGGAATCCAGATTCCACATTTTTGTCCCTCCGCCTCCTCCCCGCCCCCCTCACCCCTCACCCCTCACCAGTCCTGCTGCCTCTGGGCCCCTCTTTCTTCACTTGCCCTGTGCCCCCCGCTCCCACGGCCATCACTCTCATTCAGGCCCCCACACACCTTGTATCCCTCACTCCAGGCCACTCCAGACACTGCCACCAAACAACCCTTTAAACACACTCTGACCACAGCACTCTACTGCTCACACACCTCCCATGGCTCCGCATTGCCAACCTTGAGGACGACTGGCCCAGCGGACATTAGAGCCTTCAGAGACTGGCCATTAGGTCTTATGTCTGGCTACCTTGTCCTCTCAAGCTGTGTGCGTCTCTGCCCACCATCACACTGCTCCCTCTGCTCAGACCTCCTGCAGGCCCTGCTGTCTAGCTCCCACGGCTGAAACCCTACTCAACCCCCGGAACCCCTCCCCAACATCAGCTCTTCCAGGAAGTTTCCTCCTGGCCATCAGCCATCTGACCACCTCCTGGCGGTCTCAGGCTTGCACGCTCTGCATTCCAGTCCTTTCTGTGCCGGAAAATTCCTCCCACTAGAGGTTATCACCCATGAAAACAGGTACTGCTACTCATCTTTCTGGCTCTCCTCTACACACAGTAGATATTAAACCTTAGAAGAAAGACACTTGAATGGTGCGAAAGGAACGCACAGACATATCACGTTTCCTGCTGTATCTCAGAGGGCTCTGGCTTAGAATATGCTGTTTCTTCTTTCTGCTTCGGCATAATTCTGGTCAGACTGGAGAAGACCAAAATGCTGAAGGATGCTGATGGTGGCACCCACGGCGTGTCCTGCAGGGGCTCACATGGTAATCCTGTGTTTCCTTGTCATCCTGGGGATTAATGCCGTGGCTCCCAGCTGGGGGGCAATTTTGTCCCCCAGGGAACTCTTGGCAATGTTTGGAGACACTTTCAGTTGTTGTGATGGGGAGGTGCCTGGGGTGCTGCTAACCGTCTTATAATTCACAGGACAGCCCCCACCACAAAGAAGTATTCAGGCCAAAGTGTCAATAATTCTCCTGCGGAGAAGCCCTGAATTACTGTAAAATCGGCATGATTAACCCTGTGACTGAGCCAGAGAAAACCAAGGCACCGACAAGTCAGGAGACTCTCCCCAGACAGCACAGCTACTTCTGTGGCAGGAACAGGCCTACCCCCAGGTTCCCTGGTTCCCAGCTGCGTCCCTTCTCCTAGCGTGCCTGTCCACCTGCATAGACGCACAGCCTGGCAGAAATTCGGAACACCAGACCGGCCAAGATCGCTGTTAACAAGCCTGGTGGACGTTCACGTGACCACAAGGGCGTGGGCCAAGGTAAAATAATTTGGACTTCCGACCAAGCTCCTGAGCTGGGATGCTTTCCTAGAGTCCCCCCAAATTAAACAAGCCAGCGGGAAGCAAAACTAGGGAACCCTCATCCCCTTTGGCGGGTCCAGCAATGCCCCAGGGCCATGCTGGGAAGCACGACAGGGAAAGGAAAACATGTCCCCCTCCCATCCATGGATAACTAAGCCCTCGGGGACATGGTGGCTCTGCTGAGGCCCCAGAGCACAAGGCTGGTTTTCTCCGCTCCAAGCGCCCTGAAGCAGCCTGGGAAGCAGCCCAAGGTGAGCCGCGCTGGGAAACCCGACACGGCGCCTCGGTTACTGGATTCCTGGACTCCAGAGAGCAGGAGGGCAGCTGGCTGGCACAGAGGGGGGAGGGGCCCGAGAGACACAGAGGCCACTTCGGAGTATTTGGGCCCGTGTCCCGGAACCTGCCATCTGCGGGAGAGAAAAAGCCTGAAGAAGACGGACGGGCAGAGGGCATTCGGGGGGCGAGAGCACTTCCTCTAGTTCTACGGGGCGGCCACGCGAAAAGATGCTCTTGGGGGCTCTGGGGTGGAACTGAGATTCCTGGAGAAGGCGACAGTTGGCAGATTTGGGCACATTGTGAGGAAGAAAAGGGACAACTGTATAAAATAACATAAAGTTCCAAGTCGCCGGGACCCAGGGTAAGCGGCGTGGTCTCCAGGCGTGTTGAGGAAGCTCCGAACGGGATGCCCCCCAAATCCTGAATGTTTGAAGAAGGAGAACGCAGGGGGGCGGCTAGGTGCTAACTGTAGGGTCTGAGCCTGGGGCCTTGACAGCACGGCTGCCCCGGACGGGAGACGTGACCTGAAAAAGCCCAGCCCCGCATAGCAGGAGATGCTCAGTGGGAGGCAGAAGACCTCCGTCTCAGCAGTGACAGGGACACACAGGCATTGCGTTCGCTCAGATCAGAGCCGTTGCCTGCAGTTTAGAAGGTTTCTGCTCGATCCGAGGCTGAAAGTCAGGAAGGCCCAAAAAACTCCTCTAAGTACAGGTTTCTCCAATTTTTTAAAATTTGTTAGCCGATGTCTCTACAGCGACAGCAACAGGGCATGAAGACAGGGCACGGAGTAGCGGTCGCCAGGAAACAAAACTCACAAAACGACTACGGTACGTTGGGTGGTACCGTTCCTACTGTGGTACATGGGGGGGACGCAGTTCACACACCGAACTGGGGAGGGCCTGGCTTTTCTCTTCCCACTTTGCTACTTAGAGGGGTGATTCCAGACCTCTCCTCTCCCCCCAACACTCACAGGGTGAGGACAGGGACACCGGCGTTGACCGGCATTCAAAATCTTGCACTGCCACTGAAGTGTGACCTTGGCCAAGTCATTGAAATAGAACATTGCGGCTCCCTTATTGGTCAAATGGGGATAACTACTACTAGTAGTACTACCACCACCACTACTTACTGTCACAGGGTAATCGTTGCGGATGAAATGAGATGTCTGTAATGCGCACAGAACAGGGAATGTGCACGGTGAGCGACTGGTGAACGCAAGCCCTCATTATAAGGGCTTTCCCATATGTCATCTCTTTTCCCCTCGTACCACCATAAGGTGCAGCCGCGGGAGGTTCCCCCACCCCTCCAGTGCCTGGTTCTCCACCCAACAGTTGTGCCCTCTTGCCAAACCATTCTCCCTAATTAGGCAGAGACTCTCCTGTTAGGAGGAAGGTACCAAGTTCTTGCTTCCAGTCGCTTTCCGTAAAAGAACCACTATAATATATGGATATATATTAATATATATTGATATGTATATCTATATATCGATATATATTGATATGTATAGCAATATATTATATATTACATATTATACATATATATATATATATACACACATATGTGTGTATACACACACACACACACACACACACACGTATTGCATCAACTACATGACCCAGGAACGCCAGCTTTGTTGCTAACTGCCCAGAAGTGTCACGAGATAAGCAGTGGCCTGAGTCACTCAGGCCAGCTCATTAGTGCAATCAAACAATGCGTCCTGGCATCTGCCGGCTTCCCATCACGACCCACAATGAAAGCTGTAAAAGCAGTTCGTAGGGTGTCCACAGTACTACTTGAGCCTTCTGGGATATGGAAACGATCTCTGGGGCCAGGTCAGGTCACCAGTGGTGCCAGGAATTTGTTGGAGATCTTGCACTTGCAACAAGGAGGGAAGGTATGGATGGTTTGTTTGCTAAACTGGCGGGATCTTGGCAGGACAGGAGGCGTTGCTGACTCTGGGGATGGCCAAGTGGCCCTCTTCTTCTCTTTGGGAGTAGATAGCTGCTAGAGGCTACACCTGTGCTCTTCTCTTGGCTTCATGCACGGGGAGCAAGGGCAGAGCTCCGCACATCTGGCTGATCCAGCAGCTGCACGCAGTGCCTGAAACCCCTAATAAGGCCCCCTTTGGTTTTCCACAAGGGCAGGTTATGAGAACTCTAGGGAGAGAATGGCTGTTATTTCGGAATTCTAGGTTTAGAGAATTCTGAACTTTCCCAAAGATGCACCTTAGGGGAACTTTGTTAGTGAAACAAAAGAACCTGCAATTTGTGTGTTCTGACAGCAGGTGGCAGCCATGTGACCCAGACGCCTTCCTCCTCCTGCCAGATCATTCCCCAAACTCCGCAGGTGTGCGACTACTTCCACGGATTTGGTAGAACGTAGATTTAGTAGAATATAACTTTAAAGCAATATGAATCTGCCAAACTGAGAAATCTTAAACAAACAAAAGAACCCTGGGTGTAACATGGAACACTGAATCTGATTTTTACTGGTTAGAGATGGTTTCCGATGCAAACCTCACGACTATCTAACTGGAGTGGGTTTTGTACAGCTGCAGGAGGCTCTTTCTCTGCTGGCCACTGGCGAGGAGGAACTTGCCACCGTAATCACGCTGGTTCGGAAACCCCTGCCTCCCTCCTGTGAACACTACGATGTACTGAGCACTCACTTTATACCAGGAACCAGACAAGACTTCCCGCCACTCACTGCTGCCTCATCACAATCCCATGGCTCTGCATCATCATCCCTGTCTTACCAATGAGGGACAGACTCAGCTGGTAACAGAGCCACATCCAAACCCAGACTTGCCAGACCCCTACACACAGGCTCTACCCTGCAGGTCACTCACTGCCTTTACCAGGTTGGAAGAAAAGGAAGATACCAGGGTTTCCCCCGATGCTGACAGTTCTTTCCTGACACTGTCCCTACAATGTTCATTTCCTGTCTGAAGGGAGAATTCCTCTACTTTATCCTTCCTGAAAAAGTAAGGCAAAGCAAAAGAACACATAAATCAATTAAGAAAAGGGCAGAAGACTTGAACAGACATTTCTCCAAAGAAGATACACAAATGGCCAATGGACACATGAAAAAGTGCTCAGTGTCACTCGGCATCAGGGAAATACAAATCAAAACCACAACGAGATCCCACCTCACACAAGTCAGAACAGCTAAAATTAACAAGTCGGCAAACGACAGATGTTGGCGAGGATGCGGAGGAAGGGGAACCTTCCTACACTGTTGTGGGAATGCAAGTTCGTGCAACCACTCTGGAAAACAGCATGGAGGTTCCTCAGAAAGTTAAAAATAGAGCTACCCTACGACCCAGCAATCGCACTACTGGGTATTTACCCCAAAGATACAAATGTAGTGATCCGAAGGGGCACGTGCACTCCAGTGTTTATAGCAGCAAAGTCCACAACAGCCAAACTATGGAAAGAACCCAGATGTCCATCGACAGATGACTGCATAGAGAAAATGTGGTGTTTATATACAATGGAGTATTACTCAGACACCAAATAATTGAAATCATGCCATTTGCAATGACCAGGATGGAACTAGAGGGTATTATGCTGAGCAAAACAAGTCCATCAGAGAAAGACAATTTATATGATCTCATTGACATACGGAATTTAAGAAATGAAACAGAGGTTCATAGGGGAAGAGAGGAAAAAAATAAAACAAGACAAAAACAGAAAGGGAGAAAAACCATAAGAGACTTAATGACAGGAAACAAACTGAGGGTTTTTAGAGGGGAGGGAGATGGAGGGATGGGGTAACTGGGTGATGGACACTGGGGAGGGCACATGAGGGAAACAGCACCTGGTGTTATATAAGACTGATGAATCACTGAAACCAATAATACATTATATTATTATGTAATAATAATAATATTATAATTATGTATTAATATAATATTAATACTAATCAATATATTGTAATCATGTATTAATTAAAATATTATGTATTATGATATACTCTATTATTTTAATTATATTAATGTACCTCCACCTCTGAAACCAATAATACATTATATGCTAATTAATTGAATTTAAATAAAAAGTGGAAAAAAAAAAACAAGACAAATCAGCCCCCTGCCCCCTCCCATTCTTTCACTCCAGGCGCTCTCCAAATGAGTGTGCATATCGTATTTATTTATAGGTTCCCAGAATTTTCCCACCCATGGACCTCAGGGGAGCTTTCATCCAACTCCCTCTCATTGTGATACGAAAAACAAGGCAAGAGAGGTTCAGCGACAGCCCAGGGTTGGGCACTGAGTTGGTAGAGGCAGGAGCCAAGCTCAGGGGTTTTCCCTCTTAGGGTTGGGCTGTAGGACGCCCCCCCCTCAACGTTTTCCAAATCATTTCAGAGAGTTCTAGAGAAGTGGCCAATTGAAAGAGACCAGAACATCAAAAAAATAACCATAATAATAGAGATTAAAGTGATTAAATGGGCTTAGCAAGAATGGAGACTGAGAATTTAAAACACCTTAGTAGGTCAGACCAGCATTCACCCCACCTTACAAGGCACCCCTGGCCGGGGTATCCCAGAGGGTCATGGGAGAATATGGGAGATGCATCTAGAATGTTAACTTTAAGTATTTTGGAAATGTCCCCTAACTTCCATTTAATAACCCCATTTATATCTGTCATCCACGACTCTCTGAGAGTTCATTCCTGGAATCTATTTATAATTTCAGCCCATACTGTTTCTCGGAGTAACGATTTTTGCACATTTACTACCTACAGCGCAAAGTACTACTTCCTTTTATTTGGCCTAAAACTATCAAGCTCTCCGGCTTGGCTCAGCAGGGCAGGATGAGAAGTCATTAACATCCTTTACCTGAAGAATTATTTTTAAAGAAGCTAATTAAGTCTACAATGAAAACAGGTATATTACTATGGAAAAACATTAATTAGGCCAATTTTGAGGTTCCTACAAGTGCCCTGAAGGAGTTCAGTCCACGTGCAGGGGCTTATCTTTCCAGAAGACTTCCAGGTAGAACCTACTTGTAGGATTTTTCTTTTGACACCCGTGTGGACACGATTTAGGGCTGCCCCAGAAGAAACATGAAAAAAAGTCCCTTGCGGGACAGGAATGTATCATCTCTAATGACAGTGTAACAGCAATGAAATCTTCAAAACACATTCTTTTGTTCTCAAAGTCCAAAACTCTGAGGACAATTCCTTTCTGAACGGAGGGTATATTGGGAATGACCCTAGTAGCTCAGGCTGGGAGATGGGCTAGCGGGAAACATCATCCTGATGGAGATTCGGGTTTCATTATCTGAATCCTTCTGGATCCCCGTTTATAATGAAAGCCTGCATCAGCCCTTGTCTGTTTCCCTCTCAATAAGGGATAAGCTTTCATTGCTTTTCTATTCAGTCTAATCGTACGAGACATGCTGGGTGAAGCCATTCTCCTTGAAGATTCAAAGAAAGGGCAGATGGATGGCACGCAGTCTCCTTCTGTGGCCAGGCGAGGAGAGAGATGGAGAGGCACCCAAGCCAGAGAGAATTCCAAAGGGAACAATTTCCATCATGGTCCCAGGCTTCTGGGATCAGCTCTAGCAAGGCCCAGACACAGTGCTTAACGCCATGCCGGCTGTCACTTGGGGGCTGGGAGGGGTCAGTGCTTAAATGAGTTTCTCTTTCCCCTGAAGGGTCCCATTCTGTGTGCCTTCTGCAAAGGTAGTGCAAAGGTTAGTCATCCAGGGTATTTTAGACTTAATACATACCAAACTCATTTTCTAAAAGTTGGTTTTGATACTTTAGGGAGAGATGTGACCTCCCCCAAGCCATGGAAATCCGCAGGGGTTCCTGCATTCACAAGACGGGGCAGGAAAAACGCAGCAACAGGGCAAGCATCAGCACTCAATCTTCTCGAACAGCCCCTCCGAGGCAGACGTGCCATTCACCAGTATTTTTAGGTAGGATAAGTACCGTGTCTTCACCAAACTCTGTCAGTGATGGGCTTTTGTCTATGGAACCCACTGGGAACTAGCAAAGGACAGGGAGGATGTAACAGAATGAGGCTGTGAGGATCCTAAGGCACGGAAGGAGGCAGAGATCTGAGGAGACTTCAGTCTTCTACCACTGTTGGAGTTCACAGCGTGGCCTTTTCCAAGAAGGCCACGTGCTTTCCAGAGGGCACGTTAATCTGCCAGAGCCCAGCGAGTGGGAAGCCGAGGCCCAGGTGGGGTCGGGCGTGGGGCTAGGAGGCAGACGTCTCACCCTGTGCTGATCCTGGTGCAGGGGACAGGACAGCTGCATCCAGGCGCCTCGTCCTTCTGCTCTGGCTGCCGCCGCCCTTGTTGCCAACTCTCCCTGCCAGTGTTACTACCAACCGTGACCCTTCCTTCTCTCTCTTCCCAGCAGCCTAGCTTTACTGATAAGCAATAATCCCACATAAAAGTCTCAAAGAGTAGATAAACGAGGAAAGAGGCCAGTGGCAGGTCTGCTGAAAAGAAGAAAAGAATGAGGTCAGGGAGCATCTATCCCGGGCTCCAGGCTACCCTGCCTATAATTGGGGCGGTACATCTGCCCCAGATCCAGAGGCCTGGCTCCCCCCTCGGCCTCCACATGGGAAGAGAATCTGGATGTCTGGTGGTGGAGGGCTCGCAATGCTCACCTGCCCAAATACAGATACGGCTTGCGCCTGCGTGTTAATGAAGTGCCCAGCGCAGAGCAGATGATCCAAGTGTCAGCTCCTTGAACGCACTAGTCCTGCATTCCACGGTTTAGAAAAGTGTTTGCTTACTCTCTCGCCTTCACTCCTCCCAACCAGCACACTGGAGGGGCCCTTACACTCCAGAGCAACACAGGTGACGAAGGGCAAGAGAAGGGCCCCAGACCCAGAACTTCTCATTGTTACTCTTATTAGAGTCCAGGAAAGGGAGGTTCCAGGCTGACCCGGCTAAAAGAGGAGAACAGATTTCTATGCCCAGGATGATTAGAAGAGAACCTGGAGATCTAGCGGAGGGATGGCAAACAATTTCATTTTATGTGCCAGCTCCAATTTTCAGCAGCAGCTGCTGGCTCCAGGAGCCAGGAGGTCCCTGGGGCTGCTTGGTGGGAGAGTGCTATGATCGATTAGCTATGTCTGCCCCAGGCACGGAAAGGGCTAATGGGACCACGATGTCACCATGATGTCACCTATTGGCTACATTTTCTTCAAGTACTTATTAATTTTGCATAATAGTACTTATTTATTTTGTAGCTAATAAAATAAAGTTCATTAGAAAATTAATTCCTTCTATGTGACACAGCCAGACCATAGCAGAGCTGAAATCTGGATCCAGGACTCTGAACTCCCAAGTCCAGGACTTTTTTCACTATGTCATGCTATCCTGGCCCTACCAGTCATGGCTCCACGAACACAGATGAATGAGTTCTACCCGGATTCCTTTTTTTCACTTGCAGGTTAGAGGGGATCATTCCTGTTTTCTCTATCTTGAGGAATTACTGGCAATCAAATGAAATGTCAGAATCCTAGAACTCAGAGCTCGCAGGCCGGTGTTCCTGCTGCTGCACCGTGATGCCATCAACAGACATGAAGACACAGAGAATGCAGTGCAGTGGAACGGAAACGAGGCGTCTGAAGCCCGAGATTCTGCTTCACTTGCATCCGCTGCGCACCTGCCGGCTTTCTCTCTCCAGCCCCACGTGCAGGAGCTCAGGAAGAATGAGAATGGAAGACAACCAAGGCTGGCAACAGAGGCAGCCCCAGCACCCCCGGGGGAGGGGGGGGCAGCTGGTTCCAGGGCTGTCGCAGGAGAGAGCACATGGCTGGGGGCAGAAGCCGTGTCCTCTCTTATCCCTCCCACCCCTCCATCCTGCTCTCCAGGGTGGCTATCCCAGGCCTAGTCATCACACGAGCTGTTCGCTGCAACCTGGGACGTTGCAGCTTGGAGAAGAGGATGATGCTGTAGGGCCTGTGGAGAGGGAGGCTGGGGGGGGGGTCTGAGTTTTGAGTTGGGAGCTCCCCTTTGTCTCCGGCTTCTGCTCGCTCCCCATCGAAGCCTCCATCCTTCCTTTTATTGCTCGCAATCCCGTCTCTCCCTCCCCGACACCCTCATGGGTCCAACCACATCGCCCATCCTCTATGGTCCTCTTTCTTCAGTCTCAATAGCACAGCAACCTCAAGGAAAGGCAACCACCGCCCCTACCCCAACACGTTTCAGCAGTGGGTTTTGGTGCCACACATAAAACCAGTCATTGTATCCACCACATCGCTCATAGAGTGGGAGTTGCTGGAGGGTAGAGGGCTGATTTGGTCTGAAGGTGTGTGAATAAAGAGAGACCACTCATCTTAACTAGCCTGAGACTCACAGGACTGTAGGGCTGGAAGGAACTCACAAGGTCATCTTGTCTAACCAGCAGCCACAGAAGTCCCGGAAGTATCCCTGAACGCAGAGGCCTTCCTGGTTCCCAGGCAGCCCGCTGTGCGGTTCCAAGAAGCTCCTACTTACCCACCACGTTTATTTGTTGATTGTCTCCACTTGCTAGAATGTGAACTCCGCGAGAGTGGGGATTTTTGGTCTGTTTTATTCATTACTGCATCCCCTTGCCTAGAATAGTTCTTGCTATCTGGCCGTGCTCAACAAATACTTGTGAATTAATTAATAATTGGCTTTAATTTTAGCCTTTGGGGTCTTTCAAAAGAGTTTAAAGCTCTTTGCCTTCTGTAGGAGGGTGCCTCAAATAATCCAAGAAACCTGTGCCCTCTTCTGCCTGTGACTGAACTCTTACAGTCCCTTGAACGCTACCTAAAGAATATCCAGACCCTTTGCCACCTCGGGATGTCCTCTGAAGGTGCTCCAGGATCACAAAGCAAGGAGGACAACCGAAATTTTCCCAGCTCGTCCAGGCTCTCTTGTTAGTCTCTGGTCTCTGGACACAAAAGTCCAGAGTGCCTCACTGCCTTGTAAGCAAAGTAGCTGTGTTAGACAAGCACAGGGTTCCCAGAGTGGACGCCCTCTTCATGGGTGGGCCAGCGCGCAGGCGGAGCGCTCACAAAGGGCTCACCTGTGGTGGCCCAACAGGTGCCTTCTGGGGCAGGGACACATGAGATGCACGGAGACGGTTTCTGCCCTCAAGGTATCCAGTGAGACAAACGGGTACGTCCACACGCAATTACATCCTAGCGAGACAAATGGTTGATGGGGCCGAGCAGGGAGCCCAATGTGGGGCTTGATCCCAGGACTCTGGGATCATGACCTGAGCCAAAGGCAGACGCTTAAGGACTGAGCCACCCAGGCGCCCTGACATTCCTCTCTTTGAACATTGTCAGAGCATGAAACAACTGAAGGGAAGACAGTGGAATATTTCTACCTGGACATTTTGGACATCATTTTGAAACTCCGTAAGACAGATTTCCTGACAGCTGTTGTAACTGCATATTTACTAGGTGTTGGGAGCTGGGCCCAGGAGAGCTCCTCAAGAAACGCTAGTTAGATGAGTAGATGCAGAATCTTCACAAAAACTCTACAAGGTGAGCATAATTATCCCCATTTTACAGAAGAGGCAAGTGTGCTCCTGCTTGGAGGTGATGAGAGGTACATATGTATGTGGGGCCCGGCAAAGGGTGGCCACAGATCGCGGGCAGCTACGGGATGCATGGCCCATGACAGCTTGAGTTGTCTTGTCTTGCGTGTGCTGCTGGATACAAAGCTGCACATGCCAAGTGCGGTCTGCACTTGTCCTGGACTCTGGAGGGAGACTGCTCTGGGCTGGAGAGCATGGTAATTGCAGGGGAGTGGCAGGCTTCCAGGGGCTGGGCTGGTCATGCAAACCTCTGCTACTCTCTGCACCCCAGCAGGGCATCCTGTCAGAGGTCCTGGCTTCCTTGCTCTGGGCACAGTTCTGTGATCAGGCTGGTTGTGAGGGTGAGGGGTGCGGTGGCAGCCTGTTCTGCTCTGACCCGAGGCGCTCTGGCATTGAAGGGACCACTGCCTTGCAGAGATCTCTAGGAAGGTATCTCACTAAGGGACATGGGGCAACGGAAAGTAATTGCTGGAGGGGGTGTCATACTATGCTTAAAGAAGGTTCTAGAGTCCTGAACAACTTGGGTCTATCGCAATCTGGGGCTCTGCCTCCAGAAAACCTCTTCCACCCTGGGATGTCCCAGATGCCTGATTCCTTTGAGTGACGACTACCATCCAGACCTGGGAAGAGTGCACAACCAAGGCCAAGACACGGGGTGGCCGCAGAAGCCTTGAGCCCATGGAGAGGCCCTTGGTCCCTCTCTTCAGGGGGTCTGGGGTCCAGCTGGGACAACAGGGAAACTCTATGTCAGGACTGACCATAAATCAAAGAAACTGGCTTTGTTTGTGATTTGAGGACTCATTATCATGACTCTAGGTTTATGTATGATCTTGTTTATTTCCTCAACCAAGTCACAAGTTCTCCAATGGTGAGGTTTTGTCTCCTAAGTCTCTGACACCATGGTTCTAACACCTAGAAGGCATTCTGGGCCTACACTGGAGTGATGGGCTGGCAACCGGCCGCATCAGGAGGGTCTGCCTTTAAATCCACAGGTCTACGAGGATGGACTGGCTGAAGGGTTAACGGAAAGGAGATGTGCTCTGGCCTGGAGCCGGGCAGTGTGGCCGCTTCCAGGACCAGACATGTGTAGCCCATGGCTTCTTAGGTCAAGGAGCTCAATCCAGAAAAGGCCATGGTTCGATCAATAGTAGAGGAGGCCCCAGAGCCTGGCGGCAGACTCGAGACGAATGCAGACTCGAGCCAGATCCTGGGTTCCAGTCCTAACGCTAAAGCTGTGTGATCTTGAGCAAGTCATTTCATTTCTCTCCATCCTGAGTTCCTCACGCAGAGGTGGCCATCATGAGGACAGCTCACGGGATTGTTGTGAGGATCCCATGACTTGAGATCCAGATGATAGCAGTCCACTATCCAGTCAGGTCGAGATGACAGTAGTCACTCAAAGGAATTGGGCTATGAATGTGTGGTAGAGGCTGGGGGGGAAGGGATGGAGAGCTCATCCCGACTTGGGGTGGGGGGGATGCCAGAGAAGCTCTCCGGGGAGACGCACAGGTGTCTTCCGGAAGGGAGGGGGACCCCGGCTGGGGCCGGCAGAGGAAGTGAGTTACATGCCCTCCGCCCCTCCCCCTGCAGACGTTCGGCTTACTCGGTAAGGAGTCTGACCCTTGCTTTGGAGGGGATGGAGCACCTTGGGAGGCTTGTAGGTCGGAGGATGACATGATCAGACGTATGTGCTGAAATGCCCACTCGGACTGGGTGCAGAGGATGGGGGGCAGAGGGAAGGGCGTGGGGATAGAAGATACGGAGGCCAGATGGGAGGCAGCGGTGCAGGGGAGAAGAGGTGGGTGGTAGTGGCACGAGGGGGCAAGGATGGGGAGAAGAGGGTGAGCCGATCTGACAGAGGTTAGGCTAAAGGACAGGACTGGCAGACGCTAAAACAACACCCACGATAATTCGTGGGGAGCCCTTAACCGGAGTCAGGCCCTGTGCTGAGCACTAGGCTCGGGCCACCTCATTCGTCTCTCCCCAAACCCTCCAAGCCTCCCACGGGTGCGGTGGGTGGGATGGGAGGGGCTGCGGGACAGCTAAGACACAATCTGCTAATTTACCTTTGATGAGAGTAAGGAAGGTCAGGGCCTTTATGAAGGAACAAGTAAGGGCGAGGCAAAACAGCTGACAAAAGGCAGCAGAAACATCCTGAACCCAAATTAGTGGGTCCGGCAACCAGGCTTCCCGAGGGGTAAAGGGACGGGCGAGTGCCAACTTCTCATTATTCAGGAAACGAATACCAAAACTCAAAACTGCCTGACAGTCCCTCAGATGTGTGCGTGTGCACACTGTGCGTGCGTGTGTGTGTGCGTGCATGGAGAGAGAGACCGAAACACCAAAGGCGGGGCGTGAATGTGTTTTCACGGACCCAGGCAGGCTCAGGCATTTTGATGCGGGAATGTGCTGAGTAAGGGAAGGGTCTAGGAATGGTTCTGCTCCTCTTTATGAATGATCTTGATGTGGGTGTCACAGGAATGAAATCAACAGATGGCAATAAATTTGTAGCAAACGAAAGAGATGGATTTAAATCCAGGATCCCAGGAACCCTTCAACTGCTTCTAGGCAAGAGAGGCCTATGAACATTAAATATCTCCTAAAGGATTAGCTCAGCTCCCAGAGGGGGGAGGCAGACCTGGGGAGGAGGAAGCTGGCTGTCCTTACCACCAAGCAGAAGTGGCAAGGAAAGGGGAGCAGAGAGAGGTCTCCCGTTCTCGGAGCTCGGAGCTCTTAACAGACAAGGAGTGGGCAGGGGTTTATCTCTCAAACCTCAGCTATTTTCTTCAGTAACAAGGTGTAAACTAACTTTCCTCCAGGCAGAATCTTCAGCTTCAAGGGGAGAGACCCCTTGAAGGTATCT
This sequence comes from Enhydra lutris kenyoni, assembly GCF_002288905.1. Classification (NCBI taxonomy): domain Eukaryota; kingdom Metazoa; phylum Chordata; class Mammalia; order Carnivora; family Mustelidae; genus Enhydra; species Enhydra lutris. The sequence goes on along the minus strand of NW_019154109.1, from coordinate 24,003,275 downwards.
ATCAAAGACAGAGAGCCCACAGGCGAAGGCGGGGTCTGCCATTTCCTTATGGAAGAAACTTCCTCTCTGTTCTCCCCCACGGGGCCTCACCCAGGAGCTGCTCTGTGACTCATTCATCTGCCAAAAAAAAAAAAAAAAAAAAAGCAACCCTCCCTTCCAACCCCCTACCTATGAAAAGGAGTAGTTCTGAGTTTCTTTGAAAAGGCCAGACATGGGGAGAGCAGTGGGGGGGACTCAAAACCACCTGCGAGACCAGACTGTCATTTCAAAGGCCCCCGGCAGACTTCAGCTCCTCAATTCTCAAGCGAAGCCAGAGAACACAGGTGGAAGGGGGCCCTCCGGGGTGAAATCTGTCTTAGTCGAGGTAAAGGAGGTGACACCTGGAGGGCCCTGGGACAAAGAAGGTGACCCCTGTCTGACGGCCCCAGACTCAGGAGGCCAAGTACCACAGCAATTGCCATTTCTGCCTCAGACTCTCAAATTTTGGATCAAGACTGTTTCCAGCATGTTCGTTTTTCCAAATCGGGGTCGCCTCCTACTAAACCGAGGTGAGACTTGACATTTTGGATGTGTTTCCATCTGTCTCACTAACCTGTCTGAATGGCAAACAACTGTCCCCGAGCGCGTGTGGCGTCCTGCCTTCCAGGGCGTTCTGTAGGTCGGGGCCAGAGGCCATCATGCCATCAGCACTTCGCTCAGGTTTTCAAAGGGAAAGGAGGGTTTTCAATGGGCAAAGGGTGGTGGTGGTAGGGTGTGTGTGGAGGGGCCTGTGTCGTACCGGACACCCATCTGCTGCTGGGTTTCCCAGGGGAGAGGGAAGGATGAGTCTGATGTTTTCTCAAATTCCCTTTCAGCTACTTTGTGACTTCAAGAGAGGCCAAAAAGCATTATCTTAGCAAAAGTCAGCGAAATGCCCGCCATGGATCTGCATATTGTCAAAGACAAGCGCAAGTCAGACACATTCCTGGCACCAAAATAAGCCCATCTCTGCAAGTTTTCCAAATGAAAGGTGACTGGCTCTCCTTGGTTGGCTGCCCACCAAGCTGACGTGCAAAGGCAGAACCCGAGGGCTGGAAGGGGGTGCAGAGTGGACGAAGGTTGCATCATGAGTTAGAAGAAGGTTGTCTAGTCGTATCCCCTGCCTTCAGGCCTTGGACATATCACACAACTCTGCTGAGTCTTGGTTTATTCATTTGCAAAAAAGAGATGATACCTCCCCGCCTTCCTCACACAGCGATGGTGAGGAGCAGAGATGTTACGAGCCAAAGCTCTTTGTAAATTTCTATTACCAAGATGAAGGATGGTTATTATTAACATGGCCTGGAAGGTCCAGAATCTTCCCTGAGGACAATTCATGGGAATGCTCTGGGCCTTGAGCTTAACGGATGGATGTCTCACAGTTACTGCAACGGCCACTTTCTTAAAGAGGCTTTTGACCTCAAGGGCCAATGTCTACCTTCTCCACTGTGGGTTTTATGACATCTGGGACCACAGAGCATTATGTTTATTTAGGATCCTGTCTGAATCACTTTTTTATGTCTGAATTAAACTTACTGATTGTTGGGTCAGGGTGGCACATTAAACTGAACCCAGAAAGCCAGGAGGATGGAAAAGTGGACAAATGGTGGGGAATGAGTCTCGGGGCATCTCCGTCCACCTGGGCACAGGTAAACAGGCTCGTGAGCGTTAGCATGCATTTCATTCTGGCTCACAGGGCCTGCAGTTATCCTCAGCTTCCCCTTGGAAGCTGTAGGTCCTTTGCCTTCCTCTGTATTCAGTGCCCAGGCTCAGCTGATGCCTTTGGATAAGGACCCTCTACTCTGTGTGGGTCTTGTCCCCAGCCAAGCATGCGCACAAAGCTATCAAGGTTCCTAAAAATTCTGAATTCATAATTAAATCCAGGGGCTTTGAGCTCTGGGTCTGGGGTTCAGGAGAGAGCAGCTCCAGGAGGCGATGAGCAGAGGGAAATCAGTCCTGGGAGAGGCGGTCAGGAAAGAACTGAGTGCAGCCTAGTCAGCACAGCAATGGACACAGGGAAGGGAAATTTGCTGACAGCCGGGACGGGGAAGACAGTCTCGGTATGAGGTGAGGATGGCCGGAAAAGTCCTAGGGGCTGTTGAAGGTAACACCTAACTTCTTTTACTGGAAAGCTGTGGTTCTGGAGACTCAAAGCAGGCACAGGCCAGGATAACAATGTCTACATAGAAAGTCCTCCCGTGGCTGCTGCCCATTGGTGAAGACCTCCTCTGGGAACAGAGTCCCAAGGATGAGCAAGTTAGAACCTGGTAAGGACCCTTTAGGAACTGGTCTAATTCTGCCTGGAGAAAAGGCAACTTATGGCAGTCTTTCAGTGGTCTCTACCGGTCTATCGGGTTCCGCCTCCTCCAGGCAGGCTTCCCTGATTACAAAGCCCTCAGTGGACCCCACATAGTGCCAAGGACCCAGGTGCATAGTAACAGCAGCTGGCTGATTTAGCTGTCTGAAGGGCTTGTACACAACCACAGGATTTTCTGCACAGGATGAAAGATTTCCTAGCGTAACTCCTGGCACATACTGGGTATTCAATGCATACTTGTTTAGTTATTTGTTCACTCGTTTTTCATTTATTTTTTAAAGACTTACTTATTCACTTTGAGAGAGAGAGATAGAATATCTCGAGCAGACTCCCTACTGAGCGTGGAAACTGATCCAGGGCTCCATCCCACGACCCTGTGATCATGACCTGAGCGGAAGTCAAGAGTCAGACGCTTAACTGACTGAGCCCCCTAGGCACCCCTCACCCATTTTTTAAACCATTTAACAAAACACAGGGTGCCCGCAATGCATCAGGCATTGTTCTAAGCATGTTGTAGATGTTAACTCGTGTCATTTTCCTAACAACTTTATGAGTTAGGCACCCCCTTGTATGGATGGGGAAGCAGAGACACAGAGAGGTCCCTGAACTGCCTGAAGTCACACAGCTAATAGCAGCTACATATGGAGCTGCGCACATAGCCCGTGGACAGGGGCTCCGAGTCCATGCTCTTTCATGCTCTGTGGCCTCCAGTGAAAGGGGAGTTAAGGGCCATGAGTTTCAGGAGCCGGGTGGCCCTGAACCCTGTGCCCTTCTCCCCTGGGGCGCCCTCTGCCCAGCAGCGAACGCTTCACCTGCACAGTGACAACGAACTTCCGGCTCTATCCCACTCCAGCACACACCACCACCACCTGAATGCAAGGTGCAAAGGGCTGTTAACACGAAGAGCATAATCTTCCATCGTTTTTGTTTACAGACTTCTCTGTGGGCTTGCAGAAAAATCCCGAACTCTCTCTCGCGCACATGTAGTTTGGTAGGAATGTTCGCATCGTCCCGTGATCGGGGGTTCTCATTATTTGCTGTGCCCAGCCTTCGCAAGCCCCGCTGGTCATCTTGAGTTGCTTGCCGTGTCCTGAGCGAGGCAGTAGCACTGGAGATGCTGTACGGATACTGCTGGTCAGAGGCACAGCTTCGAGTCCTTCGAACCTAGAGTCCTTTGCATTCTGGCTCTGGTACCACGGGTTTGGGCAAATCGGGTGATCTTTGAAGAGCTTTGGTTTCTTTGTGTGTGTAACGGAGGCAACGTGAAATTCAGTGAGTATTAACGAGACACATTTGGGTGAAACTTCTGGCATACCCTGTTCGTCCGGTGTCTATCAGGCAGCGACGAACGGATGACGGTATGCCAGTCAGATGGGGGAGGTGCAGCTCAGCTCTCTGACGGGCACCACCTGCACCTGAGGGAGGAGGTGACTCATTCTGCCCCTCGGAGCCGCCGGGAGACCCAGCTGAGAGGGGAGGCTCCATCCCTGCGTTCCCGGTGCAGTGCCCGTCTGGGTGAGGTCATTCCTGCAGACCATTGTGTGTTTCTCAGAGGAGGGTCAAGCTCGCATAAAAAATTAAACTCAGGGTGCCTGGGTGGCTCAGTGGGTTAAGCCTCAGCCTTTGGCTCAGGTTGTGATCTCAGGGTCCTGGGATCGAGTCCTACATCAGGCTCTCTGCTCCCAGGGAGCCTGCTTCCTCCTCTCTCTCTGCCTGCCTTTCTGCCTACTTGTCATCTCTCTCTGTCAAATAAATAAATAAAATATTAAAAAAAAATTAAACTCATTGAATTGTTATAAAAACCAACATGTTTTACAATAAACTGCATCCTTGGAGGATCTCAGCCGATCTGCCGCTCAGCCGTTTGTACAACCTGGGATGATTCCCTTGACCTCTTCTCGCACCTGTGCTGTTGTTGGGCCCGAGAGAGAAAGCAGTCGGGTTGGGGAGCTCCGAGGCCTTTCCAGCTTCTCAAGTTCTATCGCCTTTTCTTTTTCTACCATCAGCTACCGAGAGGGAACAACCAATTTTGAATCAGGTGGCAAGCGTGGCCCCTTCCTAACTGCATGAACCTGGCAGATCGCTCAGGTTTCCCGAGCCTGGGTGTTCTCCCTTGTTATAGGGACAATGACAGCCTGAGCTCGAAGAGTAAGTCTGAGCCTCAGCGGAAGTACCTAGAGAAAAGCACCTCGGTAGATGCTAAAGTTCCAGCCTAGCCTTGCGTCACCAGATTCTAGTTTTATGTGACCCCCAACTGCCTTGGGGTCCCCCAACCCCAGAGCAGCTCGGTGCAGGAGTCCCCACCTCTGTCCCCACGTCCGGGCGAGTCAGCCCGAGGAGTGCCCGGGCTGCACCAGGTACGGGGGCCTTCTCGGGGTCCCCTGGTTACGCTTTCCAAACAGCAGACAGCGTTGCCTCCCCACCCCCTCCCTCCTCCTGCTGGTCCTTCTCCGAGCCCTCTGGAAGAGAAGGAGGCACACAAGCTCACCACCTGCCAAGGGCCAAGGGCCAGAGCAGAATGAGCCTCAGGGTCAGGCCCAGGGAAGAAGAGCAAAGAAAGCGGCAGCAAATCCTTCTGAGTCTCTGATCCCCTGGAGGGACCATGGGGATGGCTGTGCTCAGACAGGGCCTCGAGAGCTTCCTCTCCAGCAGAACATTCTGGCTCATCAAGGTAGGCTTAGGGCCCTGAAGTGTGTGCAGATGGGGACCAATGCCACAGCCACTGAGCAGAGTCTCCTCGGTACCGCAGAGAAACTGAGTCACTGAGGCAGCAGTAAGCCTCTGTCGGCTGTGGCCGGTGCACAGTACGGGCCTTGCCAGACTCCCTCAGTCCAAGATCCTCACCGTGCCGTGGTTCCTCTCTCCGCTCCCAACGCTGGGGTTGCTGAGAAACCTCAGCTCTTCTTACGGAAGGGCCTTGCCTCGACAAGCAGCTTGCTCTGAAAGATATTCCTTCCCACCAGAAAAAGTAGCCTCTAAAAGTGTATTTTTTTGCCTTACTTTTGCCTATAGTTGAGGAACGGAAGAGCCTAGTAGGGAAGTCATAATGTAGTTCAGTAAATATCTCGAAAACCCCTCCATCGCAGATCTCTCATGGAATCCATGGTGGAGCTTGCAAAACTGATTCCCCGGAGGTCAAACGCGAAGAGGAAGCAAAAGCAAAGAAATAAGCAGACTCAGCCTCGAAGGGTATGAAGCAAACTTGGGCAGCCCGCAGGGGGAACACGCCTGGAGAGGAGTTTCAACGGACCTTCTCGGTAGCGAAGAGAGCGAGCAGATAAAACTCGGCGGGAACACAGAACATTTGTACAACACAACGAACAAGTCTGATGTCACGGGCGTAAATAGTGCATATTCAGAAGCTGGATGGAGGGACCCAGAGCTGAGGTTCTGAGTTTGTCTGGGAGCTGATTTTCGCCAAGGAGCTAAGGGTCAGGGCGCTCCATGGTCATGCATACGTCAAAATGTTGACAATCAGGGATGGCAGGACAGAAGAAACCAAACCATTGAGACTGGAAATGATTGCAGGGAGAGCTGTAACAGCTCAGGAGTTCGATGCTTCCCTGTAAACAGGTCTTGAACTCTGGCTCTACTTAGTCCTTGACCTGTCCCAGTGAAGACAGCCTCACCATCTACCCACTTCCCGTCTCTCCGGCCACTCTGCTTCCATTTAACCAGAGATGTTTCTAATAGAATATTTTTTCAATGTCTTTGCTCTTTTGGAATAGCATGAAAACATTCCAAAATGCTTTTCCTTTTTTGTGTGTGTGGCAAGTCATAAATACTAAGGTGAAATTTTAGATCCTAATTCTGATGCCCAGACGTTTCAGGAAGCACCAGATGCTGAGAGTAAATCTTAGAACAACCTCTCTCGGCATCCAAGGGAGGATGGATTTCCCTCGTGAAGACTTAAGCACACCTGTCCGCTGATCCAGAAGCATCCCTGGTCTTCCCAGCTCAGGGGTGGTGGTTTCTCCAGGGTGGGGGTCCCTGGCCTGGGACTCCTCCATCCTGAGTCTGAAGCCACCACCACACACGACAGAAACGGTGGTGCGATGTGAGCGGAGAGAAAACCATCTGAGGCCCCAACTGCTCACAGTCCATCCCCGAAGGTGCTGTGCCCAAGCATTCCGGCTTCACGTCCTGGGCCCATGCGACCCTTCAACCATTTGGCTAAAGAGAATTGGCTGCTAAACGGAACAGTCCACACAGATCCCAAGGTCAAGGGCTGACAGCTAAGGCTTCTGCAAAAACCTTATCCGGGGGACCCATGCCGCATCTCCCCTTCCATTCTAGGCCGAGGGCCTGGTGGCTCCTGCAGGAGAAAGGGGCCCTTAGCTCCAAATCTGCACAATGACCCCTTCTCGGCAACTTCAGGTCTGACCCTTGGTTTCTCCATGCAACAGTTCCCTCTCTGAGTCTTCTGCAACCCCACGGGGGTCCCCTGGTGTTGCGATGCTCTGGGGGACCAGGGCTCCGACAAGATGTCTTCTTTCAGGGTCATTTGAAAGAGAACGCACCTTGGCTGTGGAGGGAGGCGCATCTCGGGGTGCCCAGCCGCAACCTTCCCATCCATCTCACGCACCCCTTAGTCGGGGCTGGGCGGCTCAGCTACCTGACCAGAGACAGTTACCCTAGGGCCTTTCAGCAGAGAAGAGTGTGGGGGGCTGGTCTTTGGCCTTGGGGTGGGGGTGAGATCAGTGGCAGCCTGGCTTGGGTCTCCCAAGTTCACTCCCAGGAAGGTAGGGCCGGACAAAAGGTCAGGAGCTGTGGCCTCACTGGGCAGGAGCAGGTGGGCTGTGGCTTCCCTTGGCCCTGTCTGCACCCATCAGTTGTCCTCTTCCCCACATCTTAGGGTCTGCCCCTGACACCCAGGCCTTTCTGATGGCCACCAAGAGGACAAGGGCAGTGAACCATGTTCTTCAACTTCCTTCATACCCCCCTCCCTCTGCAGCAGATTTCTGTGAGCGGCCTGGCCCTGGAGCATCAGTCCGTCGCCGCCCTACTCGACCCTCTCTACGATGTCCCTGGCCTGCTGGTCTGGCCCGAGTTTCAGCTACCTTGCCAGACTTCCAGAACTCTAGTTCTGCCCCTGTAGGTCACAAACAATTTTCCTCATAAAGGTTGTTCCGTGGCTTTTGAAACCCCAACACCTACCCTCGTGAGAAGAAGAGTGCAGGCTAGAGGGCACGTGGAGGGGGACAGGGTGGCTCTCGGCCTCCCAGGGCAGAGGACAGCATGGCTCCTCTGAGCTATCCTACCTCAGAGAGAGAAAGAGGGAGTCTGACAGAGAGGGCCCAGGAGGACGGGGGTCCGGGGCAGGCACCTGGTAAGGCCCGGCTGACAGGGTGACTGGCACGAGAGGAGCAGAGAGTCAGAAACCAGGCAGGGAGATGCTGACGTGGACACAGAGATGGTGCACGTGGTGGACAGGGACCGGGACTTGAAAAGGCCATGCAGGCCAACAGGACCACTGTGAGGGGCCCAACGAGGCCAGGAGATCTGAGGTTGCCTCGTCCTCCAGGGAGGGCCGGACGTGGGTCCCCGTGCAAGTTTTGAGAGGGAAGGCCAGGCTGAACAGGAGCGTGTCAGGGGGAGGCAGACCGCTTGACGGCTGCTCAGACTTTCCTGAGGCATCATAAGGGCCAGGCTGCATTGGCACGAAGACAGAACTTTGGAGCCACCAGACGGGCCGAGGGGAGAGGCTGCTTGGAGGCCCCCGCGGCCCCCTCTGCAGTCCTTCCTCTAGATCCCCCCTTAGATCCCACCAAGGGCAAGGTGTGTTGACCTTGACCGGCTGGCTTCCGTTCCCCACCACCCCTCCCTTCTTGAGAGTAAGCGGCTGCACGCTTAGATCATGCCCCCATGCTGAAAGGCCTCAAGTGATCAAAAATAAGAGGAAAAACAGGGGGAGAGAAACCCAGCTAAGAGCCACAACAGGAAGAGAGTCTCCCGGCTGCTAGGATTTTCCTCTCAAATTTGCCCCAGCTGTTCTGATCCCTAGGAGTCTCCCAGCTGGGCCCTGCTGTCAGGGGAGCCCCCCCCCCCCAACAAATCTATCATCTTTGACACCACTTGGATCTTCATGCCAGGGACCATGAAGCTACCTTGCCTGCGTGCGGGAAGCGGGCCGGGGGGGCCCATGTACGGCGTCGGCCCCTGGGCTCGAGGGAGTGGGAGGTGGGGGAAAGGGATTCTGAGTTGCTGGGCGCCCAGGCAGAATCTCGCATTCTCCACACATCCCTCCTCCCTCAGGCTGCCAGACCCTCCTCCCTCAGGCTGCCAGACCCTCCGACTTCCTGCCATCTGTGATGCGCATCTCTGGGGAGACCCTCTCCTTTCCTGTTTGCTAATGACTGTCTATGGAGGGTGGGAGTCGGCTGGTCCGTCCACTCCGGCAACTGTGCAGACATCCCTTGGGCTGAAGAGGGTTCCTCCCTGGGCTGCTGAGGGCCAGGCCCTTCCTGGACTCTGGGCTGCTCCCTCCCTTGGGGATCTCTGCCCAGAAACCTGGACCCTCAGCAAACAGGGAGCGGGGTGCTGAGGGCAGGGATGAAATCATAGGGGGTGGTGACCCAGTTCCTCCTTCACGGACTAGGGGTGCCCAGTGTCAGAAGAACTCGGGTCACTGGCTGTGTCACGACCCCTCTCTGGGCTTCAGGGTCACCATTTGTGAAGATGAGCCAGGGGGTGAGATGAGTCCCCACGTTGCCCTAACACTCCCGACTCGTGGATGATTCTGCTGGCCTTCTACCTGCAGTCTTCTGGGTGTTTCTCTTGAATCTAGACTCTGCTCTGACTGGTAGGTGGTTTCGGTCACCTGCCAGGTGGCTGGCAGGGTAAAGAATGCAAACTCAGGTGCTGAGCGGGTCCCTTGGGTCCGACCCCAAGACCCCAGCCTCATTAACGTCATGTCCTGACCAGCTGAGCAGACCAGCTGGGAGGCGAGGAGGCTGGCTATTTCCGATATGATTAAACCCTTTGTTCCCCAGGTTTGCTCAGGAAGGACCAAAGCAAGCACTCAGGCAGTCTCCTGAACCCCTCTGATCTGTTCATTAGTTCATTCTTCATAGAGGCAGCCTCTTGTCACAGAGTCTCTGGAAATCTGGTTTCTAATGCCGGCTGTCACTGATTAGCTGGGTAACGCCAGGCAAGTTAGTCAACCTCTCTGGACCTCAGTTTCTTCAACTCTGATACGGGGAAAGTAACAGCCTCACTCACAGATGCGCACGTGGCGCCTTGAGCGAGAGACACGTCTTCAACAAGCGGCTGACTGTCGTTGAGTAAGCTGCTTATGGCCTCGCAGGGAGACGGACAATAGGCAAACGCCGGCTCCTTCCTTAAAGTCCACGTGTGGCCCAGCACCAGACAGGCTCCCTGGCTCTAAAGGCCACGAAGAAATTTTGGGAGTGTGGGCTTAGTTTTCTGACACAAATTGCTTAAAAAAATGTAAAGGTTATTTATGAACGTTTGAAACAGAGTCTCAATTATCTGAGTTGCTTTAAAAAAATCTGGTCTTGAGGGGTTCCTGGGTGGCTCAGTCGTTGGGTGTCTGCCTTCGGCTGGGGTCGTGGACCGAGGGTCCTGGGATCCAGTCCCACGTTGGACTGTCTGCTCGGTGGGGGGGTCTGCTTCTCCCTCTCTGCTCTCCCTTTCTGCTCTCCCTCTCTCTCAAATAAATAAATAAAATCTGTAAAAAAAAAAAAAAAGACAAAGAAAAATCTGGTCTTGAATTGAGTCCCCCCAGCCTCTGGTGTGAAGGCTGCCATTGGGAATGGAGGCCCGGCTGGTGGTCCTTAGGAGGAGGAAGTAAGGCAGCATCCTGTCCCAGACCAGCCTGAGTCCCTTCCAGCCTCATGGTCCCCACATACCCCAGCGCCCGACCCCGGTCCCCTACCCGTGCCTAGAGCAAAACGACATCTCATTGGCCTATTTATGGCCATTCCCAACTTGCCAAGGTGTGTCTAGGCCCCCATTCATGCCCGGAAGTCCCGACCTCCTAAGCCCACCTGCCCTTCAAGACGCTAACCTCGGATGCTGGTTTATTACTTCCCATTCGCTGGCCCTCTGACAGCTTGAGTGCCCCAGCCTGACACAGGCCCAAAGCCAGCTTGGAAAGGTCAGGCCCCAGGAGAGAGCCAGCCAGAGGCTTTCTGAGGCAGGCCTGTCCCAGAAACCCCAGTAAGGTGCCATCAGACACCACGGTTTTAAATTTATTTCACTTTAATCTGACAGCCCGCACGTTTCTCTTTCCTTCTGTTGAATACATTGAAGTGTTCTCTCTGCCCTCTTGTCTTCAGAGGCCACAAATGCAGACTGGCCCAGAGGTGCCCAAAGTGCAAGTCTCTAAGGGTGACTTCTTTTGTTCCTAGCTCCTGTCCAGGGTTGGCTGACTGTTCACTTGGCACTGGGAGGCACTAGGGCCGGAGCTGAGAGGCCTGGGCCCCAGGCCTGCCCCACCCAGTGTCTGCCAGGGTGACCTTGAGTGCACTCTGTTATCTCTTTGGGCTTCCTCTTCCACGTGTGAAATGGGAATTATGGTTGCCCTAAATATGTTTCGTGATTATCATCAGGTTAATTATGGGAGGTCTTCTTACAAAGAGACAAAGTCATTTTATATGGAGAGAATAAAGTGTATTAATGACAGCAGACACACTAACGATAATTTGGATGCAAATCATTTCAGGTGTTGGTCCTACCTGCCCACCTGGGCTAGGACATCTGCAGCGACAGCTCCTTCCAGAGCTGCAACAACATGGTTCACACACTCTAGAATCGTCCCCAAGTCCTAGGTTCCTCATCTGACTGACACGGTTACCTCAGGAGGGCCTGGATGGGGTGGGGAGTCTCTGCCAGGACGTGGCTGACTTGCAGGTAACCCGTCCAGGAACTAGAGAGGCTCAGGGTTCTGGATGTTGCCCAGAACCCACAGGTCAGAGTAGATCTGAGAGGGTGACTTCTGGGTGGGACGAGGGATAGCCTCCACTGACCCCTGAGTATGTGTGGAAAACAGCCCGGGCTCCCCATGGGCAAAGCCAGCCTCTTCTCCCAACCCCCGGCTCTGAGCGGGGCCCGGGAGTAGCCGCTGAGCTGTCTGGGACCCTCCATCTTCAGAGTCAGGATGCTTTCCTGCCCGGAAGCCACAGGGCCACAGCCACAACCTCCCTGGTCTTTGAGGCTGATTGAGAGTCATCCTCTAGTGACAAGGGTCACGCTCCATAATGATAATGCATGCACAGCCCATTTCAGTTTGGAGAGCTCTTTCACGGTCTTTACCCCCCAGTGACGGTGACAGGGCAGATCTCATCACCCAGTGACACGTGTGCAGAGCAGACACTGAATTATTAAGGCATCTGCCACAGGTCACGTGACGGGCACTCGAACCCAGGCCTTCTGACCCGAACCCTGGCACTGGGGAGCCGCCATCTTCAGCGGGTACAGGGAGCTGTTGGCTCCCCCCGGCTAGCATCCTGGAACCTAACGAGGGAGAAGGGTCCCCAGGGCTCACATGGCAGCCTGAGGGGGCCTTGGGAGGGGAACAGTAGTACCACAATTCTCAGAAGCCAGGGGGATGCCCGTCCGGTGAGCCAAGGGTCCTTTCGCCACCAGAAGGGGGTCTTCTTTCTCTTCCTGATCATCTGTCCAAACAGCGATGATCTGGAGAGTCTGAAGGACAAGCAGACTCTGAAGCCCAGGAACTGAGTGGTCTGGGAGACAGTCGTTGGCTGGTGACTGTCATGCTGCCCATCGGGGCTGACACGGGACTGTCAAGGAAGCTCCTGAGGAGGCGGCCCAGAGCTACAATCTGCAGCCCAGACTAGCCGGCTTAGGGTCCCTGAGATCTGGGGGCTGCCTTCTGTGCCCCCTGCACCCCCAGAAAGCGCTGGCTCTCACTGCTAATATCTACTGCCCCCCCAGCAGGAACTCTGAGATGTCCGCACCCCTGACCTTGGAACAATTCTCTCCTTTTCCGAAGGAGTGAGGAAACCCACAATTCAGAGAAATGTACTACAGCAGGACGCTTTTGGAAAAGACTAGGGAACTGTAGCAGGACAACGATATTTTGCAGAGTGAGTTCTGAGCACCTCCTTCCTAGGAGTGAAGGCAGTGGGTTAGAAAGCGGGGGGGGGGGCAGTGGTGGCTGGGGCCTGGGCTCCTGGCGGGGCTGCTTGGATCAGCTACTGAATCTCGCTGCCACAGGAGGGACCCCTGGCTGCTGAGATTTCCCGGGTGGGGGCCGTGCGTGGAAAGCACTCGGCACAGAGACCTTCCATGGCTTCTCCCTCTCCCTCTCCCTCCGCGGCCTTTCAGTAGCGCATCTCCCATTCTCGGGAGGCTTTCCTGGGTGCAAACGATTCTCCCGCCACCTGGACACACGCACCCCTCTTTCTAAAACCCACTGCAACAACTCCAGGGTATCTCGCTGATTTGGGAGGCCCCCTGAGAATAGCAGGCAGCTCCCCCAATACCCTGTGGGGGTTTCTCTGCAGCTGGTGTGTGCGGCCCAACCCCTCCTAGGGACCCCAGCACCATGCGGGCCCTGCCTGTCTGGGGGTGGCCACCAGAATGCCCTGTTGCTGCTGACTTCCTATTCTAGCTCTTCTCAGGACAGCCATTCATAAACGGTGGTCACTTCCCGTGGCCTGGTTAGTGTTGACACATCAGAAACAGCGGCGCCTCTGGAATCCGTGACCCAAGTGGCCAGATGAGAAGGGAACTACAGAATCACCCACCCGGGGCCTCTGGGCAACCAGAGCCTCTCCTCGAGGAGCGATGAAGCAGGAGCGAGGCCCCAGGCCTTAGCAGCCATAACCGCCAGGTTTCCTAGCCCTGACGGGAACGGGGTGCTGGCTGGTCCCCGCCTCAGCCGGGCCAAGCATGGCAGCATGGAAATAGGCAGGGTACAGGGTCAGAAGTCAGTCGCCGTGCCACCACTTGCTAGGCTTGTGCCCTTGAGTCCTCTGACCTCCCTGAACCTCAGTCTTCCCCTCAGGAAGATGGGCACACTGACAGCATCGAGCTCCCGGGGTCGTAGGAGGGGCAGCCGAGATCAGAGCACTGTACAAATCGGGGGGTAAGGGGTATTTGGGATCTTGTGCCCCACACCGGCATCTGCAGTTCCCTATCCTATCACCAGCCTTCTCTCTTCGCCTGGAACACGGAGCATCTGCAGACGTGGCCCCAAAGACAGCCCTTGCCTTTGCTGCTCGGTGGAAGGTCACCGACACCCTGCTGTCCCTGCCCACCCAGTGCCTGGCTGCGTTGTAGCATCTGGGTGACACCAGCCATATTTCAAAAAACCCAAGTCCTGACGTCTCCTCCGGTCCCTCCCATTCCCTCAGCCCCAGAGTCCTGCTTTATCTCCAGTGAGCTTAATGCTTCCTGATCAGACCTGCTAATCCTCCCTGCTCCTCTTCTCCGAGATGGAGAAGATTAGAGGCAAAGGGTGAGGCCAGCTCCCCTTCAAGGGCACTCAGGACTCTCAGAAGGGAACGGGATCCTGTTTCCCATCTGATGCTCTAGACTGGGAGTCCCCGACATTTCTGGGGAAGAGCAGCTCTAGCCCCTTCCAGGTCATGAGCCCTGCCCTCTGCGGATGTAACGGGAATGGGACAGGGTGGGTATTCGTGCAAGTGGCCTGGGGGGCTCATCAGATGCCTGAAGGAACCATCTCTATGACTGGCGCGGGCCACACTCAAAGCCACATTGCACGCGCAGGCCGCGTGCAGCCACAGACAAGAAGGGAAGTGCTAGCTTTGGGGGAAATGACCTGAAGGGGTGGGGTACTAAAGCACCCACAGTCCTGAGATTCCGGCCACGAGGCAGTGACGCGGGCGAATGGTGCTATGACACCGTCTCCAGGTTACATCTCCGCGGGCAGATACCGAATGCCACTTGATCACAGGTGACGTAAAAGTGAGGCTTCGGTGTTTGGTGAACCCCACTCCTGGTGCACAGATCTGCATGGAGGCAGAGGAAGTGACAGAGGGAAGCCCTGTGCTGAGCAGCAGCGGACTTGCTGGGGCGGCGCAGAACAAAACGACAGGAAAGCAGAGCGGCGTGAAACTGTGTGTACGCTTAGCCATGGCTGGGGTGTCTAGAGTTCAAGAGCTTGATCGGGTTAGCCTTGGGTGTGACAGGAAAAGCCGATTCTGAGGGGCTCCCGGGGGCCTCAGTTAAGCATCTGACTCTTGGTTTCAGCTCAGGTCGTGATCTCAGGGTCATGAGATCGAGCCCTGCGTTGGGCTGTGTGCTCAGCGCCGAGTTTGCTTCCGGGTTCTCCCTCTCCCCTGCCCCTCCCTGCTGTGCTCTCTTCTCGCTCTCTCTAATTAAAAAAATAATAAGTCTTAAAAAAAAAAGCTGCTTTTGAAAAGAGAGATAATTTGTTGAAGATGACACAGAGTACTTGAGGTGGGAAAATATGGGTCATTTATTTTTCAAATGTTTATGGAGTATCTGCTAGGAGCTAAGCACCATTCAGAGAGCATAAAACGGATGAGATATCTGCTTTCATGGGGCTTATATTCTAGCAGAAGGGTCAGGTGTGAAGTAAACGTACAGTTACGTTCTTACAAACGGTAACAGGTAAAAGGATAGTGTCTCATTCAAGAGAACAGAAGCATCTTAATTTGAACTGTGAAATCTGGGTGGCCTCTGATGAGGTCAGGCTTCAGACCTGAATAAGAAGTAGGAATGTGCTAGAAAAAGGTGGGCAAAAAGAGCATTTCAGACAGAGATCAACACAAGGAAAAGTTCTGAATTGGGATGAAGTAGTGATTTGTTTTGGAAACGGAAGCAGGCTGACATAGCTTAAGAACAGAAATTCAGGGACTGGGGAGAGGCCTTCACAGAGCCTGCTGATTACAATGTAAAGTCAGTAAACGAGTTAAAGCAGGAAAGTGATGACATTTACATTTTGAAAATCTCACTTGGCCAGTGTGTGGGGAAAAGACGGGAGGGAAGGCAAAAATGAAGGTGGGAAGTTCGGCTGGAAACCGTCTGCTGGAGCAGGTGATGGCGGACGGTGACCTGTCCCGTGAGGATATTTGAGTGGTGGCCGGATTACAGAGCTACGCCATAGACGGGACCAGCGGGCTTTGATAATGGACTGGATGTGTGGGAAAATATTCTAGGATGACACACAGAGGTTTTAGCCTGAGCAGCTCAGGGGCTGGAGGTGTTCTTTTTTTTTTTTTTTTTTAAAGATTTTATTTATTTATTTGACAGAGAGAAATCACAAGTAAGCAGAGAGGCAGGCAGAGAGAGAGGAGGAAGCAGGCTCCCTGCTGAGCAGAAAGCCCGATGTGGGGCTCGAACCCAGGACCTGGGATCATGACCTGAGCCGAAGGCAGCGGCTTAACCCACTGAGCCACCCAGGCGCCCCTGGAGGTGTTCTTTATACCAAGATGGGGGTAGACTGATGGAGGGCAGATTTGGGGAGGGACTATGGCAACAATCAAGAGTTCCGGTTTGGATACACGAAGCCTGAGATGCCTTGGAGACAGACAAGTGGAAAAGGTCCATCGACACACACACACCTGTACTGCGGGTGACCGCGTATCACACAGGCCATCTACCGCCATTGGGATGGATACAATTCCCCTGGGAAAGGATCAGATGGGGAATGTCCCGATGAGTTGTACTCTGAGGTAAGATAGAGAAAATGCTAGAAGAACAGCATAAAGCTAACAGATGGGAATGATTCAAGATGGAGGGATCTGTCAACTATGCGGAATATTGCTGAAAAAGTGAGTCTCTCAAAACCACCTGCTGGCATGGTAACATGGAAATCACAAACTGCGCCCGAATAATTCTGGAATGGATAGAAACTAGCTTTGTTTGGACTGGTTTGGCAACAAAGGTGGGCAGGTAGAGTCCAAGTCTCATCAACATTGGCTCTGAGGAAGGAGTAGAGATGGGCAGGAGCGAGTTATGAGCTCTGCAGTTTTCACCCAGGCCAAGGGTCTCCCAGCCCCAGGCTGACCACAATTCCTTTACCGCTCTAGAAGACGACGCACACGGGCTCAGAGAGAGTGGGGAGCGCCGTTAGCCATTGTCTGTTCTCCCCTTGACCTCAGCTTCACCTCATTCATCCTTGAAACATGAACCCCATTCTTTGTCCACACCTTACTCTGGAAACCTCTTGGGTGGCGTACTTTAGTTTTCTAAACCGTTTCATCACAAAGGTTTTACGTCTCTGTTGAAAGCCCCTGCATGCTGTGGAGGTAGGAAGAAAGTATGAAGAGCCTCTCTGCACTGGTTCAGAAGACGGGACCTCAGCCTTCTCTCTTCCAGGTCATTCTGTCCTAGGCCTTTCCCAGCAGACCCTGGCCTGCCTCCGGACCTCACCTCCCACTGCTCTCCTACTTGAAAGCCCCACCCTGGCCTCCTTATGCTCTCCTAAGATACCTGAGACTTTCCTGTCCCCATGTATTTGCTGTTCCTCCCTTCTAGAACAAGCCCCCTCCTTATCCAGCTGAATCTTACCCATTGCTCACATCCAGCTCCAATCCTTCTGCCTCTAGAAGACCTGGCCTGGTCTCCCGCCCCTCTTCCCAGCATTTCTGCTACACCACTTGGGAGCAAAGCTTTGTTCTGCACGTGCCCCTCCCTCTCTCCTACATGAGGAACTATGAGGCTGCCTGCTTGGTCCTTTGCTTTCTGAGAGGTGCCTGATGGATATTTGTTTATTGATGGGACGATTGACAAAAAACCAGAGGCCCTTCCTTCCCAAAAGATGAAGACTTGGATTGGGGCTGCACTAGCGGGGTTCACCAGGGCCAAAGGAGAAATAGATAAGAGGACGTGAGTATTCACCAGCCTGGGTTCTATGCAATCATGTGAAGAAGTTCCAAATCACTTGAGTTCAAGTTCAAATTAAGCTCCAGCCATCATGATCATCAACTATTTCAAATGCTCCTTCAGAAACCTACTCCTTCTTGGAAATGCTGAAACTTTAAACCACAAAAGCTCATGTTTTCTTTTAAGTCTGTCACCAGAAGTTTCTTGCCATTTTAAATTGTGGATTTCCTCCGGCAGTCCCTTTTAAAATGTTGAAAAGGCAGCTTTCTAACCCACACCCTCTGATCATATCATGCTTCATGTAACAAGAGCATTGCACGGGGTGAAAATTCAGCCTCTGGTGTTTTTTTCCCCCACTCAAGATACTGGCTAAAGTGTGTAATAACAGACTGTGCAATATGAGGTCCCATGAAAGAGTCTGCACTGGCTAAGTTTTCAGGGCATAAATATTTTGTGGGTTCAATCAAATTTGGCCCAAAGTATGCTTAAACAGAGCAATTACTGCAAGTGTGAAAACAGGTGGGCTCTGGATCCGGATCTCCAATAATATGCTTCACAATTTCTTGGGTTTTGTTTTGCTTCCATTGATATAAACACCAAGAATCTTAAAATACCGGCAGCAGCACTTTCAAAGCAAAGCTCCTTTCCAAGCCCCAGAGGCAAGAATTCAGCAAGGGAAGGTCAGGGAGTAAGTGCCCCTCAGAGCTAACACCGGTTCATCCCCGATAAAGCTGGTTCCACTGTGGACACACGCTCCCCCAGATTCAAGAAGTTCAACTCTGCTTTTCCTGAGGTAGAATATATTTTCTTTTATGGAAAGAAATTATTTATTTGTTTGCTTTTGCTTTACTGATTCACAACAGATACAAAGCAACAGAAAGACCTCGCTGTGTAGTCTGGGGAAAAGTGAGGCTGTTTTGGCTCAGTCCTTCCCGGCTTCCTCTGCAGGGGCCCCAGACTGCAATTACTGACCCCCCCCTCGCCCCCGCAAGGTGCACACTGCCATCAGGGCCAGGACAAAAGGGAAGGCCTTTCCCTGGCTTGGCTGGAAATAATGGGTTTCTAAAAGAACAGCTTTAAGAGACCTCTGTGTTTTGATATAATCATACTTTGGAGGGTGTGTCTGTTTTTAAATGGCATGAATCACCCAAAATAATATGTCCCCCATTGCTTACATCCGGCTGTCTTCCAGAAAGATAAGAACAGAGTGAACAGAGGCATATAGGAAGAAACTAGGCTCTCGCCCATCTTCACGGGGAATGAGCTTCCTCCAGCACTGAGTTTTTATGCTTAAAGAGAAAAGTTCAAACTCTGTGGGTAAGGCAGGGGGAACAAAACAACCCGCCAAAATTCCTTTCAGCACCTATGACTAGTGTTAACTTCCAGGCTCTCAGAGTGCAGTACAAAGCCTGCGAACTGCCATTACAAAAGACAGTTTGGCGTTTCAAAATAGAAACTCTCTTGCCCCATATATTCAACGCATGAACCTTGGGAGCTCCAGAGTCTTCGGCTAATACATGAAATGAGGCTGGGTTTCCAGAAAAAGGTTTCTCTAGAGGCTGCAGGCTAATTAGCGTGCTCTAGACCAACACCGTTAACACAGGTACAATGCAGGCCCCAAAGCTTTTAGCCACTCTGGTCGCCAACTGCTCAGAGCCGGCTTCTGCAAGGAGGCCGGCAGGGAGGTAAGCAAGTGAGTAACTAAAAAGTCCTGGATGCGACAGCCCGCAGCCTGCGGTTCTGGGGCAGGCTGCGGGCTCCCGGTAGCGGCCACGGAGTCGCCGCCGTGCGGGGTCTCCCCGCAGCCGCCCACCTCGGCGCGCACCGAGCGGCGCTGCTGAACAAGTTGGAGAGCTCCCAGCTCGCGGACTGGATTCGCCGGTGGGCGCTGGGAAATTCCTCCCGGCGCCGCAATTAGCAAAGTTCTGGAGCAAGTAAGGACCCTGGACAGCCAGCAGACGTGTACTTTCCGGAGCCCAAGGAAAACCCCGCGTGGCGCCAGCCCCAGGCTGCTCGCACAAGGTGCCTTCCCGCTCCCCACCGCCGCACAACTCGTCCAGAGGGCGCCGAGCCAGACAGGCGGCTCTGCCGGGTTTGAGGCTCTGAATGGAAACGCCTGCAGGCTTCCCGGCCTGGGGCACAAGAGCTCGACTTCAACAGCCGAGGGAACAAGGGCACAACCAGCAAGTCCGGTTCGGACGCCCGGGACCTTCTCCTCCAAGCCCTCTCGGGCTTTTCCAAAGGACGCGCGGCACAGCCCGTGCGCCCCCGGCACTCCACGCCATTCCTCTCTCCACAGGTCCCCCCAAACTCTTCCCGGGAAGCCCCATCAAGCCGCGACGGCGCCCCGAAACTCCCAGGGCACTCGCCAGCCACCCCCACGCCCGTCTCTCGAACCCTCCTTGTCGCGTTCTCGCCACCCCGCACCGTCCTCCTGGCGTTCACGGGGAGTCAGAAGCAAACCACGAGAAAATGCCTTCGCGAGGAGCCTCCCTACACCCGCCCTGTCACTGAAACAAAAGCGCAGGGAGGAGGGAGGTGGAAGAGGAGGCGGGAGGAAGGTTTAGAAAGAGGATGGGGAGAGCGTTAAGAAGGAGCTGAGGAGGAGGGTCGGGGTGGGGAGCAGAGACGGGGCCAGGGACCCCGCTCCGGCTCCGCGCCGCCGGTCGCTTACATGCCCAGGTCGCTGTAGGTGTTGAAGAACTCCATCTGGTTGCACGCCTGGATCCAGCCCACCACCCAGGTCTCGTGGCGGGGGATGGGGGGCATGACCACGCGGGCCGAGGCTTTGAAGTAGGGGGTCTTGTAGCGCAGGACGATGGGCGAGGTCTCCTCTATGCGCGTGGGGCACTGGTCGATGGTGGCGCACACATCGTACACCACGATGTTCTCGCGCCGGATCCGCGCCTTGCAGGTGATGCTTTGGATACAGCCCATCCTGCCGCCCGGCGCCGGCGCGGCGCGGCGTGGGGCAGCGCGGGGGCCCGCGCGGGCAGCCGGGGGCGTCCGTCACGCCGGCATGGCGACGCGCCGCCCGCTCCGGGTCCGGCTCAGCTCGCGCCCGGGAGCGGGGAGCCGCCGCCGGGCATCCTCCGGGGAAGCCCCCTCCTCCGGCCGCAGCGCGGGGTCCCCGCCGCCCCGACGCCCGCCCGCCGGCCCCCGCCCACGCCCGCCCCCTCTCTCCGGCAGGGCGCGCGGAGCGTGCGCTCCTAGGAGGCGGCGGGCGCCCCCGCCGAGGGCAGAGGGGGGAGCGGCGCTGCGCGGAGCGGTGCCCACCCGGGGCCGGAGCCCCCCGCCCCTCGCCGGAGAGGAGGAGGAGGAGGAGGCGGCGGCGGCGGCGGCGGCGGCGGCATGGAGCCGGGGGAAGGGCGGCGGCGGCGGCAGCGCCCGGTCTGTCTGCCTCCGCGGCGGCAGCAGCAGCAGCAGCAGCCGCCGCCGCCGCCGCTGCATGAACCTCTGCACCGCGGCTGCCCCCCGCGTGCAGCGCACCCAGCGGCGGGCGAGCGGGCGGCCCGAGCGGCAGGCGGAGGCGGCGGCGGCGAGGGCGGCGGCGGAGACCCGCGCGGCCGCGGGCCCCGCCCCGCACTCCCCTGCTCGGCCGCTGGGGGCTGGGGGGCGCCGGGGGGCTGCGGCCGGGGGTGGAGGGCCCCTCGGGCCGGGCTGCCCGGGACGTGATCCGCGGAGGAGCCTGGCTGTACGCCATGAGTTTTGTCCCTCTCCGGTTGCCGTCCGGGTGGCGGGCGGGGGGTGATGGTGTGTAAGGGGGGGGTGTTTAAAGGGCCGCGGGCGCCGGGGTGGGGCCCTGCACGTGGGGCCGGCGCGGGGCGGGGCTGCGGTAGGTGGTGCCGGGGTGGGCGTGGGGTTTGGGGGGGTGGTCTCCGGCCGGGCCCGGGTGGGGCCGCGGTGGGCGCTGCGCTCCCGAGTCCGGTGGGTGCCCGTCTGGGGCCGCCGGGGGCTAGGGGAGCGGCTGTCTTCGGCTGGTGGGTTATTGTAATGTGGTTTGTTAGGTTGGAGTTAGGCTTGAGCTCCCCTGGTACCCTACCTTGAGGAAGCTTCCGGGAGCGGCTCCGAGTGCGGTGGGTTTACGTCTTTCCCGGACTGGATTTGCTCTGGAAGCTTTTCTCTCCGCCACCAGACGTAGGGAGGGCGCCCAGGGAACCGCCTCCCCCACCCCTGAGCCCTAACACCGCGTCACCAAAATGCCAAGAGTTTGGGTTCTAGCATGAGCTCAGCTTTTACTCATCTCCTGCCTTCATCTAAATCTTTTCTTTCTCAGAAAATGCTCTTTCAACAAAACCCCCCACACTGGGGCATCAGAACAGCGGTGGACTCACCCTAAACACGACGTTTTGATCGTACCTGTGTCCTGGAGCCAGGTCGTGCCCGCATGGCCATCTAGCTGGATTAGAACGCTGAGCAGCCTTCTTGAGGTTACCCAGGGTAGCCTGTGACCTGCTAAGAACAAGGGGAACTTGGGAACATTTTTGGAACCAGGCTGGATTTAAATAGTAACGGCTTAATGATGCAAGTCCAGGACACCGGTCTGTAGTAAGCCTGGAATCTCAGGGGCCCACCCTTGTCCTAGCTTCTCCAGCACGTGGGGGCTGACCCGCAAGTCGTCTGTGAATGAATGAAGGACTAAAGAAAGAGCAACCTCACTGTCATGGCCCTATGTTACACCGCTACTGTAGGTATTGGACATTGTGTGCAGTATGACCCAAGCCATGCCTGGGATATTGTGGTCCGATGTACCAGATGGGAAATGATGTTTAGCAAATGCTCTTTCTGGGCATCTTTTTACATTTAAAAGCCCAATAGCTTTTCTTTAAGTATTTCTTCTCTGATCATAGAACATGTTGCAGGATCTGGTGCCCAAGTGTGAAACAGTGACTCCTAGTCTGCAGGGGGCTGACTACCGTTAGTCTTTAGCTAGGACAGATGTGATGAGTAATTTAAAAGTCGGTTGGGATAAAAGCATTCTTCATCCTTGTTTTAACTTTTCTGGCACCTTGATTCACTTTGTAGTTAACAAAAAAGCCGTTTTTGCCTTTTGATAACACGCTTCGGTTATTACCTCGCTACAGATCTCAATCACTCAATCCTTTCATTCAGGAGATGCTCACTGACTTCCTGACAGGGGCCGAGCATCGTGCTACACACTAGGATTCAGAGATGAACGGGAGCTCACGGATCACTGGAGACAGACCTGTTAACAAGATGTTAGCGTGTGCTGTGACACATACACAATAGTGGTGTGTATCCAGTACTGTGGGGGGCCAGATGGGCCAGCCCCTACGAGATACAGCCGTGGCTCTCTTGGAGTAGTGACATTTGAATTGGATCCTGAAGGTACTGTGAGAGGCTCTCGGAGAAGACGAGAGTTTTCAGGCAGTGTAGGACAAGAGTTGGGCAAATGCAGAGTGCATAGAGGTCTGCAAGAATGCAGCGTACTCAGGGAGATAAAGAGCTCACAGCCAAGGTGTTTCTCAGTGTTGGGTGCAGACCGAGGGCATCTGAGTCACTGGCCAGGAACCAGTTATCGATAGGACGCTATCTTGATCTTCACTGGAAGCCAATGAGTGCAAGGTTTGCAGTTTGAGAAAAATTACCCGGTATCCTTTTGGAGGATAGAGCAAGGATGGTTTCAACGCAGGGGGTCAGGGTATTGTGATGATAGATGATTTGGCCCAGAGCTAGGGCAGTGCCATGGGGCTGGAGAGGCCTGGCTGCATTTGAGAGTCATTTAAGAGGTAAAATCGATTTACTTGGTAACTGATTAGATGTTGGGGAAAGAGTCTGGCCAACTCTGAATTTCCTGGCTTCAGCAATAAATACATTTGATTTAGTAATAGTCAAAACAAGGAGACAGAATTGGAAGCAGATTGAGATTGTGGGTTGTCATACTAAGTTTGAAGTACGGGGAGGGTATTTGGGGGGCGGGGCCAGAGTTTGAGTCCCAGCAGTTATGAGGTTCCAGGAAGTTGACCGAGAGAAAAGCACTCAATGGGCGGAATGTAGTTAATTGTTGTCAGGCTGCAGTGTCGTGGATAAATATCATCCTTGATCTTCTGGTAGCACATATTAAGCCTTGGTAAACTGGGCAGAGCAATGGCAGCCTTCTCCAAGTGGTAGATAAAGTATATAAAGGAGAATATACCTACTTTCCAAATTTAAAGTGAGGCCTTGTAGAGTACCAATGAAATATAACTCATTATTCACAGACCTAGACCCTTGACATTCTCAAAGGGTTCATCCATGACCTTCATGAGCCTCCAAAATCATGAATGTCACCATGACATATCATTTCCACTATAAAAAGCAGTAAAGTGTGAAAAATGTAAGGGATCCTTTTAAACTCTTAATGGTTCTATAAAGAGGGAACCAAGGTGATTTCTAAAGTGACTTAAATAAATTTTTCCATTAAAATAAACTCCTTACTTCATGACATCTGTACCTTATTAACTCCATGTTTCCCTGGCTCTGCAAATCAAATTAAAAAAAAAAAAATCGTAGCCACAGTAGGAGTGTGACTTCATAGATGTCAAAGAGAAGAGAAGAGCTGAGCTGTGTGGGGACATGAATGCCAGCCATCGGGTGTGGTCCATTCACCAGCTAAGTGGCTGGTGAGTCCGCTGTGGCATCCTGGCAAGCCATTCAAATTTGTGTCTCAGCAATTACCTCATGGTGGAGACCTTTCAGATCACGCAGTGGAGACGGTGTTCATCCATGAATATTCAGTCTGCAAATGCCAGTGGACTGCTAAATCCATGTAGCACGCATGAAAGTCCTCAGATGTGCCACGATCTCTCTGTGCTGTTCTTCTATAAGCTCCTCTTTCTCTCTTGGAGTATTAAGTGTCCCTGCCCCGTGAGCCTCACCTACTCGCCTCTCTTAGTGCCTTTCGTGCTGTATCGCCGTAGAATGCTCACGCAGGTCTCCTTCAGTGAGCTGTTCACACTTCCAGGGAACGTGGCATCGTGTCTTGTTGCCCAGCTAAGGGCTCCCCGCCTAGGAGCTGCTCAGTAAATGTTAAAATGATTAAAGTTATTTTTTAATATGATAAAATATTATTTCCCATAACCTAATTAGAAGCTTTGTCTCCTTACCTACAGCAAGACTATATTTTTATTCTAGTTCTTTCTGCATGGTACTTCTTTGTCCTCCCACTCTTCCCTCACGACATGCCTTCTTGATGGTAAGTGATGCCCTTTGTCTCTGAGCACCATATGCCATCTCAAGGGTCATCCACTCTAGGCACCAAGAAAGGGAAAGACTTCAATGACGAGACATTGATGACAATCATTCCTTGTGAATAACCTCATTCGAGTTTATTCTGAGGGCACAGCACAAATGTTCCTTTGTATGTCATGCTTTTGATGGTCTTGTGCGTGACAGAGACCCTCAGTTCCCCCAAGTAGAGCCCCAGAGCACACTCTCTGGGATTCTGGCCTCTGCACCTCCTTTACAGTCCACTCCCTCAGCCTCCAATGACCCCATGCTCAGTCTTTCCAGAAGCAGGGTGATTTCTGACTTTATTTTTCCTACTGGTTGACTCATTACTCAATTTGTCAAATGTGCTTTTTAGAAACTCTGGGTTACAAGGGCCTATTTTCTAGTTGACCTTGGCAAGGGTATTCAGAAACTGGAGAACAGATTACCACTAGTTTTTGCCTCTGGAGCTGTTAAAAACAGAGATGGATTTCTACCTAGCTTGGATGTCCTGAAGACAGGCAAGAGAGCAAATGAATCCTCAAGGTCCAAGAGTTCAAGGTTAAAGAAACAACTTGACTATTTGGTGTGAGCTCCCCCTCCCACCACTTCAAGTCAGAGTAATCAGGCTAAGCTCAATAGGAAGTGGACCGTGGCCATGGACTCTTCGCAGAAGGCATTTGGCTCAAGATGTGACAGCTGCTTCACGTAGCCTGTATGTATCAAGCCTTTCCCACCAGCCTCATATTACCTTAGGCTGCAGAGACTGTGAAAAACGATGCCCTAGTTGCTCAGCTGTCCTGTTGAAGGTCACTCATGCCTGTCTCTGCTATATTCGAGTCCTTTTCTAGGTCCTTCTCAATAGAGTTTAATTCTCTTCTTTAAACCCATGATTCTGCAAATCACGATTCTCCTCCTGGCTTCTCTGACTCCTTTTGCTTCCCTGTCTCCCACAGAGTATGCCCAAGGGTCTCTCCTCCCCTACCTGAACTCCTTCAGGGCATGTATCCATGCTACTGGTTTTAATTATTATTTTCCATGGATGTCTTCCAAGTTGGTCCCTCCAGCCCAAACATTTCCTCAGTTCAAGGCTAGCACATTCACCTGCCTTCTAGATGTTTCCATTCAGAGGTCCTGCCATCTTCTTCATGTCAGTGAACCGGCACCTCTCTCACTGCAAGGCAGTGTCTCCTCCTGACTACCCCACTTCTGGCCGGAGGCTCTTCCCTCCCCATCTTTGCCACTGTCAGCCAACACATCCAGTGAAAACAAGTTGTGGTCATGATCCTTCTTTTTGTAGAAACTTTCAGTGTCTTCTTGTCGCAGATCCACCACAGAGCTCATGGTTGCAGTGCTCCAGGATGGGGCCCCAAGCAGGCTTTTGAGCCTTCTTAGCCTCTGCTTCCAGCATACACTGGGCCTCACCCTGAGCAGACAACTCGCCATCCCCTCCACAGAGCTGCAGCCTTTCCACTTCTCTGTCCTTCTGTAAGCTCAGTCCCCGGCTGCATGTTCAAAGCCCGCCCTGCTCCCTGACAATGATAATGATGGCGACCATGTGTGTCTCACTGAGTCTTTACGTGAGTCCGTGAGGTGGTACTGTTATCCTCCTTTATGGATAACAGTGCAAAGCAAGGAAGGGACTGCCCCCAGGTCACACTGGTAAGTGGCTGGGCCAAGATTCAGTTCCCTGTCTGCCCCCACACTGTGACCCTCTGACTCATAGAAACTGCGAGCACTTCAGCCAGAAATGATCTTTTTTACCCCTGAACTCCTACACAGAACACACACTGGACACTGAGTAACTCACACATGAATGAACAGAAGAGGAAGATTTTATAATAGCTTTAAGAAAGAGCAAAGGAGAAGGAACATTCAAAGACAAATCTAAGATTTTTAGACTAATTACTGAGAATGATAAGGCCACTTTCCAAGTAAATCACATGAGAAGAGGAGAAGGGGAGAGGCTGGTGGGTTAGGGACTATAGTGACCTTGATATCAGGGCATCCAAGTGTTTGACTGGGGAGGTCACTGATGGACACATCTTGCTCGAGCTGTCAGTTTAGAAACTGCAGCTTAGCGCAACGCCTTCCTTCTCTCGCTTCTCCCTCCTTCCTTTTCTCTGCATTACCTTCCCTCCTTCACTTTCTTCCAGAAGTATCACCAAGCCTTTTCTTCGTGCCTGGTATTATGATGCTGCTTAGAGACAGTGAGGCATATGAAATACTCTCTCCTGTCCTTACTTTGTTCCTAGCACTCACATTTTAAAAAACACTATTTATTTACATGTCTCTCTCAGGACTACATTATCATCATCTTGAGTATGTGTCTCATATTTAATTCAACTTTGTGTCCTCAGTTGTAAGCACAGTCTTGTGTGTTGTGAATACTCAGGTGATGTTGAGTCAAGCGTAGCCTGGTGAGGAGCAGGAGAAAGGGCATTTCGGGCTGAGACCTGTGCTCCTCAAATTATACATACAGAACCCCTGATGAGCTTGATAAAATGCAGATTCTGATTCTGTAGGTCTGGGTGGGCCTGCGACTCTGCTTCTGCAGTGAGTCTCTAAGTCCTTGTGAGATCTGTCCTCAAAATGGGATCTGATGGTCCTCAGCATTGGATCCAAGTTCATGATGCCTGGTGGAGAGGTTGGGAGAGGTTGGTGTGTAGGAGGCGGCTGGACATAGCATGTGGGGAGGGAGGCTTGGGGATCAAGGAAGCCAAAACAGGGAGCTGGCACCAGGGCCTGCAGTTCCCTGGGTCTCCATGAGGCAGAGGGAGGCAGAGTGAAACGTTAATGCTGTTGATGTCGGACATACCTGGGTTCTGATCTCAGTTTAGACAAGAACGAGCTGTATAATTTCGGTGGTCCTTAGCTTCATTTTCTCTGTCTATCAAATAGGAATAGGGAGAACATGACCTCTACTTTGTAGGGCTGCCGTGACCATTAATTAAATGTACATCTCCTCCTGCGGTGCCTAGGGCATGGTAGGCGTTCAGTAAATGCTGGTGAGAATTCGCCCCATTCTAGAGGATGCCAGCGTCAACCTAGGCACAGGATAAATCTCGATCCCTGTCTGCGGGGGCTTCCAGAGTGGAAGGGTCATCGGTGTGGATGGGCTCCTGGCCATAGCCTCTCCAGTTTCTGTTTTGGTGTCATGACTAGAGGGGAATAGGCTGCATATTGGCTTCATAGAATCCCCAAGTGGGATGACCCCTTTCTATATTTCAAAAAGATTTTACTTATTCGTTTATTTGAGAAAGAGAAAGTATGAGTGGGGGAGGAGTAGAGGGAAAGGGACAAGCAGACTCTGCTCTCGGCGCAGAGCAGATGTGGGGATCGATCTCACGACCCTGAGGTCAAGACCTGAGCTGAAGTCAAAAGTTGGACGCTCAAACCAGTGAGCCACCCAGGTGCCCCCAAATTTCTATTTTTATGTATCTGGTATTAATGAATGTTCCCATATCGTGGTGGTCACATATATAATGTATAAATAAGTAAATAAGCAAACCTATGTGGCCACTATTGAATGAGACAATTGCAACTTCTGGCTGGTTTCCTTGTCTCGATTCCTTCTTGGACATTACACTGAGAATTATTTTTCCAAAATGCCCTTGGCCTTGTTCACTGGCCTGTCTGAAGCCATTCATGTGTTCATTTATTGTTTCATTCATTCATTCATTCATTCGTGTGCTGAGCAGCTGCCATCTGTCAGGCGTGGTACGCAGGAGATACAAAGTACCAGGATCTTATGCCCCTCCCGGTGATGAAGACGACTTTGTAATCTGGCCCTTTCCTACCGCATAGCATCATCTCCGGCTCTCCCCCTCACTCGGAGAAGCCACACCGAGGCCCGCACAGTTTTGGCTTTTCATCTTCTTATTCCACAGGCACGCCAGCTCCGTGAGGGCGGGGAGCTTTGCCTTTTTGTTCACTAATGCATCCCAAATGCTTTGCGTGTGCCCGGTATACAGTAGGCACCTAATAAATATTTATCGAATGCATAAATGCTCAGCACTTACCTTTTCTCTCTCGTGGTTGCCATTCACATAGCCAACTCATCCCTTGGGGCTCAACCTACATGTTCAACCCCGTTGGCAGTGCTTTTGACCGCCCGGGCCCAGCGAGGGCTCACTAGCCCGCATTTACAAAGCCCCTCTACCTCTTCTTCCTCACAGCCCTTCTCACCATAGGAACTACTTAACCACTTCTGTGATTATTTAATTATGATCTCTCTTCCTTTACATGATAAGCTGCACGAGTGTGGGAACTATGTTTAATTTTTTTATGGCTGTTTCCCTAGGCATCAGAGCAATGTCCCATACATATATGTTTGTACACGGATCTCTGTGGAATGAGTTGGTCTTGCTAACTGCCCACTATCCCCGTCCTTTTAGAGTTGCTGCCCTCTCTCCCCGAGCA
Organism: Enhydra lutris kenyoni; assembly: GCF_002288905.1. Classification (NCBI taxonomy): domain Eukaryota; kingdom Metazoa; phylum Chordata; class Mammalia; order Carnivora; family Mustelidae; genus Enhydra; species Enhydra lutris. The sequence goes on along the minus strand of NW_019154109.1, from coordinate 23,974,507 downwards.
GTCCCTCAGTCCCGCGGTGGGAGAGAGAATGGATCCGACACTCGCTCACTGACTTCCATCTTGCTGCCCACCTTGTCACTGCTCCTGGAATTGCCCTGGGTTTTTTCCCCTGCCAGGATGCATGTGTCACTCCAGAAGCAGCTCTGGAGCTGAGACCTGGCCTTCCTGACACCATGTTGTACCTGGGGGACCAGATGCGTTTCTCTCAGCACCTGCTTTGGGATTTTCCTGTTAAGCTCCATGTCCCACCCTTCCTGGATTGCCCCATCCAATCTGTGGTGCAGGCATGTATCTGAGATAAAGCAGGAGGATGTGAGGAGCTGGTGTGAGGGTCCCCAGGGACTGATTGTGTAAGGAACTCTAGTGTGTGTGGTCTTTACTCTGAAAATTCAGCCTGGGCCTCAGTCCAGGCTAAATAAACACACACACACGAGGGTACAAATCTCTCAGAGCATTTACCCCTGGAATGAGTACTTATATTTACTACTGCTGGAACATATTGATTTATGAATGGAAGCAAGTCCAGATCACATTATAATAAAGGGAATGAGCAATATAGGACGAAAACAATACAGAAAGGAAGGAGAAAACGTGAGAATCTCTTTAAATTGGGCATTGTGTTTACTGGAATAGAAACTAACTCTATTTGTATCACTCAGTTAGTACCACACACAGTGGAAGAAGTAACATTAGTGTTTATACTTCCTAAGGCAGTTGGCAACACCCACAATCCTGTAGCAACACGAGACAAGCATCCAGCAGGCCACACATCACAATTTCATTTCACAGCCCCCCGCCCCTGCTCCATGGAGCTGGGTGAAGAGGACCATACTGTTTCCTTAAAATGTTCAAAGTACAATTGACTGTATCTTAAAAATAAGCTCACAGCCTTGCACAGGGAGCATTATTGGAAAGTTATGTCTCAGGCTTTGTGTCTTACAGTTAATGGAAGATTAGAAGTGATACCAACTCCCTGACCACGGGCAGGTCACATAAAGCCTTTGAGACTCAGTTTCCTTGCTTATATTAGGAATTCAAAAAGATGATCTTCATGGATATCTCCAGATTTCCTCCTGTGTTTGTTCTGGGAAACACCTTGATAAACTGTTTGGAGCAGAAGGTGAGAATTCCATGACAAGGAACTTGAGACCTGGTAGAAAGATGTTGGTTGGTTCTTGGTTCTCCCACAGAAATGAATGTGAATTTGAGGGATGGAAAGAGAAGACAGGGAAGGAAAGAGTGGATGGCCTGCTAAGATGGGTAGGGAGATCCACCCGTTAGATCAGGGAAGTCTGATGTCCAGTTTTAAAAGGTTTGTATTAATTTTTTTTCATGTAAAAGACTCACTCTTCTTGTCCCCAAACCTTTAACAGAGTCTTTCTTATTTATGAAGACTCTCTCTCTCTCTCTCTCTCTGTGTGTGTGTGTGTGTGTGTGTGTGTGTGTGTTGTATGTCTATGTAAATTAAAAAGTAATGCTGAGTTCCATAAGACAACTGGATTAGAGCAGGAGTTGAAAAGTGGCATGAAGTCAGAGTCAGAGGATACTTTGAGGACATCAGCCTCTTGGAAGCGCAGAAATCTTGCAAAAGCAAATGAACTTTCTGAGGGTATGGGTTAAGCATTTGAGCTAATCCAGTCTTTCTTTCTCAAGAAGGAGGACCTGAGAAAGCCAGGTCACATGCAAAAACACAACACAAGGGCAGAAATCTTTGTGAGTATTTACCCCTGGAATAAGCAACTGTTTTTATTACTGATGGAAACTGTCCTTGCCCTGCTCACCTTAAATGGTTGTTAAGGGTTGAGGAATGCCATCAGAGAGTGTGAAAAGCTTTACCGATGTCAGGTATTGTTACCACTACTACTGTCTTAGGGACCTAAATCTGTCTCTGCTTGTGTCCCTAAACTTTGTGCCTCAGTGTCCAATCTGGAAAGCATTACACAAGGATTATTGTCTGTTCTTCTTGGTTGTCAGAGATCAAGAGCCACCCCTCTAGGAAGAAGATCTTTCTAAGCATGCTATGGTAGTAGCTAAAATGAATGCAAAAACAGGGGCACCTGGGTGGCTCAGTTGGTGAAGAATCTGCCTTCGGCTCAGGTCATGGTCTTAAGGTCCTGGGATTGAGTCCTGCATTGGGTTCCCAACTCAGTGGGGAGTCTACTTCTCTTCCTTCTCCCCCAGCTCATGCTTATGCTTGTGCTTGCACTCTCTCTCTCCCATAAATAAATAAATAAATAAATAAATAAATAAATAAATAAAATCTTAAAAAAATAAAATGAATGCAAATGAAATAATTCTGGAGAGGTAAAAGGAGACTAAGCATGTTCTTCTCATATAAGAAGAGATTAAAATACTACATTATACAGATGAAAAAAATGATCAAGGGGAAAGAATTCAGCTCCTTTTCTACATAAAGAGTGATGGGACCTGAAAAGGGGGAATGGAAAGGAAATTCCCAAGGTGAGGAAGGAGTAGAGATAAAAGTAAGAGATTTTATCTACGTTACCCAAGTTTCACGGGGATGGGGACACACCTGAGCAGAATAGGTGAAGTTGAAGGTAGATGAGCAGACATGGTAAAAACCAAAAGACCAACTAGAGAGATTAGTGTGAGAAGATACGTGTCAAACAAGAATAAAGGGACCAATCTCAGGTGTGTCAGACTGGCCAGTGACCCCCGACACCCCAAGGTGAAGACACCATGGCTGTGGAGATGGCTGACTGTGTCTGGGTGATTCCACGATTTCTAAGATGTAAAATGGGAAGGCTCACTGGGCTATTGGCTGTACCTACTTGTCTTCCATTCAAACATATTCTCTTTTCCATTTTTATTAGTGTTCTAAGTGCTTTGCTAGAGATAAGACCTGCTGTTAGCCAGAAGATGTAGAGGTAGATGTAGGGGCAGCCAGGGTTTCTACCAGGCTGGGGAGACCTCCAGTACCTTAGCCTACAGTGGAAATCATTGAGAGGGCATGTGGTTCAGAACTGTAAAGGGGATGCCTGCATCTAATTTTCACTTCCTTCAGGTCGAGGTGGGAAACTGTGGCATATGCTGAAAGGAGAAGGCAGCGGAGGGTACCGTGAGCCACCTGGGAGTGGATATCACTGCTCTGCCACTATCTCATTCCATAATCTTAGGTGAATACTTTATCCTTCCTCAGCTCCAGTTTCCTCCTGAAAAAATGGTATTAATTACATCCTCCTTATTACCCTCAAAAGGAATATCATATGTATAAATGGTTCAACGTGGTGGGGCTCCAAACGCATGTCAATTAGATGATGTAATTTTGAGTGGAAAGATGATGTGTTTCTTTTTGGAACCCTTCCAGTCTCTGAGGCTCATTTCTTCCTTGTGGATTAGTTCCCTCTGTGCCACAGAACACTAGACTCTATCTCAAGTGACTGTCAACTATTCTCTAGTGCAGTATCTATTGATCAGTAATTTATGAAGAGTCTCCCACGTGACAGGCACTGTACTAGGCATTGAGGATTCCAAGACGAATTGGACACCATTCTTGCCCTGATGGAACTCACAGTCTGGGAAGAAAGTAAGAATTATAACAGAAGGTGAAGTCCTGTAAGACGGGTCCCATTGGAGTGCTGTGGAGAGAGACAGAAGATGGGGCGAAAGAGCCTGAGACTAAAAGCAGAAGGCTTCTCAGAGCACCAGAAGAGATCTGTTCTAGGATATGAAGAGTGAATAAGTGTCTCTAGTGAGAAAGCTAGAGAGGACATTGTTTGCGGGGGAAGAGCATGAGCAAAGGCATGAGCATACAGAGATATTTTATATATTTAGGAAATGCTGAGAAGGCTGATGCAGATAAATTCTGAGTGAAGAGTGGAATGGGGAAAGGTGGAAGATGGTATAGGGTGGGTTGCTGGAGGCCAGGTCTACTAAAGGGATTTGGAGCAGGTTGGAAAAGCAATGGAATATTGAATCATAATAGCTTTCCTGGGTTACACCCTATCTGGGCATGAGGAATTATCTTCGTTATATATTGGTAGAGTAGATTTGCTTAAATTTGCTGATGACATTTAGTGTTATTCTGTGGTTTATTGTAATGCCATTGTCTGGTTTTGGTATCAAGATAATGCAGGCTTCATAGGGAGAGTTGGAAGTGTTCCCTGTTTGTATTATTTTTCTATTGCTGCTGAACTAATGAACACAGATTTAGTGGCTTGAAACAACAAACTTTATTATCTCAGAGTCTTGGAGGTCAGAAGTCCACAGTGAATCTTACTGCGCTAAAATCAAGGTGTTGGCAGGGCTGTCTTCCTTCTGGGGGCTCTAAGAGAGTCAATTTCCTTGCCTTTTCTGGCTTCCAGAGACTGTTGCATTCCTTGGCTCACAGCCCCATCTTCCTTCTTCAAAGCTAACAGTGTAGCATCATCTGATCTCTTATTTCAATTCTCCTGCCTCTGTCTTTCACTTGCAAGCGCTCCTGTGCTTACCCTGGGCCCACCAGGATAATGCAGGGTAATCTCTCCATCTCAAGATCCATAGTTTGGTCACATCTATAAAGCCCCTTTTGGCATGTGAGGCAACTCATCCATTGGTTTCAGGAATTAGGACATGGACATCTGTAGAAACCACTATACTGCCTACCATACTCTTCTTCAATTTGAGGGGAGAGTTTGTGTAGATTTGGTATCAATTCTTCCTTAAATGTTTGGTAGAACTTGCCAGAGAAGTTTTCTGGGCCTGCAATTTCTTCATCCAAAAATTTTTAGTAAAAAAATAAAATGTCTTTCATAGCTTTAAGACAATTCAGGTTATCTACTTCTTTTTGATAGAGCATTGTAGATTATGCCTTTTAAGAAATTTGTACCGTTTCATTGAAATCACTGAACTTACTGTCATAAAGTTGTTTATCATACCCCTTGTTATCCTTTTAATTCTATAGGACCTATTGTGATGTCCACTTTCTCATTCTAATATGGATCATTTGGGTTCTCTCTTTTTTTATTCATGATCACTATGTGTAGTGGTTTATAGATTTCATCGACATTCTCAAAGAATTGGCTTTTGGTTTCCTTTTTCTATTGTTATTCTTTTTAAGATTTTATTGATTTCAACTGTTAGCATTATTTCCTTCTTCTTACACAAGGGCCACCAATTACACATATGTATGACTCCTCGTGAGAGATCATACATATTTTCTTGTTCCTATGCCTGACCATTTTTCATTGGATGCTAAGCACTTCACATTCTATGTTTTTGGGTGCTCAATATTTGGTACTCCTTTATATGCTTTTGTGCTTTGTCCTGGGATGCAGTTAAGAAAAAAACAGTGGGGCCCTTTTGAGGCTTGCTGTTGAACTTTGTTGAGTGATACCAGACAATTCCATCCAACAGTAGTCTTTCAAATGTCTTTCTGATATTCTACATACTTCAGGTTTCTCCACTCTAATTGTTGCAAATGATACCCAGCTCTGTGTGGGCTTTGGGAGTTGTTTCTCCTGCTCTTTTCTGGTGGGTCTTTCTCTTGTCTCAGCTAGTTTCCTCAGATGCAATCACTAATCGGTATTTGGCCAAAGATTCCAAGGGAACCCTCTGAAGACATCTGCAGTTTTCTCTCTGCACAGGTCTGTGTTCACTGACATCTGGCTCTGTGAACTGGAGCTGCCTTGGGTTCTTTAATCTTCCAACTGCTTCTCCCAACTCAGGGAGACTCTTTGCCTGGGTCTCCTCCTCCCTGTTCTATGCCCTGGAAACTCTTTCCTGACATCATTCTGGGACACCACTGGGCTTCCCTTGTTCTTCCTTTCTCAGGGAACTCTGTCCTTTACTGCCTGTTGTCCAGTGTCTGAAACCCATTGTTCCATACCTTTTGTCCAGCTTTTCAGCTGTTTAAGGAGGGAGAGTAACTTTAGTAAAGTGGACCTCATCTTGTTTGGGTGGAAGTAGACATAAAATAACTTAAAATGAGATTGCTTAAAGGCTTGGTTTTTAAGAAACCTCAGATTCAAAAGAATGCGGCCATGATCATGAAAACCTAGAGCATGGACACCTGGAGTATGGTAAGGAGCAAGAGACTAATCTCAATATACCTAAAATCAGTGTCATCGGTTCTACACTGCGGCAGATCAGAAGTCCACACTGTACCCTTCTGAAAGCTTAACTAAAGCAAGACATAGAAGACCCCATTATCACTGGGACCTGGGGCATTGACTGACCCTGAATTCTAGCGAACCCACTTACCTCAATCTGCTGGAAGTTGCTGAAGTCTGTTGGTGGTGTTGGGCCTGGGCCCCTGGTGTCAGTGGATTTGCTTGGCTTCCTTGAAGACTCTTTCTGCCTGTGTTTCCAGGGAAACAGGCCAGAACCCCATGGGGACTCCTAACCCCTCAACACTAAAACTCAAGACTGAGAAGTGAAGCCATCCGCCCAGGGCCTCACTTCTCCCCTCTGGGATCATGATTAAGTCTGTGGCAGAGTTGTGATGGATGGCTTTCTTTCCCTGCAGTGACTCCGATCTCCCAGGGGCAGTGGCTCTGCTAGGAGGAGGAGTAAGAGTTGGGCAGTGCCCTGGGCTGCAGGAGAACCAGTGACATGGACGCTGAGCATCCCTGAGCATTCCCTCTCAGAAAGACAGATGGGAACAGAGTTACCAGTGGGTTAAGCCTCTCCCCCAGGCCTAGAGTCCTCATTTCAAAGACTAGGCAGCCTACAAGGTCCTTTTCTTACATGGCGTTGGAACTCAGTACTTCTTCCTTCTGGGTTTCTTTTTATTGAGGCAGCGTCCATGGAAACCAGTGCCAAGTAGGGGCCACTGGGGTGGCCTGCCAAAGGAGGCTTTGACCTCCTTGAATGACGAGGAAGGCTTCTTTCCCAGGGCAAACTGATTATTCCTGTAAGGATGATGGGTGATCACCATGATGACACATGTCAGGTGTCGTCCCCGCGCACTTTGCACAGAAGGTAACTGCAGGGTGCAAGCCCACGTGTGCCCGGTCCAGGTGCTGAGTCAGCTGCGGTGCCCCACACAGGTCAGGACACGGCAGGTATGTGGCGGGGCCTCCCTGAATGAGCAAGCCCCGAGGCTCTATGGTCGTTGTGGGCTTGGAGACACGCATTTAGGAGCTGCTCCTGGGTGTATGACATCAGCAAAGTGGCACACAAAGCCGAAAATGACACCGCACCTGCCACAGGCAGTTTCCCAGTCTGGGGAAAAGAACTATCCTACAAAGTAAAAAGTTGCAATGTCTACAAAAGCAGTGATTCGCGGGAGGAAGATACCACTTAACTCCAGCTTCTTCTTCACATGGCAGCTTCCTGGAGCTAATATTTGTCTGTTTCCTAATCACATGCTCTAAAACCCTTCTTATGTTTGGGGTATTTTCTGCAACACAAGCCTCCCCTCCTCAAGGAGAAAGGCTTCCGGCCTTCCTTGTAGCTGGGGTTTACTCACAGACCCAAGTTCCGACGGTCAGATATGCTGCCTGGAGACTTCGATTAGGAAAACAATGGACTGAGGAAGCAGGCGCTGGAAACTGCTTTCTGTTGAAGGAAACTAGGGAGCACTGGGCTGCTGGAGGCAGGAGACTTTGGGGCTTCCAGGGTCAGGAGTGTGAACTGTATGCTGTCACCCCCCCCCCCGCCCCCGCTCAATGGGGTCTCCTCAGAAGCCATCCGGAGTGTGGTCCCAGGCCCATCCCAGTCTTGTGGTTCCCAGGCCTAGCCCTCCCGCCCTCCTGGACATTTTCTGAGTTACCCAGTATCCTGTAATAAATTTGTTTCCTGCTTATGGTGGCCCAAGGGGGTTCCGTTATGTGTACCTGGAAACCTGACTGAAAAACCTCGGGCCAGCATTTCCCACTCCTGTGAATGCAAAAGGGGCTCACTTGTTCTGTGACTCAGGTGGGACTTCCTCACGGTAGCTGGGTCAGAATGAGTGAGCAGGTCCTAACCCGCCCTGCAAGGAGTGAGCACAAATGTCATTTCTGGAAGCTTCCTTGTGACATCTGCACTCTAAACATACTGTTAAAAACAAAATTCAGCTGAGTACATTTGATGGAAAGAAAAGAAAGAGAGAAAGAAAGAAAGAAAGAAAGAGGAAGGGAGGGAGGAAGGAAGGAAAGAAAGAAAAAGAAACAAGCTCAGAATGGTGTCCTTTGCCCCGGTAATAGCAAACTAAGACTTAATTACAGTTTTAACTGTGACCTTTTAAAAGTTAATCAGAAATTTCCTGATCAGCACTAGTGAGGTAACCTGCATGAAAAAAAATTAAAAACCCCCGCTGTTGTGTGTCAACTATACTTCAATTAAAAAAAATGTATTTTTTTTTAAGATTTTTATTTATTTATTTATTTTTTTGACAGACCGAGATCACAAGTAGGCAGAGAGGCAGGCAGAGAGAGAGAGGAGGAAGCCGGCTCCCTGCTGAGCAGAGAGCCCGATGTGGGGCTCGATCCCAGGACTCTGAGATCGTGACCTGAGCCGAAGGCAGAGGCTTAACTCACTGAGCCACCCAGGCGCCCCCCAAAAAAATGTATTTTAAAAATCGTATTTTTATCCATAGCAGAAAAAAAAAAAAAAAAAAGAAAGAAAGAAAAAGAAAAAGAAAAAGGAAACTGCTGTTTCCTTCCCTGAAAAGAAGATGTCATGTTCTGAAACAAATCTTTCTCTCTCTCTCTCTCTCTCATTTTGTTTTGTCTTTTTTTCCCTAATAACTTCCCCGCCCCACCTTCCTGCCTGTAAACACCTTCCATTTCGTACAACTCCTTGGAGTATCTCTCTGCTTGTTGGGTGGGATGCTGCCCAGTTGATGAATTGCTTAATAAGGCCAATTAGACCTTCAAAGACGCTTCTCTCTGTCTGTCCCACTGCTCCTCCAGATTGGACCTTTGTCTACTGCATTTGTCTCCCCATTCAGTTCCCTGCCTCCAGCCCCTTCACTTTGCAGACCACCTTCCATGCCACCAAATTTAATCAAGTCCCCCCTTCTAGGATAAAACTCTTCGGTGGCTCCTTATTACTTGTGGACTAATGTCCAAGCTCCCTTGCGATCTCGCCCCCTAGGAAACTTGTTTAAACTCACTTCCTGCTCCTCCCTCATCACCTCCTGTGTCTAGCCACACACCAGTTTCCAAACACCAGGTGCTCAGAGCTGCCTCTGACACGCACTCCTCTCTCTTCTTGAAATGTCCTTTGTCACATTATGCATTTGGCATACTCCTACTGAGCCTTCGGATTTAGTGAGGAAGCCGCCAACTTTGGGAAATGGTTTTTGTCATTTCCAGCAAAGTGTAGCGCTTCTTTTCTGTGCTCTCTAGCCTTCTGACAGAACACTCACCACATTGCTGTGGTTCTGACTTACCCACGTGGCTTCCTGCTAGATGGTGAGGAGTGAGCGGCAGGGCTGGAGTTCCTCTGCTCATCTCTGCATCTTCAGGGCCAAGGACGGTACCTGGCACTTAGTAGATACTCCCTTGATACTTGTGAATTAACTAACTAATAATGAAAGTGATTGCAGGAAAGAACCTTGAAAGTTATCTAAAACATTGGCAAACTGTATTTCCCAAATAGAGGTTGTCATTAAAGTAGGAAGATTGTAGCCACTCCAGCCACCACCAGCCCCTCTCCAATGGGCCATATGCATCTCCTGAGGGGAATCTTTCTGCCCTGGCAGCCTAAAGACAGACCCAGGAAAGGAAATGAAGCACCTGCTAATTTACCAGCACCTAGGAATTTGGAATAGTAATTAACACAAAGCTCACTAATAGTTAGGGAATAATTAATAGGTAAATGTTGGCATTTAGCAAAATGATGTTTTTCCCTTTTTCTACCCAAGCAATGATTTTAAGTTGAGGATGCTGAAAACGGCTTGAAATGGGAGGAAATCATTCCAGACAGCCCCTGTATTTAAAAGGCAGTGCCACTGGTGGACGCCCGTCACTGCTATCACCACAATGGCAAGTGCAAGCATTTACTGAGCCCCCGCCAGCCAAGGCAGAGGTGCAGAACTGAAGGCAGGCCCACTTTCTCAAAAACCTCTCTTATGAGAACGAATTACACTTGCAAAGCAAATGAATCAAGAGGGAAGCAAGGTTATCATTCACAACCCAGAAGGACCCTTTGCAATACAAAAGGTTCTCCCATAGGGCTCCTTTCAATAGGGAACTCCTGGAAATACTTAAAATATCATCGAGTTTATGAAGAATCAATTAAGAACGCATTCTTTCAGCAACCATTCTGTGGCACAATGGGGGTGTTAGCTACCTTTAGAATTGCTTGCCATCGGCCTTTTGCCAGCAAACAGTAGGCAGCAACATTGTGTAAAAGAAAATGCATGGACAGGGTCAGGACCCCTGGGCTTGAGCCTGGCTTATGACTATGCTGGCTCAGCCTCAGTGTTCTCATCTGGAAGTGGGGCCAACAGTCTTGGGGGCAAGGAAGTGGAACAGAAAATGAGTGGAAATGGCCCATGACAGGTAGTTGCTCACACCTGTCTTGTTTTGCTAGGGCTACTGTAACAAAAATTAGCACAGACTGAGTGGCTTAGGCAACAAAAATGTATCATCTCGGTTCTGGAGGCCAGAAGTCTGAGATCAAGGCATTGGTGGGGTTTGCTCTTCAGAAGGCTGTTCCATGCCCCTCTTCTAGCTACTGATGGTGGCCTGGCAATCGTTGGGGTCCTTAGCTCCTGCTGAATCACCACGATCTCTGCTTCATCATCTCAAGTCTGTTCTTTCTGTGTGCATGACCCCATCTTCAGTAATGGCATCTGCAATGACCCTATTTGAAATTGGTCACATTCTGAGGTCCTGGGAGTTCGAACTTGGACACGTGCATTTTGAGGGGCCACAATTCAACCCGTAATAACAATAAGGAATTATTGTTCTGTCCCTAAGTCCCTGAAATGACAGGCAAACTGTGTTTTTTTCTTGTTAGATATTTTCCTTTTCTTGGTTAGGATGTTGCCAAGTAAAAGACATTTTTAGAGAAACAACAGCAAGGCACAAGGAGAAGATTTAGAACATAGAAATCAAGACAAAAGGAAATGTTAGCAGAGAGCAGCTTGGGGCAGCCGCCCCAGGAGCACTTCTTTCTCCTGCCAGGTTCTTGTCTTCCTTGCCTCCCAGGAAAGGGAGTGCACTCATCATGGATTTGGCCACATTCTCCTTTGCCACGCTGACGAGTACGAGGGAGGTCTGGCACTCTATTCTTATCATGACTCACTTTTTACAGGAAGAAGATTTCTCACGCCCAGTGGAACCATCCTTCTGTCTGATGGAGACGACTCTCTGCTTCCAGAATTCTGCCAAACCAACCATAGGAACAATGACTTGGTCATTTCCTCCCAAGCTTGGTTTCCAGTAAACTCCAAAAAAAGCCAACTGATGCTGTTGCCTGTCCCCATCCCCCACCCATATCGTATTACTATTGGTGGAGCTTTGGAGGTCAGGGCTGGAGAGTCAGTGACACAGTTGTTTTGTGCTCTGGTCCCCAAACAGTGATCCTTGGCTCTTGGGGTAGATTGATTGTGATGATGACCACATTGGCTCCCACTTCCTGTATCCAAGCATTAGATAATGCCCTCCCATGCCACTGTTGGCATAGCCACGTGTCCTGATTTGACTGGAAATACCTGTGTGCTGAGGTTTCTCCTCTTGCTGCTCTTGTGACCTTGGCTGCTGCCACTACCTCGTCGAGCTCAGGTTAGCCTGCTGGAGGAAGAGACACTGCATGGAGGAGAGGTAAGCCATTTCGCCCAAGCCATAACGGACTAGCCAGCTGTCGCGCAACTCTGCAGCTGAAGACAGATGCATGCATGCCTGGCCAATATTAACAGAGTCTGGCCCAGATTGGAAGAACCATTCAGCTGTGGGAGGCCCCACACTGCACACTCTCCAAACTGTGAGCTGCTGTTACGTTTTTCTTTCCTTTTTTCTTTTCATTGTTTCTGTAAGCCACTTGGTGTTGAAGTGCTTTGTTATGCAGCAAAAGCGCCACGATATTTTCCTAAGGGTTCTCCTGGAGTCTAGTACTACAGATGGAATCGTGTGTGATGGGATTTTAGGGATGGTTTTCTCTGCAGCCAGGTAATTTGGGAAATCTGGGCTAGGAGGTAGGATCGGTTTTCAATCATGCTCTGCGCCCTTTGGGACTACAGGCTTGGAGTCAAACTGGCCTTGATTCAAACTATGGCACTGTGTCTCTGTGGTGTAACAACTGTAAAAACATGAAAATCTCAGTAGCTTCACATCATAAATGTGCATTTCTCCCCCGTGTCATAACCCATTTATATATTTATATACTGGGTGTCTCATACATGTGTGAGAATCTGCAGAGCTGGCTGGGTCTGGCTAGTCTAAGAGGGCTCGGGGGGATGGCTTGTCTCTGTGTGGCGTCTCATGCCCTGATAGACTCCTTGTGTTTCATCACACTGGCATGTGTCCACAGAGAGATTTGGGGACCCAGGTTCCTTCCACCTAGTGCCTCATCTGAGCCCTCCATGGGACCCACTGGCATCCAGCCAAGAGACAAGAAAAGAGAAAGGGCATGGAGCATCTGGAGGTTAGGACTTGTTGTAGGAGCCAGGGCCAGAAGAGGCATAGACCACTTCCTCACTTATTCTGTTGGCTAGCACCAGTCACATGACCCCACCTAAATACAAGGGGACAAGGAACAGGATCTAGCAGTGTGCCAAAGAAAGAGAGAAGACAGAAGTTGGTGAGTTCCAGAAGTCTGTCTCATGTAGCTACTCATTAACTAGGTACTTGGGCCAGTTATTTGACTTCTCTGAAAGTCAAACAGTCCCACATGGGTTGTGCAATTTATGCAGAAGGTGCTTGCTCCAATCTGTGTCTCCGCATTCTGGTCTATGGTCATTCAGACTGGAGGAACTGAGGTCGTTTAGTGCTACATCCTTATGCTGTTGTTTTCCAGAATCAGGCTCTGTTTGGCATACCAATGGCAGGACAGTGGGAATGGTCCACTCCTGGTGCAGGTAATAAGTTGTCCTTTTTCCCCCAAAATTTTATTTACCCATCTTTAGCGAGAGAGAGAGAGAGAGACAGTGGGGGGTGGGCAGAGGGAGAGATTGAATCTTGAGCAGACTCCACACTGAGCTCAGAACCCAATGTGGGGCTCTATTTTAGGACCCCAGGATCACAATCTGAGCCAAAACCAAGAGTACGATGCTCATCCAACCGAGCCACCAGTTGCCCCCAATTCAGTGCATTTTCTGTGGAGAATTTTCTAAATTACAAAATGAACTGGAAGTTGGCCTATTTTGTATTATCATCATGTGCCACCAATAATAACAAAATACTTCTTCCTAAATAAAAATTGTTATCTAAGCGCTGAACAATGGTGGCATTACTATTGAGATTTTTAAGAAATTCTTTACGTAAATTCTATTTAGTTAGCATATACTGTATTACTAGTTTCAAGAATAGAATTTAGTGATTCATCAGTTGCACAGAACACCCAGTGCTCATTACATCACATGTCCTCCTTAATGCCCATTACCCAGTTACCCCATCTCCCCACCCACTTCCTCTCCAGAGACCCTCAGTTTGTTTCCTAGAGTTCAGCATCTCTTATGCTTTTCCTCCCTCTCTGTTTTCATCTTGTTTCATTTTTCCTTCCCTTCCCCTATGTTCATCTGTTTTGTTTCTTTAATTCCACATATGAGTGAAATCATATGGTATTTGTCTTTCTCTGACTGACTTATTTCATTTAGCATTATACCTTCTAGTTCAATCCATCCCATTTACAATGGCACCCAAAAACCATAGGATACTAAGGAATAAACCCAACCAAAGAGGTAAAAGATCTGTACTCTGAAAAGTATAGGACACTTATGAAAGAAATTGAGGGAGACACAAAGAAATGTAAAAACAGGGGTGTGTGGATGGCTTCGTCATTAAGCGTTTGCCTTCAGCTCAGGTCATGATCCCAGGGTCCTGGGATCAAGCCCCACATGGGGCTCCCTGCTCAGCTGGAAGCCTGCTTCTCTCTCTCCCACTCCTTCTGCTTGTATTCCCTCTCCTGCTATCTCTTTCTCTGTGTCAAATAAATATATAAAATCTTAAAAAAAAAAAGGAAATGGAAAGACAGGCATGCTCATGGATTGGAAGAATAAATACTTTTAATATTGAGATTTAATGATATACATAGTTATGATTGAGTCCAAATGCACAAGCCCCTCACACACTTTGGATTTAAGAATATATTATAGAGGTATCTAGATTTCAGATTCACTTAAGCATATTTTCAAATGATCACTCCAGCGACTGTGTTTCACTGTTTAAAAGTTTTAAACATGAATAAAAAACTCCAAGTGGTCACATAGAGTGACAAAACAGAAGGAACTCCAGTTCTGTTTTGTTGTCTTCATAGGCATTATTAATTTTTACTTTATGGCTTTAAGGCAGGAATATCTAGTACCATGGAGATTGGAGACACAAGCTGCTCTCCAGGAGAGCTTGAACTATTCTGAACCACTGTGAGTTTACTGGGAGTTCACCAAGTTCACTTCCATGTAGAATACAGCATCTATATAAAGGTAAGTGTCTTAGTCAGCTTGGGCTGCTATAGTAAGATACCATAGACTGGGAAGCTTAAACAACAGACGTTCATTTTTCAAGGTTCTGGAGGCTGAGAATCCAAGGTGAAGGTGATGACTATTTGGTTCTTGGTAAGGGCTCTTTTCCTGGCTTGTAGACAGCTGCCTTCTTGCTATATCATCACATGGCAGAGAAAGGAAGCTCTCATGTCTCTTCCTTTTCTTATAAGAGCACTGCTCCCATCATGGGGGCTCCATCCTGGTGACATTACCACAACCTAATAATCTCCCAAAGGCCCTCCGTCCTAATACCATCATATTGGGGTTAGGGCTCCAACGAATGAGTTTGGGGTAGGACACAAACATTTGGTCCATAACAGTAAGTAATGACACTGTGCTGCTTTGAAGATAATTTGTGGGGAAGCTGGAAAATTATCTGCTTTGGTTTCAAATTTGCTAGCTTAATCATGGGCCCCTTTGCAGAGGACTGGTCTTTGGTGACCTCTCCTTGTCAGCACTCTACTCTCCACTGGGGTTTCTGCAACCACCTTGATGTATTAGGATTTTCTCAGAAAGGAGGGTGACTGGAAAGGACTCCAGAATTCCAGGTCTCAGTTCCAGACATTAACTGTGACTTGGGCCAAGCCGTGTACTGGCTAGTGGGGCAAAGCCATGCTCATTGCAAGTGGAGCAAGCATAGGACCTCCTGAATCCCTTTCTTCCTCTTTCTTACCCATAGTCTGCTGCTCCAGCCTTTTTTGTTTGTTTTACCATCAACTGCTTCTACAATAGCTGTGTTCAGTTGTCCTCTTGTCCAAATGAGTAAGTCGAAATCTGGATGGATCTTTTCTTCCCATACATGGATGACTCTTATTCCAATTATCCCACATTCTTCCTTCTCTTCTCTTTTTTTTTCTTTTCTTTTCTTTTCCTTTCCTTTCTTTTCCTTTCCTTTCCTTTTCTCTTCCCTTCTTCTCCTCCTTCTCCTCCTCCCCCTCCTCCTCCTCCTCCTCCCCCTCCTCCTCCTCCTCCTCCTCCCCCTCCTCCTTCTCCTCCCCCTCCCTATTCTTCTTCTTCTCCTCCCCCTCCCCCTCCTCCCCCTCCCCCCCTCCTCCTCCTTCTTTTTCTCCTCCTCCTTCTTCTTCTCCTTCTTCTCCTCCTCCTTCCCCTCCCCCTCCCCCTCCTCCTCCTCCTCCTCCTCCTTCTTCTTCTTCCTCTCCTTTTCTTCTTCTTCTTCATGACATTGTTGTTCTCCCAGTCTCAGTAATCTTTGGCATGATCTCTTTCATTTTCCATTGTTCACTAAGTTCTATAATCAAGTTCTCTCCTTTCCCATCTACCCTGGTTTGGATGCAGGTCAGCTTGCATATGCACTTATGCCTCATCATCCCACTTGCACACCCTGAAACCTGTCTGCACGCTGCTGCCAGATGAACCTTCCCAAATACTACTTCATCATGTCACTGCTCCCCCTAGCATCTGTGATGGTTTCTTGCTGCTAGTGCATCAAAACCACCTCCTCTCAGGCCTGAGGACACTCTAGCTAGTGACAAACAGACTTAAAAATTTTTAACTAAACATGTCGACTTTCAACTGAAGATGTTTCCCTAAATCTAAATCTAAGCTTGGTTTCTGAGGAGAGAGCACATGAGTGGGGCAAAGGAGACACCATTTTCCTCTGCGCACAAGAAGGATGTGCTGACCAGTGTCGGGGCTCAACAAATATTTTTTAGAGAAAAGAAACTTATGGGTAGTATATGAAAATTTAACTTCCTGAGGTAGTATACTTTGCCCGTATTCATCCGTCGATGCTGTTTTAGTTACCTATAGCTGCACGAATGAACTACTCTCAAACTTGGTGGCTTAAAACAACCATTTTATTATCTTTCAAATTTCTGTAGGTTGACTGGGTTCAGAGAGGCAGTTCTTTGGCTAGTCTATCTTGGGGTCTGTCTTGCAGTTGTGCTTACTTGGAGGCTTGGCTGGGATGCTGGCATAGCTGGACCTCTTCTCTCTTTAAGTGGTCCTACCTCTCCTTCTCCATGTAGCTTCTCCATGTCATCTCACCATGTGGTCTTTCCAGAAGGAGAGCCAGACTTCTTATGTGAAAGCTTAAGGTTTCCAAAAATGAAATCATGGAAGCTTCCAGGCCAATGGAACTAAAGTCCTAGCTGGCACAGTGTCAGCTCTGTCTTATTCTGTTAATTAAATCAAGTCTTGGGGAAGCCCAGTTTCAGTGAGGAAAGGGTCCATACAATGGTGTGATGCAGGGAGGTGTGGTTCATTGGGAGCCATTTGGGAGACTAGCTACCATCTTCTGACTTTTAATGATTCATTTTCTTTCTTTCTTTTTCTTTCTTTCTTTCTTTCTTTCTTTCTTTCTTTCTTTCTTTCTTTCTTTCTTTAAGATTTTATTTATTTAGTTGTCAGAGAGAGAGAGAGAGTGAGCAAACACAAGCAGAGTGGCAGGCAGAGGCAGATAGAGAAGCAGGCTCCCTGCTGAGGAAAGAGCCTGATGTAGGACTCAATCCCAGGACCCTGAGATCATGACCTGAGCTGAAGGCTGTGGCTTAACCGACTGAACCACCCAGGTGTCCCTCTCTCTTTCTTTCTTTCTTTTTCTTTCTTTCTTTCTTTCTTTCTTTCTTTCTTTCTTTCTTTCTGATTATATATATTTGAGAGAGAAAGAGAGAGAGCATGAGCTGGGGAGGGGAAGATAGGGAAGGACAAGCAGACTTCGCTTTGATCAGAGAACCCGACCCAGGGACCCTAGGATCATGACCCGAGCCGAAGGCAGATGCTTAACCAACTGGGCCACCCAGGCATCCCTGATTCATGTCCCTTCTATGTGAAAAATACACTTACCCCTACAAATCTCAGCCCAATATGGCGTCAGTTTGAAACCCATAAATCAGGCGCTGGTCTGGATGGGGCTCCCTGGGGGCAGTCTCTTACATGCACTTCCTCTAGTGCAGAGAACAGCAAGGGGCAGGTTATCTGCCCCTCACCCATCCATCATATAATAATGAGAGAGATAGAAAAACTACAATTGACTTCCCTGTGTAAAAAGAGAGAGAAAGGGAGACACAAGCAGTCACTGATTTATAACAATTCTGAAAAATCCAGCCTGGCACATGTCCCAATTTCTCTGACTCCAGGCAGGGAATGTTCCTTGATAAGGCACAATTTTGCTTTTTAGGAATGGTTCTTCTCAGCTCCTGGTTTCATCCTCTGGGCTCTGGTTCTGAGTCGTTCTTCCTTTTCCATAAGAACGGCCCATGTTTGCAGCTATGTGGCTCTAAGCCTGCTTCCTGCCTCAGTAGAAGTAACTGGCCCTGAGTGAGGGCCAGCTGCGTGACTAGGTTACAAAAACTCCTCCAGTAATGCCACCTCCTTTTCCTATCCTTCTGAGTTCCCTCACTTACTGGCCCTGGGCTGGCTCTGCGATGTGCTCTAACCCACGGGCTATGGCAGAAGGGACACCATGCTTCTAGCTCCAGACCCAAGTCTCCGGAAGCCCTGGCAGCTTCCGATTTTGTACTCTGGGGATTCCTGAGCCACTGTCTTATAGGAAGTCTGGTTGCCCTGCTGCAAAGACCACAGGGAGAGCCCGCATGCAGAGGGTGAAGCTTGAGACCACACCAAGAAGGCAAGGAGCCTCCAGATGACTCCACTGCCATCTGACGGCAAACACACAAGAGAACCCAAGTGAGACTGTGAGAAGAATTTCTCACCAAGCCTAGTCAACCTAGAGAACTGTGAGACAGAAGGCTGTTGTTTTAAGCTATTCAGTTAGGGAGGCATGATATGCAGCCGCAGGTAAACAAAACCCATGCGTTTATTCACTGCAAGCTATTTAACTCTCCCTCTGTGCCTGATGCTGTGTTAGGAAACATGGATGCTAAATTAAATAAAGCATTGATTCTGAACTCTTATTTGCTAATGAAAAATCTTAAGTAGAAATATTTTAATTTTACATTTTAAAGGTGAAAGATTCTGTTTCAAGAAAATATCCATGCAGGGAATCCTTGTTTTAATTAAAGACTTTATTTATTTATTTGAGAGAGAGAGAGCATGAGCGCGTGTGCACGCGGGGCAGGGGCAGGGGAGGGGCGGGGGGAGGGAGATGGTGAGAGAGAATCCCAAGCAGACTGAGCATGGAGCCCAACTTGGAGCACGGGGCTCCATGCCACGACCCTGAGATTATGACTCCAGGCAAAATCAAGAGTCAGAAGCTGAGCCCACTGAGCCACCCAGGTGCCCCAGGAGTGAATCCTTTTGTAAAAATGAATAATTACTCTGAGACTTTTCAAATTTTTCATTTTTTTCATGTCAGAATTCTTACATAATAAAGCACATCTGACCTTTTAATAATATAATTCAGCCAATATTTTCTGAGCACTTACTATGTGCTTCCTTGTATATTTTTGAAAACTGTGCTGAAATTCACGGGCCGTTTTCTACCTGGTATCTATTGGCTTGCCTGGGGCTTGTTTTCCTGAGTTACTTGGGGGATCCTGGGGATCCTGTTTTTGTCTGTTAGCATGTATTCCTGTTCCTAATGTGCATCCCCTCGGTGTTTTCTTATTGCTTCAGCAAGAATTACGTTCAGTTGTTCAGTTTCTAAATGACCTAATTAGCAGTACTTTTCCGTTCTTTCTTTAGAATTCTCAGTCTCCAGTTGAACTCCCTCCCCATTACTCTTTCCCTCTCTGAGTTTTACTCAACATCCTGCTAATGAGTTCACGTTCCACTCCTGTCCCTCCATGGATTGCTGCCCTGGCATTTGGAGACCTCCTTGCCTTAATTATCAGGAAAGAAAAAAAAATCTCTTCTTGGTCTTTCCTTGCTAGACTCTGTTTGCTCTGTCTTCCCAGCTTCTTACCTCGTATGTGTCTGCTTTTCAGGCAAACAGAGACGATAAAGCAGAGAGGAGCCTTGGAGATCACATAACTACACAAATGAACAAACTTTGGCCAGATAGCCAAGTGACTTGTTCAAAGAACCCCAACCAGTTAGTGGTAGAGCCAGGCCAGGACTTTGTATCTCCCAACTAAGAAGTCCTGGCTTCTAAATAATGAAGGCCCTATCAAACCACATCACATGAATGCAAGCAGACTAACAGATGATTGATTAACGAGGCCTCTTTATAATTAATTAGTGGGTTTTACTTACATTTCTAGTTTTAGTTCTGGATTAATACTGGGGAGGGGAATAAGAGGGGGAAAAAAGCAGCATGGTGGATTCAGAAGCTGGAAGATGTATAGTAGTGGTTCATAATATTTTTTAGGGTTTAGGATTTTTAAAAAAGATTATTTATTTTGTGAGAGACAGAGCATGAACAAGGGCGGGGAGGGGGAGGGACGGAGAGGCAGAGGGAGAGGGAGAAGCAGACCCCGCACTGAGCAGGGAGCCTGACTTAGGACTCGATCCCAGGACCCTGAAATTATGAGCTGAGCCGAAGGCAGATGCTTAACTGATTGAGCCTCACAAGCGCCCCTAGGGTTTGGGATTTTGATGAACTCTCTTGAGCCCCTCATTAATTTATTCAGTTAATATTTGTTGAGTATCTCCTGCGTACACGCCTCTGTGCACGCATGTATGCATATGCAGAGTTCACTAGATCTTCTCTTAAGGGGACACTGCAAAATAGCGTACAGTGTCCTCATAAATGTCTGTATAGTGCACAGTATTACAAAGTCCATGCCCATAGCAATGGATCACAGATTTGTTGCTTTTTTGGAAAAATGGACACATTAATTCCTTATAGATACTTTGTATTTTTAATCACTCTCATGTTCCCGCTGCCCAAACCATCTGATCCTTGTACTTCAAACACCTACAAGGGCCACGCGGTTAAGGTAAATGAGCAGAGTAGGCTCAGCGGTGCGAAGGGTGGGTGCTGGGGTCTCTGATGGCATCGAAGCCATGAATCCCGCTTACAGAGTGCGGCTGCTACTCAGCGTCAGGCGACTTTTGTCATGTGGGAATTCAAAGGCCGGTATTACTAGAACTTCTGCCTTTTTTTTTTTTTTAAAGATTTTATTTATTTATTTGACAGAGAGAGACACAGAGAGAAAGGGAACACAAGCAGGGGGAGCGGGAGAGGGAGAAACAGGCTACCAGCTGAGCAGGGATCATCACGTGGGGCTTGATCCCAGGACCCTGGGATTATGACCTGAGCCCAGGGCAGCCGCCCAAGGCCTGAGCCACCAGGCGCCTGAACTTCTGCCTTTTTAGGACAGGCTGGAAATCTTTATTTTAAGTGAACTCTTCAGATTTTTAAAATGCTGGTGGGGGCACCTGGGTGGCTCAGTCGGTTAAATGTCCAACTCTTGATCTCAGCTCAGGTCTTGATCTTATAGCTGTGAGTTCAGGTCCCATGTTGGGCTCCACACTGAGTGTGCAACCTCCTTGAATAAAAATAAAAATAAAAGTAAATAAAAATAAAAATAAAATGCTGGTGGCTAATTTTAAAAACTTAAAACCACTATGTGGGCCAAATAAAACCTGTTAACCAAATTCAAATTCTGGGCAGACAGGTGGTCCCACCACCTGGGTGTGCTCCTTCTTCATCAGCAGACATGGCAGGATTCCACCTCCCTGGCCATAACTCTACCATTTCCTAAGAATTTTGTAAATAAGGGTGCAGGAGTAGGTCGCTGGGTGGCTCAGTCAGTTAAGTGTCTACCTTCCGCTCAGGTCATGATCCCAGGGTTCTGGAATTGAGTAACTCATCAGGCTTCCTACTCAGCAGGGAGCTTGCTTCTCCCTCTACCCCTCTCCCTCCCCGCTCATACAATCTCTCAAATAAATAAAGTCCTTTAAAAAAGGTAAGTGGGTGCACTTGGGTGGCTCAGTGGGTTAAACCTCTGCCTTCGGCTTGGGTCATGATCTTAGGGTCCTGGGATCAAGCCCCGCATCGGGCTCTCTGCTCGGTGGGGAGCCTGCTTCCCCCTCTCTCTCTGCCTGCCTCTCTGCCTACTTGTGATCTCTCTCTCTCTGTCAAATAAATAAATAAAATCTTTAAAAATAAATAAATAAAATAAAAAAGGTAAGTGTTGGGGCACCTGGCTGGCTCAGTTGGTTAAATGTCTGTCTTCAGCTCAGGTCAAGATCCCAGTGTCCTGGGATCAAGCCCCACATCAGACTCCTTGGTCAACGGGGAGTCTGCTTGTCCCTCTCCCTACCCTACCTGTGCTTTCTTTCACAAATAAATAAAATCTTAAAAAAAAAAAGGTAAGGGCTCAGAGGCAACATTTTTTTTTTAAATTTTATTAACATATAATGTATTATTTGTTTCAGGGTATCATCAGTCTTACACAATTGACAGCACTCACCATAGCATATACTCTCCCCAATGTCCATCATCCAGCCACCTATCCCCTCCCCCACTCCCCAGCAACCCTCAGTTTGTTTCCTGAGATTAAGAGTCTCTTATGATTCCTCTCCCTCCCTGGTCCCATCTTGTTTCGTTTTTTCCCTCCCTACCCTCCATGACCTCTCAAATTCCTCATATCAGAGAGATCATATGATAACTGTTTTTCTCTGATTGACTTATTTTGCTCAACATAAAACCCTCTAGTTCCGTCCACGTTGTTGCAAATGGCAAGAGTTCATTTCTTTTGATGGTTGCATAGTATTCCAGTATATAGATAGATAGATAGATAGATCTATATCTATATCTATATCTATACCATATCTTCTTTATCCATTCATCTGTTGATGGACATCTAGGTTCTTTCCATAGTTTGGCTATTGTGGACATTGCTGCTATAAACATTTGGGTGCGCAAGGGGCAACCGTTGTTACTCATTGACCTCTATGGAGTAGTTCAACAACCCATTCAGTGATTTGCCCGGTCAGTCTCCATTTGATGTCACTGAGAAAATCAAAGTACATAATTAGAGGAAGTAAATGGGGAAACAGTCCTCATTCCCTTCTGGTTTTGAAGAATATGGAATTGTCTCACTTTTATTAGTTCAAAATGTGTTGGTTATTATAGAAATGAAAATGTAGTATTGGCAGGGTCACCCAATGAGTCTGTTAGATGCCCGTTTCTACATGAGTCATGCTAACACAAGCCTACACATGGCATCTCAGATCCTCCTTTTCCAAACCCAACAATACGTGTCTGGTATTAGCTCAAACCGTTGGGTTCAAGGTCCTCAACAGTCTCCTCAGCCTCAAATCTAATTGCCTGCTCTCACTGCTTGTCTTATTTCATTTGCTCATTTGTCAAATATTTATAGAGTGCCTTCTGGGTGTCAGGTACGTTTTCAACACCACAGGGATGACAGACATGGTCTGTTCTTTCACGGAGCTTGCTTTCTGTGAAGGTGAGGGAGACAACAGTCAGGTAGACAAATGAATACGTAGCACAGTTGCAAATAGTGGTCACTGTTATGAGGAAATGGGATAAGAGTGATTGAAGAAAGGCTTTACTGCAGAGTCATTTGAGCTGAGACCTGAGTGGGGAGGAGCAGAGAGCAATACAAATATACAGGAGCAAGGGTTCCAGCCAGGAGAAACATCTGGCACAAAAGCCCTGAAACAGGAATGGGTTCAAAGTTTCAAGAACCAGAAGGAAAATCTGTGACCAGACATCTAACTTGAGTTCTTTCCTGCACTGGCCTTGTTCACCAGCCGGTTGCCGATACCTGTTCATCAGCTGCCTCTGCTGGTTCTCTCCACGGTCCTGAAGAATGAGTGTGCCCTTTTTGGAGAGTTTTATCCGTTCCTGCAGTCTCATCTATTACCCCAGTGTTGTAGTCACCTGAGTACACATACAAACCTATGAATTCAGGTAATTTTCCTTGCATAGAAATGGCAAAAAGATTTACAGCATTTATAGCTTTTTTCTCCCTGGGACACAGAAACATTTTGCAGTAGTTCAGAAAGATAATGTCTTGAAATAAAGTAATGGCTAAGTAGAATCACTGGTACCTGGTAGCTTGTTAAGATGTGTGTTCGGGGGGCGCCTGGGTGGCTCAGTGGGTTAAGCCGCTGCCTTCGGCTCAGGTCATGATCTCAGGGTCCTGGGATCGAGTCCCGCATCGGGCTCTCTACTTGGCAGGGAGCCTGCTTCTCTCTCTCTCTCTCTCTGCCTGCCTCTCTGTCTACTTGTGATCTCTCTCTGTCAAATCAATAAATAAAATATTAAAAAAAAAAAAAAAGATGTGTGTTCGGGGGGCAGTGAGAGGCGTACTGAGTAAGGGTGATTCCAAGTGTCAGACTGGAGTCCCTGAGATTCAGGAAATAGGCTGAGATTTCAGGAAATAGAAAGAGAAGAGGCTTCTGTCGGGGGCACAGAGCAGTATGACTAGGTTCGTCAGGTAATGGAGAGAAAGACAGAGTTGGAAGGCGGTTAAAAAGGAGTTCCTGAATCTGAAACTGGGATTCCAGCAAAAGAATGTCTCTTTCTGCCATCTCAGATTGGAGGTCCGAATAAATCTTGCCAAGTAAACATAATTACAATGGGAATATGGTTCTATGCTGCTGTTGAACATAGATATAAGAATCTTATAGTTGGTCTAGAAACTTACCCACCAAAGACAGAATTGCTTTCATAAAGGTCAGAATGCTACCAGTCAAGCAAGTTAAAAGTTGCGACAATTCCCTGGGAATTTCAGGCCAGGAATTTCAGTTTTTTGGTGCCATTTTGATTTTCCTTCTGCCCAACTAAGTAGATTTCACAAGCATAATCATTGGTTTTTGAGAATCAAAGCATGGTGGCAGGCATGACCGTTATCATATGCTAGCTAATATTCATCAATCATTAAACAAAATTTACTGGGCACTGACTGTGCACCAAACACTCTTCTGGCTGCTGGGGGTGGAAAGATGAATAAGACATGGCCCTTCCTTCAAATTATCAACAAATCACACCTGCGCTGACTCTGACTTTTCTTCTTCACACTAGTGATTCCTTTCCATACTGATTAATACTGCCTTTCTAAATAATCTGCCATGTGTCAAGAGCATGTGGAACCAACTTGTGTTTACTCTTTTATTCCTAAAACTAATTGCAAATCACCATCTCACCAAAGAGCATCCTGATGCCAAGTGACTGTAGGTCACCTGGAAGGGGGAAGAAGTCTAGAAGGGGTGAAGACATGCTACATTTATTTTTTAAAGAGTTTCTATTACTAGGAATCATTTCCTTGGTTATTTCTTATGAATCCTCTCACCTAGTTCTTTGATAAAGCAGCTCAAGGGCCTATGTTCTGGCATTTTGATGGAATGGGTTTATTTTCTCTACCTTGGACACCAGGCATTACTTGCTAAAAACAGCAGAGGACTGAATCTCTTCCCTTAAGGGTCCTGGCAACTCTGCAGCAAATTTGGGCACTGAGCCAGCCCAGGCTCCATTGCTTCCTAAGAGAAGTGTGTGTGTGTGTGTGTTTGGTTGGGGTGAGGTGAAGGGGTAGAGAGAGAGGGAGAGAATATGCTTCAGTGTCTCCCTACTCTCAAATGCAGATGGTGTTCTCTGCCTTAGCTGTCTCACAACTGGTTGCTCTGAAAGTAAAATAAAGTAAAATAGGGCAATAAATATGACTGTGCCTAGAAAAAACTGAGTTGTGACATTTTAAAATATTATTTGGTAATTTGTGATAAAAATCATTATTACTCTGCATTCCCATGAAAAACAGTATAGTCTAGTGGTTAAGGACATGGGTTCTTTGATTTGGGCTTCACTAGCTGTGTGATCTTAGGCAAGTTATTTAATCTCTTTGAGCCTCAATGTCTTTCTCTGTAAAATAAGGATAGTAACTTCATCTGCTCTGTGTAGTTGCTATGAGGATTGAATAACTTGTTATATGTAAAGTGCTTACCCTGGTGTCTGACAAGTGGAATGCATTTACTTAGCCAAGTATTGGCTTTCTTTGTCCCTGCCATGCCCAAGAGGACCTAACAGCTCTTTCCAAATGTATTTGTACAGAAATAACCACCTATATCCTCCCATGACCCACTGAAAACCCAACATTTGAAAAATGGAGAGACACCATGCACTCAAGAGAACAAGCTGATAAAGGACCCAAATTTCAATCCTGATGCTTTGGCCAATAGGCTAGGTGATCTTGGACAGACTTTTTTTATGGTGGTACTAGCATTTCTGTAACACGAAGCTGAAGAAACTGAGGCCCTTCTGTATTCTCCCAAGATAGTAGAAATGCTCAAGCTCTCCCACCTTTGAAACTAACCAACCAATTAATATCAAACATTTTAATAAAACATTTTCTCTTGGTGGCCATAGTCAAGCTTCTCTAAAGACTGTCTACATTATTTTCCCCCACGTTTTCACCTGCATTCACTTCCTTTTTTTTTTTTAAGAATTTTTTAAAAAGATTTTATTTATTTATTTGACAGAGAGAGAGAGATCACAAGTAGGCAGAGAGTCAGGCAGAGAGAGAGGGGGAAGCAGGCTCTCTGCTCAGCAGGGATGCTG
This sequence comes from Enhydra lutris kenyoni, assembly GCF_002288905.1. NCBI lineage: Eukaryota > Metazoa > Chordata > Mammalia > Carnivora > Mustelidae > Enhydra > Enhydra lutris. The sequence continues at coordinate 23,948,543 of NW_019154109.1, read as the reverse complement.
AGGCAGATGCGGGGCTCAATCCCAGGAACCTGAGATCATGACCTGAGCCAAAGGCAGCGGTTTAATCCCCTGAGCCACCCAGGCACCCCACCTGCATTCACTTCTCAGCAAGGCATGGCAATCTATCCTTGGTCCATATCACCGGATTACACCTGCTCTTTGTTGGCAAAAAACAGTGGCCATCTTTCAATCTTCATCTTCCTTAACTTCAGATCACAAGGAGAATAAGGCAAATGACCTTTACCTGTGGTCCAGACATAGCAATTCTTGTTGCTGAAATAAAAATTGCCATTTAAAGGGACTTTGTTCTGTTGAAAACATCCCATATTCAGATACTAAATGTGAATTATTCAAGTAATCAAGGAAACTAGGTCTACTAAAATATCTTACTGTGACATCAGACACCAAAAGTGAAATCTGATGACAGGAAAATGATTAGAGCACAAAGCAATCTGTTGCTTTGTCTGATATGAAATGATGATGGTGAAGTAGGCACCTGCTGCCATTTGTACCTGATGGGTCCTAATACATCTCAGGCCATCGTCTAATCCTTCTACCCCGGTCCAATCAAGACATATTTGTCCATGTCACATTCCATCAAGACCTTCATCTTTGTTAAGGAGTTGTTACAAAGATAGAAGCAAAATGTTAAATGTAGTCATTTGCATTACAACAGACATTTTCAACATTTAATTCCAGACACAGAGGCAGGTGGGTGCAGGCAATATTTTTGGTCAGGGGAACCTTCTGCAAGCCCCCTGCAATCCACCACCTCTATGGAGTTGACTGCATTTTAATGGGGTGTTTGGTGAAACTGCTACTCTGAGCTGAGTCAGATCATTGCAGAGTAAGTTTATCATTCTCAGAGGCTGTCAAGATGATTAAATAGGGCTGTTGTGCAAGAGGTCCCAAACGGCACCATCAATGGAGTGGAATAAACAAACACTGGACTGGGAATCAGGGGAACTGGTCTGGTCTGGTCTGGTTCTGTGACTCTCAGCAAGCTCCTCCTGCTCCCACAGCCTGGGTATTGTCGCTGGTAAGAGGAGGGGTTGGCCCAGGTGATTTCTAAGGTCATGCCCAGTTCGAAGATTCTGAAGTTATTTTTTTAATCTCCTCTCTCTTGGCTCTATAGCTCTCCTTCTAATTTCTTTGACCTGTTTTTACCTTGCCTGATTTTACGACTACTTTCCAAAGTGATTACTTCTTATCTCTCTGCCTCTTCACTTACTTTCTGGCTAGTTCACTCCAAGATAACCCCGGGAAATATGCATCTCACAAGCAAATCATCTTCTCGGTTGGAGATAGTATATCTCTGTGCTATGTTCACAGCAGAGCAATTACATGGTAAATTCAGGATGTGTTCAGAATAGTCACTTTTACAAAGCAAGGCTCTTCAGCCTGAATTCTGGGTCCTTTCCTAAGACTGTTCACTGATGCTGTGTGACATGATGATTGGGTGGCTGGGGTGCAAACCAGATAATTTAACTAGATGACCAGGCCCTACACGGAGTACCCTGGAGTCTTCCTATGCCTCTTTTTTTTTTTTTTTTAAAGGTTTTATTTATTTATTTGACAGAGAGATCACAAGTAGGCAGAGAGTCAGGCAGAGAGAGAGAGAAGCAGGCTCCCCGCTGAGCAAAGAGCCCGATGTGGGGCTCGATCCCAGGACCCTGAGATCATGACCCGAGCCGAAGGCAGCGGCTTAATCCACTGAGCCACCCAGGCGCCCCCCCATGCCTCTTTTTTGATAATACTTTCTCTAAGGATTTTTAAACTCCATGTTTGATGAAACTTTTTTTTCTTGCTCCATTTCCTCAAACCCAAGCTGACAGAGAGCTGCAGCATAGAAGCAGTTGTGACTCACCAGTTAAGTCAACAAAAACCATACCCTCTTTCTTGGGGCTCAATTAGCATTAATATGATGAGTTTTTTTCTTTTAAAGACTCACACTTAGAAATACTGTGAAGGGAACAGCGGTGGCTCAGCTGGTTAAGCATCTGCCTTGGGCTCAGGCTGTGATCTCAGGGTCCTGGGATCTAGCTCTGGTTGGGCTCTCGGCTCAGCAAGGGGTCTGCTTATCCCTCTGCCCCTCCCCCCTCTTGTTCGCACTCTCTCAAATAAGTGAATAGATAAAAATCTTTTAAAATATACTATGAAATTCCAGTACATCAAGGATAATGAGAGTGTCCTAAAAGCTTTCCCAACAGGAGTAAAAGATAAAACACAGGACACACAATTAAATCTGAAGTAATATAAATAAGATAATTTTTTAGAATAAGTATGTCCAAATATTTCCTTGTTTATCTGAAATGGAAATTCAATCAGGTGTTCTGTATTTTTACTTGCTAAATGTGGCAATCCTGTTTTCCAGAATCAAGCTAGATCACCCAAATACCCCATCAGCAGCAATGGATGGTAAAAGGCAATTTGAGTGATTAAAATATTCAAAATTCCGAGGTATTATGATTTCCTTCTAGAATTTGTTATTACCTACCCAACTCATCAATGAAGTATATTGGATAAATTAAAACATTTTGAGTCATTTAAGGACTTAGAAATAAATAACTTATAAGGAAGTTGTCCAGCATGTGTTCTAGTAAAACAAGAGAACAAATAAAAAGAGGAAGACATGGGATCTATAAAAGTGTGACTCAGGTTCAGAAAGGCAGTGAAGAGGATTCCTAAGACCGCAGGTGTCCAGCAGAACTAAGATAATGATTTTAGTAATGATCATTTTTAGGGTTAGTAGTTCCAAGCATGGGCCTTAGGGTCATGCAAAAAAGTAACCAACATTTATTCAACGTGCCACTATTTTTCTTATTAAAACAAGGAACCACTGTCTGAGTACATTTCTTACTTTATCAGCTTTGGAGGGATGCATCTGAAAGACATAAGAAGTCCCCCAGCTGTAGGAACTCAACTCTTTCCTCAAGATTTCATAAAGCCATGCAGATGCTGATACTTCTGGTCTAAGAGATTGAGAGCTAACAGGATAGTACATTTCAAGGAAGTACAAAGAATTCTTAACCACACCAGAAGTAGGAAGATAGCTAGAGCATCTTTGTATTATCTTATGAAATGCATCTCTCTGGATTTTCTACGTGATTGTTTTTCTTCCCTGTCTATGGAATTGTTGCTCACTGGCCTGAGATATTTCTGTTCAAGTCCAGGGATAGTTCATCCCTTTCCTCTTGTATAGCATTTCCTTGGGACCCTGGACTACAAGTACTAAGTGTGGTTCTGTTCTAAGAGGCTCCACCTGTCTGTGCCTTACCCTGAACCAAGGTTCCAGAACACTCCACCAGCAGAACGAGAAGATATCTTACTTGCTTGCAAAAGAATTGGGTTCTGCTGGTATTTTTCAAGCCAGACTCCAACCCTGACACTCTGGTAGTTATTTGGGAGAATAATATTTGTCTTGCTTATCTTCGAAGGCTGCTGGAAGACTCTAGTGAGACATTTTATAAAGTACAACGTGATCTACAAATACATGGGTTTTATTATTATTAAAAACACATTTCATCTTCCACTGGAACGTCTAGATAAAGGAAGGCTGGGTACGACAAAGAGTTGGGGCTAAAGGGAGAGAAATATTAAAAAACTCAATTACCAAATATCACACAAATACCCCAAAGAGTGATTACTTGATTAACTAATGATAGAGCCCCCATGTTTAGGTTTTTCAGTTATATTGGCATCAACCCTCTTTGTTTATCAGGATTTGCATATTTCTGCCAATGAAAAACCATCAAACCACTGAGGCCTAACTGACGTGTGATTAACGTGGGCTCCGTTAATTGTGTGACTGAGTTTTATGCATGAAGCTGTATCCTTGATTTTTCTCCCTTAATTTCCTCCTGTTTAACTGTTGGTCATAAAACAGCTTCAAATGTATCTGCTGAGCATGAAAGCAAGTTTTGCAACTTGAGAAGTGCCTGAGTCAGTCTGGGCATTTCACGTACTAAAACAGACTTGAGGGAACTCTTAGGCTGTAAGATGGATTGCTGCTTGGTTTCCACTCCCAACCCTGCTGGCTCCTTTTCTGCAGCTGCCGGCTGAGCTGGATCTCATTTGTTATCATTAAGCACGTGCATAGCGTCCAGAGTGGAGAGAGGTTTAATCACTTTCTTTCTGACAGCCCATCAGATGTGGCCCTACTCATCCTCATTCTAGATGGGTGGAGATGGTGACACCTGCCAATCCAGTCTTCCCACCATCCATTTACCCTTTTAAAAAAAAAATTATTTTTTCAGTGTCCCAAGATTCATTGTTTATGCACCACCACACTCAGGGCTCCATGTAATACGTGCCCTCCTTAATACCCAGCACCAGGCTTAGATGCCCTTCAACAGACGAATGGATAAAGAAGATGTGGTCCATCTAAACAATGGAATACTACACAGCCATCAGAAAGGATGATTGCCCAACTTTGTATCAACATGGACGGGACTGGAGGAGATTATGCTGAGTGAAATAAGTCACGCAGAGAAGTTGCCTCTTGAAAAACATACTGGTATATATGAGTTGAACTTAACAAACACTTGATTTGTGTCAGTTCATATGATTGTATGATTTTTCTCCTTTGATTCATCATTATGTTGAAATCACACTGAAAGATTTTTTTTAAAGATATCAAGTCATTTTTGCCTTTGTGGCATGAACCTACTTGTTATATACATTTACATATATGTTAACATATATTTACATTTATATTTACATATTTGTTGTATATATTTCTACATATAAATATGTATTTACCCTTTTTGTTAACAGCAGCTGATTTTCCTTTGGGAAACTACCTCTCTTCCCACTCCTCTGTTTATAGTCCCTGTGGTTCAAGCAGAGGTTCAAGGAACTGATCTTAGTTCCCTTGCTCCAGGGCTAGCCTTGAACTATTAGGATCCCAGTGATTGGTGGAGGGATGGGCATGAGACCCAAGCTCAGCCAATGAGAGGCCGTTCTGGGACTTTAGGAAGAATCACTGAGAAAGAGAGGCTTTCTTTTTCCTCCTGGGTTTCTAGACTGGTAAAACTTGAAGCCTGAAGTTTCTGGACTCTTTGCCATTAACAAAGGAGAACCCAGTGGAGAATTAAGCCAGCACAGAAGAAAGAAGAACCAAGAGATGGAAAGAGACAAACTCCTACTGGCATCGTTGGAATATGTGCATTCAGCCATGCTTGAAGACAAGTAATTTTCTAACATATGTGCCAATTTAAATAGGTTTTTCTCACTTATAACTTAGAGCCCTGACCCAAATGATGATGCTCATGATGACCTCTTTCTGCCTTAGCATGAAATACGTGTAGAGAGCCTTAAGAAAAATTTGAATGAGACCAAAAGAACTCAGTCTGCAGGAAATAAAGCTCATAATGTTATATATATATATATATATATATATATATATATATATATATATGTTTTTTTTTTTTTTAACATAAGTTTTTCCCCTAGAAAAAGTTTGCCTGGGTCCATTGACATTTTCCCTTGTGCTGCTAGAGAGGTCTGATTGAAATAATTCTGCGGCTTCTCACTGGTAGGAGAACGTACGATGTACTAACTGGGGGTGACCATGTAGCTCACTCATATTATTCACTCCTTCGATGATAGGGTGCCTGAGCTATATGATGATGGTTTGACAGGTGAACAAGATAGCTCTGTTTGCTTCCCTGATGGAGATGATGCTCTCACAGATTTTTTTAGTGAATCAAGAATCTGGCATCCATAAAGGAAATCATCAGATTTTGACAATGAAACCCATTATTGACAGATCCTGTGACTGATTTCCAACGTGTGTTGATGATGTCATTAGTTACAGAAACATTCTTGCTTTGATGTTCACTTTAGTTTATGATGACCTTCAGATCTTTTTGTTTTCAACCTTGAGAAGAAAAAGTTTCTTTAAAAAGGAAATTGAGTCAGCTCAACCGCAAGAAGGTTGTAGGGACTGAAAAGAACCACCCATTAATCCTATTGCTCTAAAACAATTGGCTTTCTTTGCTAAGATTGTTGTAGATTTAGGGCCCCTTTACTCCAGGGAGCTGTAAACAGTTCATGAGGTTGAATGTGTCTTATTTTCCCCAGTCTCTGCTCATTATATCAGACGCCAGAGTTATAGTCCCCAATTTGCAGAGGAAAAAAACCAATGCAGAGAAGGCTAGGGGACTAGTCCAAGTTGTCATAGTTAGAGGCAAGACAGATACTGATCCATTCTTATCCTTGTGAGAAGCTGTCATCCCCCTGAGCTCCCAGCCCACACAGAGTTGATGTCTTCTCATTCAGTCCCTCCCTTCTATCCCCACTGCCGCAGCCCTGGCTGAGACCTTAGTCAATATAACTTGAGGATTGTGCAATGTCCTCCTTGTTTTCCTCACTGCCACTTCTACTAATCTCTTCTACTGCCCATTCTTTCCAGAGGAATCTATCTCGTGCACAGCAACAAGCATGCCACTCCTCTGACCAGAAACCTTCATTGGTTCTCTTTTGCCTGCAAAGCAAAGTCCAGATTTCTTAACCAGGTAAGCAAGGCCCCATAGGATTGGGCTTCCATCTACCAAGCCTTGTCTCCACGTCTTCCTTTCTGGGATTTCTCTCTCCACTCCCAGACTCATCACTCCAGCACAACTCCCCACTCTCCAGGGAAGCCGCCTTCTTCCCTCAGCCTTTATTCCCATGATTCCTCATCCTGGAATGTTGGCATCTCTGTTTTCCTGCTTCCCCAACATGTTCATTTACTGAACTCCTTCTGGGAGTTGAGAAAGGCACTTCTCTTTCGCTAAGCTTTCTGAGATCTTTCCAAGCTGGAAGTAATTTCTTCATATTTTCTCTCCTCATTATATTTGATTTAAGCCTGCATTTTAGTCTGATATTTATTTACATCCCATTCTGTCTCTCCTGACATTGTGTAAACTCATCAAGACAAGGAACTATGCCTGTCTCTTCTTTGCAACCCCGTTGTGTCTGGTGCTTTGGGAGAGAACTACAGAGGCATTTGCTGAACAGACAATGAGTGGGTTCTCTCCCAGCTTAATCAGTCAGTTGCCCTCTAATGCTTCATGCTTAGTTCTTAAGAGCAGTCTATTTCTCCTGTCTACAGAAGCCTCCTGAGACGACGTGCCCCACCGGGAGAAGAGAGGTAGGCTCCAGCTGAAATCCAAGGGGAGATACAGCCACAGCAGTGACCTCCCAGCACCCAGCACCAGCTCTGTGCCAAGTATATTTTGGGGCTTTAGCTTTGGAGCCCAAGGCTGTGTCTATACAGTGTAACTGAGACCTGCCTCTGTACTAGATTTGGTATTTGCGCTTGTCATGAGGGCACAGTGCCCAGCAGTGGTTCAGACTATGTGCGATGGTTCTAATTTGGTTGTTAAAGCTGCCAAAAGAATGACTAACGCAACTGACAAAAATATTTTTGGTGAACAAATGACATCAACCACTTGACCACTGGTCTCTATTTGAGTTGGAAAATCCAAATGAAGCAAAATAAACAGTCCATAGGATGAGGACATATTTGTCAGGGGGTATCTCATGAGGAATTATCTCCTTTCCCTGGGGTCATGATGTGCAGAGCAGGGATGTTGCCATAGCCCTGTCAGAGTCCTTTCCCTTCCTGCTCCTTGTGTCCATCTCCCTGAGAGACGCTCTTCTTCCCTTTCAGGCTGAATATGCATCAAACTATTTCCTCTTAGATAAAGTCATTTGCATTTGCCTCCCAAGATGACTCTCATTTCACTGGGTGCTGTCCATATTTCTAGTCTGCTAAGTCCATTTATACTATCACTTGGCCTTGCCTGACGCTTGGCCTATTTCTCCGTTCAGTGTTGCCATGACTTCAGAGTGACCACAGAGCAGGCCAGGAGTACACGTCCTTCCATTACGGGAAGAAGGTGGGGAGAAGAGGTAGAAAAAACCAACAAGAAGAAAAACAACCATATTGTACTTCCTGAGCAGGAACAGGCTGTGGTTTTGTACAAAATTTGCAGTGAAGAACAAGTCATACAGATAATAATAAATAGCAAACAACAGGATGTGTGTGTTAATACACACTAACTTTTTCAGCCCTCACCCCCACTCTCTGAAGCAGAATCTGATTATCTCCCCTTTAACTGAGGAAGCTGAGGCACAGAGAAGAGAAGTAATATGCCCAAAACAACACAGCTAGAAAGTGGCAGGGACTGGATCCTGTGGAACATGCATGTCATTATACAGATCTTATGTTTCAGTAGTTTCAAAATGTCCTGTCCTTAAGCTCAGGTGACAGACATGTCGCTGATTTCAGTATCTGATTGGGAAATCCAAGCAATATCATTTTTTTCCATAGCTCCAATGACCCACCTAGGGCATTTTTGCACACTTCTGCCATGATCTCACTTCTGCTGAGGTGATCAGGTACAGTGTGTATGTGTGTGTGTGTGTGTGTGTGTGTGTGTGTGTACACAAATATATGCATAGGAAACAGGTTTTGGGTCATTACTTATTTTACAAAAATGTGATCCCATTATAGACACAGTTATTCCATTTGTCTTGTTTGCTCATAAAAACTAATGGAAATCCTTTCAAGGCCATTGTTAGGGAATGAATTCATGCTTTGTAATGGCTGCACCATATTTCATGGCATGAGTGTATTATACTAATGCACACAACCCCCTATAGATGAACAGTCACTTTGTTTTCATGACTTTAATTGTAATTCTAATTGTAATTGATACAGTGTTGGTGTGAACAATGTTGCAATAAGAATCCCTGGGTGTGTATTCTTATGTCCTGGGAATTGTATTTCTGAGGAAACCAATTCAATGGTTGTTAGAATATTTACAGAGTTGTGCAGTCATCACAACCCATATCAGAACATTTTTATCTCCTTGCAAAAAAAGCCCATACCCAATAGTGGTCACTTTTCACTTCTCACCAACCTTCCATCTTTAGGCAACCACTAATCTATTTTCTGTCACTATAGATTTCCCAATCCTGAGCATTTTAGAGAAATGGAATTCTGCAGTATGTGGTCTGTTATGATTTGCTTCTTTTGCTTAGCATAACATTTTCAAGGTTCTGCCATGGCATAGGAAGTATCAGTACCTTACTCCTTTCCATGGCTGAATCACATTCAACTACACGGTTCTACCACATTCTGTTTGTCCATTCATCCCTTAGTGGTGCTTTGGACTGCTTCCACCTTTTGGCTACTGTAAATAGTACTATTTTGAACACTGTGTACATGTATTGGTTTGAGTCTCTGTTTTCAATTCTCTGGGGGTACATACTGTATTAGTCAAGCTTCTCCAAAGAAAGAGAATCAAGATATAAATGAAGAGATTTATTTGATGGTGTTGGCTTATGTAATTATGGAGGCTGAGGAGTCCCATGATCAGCTTTCTGCCAGCTGGAGTCCCAGAGAGCCAGTGGTAGACTGAAGACCTAAGCCGGAGAGCTAATGGTACAGATTTCAGTCTGAAGGCCTGAGGAGCAAGGGCACCAAGGGCAGGAGACTGATGCCCCAGCTCAAACACTCAGGCACAGAGCAAAGTCAGCCTTCTTTGGCTTTTTCATTCTACTCAGGCCCTCAATGAATTGAGTGATACCCACCTGCATTGGGAGGGACCCTCGGCTTCACTCTGTCCACCAACTCAAACGCCAATCTTTTCTGGAAACACCCTTTCTGGAAATATCCAGAAATAATGTTTAAGTGGCCATCTGGGCAGCCCAGTCAAGCTGACACATAACATTAACCATCACATACACCAAGAAATGGCATTGCTGGGTCCTATGGTAGGTATATGTTAATTGTTTCAGGAACTGCTAAACTGTTTCCAAAGTGGAAAGTGGAACTATTTTCTTAATTTTTTTTTGATTGCTCACTACTAGTGTATAGACATACAAATTATTTTTGTGTGTCAATCTGGTATCCTGAACCTTTGCTGAATTCACTCATTATCTCTAATGGTGTGTGTGTGTGTGTGTGTGTGTGTGTATTTTGATTCTTTAGGAATTTCTATGTATAAAATCATATTACCTAAGAAAAGTGATAGTTTTATGCCTTCTTTTTCAGGTTGGTTGCCTTTTATTTTATATTCTTGCTTAATTGCACTGGCCAGGACCTCCAGTACCATACTGAATAAAAGTGGTGAGAATGGGTATCCTTGTGTTGTTCTTGATCTTAGGGAGAAAGTTTTCAGTCCTTCCCTATTAGGTATGACGTTAGCTGTGAGTTTTACATAAGTGCCATTTATCAGGCTGAGAAAGTTATCTTCTATTCCTAATTCATTGAGTATTTTTTAAAAAGATTTTATTTATTTGTTTGTTTATTTATTTGACAGAGACACAGTGAGAGAGGGAACACAAGCAGGGGGAGTGGGAGAGGGAGAAGCAAGCTTCCCGCTGAGCAAGGAGCCCAATACAGGGCTCGATCCCAGGATCCTGGGATCATGACCTGAGCCGAAGGCAGAGGCTTAACGACTGGGCCACCCAGGCACTCCTGAGTTTTTTTAAATTATAAATGTGTGTTGGACATTTTTAAATGCCTTTCTCTAAGTCTCTTTAGATGAACACATGATTTTTGTCCTTTATTCTGTTGGTACGGTGTATTACATTAATTAAACTTTGGATATTAGCTAACCTTTCATTCCGGGGATAAATCCCACTTTGTCATAGTATATGATCCTTTCTACATGTTGTTAGATTTGATATGTTAGTATTTTGTTGGGGAACTTTACATCTATATTCCTAAGATAAATTAGTCTATAGATTTTTGTGATATCTTTGACTGCTATTGGTATACAGGCTCATAGAATAAATTGGGAAAGTTTCTCTCTTCTTTGAGTTTTTGGAAGAGCTTGCGAAGAATTCTTTAAATGATCGGTAGAATTCACCATTAAAGCTTTCTGGGTCTAGGCTTTTCTTTGTGGGAAGTTTTTTTCAATTAATAAAGCAATCTCTTCTCTTGTTATAAGTCTGCATGTCAGTTCTCTTGTGGAGAGCTTCAGAGCTTTCTGTTTTATGACATACCTTTTTCTCTGGGAAAGATCTCTGGGTTGATTTTTTGGAGCTGGATGCCGGGACGTAGCCTGCTTCTCTTGGAATGACTCCTGCTTTACAAATAGGCTATTGGTCAGAGGTGGTAGCTTCTGGTCTTCTCAGCTTGCCTCTCCTGGTAGAACCTATATGCAACAAGTGAGCTGGGGTGGTAGTCCTCAATTATTCTCACCCGGTGGCATATAGGGTAGAGCCTTCAGCATTTGAGTATAGGTTGGGGGAGAAATGGAGCCTCTGACTTCTTGGTTTTGCCTGCCTCGATTAGCCCCTGTAATATAGACTGGGGGAGAGTAGTGGACAGGAATGTGAAATGCACAGCTTGCTCCTCCTGGGTTGATACCACACCCTTGATTGAGAGGTTAAGGGAGAGAGAACCTCATCCTCCTGACCACACTTGCCTGAAATGAAACTTCCATCACAGTGAACTGGGAGCAAGAGGAGAGAAGGAACAAGCTGTCTCATAAGTGGTGTAGATTCTTGCTTTTTTTTTTTTTTTACCAAAATTAAGTAGATTTTCTTAAACAAGAGCTTCTTTGCTCTATGCCCTTAGGACCATTTCTAGAGACTCTAAAATGTTGGTATTTTAAAATATAATTTTCTTTACAAGTTATCCTTGTTTTTCTGGGAAATGGGGTTTGCATATACCCTGAATGCCGACTCATCAGAAATTTTTCACCCTTTCCAGCGTTAGTACAAGTTTCCAGATTGCTTATGTAAAAGGCTGCTGTGGTATGTGGGGGTACTCTTTTCTCTGTATCTCTGCCAATTGCAGATATCACCAGCATTCTTACTTTTAGCCACTCTGATAGGTGGATAGTGATTTTTCATTGTCACTTTATATTTCTTCACTACTAGCAAGCTTGAGCATTTGTGTATAACCTTTGTGGCCATTTCAGTTTGCTGTTCTGTTCCATTCAGTTCGCCTCTTCATGTCTACTGCCCATTTTTCAATTGGTTTGTCAGACTTGTTCCTGTCAATTTGTAAGAGCTCCTTTTATAATAGGGATGTTAATTCTGTTTATTCTCTGAGTCGCAAATTCCCCCCAGATTTATCCTACCGCTGTTATGGGTTGAATTGTGTCTCTTCAAAAACAGTTTGTTGGATTCCTAACTTCAGTACCTCAGAACATGCATGACCTTATTTGGAGATAGTATTTTTTCAGAGGTAATCAAATTAAAATGGGGTCATTGGTGTGGGCCCTAATCCAACATGACTGGTGTCTTTATAAGAAGAGGAAATTTGGACACAGAAACATACAGAGGGAAGACCTTATGAAGACCCAGGAAGAAGAGAGCTGTAACATGCAAGGAGAGAGGCTTGGAGCAGATTCCTCCCTCATGGCCTCCAGAAAGAGGTCAACTTTGATTTCAGACTTCTAGCCTTCAGCACTGTGGGATAATAAATTATGCTGTTTAAACCAGGCAGGTTTAAAAAAATAATAAAAAAATACCCACCCAGTTTGTGATGCTTCTTACAGAAGCCCTAGCAAACTGATATGACACCTACTGACTTCACTTAACAGCATCCTTTTTTCTTCCATAAGTCATTTCCATGGTGATCCTTCTATAATGTCAATAATACCACCACCCTTTGTCTCAAACTTCCAATGGCTTCCCATCTCACTAAGAGTAAGAGTCAAAGACTCTGGTCTATGAGGCCTTCAATGGTTAGGCTCCCTGCTAGGTCTCTGTCTTGTCTCCTACCACCATCCCCTGCTCAACATGCAGCAGCCATATTAACTTCCTTGCCAATACTTAACCAGGTATCAGATATTCCCCCAAAACCTGATGTACCAGGCAACCTCCAAATCTCAGGGGATTATAAAACACTTATTTTTCTTACTCAGAGGTTAAGCCAAGCTCACCTGGGCTAGGCTGGTTCCACACTTTGGGTTGAGTGTAGACCCGCTACATGCATATTCAGTATTTCTAGGACATGTATCTGCTCACGCGTGTTCCTTTTACAGTGACCACAGAAGCATAAGAGGCCCAGCCAGATCTCTGTAAGTGCATTTAAAGCCTCTAAAAAAAAAAAAAAATCCTCTGCTAAAGTGATCTCCTCTAACAATCTGTTGGCCAAGCAGATCATACTACCAAGCCCAAAGCCCGTGGGTGGAAATGTATTCTCTATTTTCTGGTAAGTACCACAAGGTCACTTGAGAGACAAAGGGTTAAGAACTGGGGACAATAATCCAATCTATCTCACATGACCACTATGTTTCTACCTCAGAGACTTGCACTTGCTGTTCCCTCCCTCTGGGTGTTTCTTCCACCTGATATCCTCTTGGCTTTCTACCTCAATTCTTTCCGGACTCTGGTCATGCATTTTTTACTTTAAAAATGAGTTCTGGGGCGCCTGGGTGGGTCAGTGGGTTAAAGCCTCTGCCTTCGGCTCAGGTCATGATCCCAGGGTCCTGAGATCGAGCCCTGCATCGGGCTCTCTGCTCAGCAGGGAGCCTGCTTCCCTTCCTCTCTCTCTGCCTGCCTCTCTGTCTACCTGTGATCTCTGTCTGTCAAATAGATAAATAAAATCTTAAAAAAAAAAGGGGTTCTTCTATGACCATGTGTGTCATTTGGGGACCACCAGGAAGCAAAGGTCAAGATGGAAGTAGAAGTATGAGAGATGCAAAAGGGGAAGAGTAGCAGTGGGCAGAAATAGGTTTCAGGTAGGAGTGCAGGTAGGATAGTGGTGTTAAGAGAGAGGGAAGAACAAAGGATGGGGTTGGAAGATCTCCAGAAGACAATACAGCTCTGAGAACATCTTAGCCAGGACTTGGGGTGCTCCAAGAACAGGGACTGCCTAGGAGAAGGGTCCTATGGGGGTCAGGAAGGTCCCAGCTGTTGTAGCCACACCACACCATGCCCAGGTATGGCTGGGAGGAGCTTGTGAAGCGAGCGGCCTTGACATGAGTACTGCAGGGGATCCTGAAGGTATGGCAGCCACTGATGGTATCAACAGCCCTGCCTGAAGCAGGTTTTCTCTTGAAGAGAGACCTGAGAGTCTGCCACCAAGGCTATCACACCATCCTACACACAAGAACAGCCCTGCCACTCTACTCTCACACTCAGCCTTGTTCTTCATGGTACTTCCCATCACTTGGTTTGCTACTTAGACATCTATTTGTTTATTTGTTTATTATCTTTCCCTTCCAAGATGAGAGCTCTGTAAGAGCAGAGGCTTTGTCTTGAGTGTGTAGAGAATCCTGGGAACTGGATTGCACACAATAAATATCTGTTGAATAAAAAAATAGGAGCAAATATGCTTCTCTCTTCCTTACAGCTCCAAGGTTTTCAGTCTTGGTCTTCCCTTAAAAGAAAACAACAAAAAGAGAAAAGGTCTTTCCTTTCCCTAGATTGTTTATGTAATCATCTAGAGTTTTAGCAAAATCTTAATCATCTATTTATTATTTCTGCATTTAAATATTTAAGCAATGTGAACTTTATTCTACTATGAGGTTAGGACAAATGTACAAAGTTTCTCTTCCAGATTGATAATTTGTGGGACCAACAATAATTATTAAATTATCCATAATTTTCCCATTGTCATAAAATGGATTATCATATATAGTGAGATCTACTTCTGGGTTTTATATTTTGTTCTGATCTATTTTCCTCATCTCATGGAAATAGATTATTAGTTTGACTACAATGGCCTTATCATATATTTTGTTATCTGGTAAGTCAAGATGTCTTCCTTAGGCTGTACTTGGTCACGTTTTCCTTTACATAAGTTTTAAGATCATTTTACCCAATTAAACAAACTAATTGAGATTTTAATTGCAAAAATTTTAGGAAATGATTTCAGGAATACTGACTGTTTTTGATGCCAAGTTTTAAGATTGAATTGTGGTATGCTTTTGTATTTTCCCCACATTGTTTTATATCTTTAAGATGTTATATTTTCTTCATATCAGACTTGGGCTTTTGTTGCTAAATTTCTTAAGTATTCTATAATTTTTGTTACCATTGTAAATGAAATATAACCTAAAATAGTTAATGGTTTGTTTTATGTTATCCATTATTTTCATAACTATAGATAATTATATATCTATGAATTAATTTCTACTGATTTGTTGGTTGTCTTTTTTTTGTCTATTGGATCTATCTAAATATAAAAGAGGTATAATGAAGTCTCTCACTATATTTGAAATTTTAAGTTCTCCTTAACATTTCTAATAGTTTTTTCCTTAAGTATTTAGGTGCTATAATTATTTTAAGCACACAGGGTTACGAGTCATACTGTCTTCCAAAATTTTGCCTTATGCCTTGTCTCAATACATAATGTTTCCCTTTATGCTGTTAATCTGTTTAAATTTAAATTTCTGTTGATCTTAGCTCCTGCTTTTTAAAAAAAAATTTCAAATTAACATATAATATATTATTTTCCCCAGAGGTACAGGTGTGTGAATCCTCAGGCTTACACACTTCACAACACTCACCATAGCACATACCCTCCCCAATGTCCATAACCCAACCACCCTCTCCATACTCCCCTCCTCCTGGCAACCCTCAGTTTGTTTTGTGAGATTAAGAGTCTCCTATGGTTTGTCTCCCTCCTGATCCTATCTTGTTTCATTTTTTTCCTTCCCTACCCCCCAAACCCCCATTTTGCCTCTCAAATTCCTCATATCAGGGAGATCATATGATAATTGTATTTCTCTGATTGACTTATTTTGCTCAGTATAATACCCTCTAGTTCCATCCATGTCATTGCAAATGTCAAGATTTCATTTCTTTTGATGACTGCATAGTATTCCGTTGTATATATATACCACATCTTCTTTATCCGTTCATCGTTGATGGACATCTAGGTTCTTTCCATAGTTTGGCTATTGTGGACATTGCTGCTATAAACATTCAGGTGTATGTGCCCCTTCGGATCACTACATTTGTATCTTTAGGTTAAATACCCAGTAGTGAGATTGCTGGGTCATAGGGTAGCTTTTGAGGAACCTCCAAGCTGTTTTCCAGACTGGCTGCACCAGATTGCATTCCCACCAACAGTATAGGGGAGTTACCCTTTCTCTGCATCCTCACCAGCATCTGTTATTTCCTGACTTGTTAATTTTAGCCATTCTGACTGTATGAGGTGGTATCTCATCATGGTTTTGATTTGTATTTCCCTGATGCCAAGTGATGTGGTTAGCTCCTGCTTTTAAAAAAGTAGTTGTTTGGTGCCTATGTCTTTAATTAATTAATTAATTAATTAATATGTTTGCTTTCTTTTAAATATGTTTATAGTAAATAGCATATGTCTAATCTTGTTCTCCTTTTCCTCTGCCACCCACTGAATAGTCTCTGCTTTTTAATGGGAATTTTGTTATTTAACATTTATTGGAATGACTGATATACTGGACTTTATTCCTCTCATGTTTATGATTTTTAAAAAAATTATTTTATAGGAGAGAGAAGAGACAAATCTTCATTCTAGAATTATAGAGGTTCCCTATGACCCTGCAGTTGCACTACTGGGTATTTACTCCAAAGATACAGATGTAGTGAAAAGAAGGGTCATCTGTTCCCCAATGTTCATAGCAGCAATGGCCACAGTCACCAAACTATGGAAAGAACCAAGATGCCCTTCAACAGATGAATGGATAAAGAAGATATGGTCCATATATACAATGGAATATTATGCCTCCATCAGAAAGGATGAATACCCACATTTTTTATCAACATGGACAGGACTGGAAGAGATTATGCTAAGTGAAATTAGTCAAGCAGAAAGAGTCAATTATAATATGGTTTCACTTACTTGTGGAGCATGAGGAATAACATGGAGGACATTGGGAGATGGAGAGAAGTGACAAATCATGGGGGAATCAGAGAGGGAGACAAATCATGAGAGACTGTGGACTCTGAGAAAAAAACTGAGGGTTTTGGAGGGGAGGGGTTGGGGGGGTTGGGTGAGCCTGGTGGTGGGTATTATGGAGGGCACGTATTGCATGGAGCACTGGGTGTGATGCATAAACAATGAATTCTGAAACACTGAAAAGAAATAAAATAAAATAAAATGAAAAACCAAAAACCAAAAACCAAATATATGTAGATGCTCCCTGGTCCAGCAGGTGGAGCTTAATTCCATCCTGGAAGGGCACCCACATCGCACCCCATCATCCCCACCCCATCGGGAGTCAGACACCTACCGCCTGGCTTCCAAAGACTAGATCAGGGAAAGAAAATATTTTACAGTTATGCCGGAAACCTGGCCAATGCTACCTGAACCAAGTGATGAAAATTCATGTCACCAGTGATGTTGTGTGCATGTCATCTATCACCTGATGGGATGTGATGACAGGGCATTTCACTTCTGTGGTTTTTCTTTCCAAAAAACCCATAATCCCCGTGTAACCTCAAGAAAACATGAGACAAAACCAGCTCTGCTAAAAAAAAAAAAATGCTTTTACGTTATTTCTTTTCTTGTATTTGCTGGTGTGTTCACACAGCTCTTGACTCCTTTCCCCGCTCCATCTTCCTTGTTAATTCGGAAGTTTTACCTTGCTTTCCCTTTTATTGATGCGTGATTCAGTCTCTGTACGTTAGAGATCAAACACATATGTTTCTTGCATTATTTGAGAACAACATACCAACTCTTTCCTCCACTAAGCCACACATTTCCCCCCAAGACACTTTTCCCCCAGCTTTACTCTGCCCTAATAAGAGGAGAACTCCGGGGAACTTTTACGTCTTCCTCTTCTTCCTCAGCTGTTGGGCTTTGCCACTTCTGGGGCTTTAAGTACTTTTAGTTCAGACATTTTCCTGTAGTATATACCTTCTGTTTCAAGAGACCTTTTATTTATTTATTTATTTTTAATTTTAATTTTTTTATAAATATGTAATGTATTTTTAATCCCCAGGGGTACAGGTCTGTGAGTTGCCAGGTTTACACACTTCACAGCACTCACCATAGCATATACCTTCCCCAATGTCCATAGCCCCACCACCCTCTCCTGACCTCCCTCCCCCCAGCAACCCTCAGTTAGTTTTGTGAGATTAAGAGTCTCAAGAGACCTTTTAAAACACATCTATTTCATACTCATAGACCTTTCACTAGTACCCACTGAGAGTCCATTGTTCACATGGCATGGCCCAGCTCATGCCCATCACTGTTTCTTCTCATATATTTCTCTTCTGTCTCAAAGTGCCAGTTTCAGTTCATTAGTCATTTGCTTAAAGTCCCCCACCCCTAATTTTTTAAAAATGTGGCTAGTGTGATTAAAGACATTAATTTTTAATTTAATTGTTAAAAACATCTTAGTTGAAATATAATTCACATGAAGTATACAGCCCAGTGGTTTTCAGTATATTCAGTCATGCAACCATCACTAAGTATGACTTAGCACATTTCACCACCCCCACCCCCAAAAGGAACCCCATACTCTGTACTCCTCACCCATCGCCATCACACCCGATCCTATCTCTGCTGCTCCCCCAGCCCCAGACAATTGCTAACATGTTTTCATTTTCTACAGAATTGTCAATCTGGACATTTCATACAAATGGAATTATATAATGTGTGGTCGCTTGTGGCTGGCGTCTTTCACTTAGCATCATGTTTTTAAGGTTCTTCCAACTTACAGTTCTTCCAACTTTTTGACTGTTGTAATTAACGCTGGTATGAGCATTCACGTACAGGATTTTGTGTAGATAAATATTTCCATTACTTTGGGGTCTATAGCTAGGAGTAAACACTGGGTCATATGGTGTCTCCGTGTTTAACATTTTGAAGAACCGCCAAACTATTTTCCAAAGCAGCCACACCATTTTCCACTGCTATCGACAACGTAGAAGGAAACAATTCCTCTTCCTCCCCCATGCTCCCTATTATATGTTTTATTTTATTTTATTTTATTTCATTTTATTTTAGACATCCTGGTGGGTCTGAAGTGGTATCTAATTGTTGTTTTGGTTTGCATTTCTCTAATGACTAATGATGTTGAGCTCTTTCCATGTGCTTATTGGCCATTTATATATTTTCTTTGGAGAAGTGTCTACTCGGATTCTTTGCCCACTTTTTAAAAATCGAGTTGTCTATCTTTTTAATATTGAATTGAAAAGAATTCTTTTTACATTCTGGATACAGGTCTCTTGTCCAATATATGATTAGCAAATACTTTCTCCTATTCTATAAGTCATCTTTTCACTTTCCTGATGGTGTCCTTTGAAGCACAAAATTTTTTTTAAAAGATTTTATTTATTTGAGGGGTGCCTGGGTGGCTCAGTTTGGTTAACCCAACTCAGTTGAGTTAAGCCTCTGCCTTCAGCTCAGGTCATGATCTCAGGGTCCTGGGATTGAGCTCTGCATTGGGCGCTCTGCTCAGTGGGGAGCCTGCTCCCCCCCCCACCTCCGCTTGCTTCTCTGTCTACTTGTGATCACTCTCTCTATGTCAAATAAATAAATAGGATCTTTAAAAAATATTTTATTTATTTGAGAGAGAGAGAGAGAGAGAGAGAGTTAACGCACCAGTGGGGGAAGGGGCAGAGAGAGAGGGACTAGCAGGCCCCTGCTGACAGCGGAGCCCAAGGTGGGGCTCAATCCCAGGACCTTGAGATCATGACCTGAGCTGAAGTCAGATGCTTAACTTACTGAACCTCCCAGACACCCCTCAATTTTTTTTTTTTTTTCGAGAGAGCTCACAAGTGGAGGGTTGGGGAACAGAAGGAGAGAAAGAGAGAGACTTTTAAGCAGGCTCCATGCCCAGTGTAGAGCCAGGAGAGGGACTCCATTCCATGACCCTGAGATCATGACCTGAGCTGAAATCAAGATCAGACACTTAACCAACTGAGCCACCCAGGCACCCCAAAAATGCTTTTTATTTTGATGAAGTTGAATTTTTCTCCATTTTTATTTGTTGTTTGTGATTTTGGTGATCTACATAAGAAGCCATTGCTTCACCCAAGGTCATGAAGACTTACTCCTAAGTTTTCTTCTAGAAGTTTTATAATTGTTACTCTTACTTGGGTCTATGACCCATTTTGAGTTAATTTTTGCAGGATAATAAGGGTCTGGCTTTATTCTTTTGCATCTGGATATGCTCCCTGGACTCTTTTCTTAAGGTGAACGATTGGGATGATGCCCTCCTTGATTTCTGGCACATTCCCTTGCATTTCTCTTTCATTCTAGTCAGGGAATAACCTTGGCTGGATTTAGGGTCTTGATTGTAGTCTCAGTGTCTGTGGACGTTCTTGTACTGTTCTTCCCCTTCCAAGGTTGCAGTAAAGAAAGCTGGTGCCATTCTGATTATATTTCCCTTGTAGAGCTTATGTTCCTTCTATCTGAATGCTTGGCAGGCTCTTTTTCTTACCTAATGTTTGGAATGTTACTAGGATATTCTTGGTGGATCCCTTTTTCTTCAGTCCTGACACAACTCCAAGAGGCCATATTTATTATGTGTCCTTTTTCTTCTTCTGGGATATTTATAATCCACCTGTTAATTTTCCTAAATATGTTCACCATGTCTCACATGTTTTCCTCCACAATTTCCATCTCTCTATTTTTTTTTCTCTGTGCTTTGAAATGTTTCTTATATTTGACCATCCAGGCCACTCATGTGGGTCTCAACAGTGACCACCCTCTATGTGATTTCTCTCCTCAATCTTTTGAGATTTTTTTCTTTTTAAGTTCCAGAAGACCATTTGGTTGTTGCTGCTGCTGTTGCTGTGTGCACTTGAACCTCCTTGAGTACTATTATTTCTATATTCAAGAAGATGGCATTCTTCAGAAACTCTGTTTTAGTGTGTTGTTCAGTTTCCTCTGATGGGTAGTTCACTCTGGTGGCCAGAGGAGAGACATTTCAGCTTCCTTAGGATGAGGTCTGCTTGTGTAAGCTCCTCACATGGCAGCAGCCCCAGCCATGGCAGAAGACAATGCTGTCCTCACCATGGGTGAGGGCAGTGTATGCAAACCAGTAGATTGCCAGGGCCCTGGAAGAAGCCTCTTTGCTCCCTAGTTTTGTCATGCTCTCCCATCTTCTGGAGTAGGGGGTACTCTGTTTTCTAGTCCTGTTCTTCTTGGCCTTTTAGGGCCAGGAAACTGAGGCAACTTCCCTGGGGGCTCCAGCTCTTACTGCGATTCTCTGCTTATGACCGCAGCCTGGAGCTCTCCAACTCTGGCTCCAGTGCAGCCCATTATGGAGAACGTTTGCATAAGTTCTCTCAATGGCTGCTCTGTGATACTCAAATCCTCACCTGCACCTGCTGTTCAGAGGCCCCTGAAGCCATTAGAATTGGGTATGGCAGAGAGATTGAGGGGAGGGAAGAAGTTCAGGTCCTCATCTTCCCAGGACTCTCTGCCATAGATCGAGTCACTTTAATTTTAATTGTTGATTTAATTCTCTGTCTCCTTAAGCGGAGTGTATCCTCTTAAGCCTGGGCCTGAACCCTGTTTTTGTACACCCAACAATTGGCATGGTGCATGAGCCATAAAGGACTTCCATTAACAGTATTTGGAATGAATGAAAATGAATATGAAGCTGCAATGAATGACTTGATCAGGCCTCAGAAAATCCATGTAGACTCTTGTGTTGTATACAAAACCTCTGACCCTGATAATTTAGACAAAGGGTACTTTAAGGATCTTATGTATATATGTATGTATTTAGAGAGCACGAGTTGGGGGAGGGCAGAAGGAGAGAGAGAGAATCTCAAGAAGACTCCCCATTGAGTGCAAAGCCCAACATGCAGCTTAATCTCACAGCCCTGAGATCAAGACCTGAGCTGAAATCAGGAGTCAGATGTTTAATTGACTAAGCCACCCAGGGGCCTCTAGATAAAGGTATTTTATTGGAATTGAGAGGAGTCTATAGAGTTAGGCTTAGAAACAGATAGGAGTAAAGTCACTCCCCAGGAAACAAGAGGTCATGACACTCAGCAGGAATGTGGTCAGTCAGGGTCACATTACTGGAGGAATGTCCTCTGGTCACTTTTTAAAAAATGTCTTTACATTGCCCACTAAATATTCAAGATCCTGGGAGATAATCGATTAGCTGTGTCAATGAAAGACAACATGGTGGGAAGGATTTGATCCATTGTCCTCCAAAGTGGGAGGCAGGCATCTGGGGTTCCTATCCCACCAAGGCTACCCACAGAGGGAAGTATCGTGCCCCCAAGGGGACAGCAGCATGTAAGGAAGGAGAACATAGTGCTAGGTGCCCATAAAACAACATTTGTTCCCAACAAGGGAGTATGTTAGAAGACAGGTCTCTGATTTCCAAAGCAACGCAAGTGATCCATTTATGACTCCCTTTCCTTCTCCCTGTGGCTGGAACCCCTGACACCACTGCCAAGGCTGGA
Organism: Enhydra lutris kenyoni; assembly: GCF_002288905.1. NCBI lineage: Eukaryota > Metazoa > Chordata > Mammalia > Carnivora > Mustelidae > Enhydra > Enhydra lutris. The sequence goes on along the minus strand of NW_019154109.1, from coordinate 23,926,220 downwards.
GGGAGGGGTGAGAGGAGCAGGGTCAGATGAAGCTGCTGCCAGACTCTTACCCTCCCCCTCCCTCTTCCAGCCCCTGCTGCTCTGAAATGGACCCTCTCCCACTTGGGAGGTAGGGGAATTCCCAGAACGTGTTTTAGGGAAAGCCAGATGGGCTCCTGGGGCTCTACAGTCAACCCTAGCTCATGCCCTTCCCTCATAAACACAGTGTAGAAGATGACATTTAGGTTTTCAGATTGAACAGGCTTTTGTGGGTTGGTTTGAGACTCTAGTCACTACATGCTACTAGTTTCCAAGCAACCTCTCTTTCTCCTTGTCTCCCTTCCTTTACAAATGTTTACTGAACAGCAATCATTGGAAACCAAAATAGCCTCTTTCTTCGTGGCACTTACAGTCTAGTGGGAGAAAACACATGTGAAGCAAACAACCACATGTCGAAGCATGCATTTGCAAACTAGCTCCATGCTACACACAGGAAGTAGAGGGTGCCATGATGGGAACCTGATTCAGATGGTGGAGAAACAGAAAGGCGTCTTTGAGGAAGTGACATGAGAGCCGCAGACCTGAATGAACGGTGGGTACATCGTGGCCCCAGCAAGTGTCTCTTTCTCAGGTCTCCTCTCACAGCAAAAAGTCACAGTTTCCAACCACAGATGGCGTTCAGGTGTGTGTGATTGGGGTGGGGGACATTTCATTGTTGTCGTCACAATGATTCAGGGAATACTACTGGAAATTAGCGTGAAGAAGCAGAGACGTTAAATGCCAAAGATGGTTCTGCACAACTGTCCTTCTGCAAATGCCAACAACACCTTATTCTAAGAAGCTCCAAAGGCTGGGGGCGCCTGGGTGGCTCAGTGGGTTAGACATCCAACTCTTGATTTTGGCTTGGGTCAGTATCTCAGGGTCATGAGATGGAGCCCTGCATCAGGCTCTGGACTCAGTGGGGAGTCTGCTTGAAGATTCACTCCTTCTACCTTTCCCCCTGCTCATTCTCTCTCTCTAATAAATAAATAAATCTTTAAAAAATAAGAAAGAAACCCTAGAGGCTGAAATCAGTTTCCTGGTAGTTGGCCTCACCAGAGAGCTGCTCCTTCCACAGTGTTTGCTCTCAAAGTCCTGGGATGGAAACAGATTGGCATAGCTTGGGTCCTCGCTGTCCACATCTTCACCAAGCAAAGGGGCTGGGGCTGGAGTGGTGACTCAGAGTGGGGAAGGGGGAATTCGCCGAGGAAAACAGTGGAGCTGTGGGTAGAAGGGGAGGCAGGGCTCCTGGGCAGGTCAAGTAGTTGATGAGCATGGCAGAGGTGAGAAGGGCAGCAATGCGACAAGAGGCTTGATGGGGAGGCCAGACCATCCAGGGCCTGGTCAAGGACATTAGACTTCTCTGAAGTGCCCTGGGAAAAAGCAGATAGGTTTTAAGCAGAGGAAGAGGGTGACAAATCTGTGCCACACGTCAGAGCCTTGGATAAGTTTAGGTTTCGTGGGCATCTGGCCCAGAACTTCCTCCATGGAGGGAACATTTTCTCCCCTGCCTCTCACCTTCTCCTTTCTCTTATCCCTTTGGAAGGTGTAACTTACTTGTCTTATAACCAGAGGTAAAGGACAAAGGCAGAGTTGTGCTCTGGGAAAGCACTGTTCTTCCACTGGCTTCTGTCAAGTGTGATTTTATGAACTGGATCACATTTCAGAATTTCTTTCTGCTCTGGAGATAAGAGGTAGGGATGGGCAAGTGTCCTCATCCCAGGAAGTCACTGTTTTAATCCAATTAAGGACCTAGTGGGAAATCTTTCTCCATCCCGGGGATGTTTATGTCATTATGGCCAAGGCCAGGGCTTTGCCAGCCCATCTTTGCAAATTTCATCAACAGTGGCGATTCTTGTTGACTTCCGGGTCATTCATGAGTTTGTTCAATAAGGCCTGTTCCCACACCAGCCTGAGATTTGCCCTGGCTTTTGCTCCCACCCAGATGTAGTTCCCATTTATCCCTGATTATGTGGTATTCTCACTCTGCCAGCATTCCACGTTGATGAGAGCATTCCCAAACAGGCCAATTTCAGTTGGAGCATCGCTTTTATGGAAGTCGTTGTCAAATGCGTCATGGACGCCCACGTTCCGTTGCTGCTCTCCCATCTCCTGCTCATCCCTTCATTCTGTCTCTCTCATGCCTCCTCCTATTGCTGCTCTCCCAGTAGGGCTTGTTTGTCTTAACTGTGGTTAATACACGTAACATAAAATGTCCTTTCTTTGCCCTTTCTAAGTGCACAGTTCAGTAGTGTTAAAACTATTCACACTGCTTTTTCAAAAACTTTTCCAGAACTTTTTCATTTTATAAAACTGAAACTCTACACCCGTTACACAACTACTCCCCATTTCCTCTTCTCCCCAGCCCCTAGAAACCACCATCCTTCATCTCATTTCTGTGAATTTGGCTACTCTTAGATGCATCTTGTAAGTGGAATCATACAACATTTGTCTTTTTGTGACTGGCTTATTCCACTGAGCATAATGTCTGCAGGGTTCATCTATGTGTCCACTTTTTTCTCCTTTTTAAGGCGTTGTACGGGTATAACACATTTTATTTATCCATTCATCTATTGACGGATGCTCGGGTTGCTTTTTCACTTTTTAGCTATTGTGACTATTGTTGCTATGAAGATGGGTGTGCAAATATCTCTTCAGGACCCTTTTTTCAATTATTTTGGATTTATTCCCAGAAGTGGAATTGCTGAATCATATGGTAGTCCTATTTTTAACTTTTTGAGGAAACTCCATATTGTTTTCCATAGTGGCCGCGCCACTTTATAGTCCCAAGAGTGGGCAAGGCTTCCGATTTCTCCATATCCTCACAGACACTTGCTGATTTCTATTGTTTTGATAGCTGCCATCCTAACGGGTGAGGTGACATCATGTGGTAGTTTTGATGGGCATTTCCCTAATGATTAGTGATGTTCCGCATCTTTTCATATGCTTGCTGGCCATTTATATATCTTCTTTGGAAAAATGTCTATTTAAGTACTATGCCCATTTTCAAATAAGGTTACTTATGTTGGTGTTGTTAGGTTATAGAAGTCCTTCATATATTCTAGATATGAACCTCTTATCAGATACATGACAAGAAAATCTTTTCTTCTGTTCCATAGGTTGCCTTTTCATTCTATTACTCATGTCCCTTGACACACAGAAGTTTTCAATTTTGATATAGTTTCTTGAAAGTTTTCAGGATTTTAGAAATTATCCCATTTCCTTTAAAAACTACCATTTTTGCGGGCTTGCTGTTTTTTCCCTATCATCTAGTACTGTTCTTGCACTTTTATTGGGGGTTAGCATTTCTGAATCGTACCCGTTGGCATCAATTTCCTCAATATAAAGGAAATCCTAATAACCACTGGAAAAAGGAAAAAGAAGAAAGCGGGATAGGTCATTTGCCACTTCGTTTGGGAAAATGAAGAAGTGCCAAGGGTTAGGGTTAGCGAAGTCAACATGTAATATCCTTAGCTCCATGTCTCATCCTGCTGCCAATCAGTTCCTCCTGCCTGGGACCCATGTAAAAGAAATTGTTATTTCCACTTAACAGATGAGAAATCTGAGAATAAGGAGACGTATCTCGCTCGACTTCCCACAATGGTATGCATGTAAACACCCTAAACATTTTTCTATTCTGTGCCTGGTCTCCAAGGAGCTATTTCCAAATTCTTCTGAAAATTGGTGGATTTCTTGTCCTCACATTCTTCTACCTGCACTCTGCCCTGTGTTCTGGTTGATACCGGCTCCCTGGGCACACGCAGGTGCATGAGTTCACTAATCCACACCTCTCTGTGGAAGGCAGCCTGAGGCTCAGGGAAGGCAAAGAATTTTGCCCAAGGTCACCCTTCTGGAAGGGTAGAGGTAGAGCAAAGACTCGTACCCTACCCAGTCTGATCCCAGAGCTATCTCACCCCAAGTTTAGATCGTGGAAGAGTACATGAGTCAGATTTTCTCGGCTTAAATCATCTTCACACTAGATGTGTGACTTTTGGTAGGACAGAATCCCCCTCAGTCTCAGTTTCTTCACCGGAAAGCAGTCTGTTATCTTCCCTACCTCATGGGATTGAGCAATATATTTAATACCTGAGTAATAAATGAAATAATGCAAGCATGAGTGCTTAGCAGATATACTGGCCCACAGTAAACACCCAGGAAATGCCAGCTATTATTATTATTTTTCAAAGATTTTATTTATTTATCTGAGAGCATGAGTGGGGGAGAGTCAAAGGGAGAAGCAGACTCCCTGCTGAGCATGGAGCCCAACACAGGACTGGATCCCAAATTCCTGGGATCATGACCTCAGCCAAAGGCAGACACTTAACTGACTGAGCCACCCAGGTGCCCTGTACTATTATTGATTTTATAAACAAATTCAATCCAAATGGTGCATACCATAATGTCAGTATAGCCTTACCCTAGTTCTCTATAACTCTTCTTTTCCAAATAGTACATGAGAAAAGGCCCACGTGGAAAAAAGTAGCTATAGACAGAAAAATCTTAACAACTTTGCATTAAGCACGTTGGACTTACTATTTCATGTAAAAGAAGTCAGAGACAGACAACGGAGAACTGGTACGGCAGCACCATGAAGTCACACAGGACCAGGCTCTGTCTTTTTTCTGCCCCACATCTCTGGAGCATAGCCTCCAACTTCCAAGTAACCTTATAGCCCCATACGGCTGCGGGGGCTCCAACCATCACCCATCTATTACAGACAGTGAGGAGGAAGAAGAGTGGAAGGGCAGAAGGGGCAGGATTCTCAGTTTTACGGAATCTTCCCAGGAATCTTTCATGATTCGTCCATTTACCTATCATTCCCCGAAATTTAGTGGCAGGCTGGGAAATGTGGTCTTTTAGTTGGTTTCATTCCCACTGACTGGAATTCTGTTACCAAGAAAGAAGGGGAAGGGCTGTAGGATGGCAAGTTGCAGTGTCTGCCTTGGAGGCACACGTGGCTGCATGTTGAGCAGGTGTGTTCCTTACACTCTAGAGTTTCTTCTGAGGCTGGGGAGAGTCTCAGGGAAGGAGAGACTCAAAGATCTCTGCTTACATGTTTAAAAGATTGGAGTGACATGGAAGGTTTATTTTTCTAAAAGGATTCCACTGCCCAAGGTAACTGCAAACCACCGTTGGTGAGGACAGACAATGTCCGTCGATTCTAAAAAAGCCTGAAGGCAGGAACATTACAGAGAGGCATGGGGAGGGGGTAAACTTGGAAATCTGAGAAACAGAGGAGCACGAACAAGATAATAAAAAAGTCAGCTGTACGCGTGTCCCTGTAGCCAGCCAGAGCGGTGATCACCTTGATTTTGTTGCCCTGTGCGGTGGAGTTGTGTTGGGAAGGGGTAAAATCTTATTCCCTTGTACAGATGGCTGTGCCCATCTTTGGTGTTGGATCGGAACTCATGTTTGGATTACATCAGATTTAACCACAGGTATGCAGACCTAATTAATTGTTTTGATCAATGATCCCACTAACTTTTCCAGGTTTATTTCAAGCAAGCAAAATCTTGGCTTTTCTGAGGTAGTTCTATTCTCAACTTTTCTGTTCCAGCAGACTCACAGGGACATTCATGCTTGTCAGATCATGTGTTCTGACTTCTGGTCCTTGAAGCTCTGCCAAAGGATCGATTCACTCTTACCCACGTGCTCCGCAGGCCCAGCGCATCCGTGGGCATTTGATCAATGTTTGTTGACAGAAATTGCTGCTCCTCATTCAACACAACTGAGTTTGGAAACACAGTGGCCCTTGTTTTAAAACTCTTCAGAGTCTCTCCGGTACGATCGCCTTATAATGAGGCTGGGTGATTCCTTCAGTGGCTAAATTACACAGAGGGATCCAGTGAGGAGCCTCCAGATGCTGAGGTCTGTTCCAGAGAACAGGGCTTCGAGAAGGGCAGTGACCACTTGGTTGATCAAAGCCTTGCCCTTGGGTTTGGCTGGGCAGTCCTGTCCTCTTGATGCTGGAGGGATCCCTGGCCACTGCTGTCTCAGGGATGTAGGACCTGGAGCCCTCCCTCTCCCCATGCTCAAGGTGCCTCTTCAGGCCAGTGAACACCTTTTCCTTTGCTCAATTCAGAGTGTTGACGCTGTGAGAGAAGCCACTGCTGGAGAAAGGGTGAGGCCCTCCGCCCAAGAATCCTGCTTTGGGCCGCCCAAGAATCCTGCTTTGGGCCTCCCTTCCTCATTGGGGGCCCACCTCCTGGAGGTTCTGTGGAAGGTTCCCTTTCTGACTTCTGCCCCAGTGGCTACCCGAGCTCTCTGCTCTCTCTCTGTCACCAGTCCCCCAGAAAGGACAGCAGTCAGGGTCAGGTATTTGTTGCCTCGCCTCAGGGAGAAATTGTTCCTGGAAGTCCCAGTGGGGGGACTTTGCTGTCCATTTTCTCACAAAAGCCCTTTGAGAAGACATGGAAGGCTCTGGAGCACTGTCCAGGTCTGCAGGGATCTGAAGTCAGTGTTTCTCTGGGGGAAAGAATTCTGTATTGCCCACCACCACTGACTTACTCATGCAGCTCTGAAACCCACAGGGGGCTGTAGGGGAGAAACACCACATTGTAGGGAAGATCAAACATGAAAATTCAGGGCAATGTGTCTGTTCCTGTGGGCGTGAGCTACTCAGTGGCTCGATTGGGAAGCCTTTGTGGTGGAAAGCAGGGCTTCAAAACCTGGCTCCGAATGTCCTCCACACTAGAAGAAGGGAAAAAGGAACAGGGAGGAATCTGAGTGGGAGACGAATCATGAGAAATTATGAAGTCTGGGAAACAAACAGGGTTTCAGAGGGGAGGTGGGTGGGGGGAAGGGTGAGCCCGGTGATGGGTGTTAAGGAGGGCACGGATTGCATGGAGCACTGGGTATTCTACTCGAACAGTGAATCATGGAATACAACATCAAAAACTAATGATGTGGGGGGGGCACCTGGGTGGCTCAGTGGGTTAAGCCTCTGCCTTCAGCTCAGGTCATGATCTCAGGGTCCTGGGATCGAGCCCCACATCGGGCTCTCTGCTCTGCAGGGGGCCTGCTTCTCCCTTCTCTCTGCCTGCCTCTCTGTCTACTTGTGATCTCTCTCTGTCAAATAAATAAATAAATAAATAAAATTAAAAAAAAAAAACAACAACTAATGATGTGGGACGCCTGGGTGGCTCAGTCGGTTAAGTGTCTGCCTTTGACTCAGGTCATGGTCCCAGGGTCCTGGGATCGAGCCCTGTATTGGGCTCCCTGCTCAGCGGGGAGACTGCTTCTCACTCAGCGGGGAGACTGCTTCTCACTCCTGCTCTGCTCCCCCTGCTTGTGCTTTCTCACTCTCTCTGTCAAATAAATAAGTAAAAATAAAATCTTCAAAAAAAAAAAAAGCCAAACTAATGATATACAGTATGGCGACTAACATAACACAATTAAAAAACAAAAAACCTGGCTCTGCCTCACATTCACCTGGGAAGCTTATTAAAAATGGGGAATCTTGGGTCTCACACTAAGATATACTGAATCAGAGGGACTGGTGTGGGGATCAGATATTGCATTTTTGACAAGTTCTTTGGGTGGTTCTGAGGCAGCCGCTGGCTAACGGATATCCATATGGGGAGAGAGCGGTTCTGTGGGAGCAGACACTGCGCAGTGCTGGGGGATGTGGACTCTGCCTCCCTGGATGGCCCCAAATCCTCCTCCAGTCTGATCCCGCAGACCACCTGGCAAACCAACGGCTGTTGGGAACACTGCAGACTTCCGAGAGATGAAACTTTCAGACCAATTTACATTACGCAGGGCGTGAGGCAACTCTCCAAAAGAGGGAACAGATCCCAAAGGGTGAACCGGAATGGGGAGCAGTGGGGAACGTTGTGAGGGCATTTGGGGAAGACTGCGATTGTGGGTGTTTGTGGGGCTAGAGAGGATTTTAGGAAGAGGCATGGGTAAAGAGGAGTTTCTGGGTGTCGGCAACAGAACCAGCCTCTTTGCCTTGTCTTCTAAGACTTCCCTAAAGACCTACATGAGCTTGCTGTGTTGTTGGGTTTATTTTGGAGGTCACACCATGCTGGGGCTGCCCTGCAGGCAGCCCAGTTGTATTCAGGTGATAGATGAAAAAAAAAAAAAAAAAAAAAAGACAAAAAAAAGTACTGCCCTCACAGGGTTGTTGCGAGGGTTTGAGATAGCCTCTTTAAAATGTTTATCAAATAGTAGATGTTTTTAAAAAATGGTAGTGTCTTTGAATTACCAGTCATTACGGAGGGCCCACTACACACTGCGTGTATCTCCTGGCACTGAGAACGTGGGTTAATGAGGAGCTCACAGCTGAAGTGAGTCAGTTAACTTTTACCATAAATACAGGCTCCAGAAAGGTCTAATGTGTGGTTCAGACACTGCCTGGTACCTGGCTTCAGAAGCTCAGAAGAGGAGTCTGGAAGGAGTAAAACCCCATATTTAAGAATCTGGCCAGATTCAAGAGTGTCTGAGCTGGAAAGTGCCCTAGAGGCCATTGATTTCATTTTCCCGTTTTACTGATAAAGAACTGAGGACAGCAGAGTGGGAAGACTTAGGACTGTTGATAAACTATTACTATTTTATTCAGCGTTTAAAGATGTGGTCATTAGTTATGGGGCATCTCTAGAAATTATTATAATATAACCTTTCTTAACAGAGAGTTAGAGCATGAAGAATAAAATGTTGGTGCTGAGATTTACCTAGGGATCATCTGGTTCGGATTGCTTATTTTACTAATGAGTAAACTGGGGATGTATTTTATCTTGTTTACTGCTGAGTCATAGCCTCCTGGTGAGTGCATCTGAGCAAGAGTCAGGGTAGGAGAATAGTAAATGACAATACAGCAGTCCTGAGCTTTTTTTTTTTTTTTTTTTTTTTCCCAGAACAGTGTTGATTAACTGCTGCTCAAATACACTGCCTTTCCTTTCTTAACTGACTGGTTTTATCTGGTCAAGTAGCTCTAAATTAAGTGGCATAGACGAGGTAGAAAATGTATAGACATGACATATGTCTACACACGGGCAAAGGATACAAGTGTAAGTCAGGATACATTTGAATGCAAAGTGACATAGTGCCTAACAATGGCTTAAGCAACAAAGATGTATAATTATCCAATGTAGCAAGATGAGAAATCTGGAGATACAAGCATCCGATCTATCAGGAGACCCAGGCTTTTAAAAATCTTCCTGCTATGCCATCCTCAGTATATTGGCTTTTTGTCCATAGGCTGACAGACCTATGGTGTGAATGGTGGTCTCAACTCCAAGCGCCATGCTTCATACACATTCAAAAAAGGAAAAAATACATCAGTTTATTATGGAACAAAATCCTTTCCAGACACCTGCAAAACTTCATCAGTTCTTACAGCTAGATCTGTGTCACATGTCCACCAGTTCCCAGCAAAGGGAAAGGAGGTTACTCTGTGTGGCTCAGATCAATGACAGTTCACTGCCAAGGTCTGAAGGAGGGTCCCTTTTCCTTTGAGATGTTACGTTTCAAACAATGTGAAATTCTACAAAGAGGAGGCTGGGACTAGCTGGGAGTAAACGAGGCCAGTGTGTAGTGAGATCTCACTGTAGGTAAGATGCATAGATCCTGGAATTGTTTTTGGAGTAAGATATTGTAAGAACACATATTTATTTATTTGTTTTTATTTTTATTTTTTCTCACCATAGCACATACCCTTCCCAATGTCCACCCCCCCCACCCTCTCCCTCTAACTCCTGCCCCCTCCAGCAGCCCTCAGTTTGTTTCCTGAGATTAAGAGTCTCTTATGGTTTTTCACCCTCTCTAGTTTCATCTTGTTTCATTTTTCCCTCCCTTTCCCTATGATCCTCTGTCTTGTTTCTCAAATTCCACATATCAGTGAGATCATATGATAATTGTCTTTCTCTGATTGACGTATTTCGCTTAGCATAATACCCTCTAGTTCCAACCACGTCATTGCAAATGACAGGATTTTGGTGTTTTTTTGATGGCTGTATAGTATTCCATTGTGTGTGTGTGTGTGTGTGTATACCACATTTTCTTTATCCATTCATCTGTTGATGGACATCTAGGCTCTTTTTGTAGTTTGGCTATTGTCGACATTGCTGCTATAAACGTTGGGGTGCACATGCCCCTTCGGATCACTACATCTGTATGTAAGAACACTTTTTAGGTAGGTTAAACACATGGAGTTTAGAGTCAAACATGCTAGGTCTGAATCTTTTTTTTTTTTTAAAGATTTTATTTATTTATTTGACAGAGAGAGATCACAAGTAGATGGAGAGGCAGGCAGAGAGAAAGAGAGAGAGAGGGAAGCAGGCTCCCTGCTGAGCAGAGAGCCCAATGCGGGACTCGATCCCAGGACCCTGAGATCATAACCTGAGCCGAAGGCAGCGGCTTAACCCACTGAGCCACCCAGGCGCCCCAACTAGGTCTGAATCTTGACCCCACCACACACTAGATATGATTCAGTTTTCTCATCTGTAAATCAGGGATAGTAATAATATCTACCTCATAGCTTTGGTGGGATGATGATGATGGTGATGGTGGTGATGATGATGATTTTATAAATACTAATTAGTTAATGTTGTATAATTGTTAAATACTTGAAACAGTGTCAAGTACATAGTAAGCACTCATGAAATGTTACCTGCATTTATTTTGAAATCATTCGTGCTGTATATTTAAATTCTGTCCAATTTTCCCAGCACCACTTATTGAAAAGAATGTCTTTTTTCCATTGGATTTTTTTTCCTGCTTTGTCAAAGATGAGTTGACCATAGAGTTGAGACTCCATATCTAGGCTCTCTATTCTGTTCCATTGATCTATGTGTCTGTTTTTGTGCCAGTACCATGCTGCCTTGGTGACCACAGGTTTGTAATGCAATGGAATATTACTCGACCATCAGAAAGGATGAATACCTTCTCCTCTCCATCTCCCCTTGTCCTCCATGCTATTTGTTATGCTCCACAAATAAGTGAAACCATATGATAATTGACTCTCTCTGCTTGACTTATTTCACTCAGCATAATCTCTTCCAGTCCCGTCCATGTTGCTACAAAAATTGAGAAGGGAGTTGAGGGAAATTGGAAGGGGAGGTGAACCATAAGAGACTATGGACTCTGAGAAACAATCTGAGGGTTTTGAAGGGGTGGGGGGTGGGAGGTTGGGGAACCAGGTGGTGGGTATAAGAGAGGGTACGGATTGCATGGAGCACTGGGTGTGGTGCAAAAACAATGAATACTGTTATGCTGAAAAGAAATAAAAAATTAAAAAAAAAGAAAGGATGAATACCAACCATTTAATTTGACATGGATGGAACTGGAAGAGATTAGGCTGAGTGAAATAAGTCAAACAAAGAAAGACAATTATCGTATGGTTTCACTCATATGTGGAACATAAGGAATAGCACGGAAGACCTTAGGAGAAGGAAGAGAAAAATGAAGGCAAGGCAATCTGAGGGGGAGTTGAACTACGAGAGACCATGGACTCTGAGAAACAAACTGAGGGTTTTAGAGAGGAGGGAGGTGGGCAGATGGGTGAGCCTGGTGATGTGTATTAAGAGCACAGATTGTGGGGTGTCTGAGTGGCTCAATTGGTTAAGCAACTGCCTTCAGCTGAGGTCATCATCCTGGAGTCCTGGGATCGAGTCCCACATCAGGCTTCCTGCTCCTCAGGGAGTCTACTTCTCCCGCTGACCTTTTCTCCACTCATGCTCTCTCTCTCTCTCATTCTCTCTCTCTCTCTCAAATAAATAAATAAAATCTTTAAAAAAAAGAGCACGGATTGCATGGAGCACTGGGTGTTATACACAAACAATGAATCATGGAACATGACATCAAAAACTAATGATGTACTGTATGGTGACTAACATAACATAATAAAAAAATTATTAAAAAAATAAAGAAATTCCATTTATCTTCATTTGAGTCAAAATTATCTAAGATCCTTCCCTATTCCTCAAGCCTGTTCTGTAAATATAAAACAGCATCTGGTATGGATGGGTCCCCTCCTGGGGGGGGGGTCTCTTTTTTAGCCCAAGAAGTACGGGCAGAATTTCACTGGCACTTCCTTCTAATTTTTCAACAACTCTAGAGTGAATCCTTTTTAAAAAGCTTACTCAGGCCCAGGATCCATTTATTTGATCTCAAATTGGATGTCTGCCTCTCAGGTCCAAACCAAACAGTGATGCAGTTACCAGGCCTGCTCTCATTTCTGGCTCCCAGAGAGCCGCTCTTGGCCAGCCCTTCGTCTCCCAGGATGGTGGGGCACATAGCCCGCCGGGCTTTCTGTCCCAGGCCCAGCAAACAGAGCCGATTTGGAAAATTTAGAAATGCTCAAAAGACTAGCAAAATAATTGCCTCCATTCAGTTTACAATACTGACGGGCGGGCACATTTCCTTGGAAGCCAGTCACCAGATTTCCGAGTGTGTCTGACAGCAAGTGCCGCAGGTGGTAAAGACTAGAGCCATCACTGTGGTCCCTCCTTCCAAGACGGCAGGTGGGCCAATCTGTTCAAGGTCCTTTTGCCCACATGTGCCCTCGACAAGCGTTGGCATGATGGGTTGCCTGGATTTTACTGTTATCTTTCTGCTTCTTCCCAAGAGTCTCCCCGAGAGTTCCGGAAGCAAAGAGGACCCCTGCGAGGGACTCAGCACTAGGAATTGGTGGTCCAAAGGCACATGCTTCTTGTATAGTGGACTTCAGATCATAACTGGCAAACACCTGGCTTCCCAACGTGGGGGAAAATGAATACTTGCTTCTCTTCACCTGCTGATTCCAATGTAAACTCTGCTGGGACTTCCATAAGGTGTCTTTGCTGAACTTAAGAAAGGTCAGGAAGCTGGGCAACTTGGATTTTGGATGATCATCTTGGCAACTGGGAAAACCCAAGGAGGCAGCATGTGGCTGGGACCTTGTTGTGACACTGTTTCACACAGACCCTCTGATCACAGAACTTCACGTACACCACAGCCCCCAGCAATGCTTGTTGTGGCTTTTCTCAGCTTCCTTTAGAGGGGGGTGGAGGCTGGGTTCGAGAAGTGACCCGGGTGTTGGTTCTGGTGCTCGTGTCGCACAGGAGAAACTCTCCCTTTTAGGAGCTGGCACTAGGGCCCACCTCTGCCTCCTTCTGTGTCCTGGGTCTGATGGCTGCGCTTAGTCCCCTCAGGTTTCTTTTGTTTCTGTCACACACACACACACACACACACACACACACACACACACACACACGTGCTGCCTGTCTGTCTGTCTCTCTCTGTCCTTGCTGCAAGTCGGTGACTGCTGAAAATACGATTTTCCAGTGTCACCCTGTTGCAAGTCCTTGACTGGTAACAGAACTACAGAAACCATCCGCCCAGCTCACATCAGCAAGCAGACTTCCGGCCCACGGGGAGCCTGACAGGGCAAGGTATCAGACACAGGTCTGCTCTATCAGATGCAGGGTTCCCACACTCAAATTCCTTCTGAATCCTAGTGTGCAGGAGTGGAAGGACTCTGGATAACTGGGACCTGCTCACCCCACCTCAAGCTGCTCCCCAGCATCGGCTAATGATTGCTAGGAAGGAATGAAGACACCGTATTGTGGGAATATCTAATTTTCTCGAGAGAAAGAAGTAGGAATAATTAAAATAGCGTATTTCACATTTATAAAGGGAAACCATTTTGACTTTTAGTTGAAATCCCCTGAGCTCTGAGTGTTGGACGCCGATGGCCATTGGTGTGGCCCGTGCACTACCGCATTGTCACCCATCCGATGACATTGTTTGTCGCCGCCTTCAGCTACCCTGGTCACATCTGGGTTTCCAGAGGTTTGTGCTTGCCTTCCAGAGCTGACTGACATTTGAAGGGCTGTACAGTCTTTTTGGAAGAAGGCAAGCATAACTTGTGAATCACAAATAAAAAAAATTAAATGCTCTTCTGTTTGTTTTCATTGTTGGCAAGCATTTATATATTCCATCTCGCATATGGAACACTGTCATCGGAGATGTGAGAGGAAGCACATTTGGTATGAAAACTGTCTGGCCATTAAGCATCAAGCTTGCGGGTAGGCAGGCTCGGGTTTGAATGTGGGTGCCCTGTTTTTTTTCTGTTTGACCTTGGGCAAATTACCCCCTCTGAGCTCTGCTGTCCTCATTTCTCCCAGGTGGAAAATAACACCTCCTTCGTGTGTGCTGCTGTGAGGTTGGAGGAGATAATAAAGAGGAGAGCACTGGGCACAGAGGGAGGCTCAGGAGTGCTGACTCTTAATAGCAACCCAGATCCACGCTTCAGAAATACTCTACATACGTGTGGAAAACCTCACCTGGACTGATTGATAAGAAGCTGATTATAATCTTAATGTATCCCACTTCGTGTGACTGTTCATGTTTCGTTGAATAAACATTAATGTGTTTGGTTAGGGGTGCTCCCCTACAACCTCTATTACCTTCCTAAGATCTGGAAAATTCTGAATTCCGAAACACATTTCCCTCCACGGGTTTGGATAAAGGATAAACAATCTGTAGTCTTAACAACATGTCAACAGGAGGAAAAGGACACAACCCAAACTGAACACAAAACAACACGGAGAGCTAGAAGGGGAGAGCAAATACATGATTAGAGATGGTGGGGGGTGGTAAATTTGGGAGGGCTTCCTGGAGGGAGTGACCTTGGGGCCTGATTTCAAGAGAAATGAAAAAAGCACATTTGGCGAAGAGAAGGTAGGACATGCCAGGGGAATATAGAAGATTACTGAACGTCTTTCCAAGGCTTCCAGCAAATCAGACTTGCTTTCAGGGCTGTGCAATCTTGGGAAAAGGCGTGAGAACCTTTAGAAAGATGCTCCTGGGGATAGGGAAAGAGTCTCTGGCTGGGGCGGAGGGGGGGGGATGTGAAGACTGGAGTCAGAACACGCACACTCTGATGAAGCCCTATTGGAGTGAAAGTGTGTTTCACATGGCTCCAGAGGGATGCCTTGCCTCTCCACCGAGGACCGAGCTTGGGCAGGGACAGCTCTCTTCATGTATCTTCTGCATATACCAGTGAGCAATTGCTGCATTTACAGATGTTCTCCTGGAGCTGGAACTGTGGTGAGCCAACATTCTAAACCGCATGTCCTCAATCTTTCCCACTTTGCGTGTCTGTTTCTGATAACCTGGAGATGGAGCCGAAGAGATGCTCTGGCTGAGTGGGGAGAGGCAGGGGGCAAGGCAGTGACAAAAGCTGGTTTGTATTTCAGAAAAGCTCTCTGCCACTCTGTGCATAAAAGATGGGCCATCTGAGGCTCAGAAACCATGTCTTAATTTATCATTTGACTCCTAGTACTTAGGACAGAGCCAGACACATGCTGGTTTAATTTATTAACAAACATGATGCCCATCTTGGCAAGGTCTTCTTCCAGCATGGAAAAAAGTGCATTGATGAAATTATATGATTAAAATGTGGTAGAGGGGATGCCTGGGTGGCTCAGTCAGTTAAGCCGCTGACTCTTGATTTCAGCTCGAGTCATGATCTCAGGGTTCTGGGATCGATCGCTGCATTGGGCTCTATGCCGGGTAGGGAGCTGGCTTGAGGATTTTCTCTCTCTCTCTCTCTCTCTCTCTCTCTCTGCCCCTACCCCCACTCACATGCATGCTCTCTCTCTCTCTCAAACAGATAAATAAATAAAAAATTTTTTTCTTTAAAGGTGGTCCACACCTCCTTCACTCTGTGGGAGTAGCGGTGGTTGCAGGACAAGGAGGGCCCATGACTAGAATTCTCCATAGTGACGTTTCATTGCAGTTAGATGTGCTACTCTTGTTGTCCACAACTATAGGACAGGACCTAAGAAAAACATGAGGAACAGAAAAACACCAGCCACTTCCTGGACACCAACCATTAGGGGTTAGTCTGTACTAATGGACGTAGCTCTGGGCTCTGACTCTAACACAGCATCCCCAAGTCTTTCTAATGAAAAGATACATTTATTTTCTCAAACTCTTTTTTTAAGGTTTATTTATTTATTTTAGAGAAAGACAGAGCATGAGTGGGAGGGGCAGAGGGGAAGGAAGATAGAATCTCAAGCAGACTCCCAGCTAAGCATGGAGACCGATGCAGGACTCGATTTAAAGACCCCGAGATAATGACCTGAGCCAAAACCAAGAGTTGGACGCTCAACTGACTGAGCCACCCAGGTGCCCCTATTTTCTCAAAATCTCAAAATCAATTCACTCTTGGGGACAGTGGTCCCAAGAAGATGAGGTAGACCCATGTTGTGTGGGGACTGAGAGGTTGAGAAGTGAAAGTATTAGAAGGGACACAGAAAAGAAACATCATGATGGTGCCCATGGAATGCTCATAGATCTTGGAGAGCAGGGGCACTCTCACTTGGCTACCAGAAAGTGACAATTTGCTGGTTGCAGATCACTGGTTTGAGGCAACCTTAGTAGCCTAGCTCTAGTTCATCTAATTGTTGTTTTATCTGAAATTTCCACACACACATCTGCAGGGTTGAAATTACTGTTCCTCCTTTCTATGTGTGTTGGCGAGGGCTGCCTCATTGCTCTGTTGCCTCCAACGGGCCATCTTCACTTAAGGGATGGCCCAACACTCTTCTCAGGATTACCTAAATTTTCACGTTTTTGGATTCCTGTAACAGCACTGGTGTTGTTGTTGAGGATAACAGCCCCTCACCCACACTGGGCACTGGGTATCAGACTATCCTGAACACCATGCATACTTTATCCCACACAATCCTCACTTTGCGTGGGTACTACTGTGACTTCCATTTATGAGTGAAGACACAAAAGCTTTAAAGAGCCAAATAACTCAAGGACACATGGTCATTAAACAGTGGACTGAGGATTTTGATTCAGGCAGATCTGAGGAAGAATGTGCTGAGTTCTCGATAAATACTGAGTTCCTACCATGTTCAAACTGTGTCCAATATGGCAGGGATTTCAGAATGGCTGCACACAAACCGCCGTCCTCAAGGAACTCTAATTGTATCCAAGGGAGGGAAGACATCATAAGGCAAATGTACCTAGAACACGATACAGGAACATAATAAACGAGCGGGGTGTGGTCACTGTGTCAGACAGAAGAGCCATGGAAACAGGCATGGCTCCAGGAGAGACCTGCAGAGGAGGCCCGTGTGGGAACCAGAGTTTCAGAGGAAGAGGCAAGTCACTGCAGGGAGGGAGTTGGCCAAAAGTGTGGACATGGGTTGTGCTTGGTGTGTTTGAGGGACAGTGAGTGGGGCAAGTTGACAGGAGAAAAGTTCACGAAGGAAAAACAAGGAAAAAGAACTTTGGATTGAAAATGTAAGGGATTGGGGGAAAAGGATGAAGAATTTGTTTTTCATTCTGTAAGCAAGGGGGGCTGGTGAATTTTCCGAGTGTTAGAATTATATATTACTTTAGGAGGAGTTACTGGCAGAAACATGCCCATGGATTGTAGGGGGAAGGCCCTTGGAAACTGGCCGCTCCAGAGAGTGAACAGCAGAAGGGAGTTGAGGGAAATTGGAAGGGGAGATGAACCATGAGAGACTATGGACTCTGAAAAACAACCTGAGGGTTTTGAAGGGACGGGGGGGTGGGAGGTTAGGGGAGCCAGGTGGTGGGTATTATGGAGGGCATGTATTGCAAGGAGCACTGTGTGTGGTGCATAAACAATTAATTCTGTTACGTTGCGAAAAAAAAAAAGAACTCAGAATTCTAGGGTACAGTGATTCTAAAGTTGGTTGAATGGGGGCAATGCTGGCAACCATGCATCCCATAAGAAGGTGGGGTGATTGCTCAGAGTTGCCATAGCTAAATCACTCCCAATGACAAGTGTCTAGACTAACTGCAGACCTGGAGCTTTGTGCATAGGAAATTTACAGCTAATTAATTTACTGATATTTTCTCTTCCCAATTTAATTATCTTAAGGATTTTAAACAAGTATTGCCTCTTTTGACCTCACCAGCACTTGAGTCCATTTTTATAAGAGGACATCTAATTGAAACAGTTGCTTATGATCTCAGAAGAAAGGCTCTCCATGTACCTGCCCTCTATCGCTCAACCACAGGCTTTTAAGACTCTTTGCTCTTGGCCCAACACAGCTGGGACCAAGGGCTGCCACCATTCATAATTATTCAGGATCGTGACTCTCTTTGACAATCTGATCATAATCTTAGGTGACTGTCCATCTCCTGAAGTCCTTTATGAGGCCAGATTAGAAACCTGAAGCATTGAGGAAGGGAGATGAATCAAACAGAAGCTTCCCTATGACCCTGCAATTGCACTAGTGGGTATTTACCCCAAAGATACAGATGTAGTGAAAAGAAGGGCCATCTGTACCCCAATGTTTATAGCAGCAATGGCCACGGTCGCCAAACTGTGGAAAGAACCAAGATGCCCTTCAATGGACGAATGGATAAGGAAGATGTGGTCCATATACACTATGGAGTATTATGCCTCCATCAGAAAGGATGAATACCCAACTTTTGTAGCAATGTGGACGGGACCGGAAGAGATTATGCTGAGTGAAATAAGTCAAGCAGAGAGAGTCAATTATCATATGGTCTCACTTATTTGTGGAGCATAACAAAGAGCATGGAGGACAACGGGAGATAGAGAGGAGAAAGGAGTTGGGGGATATTGGAAGGGGAGGTGAACCATGAGAGACTATGGACTCTGAAAAACAATCTGAGGGGTTTGAAGTGGCAGGGGGGTGGGAGGTTGGGGGAACCAGGTGGTGGGTATTGGAGAGGGCACGGATTGCATGGAGCACTGGGTGTGGTGCAAAAACAAGGAATACTGTTATGCTGAAAAATATATATATATATATATATTTTTTAGAAAGGAGAAAGTGAAATATAATCTTAAAGCATGAAAAAAGCTGAATGAACAGAACTTTTTAAAAGAGTAATTAGTTTAGGAATTATTCTCTCCTTTCCCTTAAAATGTATTTCAGGAATCCTTGCCCCCTCCCTGTCCCTCAGGGTTATCATGGGCAACTTGATGGTTATCGTGGGCCTTTGCTTGTAGAACCCCTTGCCAACTTTCTAATTTACTTAGTTTCTCTGAACCATAGTTCTCTCGTCGACAAAATAGGAGTAACAATTGTGTCTACCTCATGGGCTGGTTGTTTGGCTGGGGCTTGGCATACACGCAGTCCTCAGTAAAATCTGTCAAACAAATGAGGTGACACAATCCACTTGCTCAAAATAGTCTTAGATGTTATATTCAGTTTGTGGAAGGCGTGTTTCCATCTGAGCTCATGCCTGGCATATCAAGGTGGTCAACGGCTGTTTGTTGAATCCGTGCACAGAGGAATGCCTTGGTTTTCTTTGTCATTTTTGGTCAATGAGTAAAGCCAGGGCCGGGTGGCAGGGTGCTAACTGTCCAGGGTAGGAAAAGTGTGGGTGCTGGCAAGCTGAACCCACAAGAAGAAGTAAACATCAGTGTTCTGGTGTCGAGTAGAGATGACGTTGGAGCACGTGACTATGGACCCGTTTCTGGGAAGAGATTTGTGAAGAATGGGACCTGAATCTCCAGCCATCCAAGAATTGTTGGGATTTCTTTTCTCATCCTAAATAAATATGCATATTTTTGTGCCTAGTTATATATTTGTAATTTTGTATTTTTTTCTTAAAGAATGTCCCCCAAACTGTACAGGTTTTAGACATGACTACACATGGATCCTCTCCTATACATTTCTCCCATGAGAATAAGCTAACTGGGGTCATCTTTCTTCTTCAGAGAGTAAATGTTCAAGTCCAGAGCTAGCCCCTGACAGCACACCCACACAATATGAATTGAGTTTTGTGGTCTTGGTTGCCTTGTAGGGACAGACAAGGTCATGAAAGACACAGATGTGATGGGGTGAAGGAAAAATTGTCCCAAATGTAGACTAGGACAGAATTTTTTTTGTGAGATGAATTTCTGAATCTAGTTGTGGGAAGACATTAGCATTTCTGATAAAAATGCTTAACCTATTTTCTGGAAAGTATAATGGGATTGAGACTTGCTCTGAGAAAACTAACTACCCACTCACCCACCCACCCCGCTGACTGTCAGTTAAATGTCTAGTCACCTTCAATTGAACATTCTTCCTGTATCTAGTCTAACAATGATTATCTACCCATTCTCTCCTCCTCTATAGTTTTCCTACCAAGAGGAAATCTTTGGGTTGGTCTACTGGAGGCTATTTCTCTTGTAGCAAGATTATAACAAATCTTGGACTGATCCCATAACAAGATTTTCTGACACTCTCCTCTCTGCTGCCATTTGTCATTCTTTGAACTATCTTGACAACTTTCACCCATTGTATATATTTTTCTGGGACTTTCCTTCTGCATTTTGTCTTCTTAAATGTCCCTGTGGAGCTATCTTCTCTCCCCAACAGAATAGCAAGTTTTGTTTTGTCTTGTTTTTTTCAAAGATACAGTGTTCTGTTCACTTCTTCCATCTTTCTGTCTTTTTCCTGCCTTCCTCTCTGACCGCTGATTCCCCTCCGACTCTAGCACAGGATGGTACATAAACAGGTCTCCGTATGCATTGGACCAGGGACTGGTTGTTTCCTTGGAGGTGCTGGAAGTGAGCCATGTTTTGTCCCAGGTCACTTTGACCTGGTCAAGGTAACATACCTGCCAGTCTTGGGGTCCCTCAATCATGAACTGGGTCCACAAGCCAAAGCCACAAACCTAGGGTCTGGAACATGGGGGAGGAATACAGCATGAGCTTTTTGGATAGGTGGCTTTGAGTGTGGTTTGAACCTTATAGCAGAGAATGCTTCTCTGTTCCTACAATTGGCTACCCCAAGACTTTATTTGTGTGTGTATCAACTAATATTTGAAATTTCACAATGATGGGCTTGGTTTAAGAAGAAATGGGCCCATCAAACACACATGGTCCTCACAAACATCCTTTGACCTACTATGGAATTAGCTCTTAGTGATTGATCAAAAGGTCTGACGGGGCTCAGGTGCAGACTCTGCCATTCTATGCCACTCAGGTCACTCCCTTTGGCACTTCTGGGCCGCAGTCCAACTCTATTCAGTCCAGACACTGAGGCCCCTTGCCTCACTTTCTTCGTTTCTCTTCTGATCCTAATTCCTGTGATTTTAGCACCTTCTATGCAAACAAGTTCATTAAACCCTTTTCTGTCTGTAGTGGGGCTGGTTGATCCATCAGGCTGAACCCAGGATGTGGAATAGGGAGGCTGTTTCTCTTCCCTGGAGGACAGAGAGGGCCCAGACTTTGGAATCACAGTGCGGAGCACCCGTGGGTAGTGGGTGGTCAGGATCACCTTTTTCCTCACTTGTCCCACCCCACACAGCAGCTTATCATCCTAGTCCTTTCAAACACACACAGTGCTCTCCCCCCATGTGGGGAGAAAGGAATTCTTTCTCTGTCTCGTGGCATAGAATGAACTGGCGAAGAATGTGGCAGACAGAGCAGATGCAGGAAACCCCTCCCACTTTTAGCAAACAGAAATGCTCAGTAAAACATTTTAAAAAATTTATTTAAATATGTAACTGAGCTATGTATTTAAAAAAAGCTATATTTTAAAGAAAGAGAAGAAAATTTCTAGGAGCCAGAAAAAAAGAGGGCCAGAAAACTTGAATGGTAGATGGGAGCTAATGCTAGAATAGTCAGGGCAGGGCAGAGGGGAGAGGGCAGAGGGGAGAGAGCGGGGGGGGGGGGGGGGGGGGGGGGGGGGGGGGGGGGGGGGGGAGGGGGGAAGTGAAAGGGGGAGGGGAGAGAGATGAAGGGAGAGGGGGAAGAACAAAGTAGGGAGAGCATAGGGGGCAGAGCAGAGGGCAGAGGGGTTAGGGAAGAGGGCAGAGGGGGGAGACCAAAAGGGGAAGAACAAAAGAGGATAGCAGAGGGGGGAGAGCAGAGGGGAGAGGACCCAGATAAAAGCCTTCAGGCCAGGTGGAGATTTTAGTGCCCACCTGGAAACAGGAAATGAGGCCCCACGCCCCCCCCCCCCCCCCGTGCACAGCAGGGAATTGAAAGGGAACCTCCTGTGTCTTACTAGGAACCTCAAAGTCCGTCCCTTCCTTGAAGAGAACACTAGAAAAACTCTGATGGTCTGAGCACCTTGCCATCTGTTTGAGACCTTCTGCAGAAATCTCATCACCTTAGAGAAATCACAACTCTGATTATCAAATATTCAGTCCAAATTACCTGGAAAATGCACAATGTCGGTTTGCCAATTTGAGAAATGGAAATGATAATGGACCCAGCCAGTATAAACCTCTCTAGGGATGAACCTACAATCCTGGGCATATGAAGGTCCAAAAGAAATGATCTCTTCTGCTGGTAAGCGGAAAAAAAAAAAAAAAAAAAAAAATCACAGGCCCACACCAGGAAGGAAGGTTCATGAGGACAAAGTGTTCAAGGCAGGAAATAATAAAATTAATACCCTAAAAATTAGAGAAAATCAAATAATGTTGAAAAGACTGTAAAATATGAATCTTTCAGATCACAATAATTCTGAGTACTTCCTCTATGCCAAGCACTGTTATAAGAACTTTCCACGTGGTACCTTCCACTGAATCGGAGACTGACACTGTGCACACTGTAGAGAAGAGGAGATTAAGCACGTACTGGTTAGCTAAGGCCACGTAGTAAGGAAATGGCGGAGCCAGATTTGAAACAGCAGACCCTCTGCAGTACTCACCTCTGATCCACTATGACAGAGACTGAAGCTGTCTGGCCAAATCCATGGCCACCTCCCTTCAGGGTGATGGACTAGAGTCCAACATATGGTGGGCCCACAACCTGATGTTTCCCAGCCTCTCACGTAGTTAGGTGCGACCACTTGTCTTGCTTAATTCCCTCCGTGGGTTGAGAGCAGAAGTGGGTGCCACATCCCGGCTGGCATCTGATGACAGTAGGGATTTCTCCTCCATCCCTCCTTCCCTTTCACGTGGCTCCATCTGAGATGTGGTCCCAAAGCTTCAACCATGCCCAAGAGGATGATGCTCTAGGAATGACTAAAAGTAGGGTAGAAGGAATCTTGGTTCTTCAATGACTGCATGTATGGATCTGAACCACCCACTAACCTGGTCAACTACATGAAAGTGAAACACCTTTCTATTTTCCTTTAAGCTTCAGAATTAATGTTTTGTCTGTATTTCTGCTTTCATCCCTTTCTGAAACCAGCTGTGTCGGTTGATGATCAATTCCAGATCGATTACTTGGCAGGTGGCCGTCCCCTGCACCACACCATGACTACATTCCACACTGGCCTGGCAGAAGAAAGAGGTACCATAAGACAAGAAGTGGACAGAAGAAAAAGAATAGATGGGTTTTAAAAGGAACCAAACAGGATTTTTAGAAATGAAAACCACAGTGACAGATTCTTGTACCAAAAGTTTTTTGAAGGAGTTTGCCTCAGAGGCACTGGTTGAGTGAGTAGCTCAGGATGAGCCAGGAGCGAGGGGAGAGAGTTTCTGTGGCTCATGAAGGAGCATGAGGAAGAGAAGCAGGGGGGATCATGGGGGCCTGCGGGCTGTAGTGAACAAAGACAAGGCCTGCTGTGATGGGTGAGCCGTTCAGAGAGCAGTTGCTCTAGAGACCAGTGCTTGTGGCTCACCTCTGCTCCCAGGGAAGGCCACTTGCTTTGTCTGATCTCTGGTGGGGGTTAGAAAATCACCTCAGACTCTACTGGCTCCTCTTCCTGATTCGGGTGAATGTTTGCCTTCAATCTCTCTCAATCTTTATGCGGTCCAGGTCGGGAGAGCCCCTGGGGGTATCCTGAGTGCCGTGGCTCCAAACACAGGCATCTCTCCTCTGCTCCAAATATGCTACCTTGCCCCTTTCATGGGCAGGACTGAGCCAAGTGGGAAGGAAAAGACAGCAAGGGCACAGTGAGGCTGTGCTTCTGTCCAGTTGGAAATGTCCTTTTCTATCCATGGTCCCACTTTCAACTTTTGTGGACCACTTCAGGGCAACGGCTGGCCATGAGGAGGATTTGCAGTAATGTCTCTGTCATGAACTAAAAGTGTATATGCCCCTCAAATTCAGATGTTGAGATCCTAAGCCCACAAGGTGATGGAAGTAGGAGGCAGTACTTTTGGGAAATAATAAGGCCACAAGGGTAGGGCCCACATGAATGAGATTAGTGCCTCTAAAAAAAGAAACACAAGAGAACTTGCTTTGTCTCTTTCTTTCTCTGTTCTCATCCATGTGAGGATACCACAAGAAGAGGGCCATCTGCAAATCAGGAAGGAGGTTCTCACTAGACCCCGGATCCATGGGTGCCTTGTTCTTGGACTTCCAGCTTCCAGAATTATGAGAAATAAATGTTTATTGTGTAAGTCGCCCCGTCTGTGATATGTTGTTATAGCAGCCCAAACAGAGATGATCTCACTTTTAATTCTTGCCCTCTTGGGTCTATGCATGCTTCTACTCCACAGCCTGCATCTGAAGGACCCTTTGGAATCATTTCAGTCTGCACTCTCCTTACAGACTGAAAGCTACAGGATCCGGGCCTGGGGGGCCAAGAGTTAGGGTGAGGAACTGGGCTGGTTTGCTCAGGACTAGGGGGCTTCCCGAGGCTCTGGATTTGCAGGGCTGAAACTGGGAAAGTCCCAGAGAATCAAGATGATAGTTCCCCCTACTAATAGGACGTGCCGGACCACAATGCTCCCGCTTTAAGAAATGGCCCAGGGGAACTGAGGAACTTATTTTGGGATTGTCATCTGTGGAGCAAAAAGAATTACCAGGCTGCACTGAGTTTCCTCTGGATCTCATACCTTTCTTTTCCTGACTATAGAGCCGAGGATAGATGAAGATGACCAAGGCTCATATCAAGCTGTGACAATGATTACCAACACTGGTGATGCTCCAAATCATCCTCTCTACTCATGCCTCCAGACAAACCTCAAAGTCTCATCTTCTAAATGACCATGTGAACCAGAGATACCCAAGATTAGGCTAACAACTCATTTATTTCCAGCGGTATCGGAGACAATTAAATTCTAGCACAGACAGGGAGTCTAGGCTGTCCCTTCAAGGGGAACGGCCTAAGACTTGAGTGGTTTCACCCAGTTTGGCCAAATGTTTGCAAGTTGGATCAGTTTATTTCCTCCTGGGGAATCCGACTCCATGCTTTGCCTGGGAGAGAGGTCTGCCCCGATGGCTGCTCAAGCATTTATGCTACTCTTTCTTTATTTGTTCGGAGGCAAAGCATGGGCATTGAATGGTGGTCGGAAGAGTAGCAAGCCTCCAGCCAACTGTGTGCTGGAGTCAGCTTGTACTGGCTCCAAGGAGCCAACTGTTCAATTTTCAGGAAACTGGACAATCTGTTACTAAAAATTAAATGAACTCAGCCATTAGGAAAATTGCGTTATACAAACTTATAATTAAATTATATTAAAGCAAAGGTGATAAATATATAAATATTCATCATTTTCTAATTATTTAACTATTATCTGTGTCCTCATCTATGCTCTAGAAATAGTCTGTAATGGGGCACCACGGGGCGTCTCTCCCTAGCTGCTCAGTGGTGTCAGGCCGGCAGTTCACAACAGCAAACAGCCCATGTCAAATGTACGCCTGCACACTGTGTAGAGTTCTCATCTATTGAGGGCCTACTATGTGCTAGGCATAATTCCAAGAGCTTTGTGAGTATTTACCATTCGTTTGGCCAGTCCTGCTGCATTGCATACAATATGCCAGGTATTGTTATTATTGTTGTTGTTAATCATCATTATTATTGTTAGCTAATATTTATCGAGTACTTACTGTGTGTCTAACACTCTCCTAAGCACTTTTCAGGAATTGACTCCTTAATCCTTGGGATAACCCTTTGAGGGAGGTTCTATTATTATCTCCATTTTACATATGAGAATACTGAGCCACAGAGGAGTTAAATGATTTTCCCAGGTCCACACAGCTAGTGGCTTGCAGGTCTGTATCCCGAACCCAACAATTTGGGTCTGGAACATGTGCTCCCAACCACGAGGCTCTCTGCCTCTCATTGCCTCTCTGCACCATGGATGCAGCAGTGACCAAGCCGAGTCCCTACTCTCACAGGGCTTACGTTCTGGTGGATGCGGAGAAGATGTTAAACTATAAACATGTAAGATGTCAAATGGTGGTCAGTGTCACGGATAAAAATTAAGCAGGGTGAGGGCACGTTACTTCGTTTATCTTATTTTTAATCTAATACCATCTGCATTACAGATGACGGAACTGAGGCTCAGAAACATCAAAACCATACCTAAGGAGGCACAGCTAATAGATGGCAGAGCCTGGTTCCAAAGTCTGTGCGTTGTCCCCCTACATGCCTGCTTTCCTCTGCTTCTTCAAGCTCCCCGCTTACCAGGCTCTTATGCCAAGCTTCAGTCTCCTGTGCAAACTCAGCTCAGCAGCATTCCGCCCTGTGTCTGTCCTCCTTTGTTCCGCTGTCCCCCAAAGCCACATGAAAGGATAAACAAGTTCCAGCTCACAGTGATGCTGCAAGCCGGCAGGGCTGGGGGCCCGCGAGAAGCCAGCAGGAGCGAATGTTCCATCTGCGGCATGGAACCCGCCACACTGCCTTTCTCCACATTGGTCCCCAAGGGGGCTTTGTCTGAGAAAACAGACTTATTGTGGCTAATATAGGTCACAGGTGGGAAAGGCTGGGGACTGACAAAGAGTTTAACTGGATTCCATTAGCACTCAAAACAAGCTCAGAAGGATAGGCATGGCAGGGGCTTGTGGGATCCGCTCTTTCAAGCACCGCATTGTCCCACTGGAAATACTGTATTTAATGTCAACGTGACTTGACCTTTAGTTTTGGTGGCATTTACTAATTCTATGAAAGCAGCCATTTCTCACTTCCCCTGAAGCTTAACAGAAAATCAGACCATTAGTTAAGCCCAGCCCAGCCCACGTGGAGGGAAAGGTCTCTGAAATGTTACCCCCACAACCTGAAAAAAATATATAGGACAACCTCCATTATTTTGGTTCATTTAAATTTTTGACACTAGGGGAATCAAAAGAAAGTGGTGTTTTAATAATAGTTTAAAGCATCAGTTTGACACCTTTGGATGTCAAAGATGAGGGCCAGATCTCTCAAAGTGGGCCTGGTTATGGGGTGAAAGAAAGTTCTCCTGTCACAAATATTTCAGGATCCCTGATCATTCAGTGATGAAGAGCTATCCAGTGTATTAGTTTTCCATTGCTGTCCTAACAAATTATCACAACCTTAGTGGCTTAAAATAACACCCATTTGTCATCTCGCAGTTTAGGCAGAAGCCCAAATGGGCACAGGTAGATTCTCTGCTCATGGGCTCACAGAGCCAAAATCAAGGTGTTGGCCAGGTGGGGCTCTGATCCAGAGGCTCCAGGGGGGAATCTGCTTCCAGGCTCTTTCAGGTTGCTGGTAGAATTAAGTTTCTTGCAGCAATAGGACTGAGGTCCCGGTGTCTCTGCTGGCTCTCGGACAGAAGTTGTTGTTACTTCCTTTTTTCTTTTTTTAAGACTTTTATTTATATATTTGACAGAGAGAGAGAGAGACAGCGAGAGAGGGAACACAAACAGGGGGTGTGGGAGAGGGAGAAGCAGGCTTCCCACCGAGCAGGGAGCCTGATGCAGGGCTCAATCCCAGGACCCTGGGATCATGACCAGAGCCGAAGGCAGATGCCTAACGACTGAGCCATGCAGGCTCCCCGGTTGTCATCATATCTTGAGGTCATTTTCATTCCCTGGCTTATGATATATGCACCCCTGGGTTCACTGGTGCATCAGCCACAAGAGCTAAGGCATGGAATCAACCTGTGTTCATCAATGCATGAATGGAAAAGGTGTGACTATATGTATTTTACTATACACCCATACCTAGGTTATCATAAGCCAGACAAAGAAAGACAAATACTGCTGTGGTCTCACTTACATGTGGAATTTTTTTTTTAAGATTTTATTGATTTATTCAACAGAGAGAGAGAGAGAGATCACAAGTAGGCAGAGAAGCAGGCAGAGAGAGAGGGGGAAGCAGGCTACCTGCTGTGCAGAGAGCCTGATGTGGGGCTCGATCCCAGGACCCCGAGATCATGACCCGAGCTGAAGGCAGAGGCTTAACCCACTGAGCCACCCAGGAGCCCCTTACATGTGGAATTTTTGAAAGTTGAACTCACAGAAACAGAGAGTAGAGGAGTGGCATTGAGCTGGGAGTGGGGGACATGGGGAGATGTTGGCTGAAGGGTCCAAAATTCTAGTTAGAAGATGGATGAGTAGGTTCTGGGGATCGGACACACAAAATAATGATTACAGTCAACAATAATGTGTTATATACTTGAAAGTTACTTAGAGAGTAAGTCCTAAATGTTCCTACCACAAGGAATGGTAATTATGTCATGTGACAGAGGTGTTCATTAACTCTACAGTGGTAATTGTTTTGCAGTACATAAGTGTATCAAATCAATATATTATAGGGGCGCTTGGGTGGCTCAGTGGGTTAAAGCCTCTGCCTTCGGCTCCTGTCATGATCCCAGGGTCCTGAAATCAAGCCCCGCATCAGGCTTTCTGCTCGGCAGGGAGCCTGCTTCCTCCACTCTCTCTGCCTACTTGTCATCTCTGTCTGTGAAATAAATATATAAAATCTTTAAATATATACATATATATATACATATATTATATACCGTAAGCTTACACATGCTGCATGTCAACTATATCTCAATAAACCTGGGGTGAGGAAAGCCAAGAGTTGCTTGGAAGTATGAATGCTAAGACATGAGATATCAACTCATGTTCATTCTAGGCATTTCCAGAAAAGACTGATTTATTAACAGCCTATACTCTTTTCTTTCTAGCACTGATTTAGGTGATATCCTTCTGATAATATCCTGTATCCTTCTGAGCAAAGCTGGGGTGGGGGAGGGGTAGCCAGCGACGGCAAATGAAGACTCCTTCTCCCACTTGGACTCTCTTTGACCTTCAAGCCACATCTCTCCTACTTCCAGCTAGAAAAAGTTCTCTGCTTTTAAGTGCTCATATGATTAGATTGGGTCCACCTGGATAATCCAGGCTCACCTCTCTATCCTAAAATTTGCAACCTTCAGGGCACCTGGGTGGCTCAGTGGGTTAAGCCTCTGCCTTTGGTTCAGGTTATAATCTCCGGGTCCTGGCATCTGGCCCCGCATCGGGCTCTCTGCTGGGCGGGGATCCTGCTTCCCCCATCTTTCTCTGCGGGCCTCTCTGCCTACTTGTGATCTCTCTATCAAATAAATAAATAAAAATATTTTTTTTTAAACTTTGCAACCTTCATTCCATGTGCAAAGTCCCTTTTGTCAGGCATTGTAACATATTCTCAGGTTCTGGGGGTAAGGACTGGACGTTTGAGGGGGTTATCTGTCTATCATTCTGTCTATCATACTTGGTATCTCCTTGACCCCATGGGGCGCAGATGCCTGGCTCACAGGACTCTGAAGGCAACATTGTGGAAGTGCCTTGGGAGCTCACAGACCCAGGCAGCTCTAAGGATGAGACCCGGTTTTGAGGTGAGATAAACAGACGTGTGGTTAGAAGTCAAGACCGCCAATTTGTGTGAAATGGGTGTTTCCAGTTATGGTTTTCTGCCCCTAATATTAGGATCACTCCTGTAAGGACATCCATCCATCCATTTTCACAAGCACTTATTGGGCACCTACTGTGTCCCTGACACTATTCTAAGTACTGAGGAAACTACTGCAGAACAGACAAAACACCTGCTCTCATGAAGCTTACATTCCAAGATTGGGAGGCACAAAATAAACTCAGTGAGTTATACTGTATATTGGGAAGTAAAAAATATTGTGAAGGAAAAGAAAGTAGGGGAGGCGGTAGGGAGTGGCCTAATGGGGTGGGGGGCAGCTTTAAATCAGGGTAGTCAAGTAGGGCCTCCCTGGGATGTTTGAGGGACAGGTGGGAACATAGAAGGAAATGCAGTTAGAAGGAAGGCAGTTAGAAATTCGGCAGCTGTCCGTGTGTGCATAGACAGCTTTGATATTTTCCAGCCATGAGACTGAATGAGTTCTTCATGGGGGTAAACGTCGACATGGGATAGACTAGAGCTAAGGGATGAGTCCTGCAGCACTCCAAAGTCAGAGGTCAAGGAGAAGGGCAGAACCCAGCCAGGAATGTGGCAATGAGCAGCTGGTGAAGCAGGGGGACAGTCAGAAGAGGGTGACGTTCTAAGAAAGTGTATTGAGGGGAAGAACTTATTCATCTGTGTCAAATGTTGCTCATGGGGGAAGTAAGAGGAAAATGGATAGTTGACCATTGGATTTAACAATTCATGGGTCCCTGGTTCCTAGTTGTGGGAACAACATCCTGATCAGAGAATTTCTTTTTTTTTTTTTTAAAGTTTTTTTATTTATTCATTTGACAGAGATCACAAGTAGGCAGAGAGGCAGGCAGAGACAGAGAGAGGAGGACGCAGGCTCCCCGCTGAGCAGAGAGCCCGATGTGGGGCTCGATCCCAGGACCCCAGGATCATGACCCAAGCCGAAGGCAGAGGCTTTAGCCCACTGAGCCACCCAGGCGCCCCTCCTGATCAGAGAATTTCAACAGAAAATAGGGAAAGTGGATTTGGAGGCAGCAGTCAGTATAGACCACTTGGGAGATCTGAAGAAGGAGGGAAATACCCGGGTTGGGAGGAGGGGGAAACACTGTGTTGTCAAGAGATTTTTTTTTTTTAAGATCAGACAGCATGTTGGGATGACATCTGTGAGAATGAGGAAGTAGAAAGGAAAACACAGATGGCATGTGGGAGACAATGGTCATTTCCTGGAGTGGGCAGAAGGGTGTGGGACCTGGAGGAGGGAATGACCTTGGAGAGCAGGATGGACAACTTGTCCATGGTCACAGGAGACAAGGCAGAGCACACTGGTACAGATATAGGTAGATGGTTCGGTGGAAGCATGTGGGTGTGCTTTTCTGGTGGCTTTTATCTTCTCAGGTTAATGGGAAAGAAGGTCATCAGGGAAAGGAGAGGGAAAGGAAAGAGATGAAAGGAATAGCCTTCTCTTGGTGTGGCCATTGGTGAATAGAAGCTGAGACCCAAAGGACCACAGGAAGAAATAGGGAATCTAGCAGTAATTCCAGCCCTATGGAGAAGTCCTCCCCTTGTTGTCAAACACTTGCAAGATCCAAACTGAGTCATGGGGAGAGAGCTAGCTAATAATCCTTACAGGTATCCCCCACTCTGATTTTTAGGGTGGGGGCAAAGAGCAGAGGGAAAGAGAGGGGAATCTTAAGCAGGATCCACACACATTGTGGAGCCCAAGGCACTGTTCAATTACACAATCCTGAGATCATGACCTGAGTCAAAATCAAGAGTCAGCTGCTTAACCAATCAGAGACACCCAGGCGCTACACAAGTATCCCTTCTTAAGCAACCATTTTGTGTCTGGCGCTGTACTAATTGTTTTTCATTTTTTACTTTTCTAAAGATTTTATTTATTTATTTATTTGAAAGAGAGAGAGAGAAGCAGACTCCCCACTGAGCAGGGAACCCATTGGCGGGCTTGACATGGGGCTTGATGTGGGGCTGATCCCAGGACCTGGAGATCATGACTGAGCTGAAGGCAGACGCTTAACTGACTGAGCCACCCAGGTGCCCCAGCTCTGATTGTTTTTTAGCCAGTACTTAAATCAGTACCCAAAGCATGTCCTGAAATTAAGGACCGTTGTCCTCATTACAGACAGTCCCCGACTTACGATGGTGCAACCTATGAGTTTTTGACTTTACAAGGGTGTAAAAGCAACACCATTTAGTAGACACGGTAGTTCAAATTTTGAATTTTCATCTTTTCCCCAGGCCCGTAGTATGCAATATGATCTTCTCTCAAGATGCTGGGCATGAGTAGAGAGATGCAACTCCCAGTCACCTACCCAGTCACGAAGGTAAATACACTGGGTACAACCATCCTGTACCCACACACCATTCTGCTTCACTTTCAGTCCAGTATTCAGTAAATGACATGAGATACTCAACATTTCATTTTAGAATAGGCTTTGTGTCAGATGATTTTTTCCAACTCCAGGCTAATATAAGAGTTACACCACATGTCTAAGGTATGCTGGGCCACACTATGATGCTCAGTAGGTTAGATGTATTAAACGCATTTTTGACATGACATTTTCAACTTAAGTGGCTTTATTGCAATGTAACCCCATCGTAAGTCAAGGAAGATCTGTATTATGGTCATTTTATCGAAGGGAAACTGAGATCCGCAGTGGTTCAATAACTTACTCAAATCTTCAAAGCAGGGGCGCCTGGGTGGCTCAGTGGGTTAAAGCCTCTGCCTTCGGCTCAGGTCATGATCTCAGGGTCCTGGGATCGAGCCCCGCATCGGGCTCTCTGCTCAGCAGGGAGCCTGCTTCCCTTCCTCTCTCTCTGCCTGCCTCTCTGCCTACTTGTGATCTCTGTCAAATAAATAAATAAAATCTTAAAAAAAAAATCTTCAAAGCAGATCTGTCAGGTGGTGGGTATTATGGAGGGCATGTATTGCATGGAGCACGGGGTGTGGTGCATAAACAATGAATTCTGTTACACTGAAAAGAAATAAAAAAAGAAAAGAAATGCAAAAAAAAAACCAGATCTGCTGGCAACAAATTGTCTCCATTTTTGTCATTTGAGAAAGTATTTCTCTTTCACGTTTGAAGAATATTTTTTGCAGAATGCAGATTTCTAGGTTGGTGGGCACTTCTCGTTCAAAGAGCAGGGAAATTGGGTGTAATTCTTATCTTTGCGCCACTGTAAATAAGGAGCCCCCACCCCCACTGGCTTATTTCAAGATTTGTTGCTTATCTTTTTCTACAGTTTAAATATTATGTCCAAGTGTGGGTAGTTTTTGGTTTGGTTTCATTTGGTTTCGGTTTTGGTGGGGTTTGGTTTTGTTTTTGTTTTTGACATTTATCCTGCTTATTATTTTCTGAGCTTCCTGGATCTGTAGCTCAATCTCTGACATTAATTTGGGCAATACTCTGTCATTATTCCTTCAAATATTGCTTCTGTTCCTTTTTCTCTTTCATCTTCTTTGCATATCCCATTACACGTATGTTATATCTTTTATAGTTGTCTTGCAATTCTTGATATTCTGTACCCCCCCTTTTTTATCCAGTCTTTTTTCTCTTTGCTTTTCAGTTTTGGAAGTTTCTACGGACGTGTCTTCAGGATCAGAGAATCTTTCCTCAGCTGTGTAGTCTACCAAAGAGTCCATCAAAGGCCGTCTTCATGTCTGTGACAGTGTTTTTAGTCTCTGGCATTTCTCTTTTATTTTTTATTAGAACTTCCATCTCTCTGATCACATTACTCATCCGTTCTCACATGCTGTATACTTCTTCCATCAGACCCCTTGACATATTAATCAGATTGTTTTAAATTCCTTGTCTGATAATTGCAACATTCCTGCCATATCTTGTTCAGTTTCTTCTCATTGTGATTGTTGCCTTTTAGAATGCTTTGTCATGCTTTCTTGATGGGTGGACATGATGTACATGGTCAGAGAAACTGTAATAAATAGGTCTTTAGTAACGTGGGGGTAACATGTGGGGAAGGGGAAGCCTTCTTCAGTCCATCTGGGTCTCCGGCTTTCCTGAGTCTGTGTCTCTAAACTGTGACCTGCACAGGGACTTCAGTTTCTCCCTCCCTCTGGAGCATAGGATTTCTAGAGGGTACTGGATCTGTGTGTTTCCCTTCTGTGTGGAAACAGAAAGTTAGAGTTGGGTATTACCCTTCTGCCAGGTCAGCCAGGCTCTAATTAAATTTCAGTGGGTTGGGCTCTGATAAAATAGTTTCTCTTGGGGACGCCTGGGTGGCTCAGTTGGTTAAGCAGCTGCCTTCGGCTCAGGTCATGATCCCAGCGTCCTGGGATCGAGTCCCACATCGGGCTCCTTGCTTGGCGGGGAGCCTGCTTCTCTCTCTGCCTCTGCCTGCCATTCTGTCTGCCTGTGCTCGCTCTCTCTCCCTCTCTCTCTGACAAATAAATAAAAAAAAAATCTAAAAAAAAAAAAAAATAGTTTCTCTTGACAGCAGCCCTTGTTGAAAAGGATAAAATCCTCTTGCTTATTTCAAAATGGCTTCCTTGCCTCTCCTGCCAGAAGCATGAGGAGCCTTTTCTCTGATCCTCACTGTGAGAATCAGATAGAGTTCTTAGAGAAGGAGATCACCAAAGTGTGGGGCTCCCATATGAGTGGACTTTGTGGAGTTTTTCATTCTCATATTTGTCCTCACTGAGCCTCCAGCTGTCTGTCAATCAGAGTTTAGGGATCCTGCCCTGGGGCAGTGGTTTGCCTTTGGACATCACGTCTCTGATGAATGTTAGGTGAGTTGTTGACTTTTTTAAAAAGTATGTCGAGCTTTTTATTTGTTCTTAGGACTGTATGACTACTTCCAAGCTTCTTCTACACCAGATCAGAAACCACAAGTCCCTATTATTTTTCAGGCACTTCTCGTCACAACTCTGGATATAAAGTGGATGTTGTGGTGTGCGTGGGTGGCTCAGTTAATTAAACGCCTGACTCTTAATTTCAGCTCAAGTTCATGAGATTGAGCCCTGCACTGGGCTCCACACTCAGCTGGGAGTCTGCTTAAGGATTTTCTCCCTCTACCTCTGTCCTTCCCCCTGCTCACACACACTCTGTCTCTCAAATAAGTACATCAAATGTTTTTAAAATAAAATAAAATGGATGTTGTTAGCTTAGTTTCAACGATAAGGAAAGAGGCTGAGAAGGCTAAGGGACTTCTCTAAGGCCACATTGCTTGAAGCGGCAGAACTGCGGTCAGACTCAGCTCTCACTTCTCCAGGTGGCCATTCTCCTTCCACGGTGCTAACTGTCTCTGCTCACACCTAGCATCACAGGCTTGTGCTTTATTTGACCGATTTGTGCTGGTGCTTACCTTGGAGCTCTTTAAATTAGAACCTGTGTGTTTTGACCTGGTTTTGTAAATTGGTAGGTCTCCTGGGAAAATCCAGCCCTGATCCTTCAGTGGTCTATTACCTCATTCCTTTTTAACCTATGACTTTGGGTTCTCCTTGGGGGGAGGGGGAAGGAAAGAACACGAAGTGAAATATGTTCGTTTTATTACTTGCTATTAGCTCCAGTGAGATGATTTAGGATGGCATAATTTGAAAGGGAGAGCCAGAATATAGCTGTAGGAATACATGTGATTACCATTAATTTGTGCAGAAAGGAAAAATGGACTTACAGCCATAAGGCCAGAGCTGGAGTTGAGTCCTGGCTTTGACCCTTGGTCGGCAAGCAAGCAGGAGCCTCAGCTTCTTCATCTAGTAAGTAACTACTCTCTTATGTTTGCATCAGGACTCAAATAAAAAGCATCTACCAGCAGTTACTGAACACCTTTGTGCCCAGCATGATGCTAGTTTAAAGGAAGAATAGAAGAGAAATATACTGATGCTTGTGTGCTGGGTATTTGTGGAGAATGGATAACTGTGTGCTTCTGGAAATAGGCTACATGCTATTTGTATACAGACCTTTTATCAGTCTCCTCTGTCCTGCAAAATCAGCTGAGGCACCTCACATCTTCTGCTTTGGCCTCTAAACTCTGAGGTTTTTGCTCAATTTCTTAATGTCTTTGGCTACTTTCCAGCTGTCTGCTTCTTTCTGTTGGTCTGGGAGGCTATCTAATCCTTTTGATTGCCAAACTCTAGTTTTATCTAGCCCAGCATCTTTCTGCAAAGCTCACCACTTTTCCACCTGCAGGCCCATCCTGACCAAAGGCCCAGGGCCCCCTTCCTTCATCAACTCCACAGGTCACCTCATCTGGATTTGCTTCACTTTTAAAGAAAGGCAAGGACCCAAAAATGTCTTTCCAGTATCTCAGTATTCACTTATAAAAAATAAGTAATGCTTATAACTGAGCACAATGAACAGTGTAAGACCTCCCACTTCACACCCAAGAGTGGACACCAAAAAATCTGCCCAAATTATGCCTGCAGACTTGTCTGCATTTGTCATTCTGAAGCCTGCTCTGGTGAGGTTCATCTCAGGAAAAGAGCAATGGAGTCTGCAGTGAGTTGTCTCAAGAACAAGGGGAGATGGAGAGGAGAAGGGAGTTGAGGGAAATTGGAAGGGGAGATGAACCATGAGAGACTATGGACTCTGAAAAACAATCTGAGGGTTTTGAAGGGGCGGGGGTTGGGAGGTTGGGGGATTCAGGTGGTAGGTATTGGAGAGGGCACGGATTGCATGGAGCACTGGGTGTGGTGCAAAAATAATGAATATTGTTACGCTGAAAAATAAAAAAATTAAAAAAAAATGTGGCAAATGAAGTCAACATCCAAGAAACAAACCAGGAAGACTCAGCAAACAGTGGATACGCTTGGCCATGCCAGAGAGGGTCAGCCCTGAGAAGTGCTTTGTCAACGTGCTGCTGATGGCGAATCAGGGAATACTCAAGTGCAGCTGTGGTGTGTCCTTAGGCTTGGTCTTCACTGCAGGAAAGAGTTGTGTAATCATCCTTTGGTAAGAGCAGTTTGGCAAAATGACCAGGCTGCCCTGGATTTGGGAAGAAGGAGTTAGACTAAGAAATCTCACCAAAACCAAAAATGTAGGGACCATATTGAGCAGCAACAAGGATGTGGGTCTTCAAAAAAGTTCTATTTTTGTGCAGATTTTGCAACGCCTGAAGAGGACATCCCTTAAGACCAGTTATTCTCAACTGGGAGCTGTTTTTCTCCCCCAGAGGGACATTTGGCAATTAATTTTATTCTCTAGTTTCCCTGAAGAGTACAGTTGGCCTGGGAAAGAGTAGAGCATCTTCTCGGCCATATCTTCTCAGCCATGTTTTCTCTTATCCCCATCTTAGTCCTGACACCCCAGTTAACTGTGGGATAGTTGAAGTGTCATAGACCAGGAAGAAGCTGGAAAACCTTGTAGAAAGGCATGAACAGAGGGTGATAGGGGTACAAACATGGTGAAGAGATGCCTAGTGGAACTTTTAAAAAATTTTTGATGCCTTCTTTCCATCCCTTTCTTTCCTCAAACAATTAATGAGGGTCTACTATGTCCAAACCCAGTATGGGGCATTGAGAATACAAAGATGAATGGCTCAGTGCCCATGCTTGAGAAATTCACAGGCTAGTGGGGAAAGAAAGCCATAGAATATGTGGTTAGTCCTCCAACAGGAGCATAAATAGAGGTCTCTGAGGGGCAAACTGCTGAGGAGTTTCTATTAGTTTTCTGTGGTTGCTGTAACAAATGACCACACACGTAGTGGCTTAAAACAACACAAATTAATTCTCTTGTAGCTCTGGAGACCAGAAGTCTGAAATCAGTGTTATTGGGCAAAAGGCAAAATGGTAGCAGAGCTGGTTCCTTCTGGGGTCTCCAAAGGAGATTGGCCTCCCAGCCTTTTCTGACCTTTGGAGGCCACCTGCATTTCCTGGCTCAGGACCTCTTCCCTGCATCACTCCAATCTCTTCTATCATCACCTTTCCTGCCTTTCTTCTGTAATCACATCCCCCTTCCACCTGCCTCTTGGGGCAAGTCTTATGATCACATTTAGGGCTCATCTAATTTAAGATAATCTCTCCACCTCAATATCCTTACCTCAATCACATTGACAAAGATCCTTTTGCTGTATAAGGTAACATCGTTTCAGGTTCCAGGAATTAGGACCTGGATATCTTTGGGAGTCATTATTCAGCCTGTTGAAGAGTTATAGAATGAGGAGAAGGGCATTTGGGCTGAGCCCTGAGGAATGAGTAGGAGTTCTGTCCATTTTCTAAGTGGAGGGGGTATGACATGGAAGGCCTCACCAGCTGAGAAACTACTAAGATATTTAAGTACCTGGACTACACAAGGGAGAAAGACAGAAGCTGACACTGAAGAGGGGAAAAAGGACAAGTCACAAAGTCTTGAAGGACAGACCAAGAAGTTTGGATGTGGCATTTTATTAATTAACATATAATATATTATTTGTTTCAGAGGTACAGGTCTGTGAATCATCAGTCTTACACAATTCACAGCACTCACCCATAGCACATACTGTCCTCAGTGTCCATCACCCAACCACCCTATCCTTTCCCCTGCCCAGCCACCCTCAGTTTATTTCCTGTAATTAAGAGTCTCTTATGGTTTGTCTCCCTCTCTGGTCCTATCTTGTTTCATTTTTCTCTCCCTTATCCTCATGAACTCCTGCCCTGCCTCTCAAATTCCTCATATCAGAGAGATCATATGATAATTATCTTTCTCTGATTGACTTATTTCACGTAGCATAATACCCTCTAGTTCCACCCATGGCAAGATTTCATTTTTGATGGGTGCATAGTATTCCATCATATGTATATGCCACATCTTTATCCATTCATCTGTTGACAGACATCTAGGCTCTTTCCATAGTTTGGCCATTGTGGACATTGCTGCTATAAACATTTGTGTGCATGTGCCTCTTCAGATCACTACATTTGTGTCTTTAGGGTATATACCCAGTAGTGCGATTGCTGGGTCATAGAGTAGCTCTATTTTCAACTTTTTGAGGAACCTCCATGCTTTTTTCCAGAGTAGCTACACCAGCTTGCATTCCTGGATATAGCATTTTTAACAGAGCTATTCCACAAGGGATGGAGTGGGCTGTTGACATGACAGAGATGATGAGGTCTGAAAGAAGGCAAAGAGACAGGCATCCATCAACTACCAAATAATAGAGCTGGTCTTATAGGGGCTTCCACAGGCCCTGGTGATGGGAAAGTCAGAGAATCTGTGATATCAGGGTATCAAGATTTAACCCCTGTCCAGTCCCATCTTCATGAAGTCTGCCACTTTGTGGATGTTCAATAAATATTTGTGGGTTATATGAATAAAATGATCTTCTAAGAGGGAACCAGAGAGATGACCTTCCTTGTTTGGGTCCTGGGGTTGGAGTTGTCTTCCCAGGTTCACCTAGGGATAAATCAACCTTCATTAAGAAAGAGCACAATCCTCTGCCCTGGCTCTTCTTAGGGGATCTTTCTGGTATGGTGCACAGTGAAGAATGCCTTGACATTCAGAAAGAAGACATAGCAGAAGGAAGTACCATTCAAGAGCTTGTAGAGCCCATCTATTCCCGCTTTGGCTCCAGTTTAGGCTTCCAGAGTAGGTCTGGCACCCGTGCTCAATCAGTCAGTACCCTCGACTGTTGTCTCCTGTAGGGAGCCCTGGACAGAAGCTCCTGCCGCCCTATCTGCCCTACTGTAATTAAAAAGAAAACAATCCCCATTAATGTGCACAACTGCAGATGGGCAGTTGAATGACCCTTTTTAGGCAGCAAAGATGGTCCTGGGGCTCACAGTTACAGTCCACATTCCAAAAGCACAAAGTATGGCTTCTGACTGGCCAACCAGACTTTAATTCCTTCCATACCACACATTATTATGTGATTCCTGTCACCTCGGAAAGCTCGGATGATTATAAGAGTTTATGTTTTCTACTTCCAAGAATCCCTCTTGCAATTTAAATGATTCATGTACCCAAGTTTTACAAAGAGGAAAACAACCTCATTGTTATTTGCTCTGTTAAAGCCCTCAAGTGTTCAGCTTATTATTTTGTTATCTGGTAAAATGGGGGAGTTTATCTCTAATTCTCTAACCCTTTCCATGGGGATTTCTTATGGGATAATAAAACTCCTTATTTAACTAGCAAAGAAACAGCTCCTGCTCTCATCTTCTCTCCTGTTTAGGGAGGGTGGGAGGGAGAGAAACTGTCCATCACATGCTAGTATTAGGCTCTGTAGCACATTTCAGAAGAAATGAACAGAAGAGAGGCCAGAGTGATAAGAATATTCCTCTATCTCTATAAGCCTTGCTCCAGAACAATAACATGGTCATGGTAGAGACTGCTGGCTGTCCCCCAGCATTCATCTTCTCCTGCTTCCTTCCCTTATTTACACAGATTTTTTTTTTTTAGTTTTACTTGTACTATTTGTGTGCTTGTGTTTAGCTCTTTGTAACTTTACCACCTGTGTAGGTTTGTGTATCCATCACCACCGTAAAGATGCAGAACAGTTCCCTTATCACAGGGTCCCTGATGCTGCCCTTTTATAACCTTACCCACCTCCCTCCTGTCTCCTCCCCACCACTGTCCCTAATCCCTGGAAACACTGATCTCTTCCATTTGTCTGATTTTGTCATTTCAAAGATGTGTATATAAATGGAATCCTTTCTATAGTATATAGGATTTTGAGATTGGCCCTTTTAAAATCCAGCATAATTCCCTCGAGATTTATCCAAATTGTTTTGTGCATTAATAATTTGTTTTTTTGTTTTTTTGTTTTTTTTCTGGAGTAGTATTCCATGGTACAGGTATACCACAGCTGGTTTAACCATTCCCTTGTTGAAGATGGCCTAATTGTTTCCAGTTTGGTCTATGAACAGCTGTGTATAGGTTTTTGTGTGAGCACAAGTTTTCATTTTTCTGGGATAAATGTCCAAAGGTGCAATTGTTAGTTTGTGTGGTAAATGCGTGTTTAGCTTTATAAGAAACTGCCAAAAATGCCTGTACCATCTTACATTCCTTCCAATGATGTATGAGTGGTCTAATTTTTCCACATCCTGTTTGGCTTTTGACACTGTCACCATTTTTTGTTTTAGCCAGGTATGTAGTCATATCTCCTGTGGTTCTAGTTGGTATTTTCCTAGTGGCAAGTGATGTGATACGTCATTTCATGGGTTTACTTATCTTTATATTCTCTTCAGTGAAATATCTGTTCATGTCTTTTGCCCATTTTCCACTTGGATTGTTCATTTGGGAAACATCGAAAATGATTTACTGAGTTTTGAGAGTTCTTTTTACGTCCTAGCTACTGTCTTTCATCTGATATGTGGTTTGCAGTCCTTCTTTCTTATAATAACTGAAGAGTCATTAAAAAACCTTTGGTTTACACTGGACACCTGGCTATCCAGCTAGGGACAACGTTCCCAACTTCTCCTGCATCTAGATTTGGCCATATGGCCAAGTTTGGGCTAATGAAATGAGAGCAGAAATGATACATGCAATATTTGAGTCATCTCTAATGAAAAAATAAAACCATGTGTACTGAACTTCTATCTTCTCTCCTGTCCTGCAACCTAGACCTTGCAGCAACCTAGCTTCAGTGATGCAGATTAGGGCAGTGCCTTAGAGCAGGGTGGGCAGACTCCTTGCAATAGGACACATAGGAGATACTCTAGGCTCATAGGCTGTATGGTCTCTGTACAAACTGTTCATCTTGTTGTTGTAACACAAAAGAATCCATGGGTCATATGGAAACAAATAGGCATGACTGTAGTTACATAAAAACAGGTGGTCTGCTCACAGACTTCAGTTTGCTGACCCTGCCTTAGCAGCCTAGTCAAAGCCACAGATACAGGGAATCAGATCCCCAAAGTGTCACACAGAGCCATCCTGTCAGCCTGAACTGCTACCTTCAAGATTAACTCGTGAAAAAAAAAATGAACTTCTGTCCTATTTCAGTCACTTTAGTTTAGGGGTTCTTTGTTGTAGCAGCTCAGCCATGACTTTGTCATGCAGAAATTGGAATTTACCGAGCACTGACTGTGCTCAGCATACAAAGAGGATTCCAAGGTAAATTGTCTAGTTCCTTGCCCAGACAGAGCATGCAGTCAGTCCTGTGTGAGAGCTGCTGGTAGAGTGAGGCTGAGCTGTAACCGAATAAGTAATAAGGAAAGTGGTAGGGGTAGGGGTGGGGAGAAGGGAGAAAATGCTGAGTGCCCAACATGTTACAGTTGTTTTATGTTAGTATATCACTGGAGGTTGGGAGAAGTCTGTTATGTTTCCATTCTAGAGATGAAAACAATGGGTTTCTAGAAGGTTATTGAAGTTTTCTGCTGGCAGAGATTAATTTAAACCTTTGACAAGTGTCCACTCCAGTTATAGATTTATTCATTTTGGACACTTTCAGACTGGTCTGAGTCCACTTCTTCTGGACCCAGTGGGCCCTTTCCATCCTCCCAAGCCCTCCCTCGTTGCCTTCATCAGATTCAATTAAAGTCAGCTCATAAGCAATTATTAAAACCAGGACCAGGGAGGCTAGAGGAATGAAGAAAAAAAAAAAAAAAGAATTAGAAAGGATTTCACCTTTAAAGGAAAAAGGTTTTTTTTTGCTGTTTTGTTTTGTTTTTAACAATGTTGGACTTTTCCTGAGCCCTGTGCTCCTACATAGTAGCTACAGTCAGGAATTCCCCTAAATTTTGTGTTCCTGGGTTGTCTAACCACAAAGGGCCTTCCTGCCCTTACATATTCTGAGATAAGATCTGTCTCCATCCTTCCTCAGGACAATTTCGTTCATGATGACTCCCTTGTTTACCTGCCTCTATAAATCCCAGGTCCCCTTCTTTTTCCTTGAGACAGTTCTCATTAATGAACATTCTCTGTGTTGCAATAATATGGATTAAACCACGTCCTTTATTGTCCAGCACGTTTTGTCATTCACAGTTTTGAACAGAATCAGGCCTTGCCTTTGAATCCTTTTTTATACTGTCCACATGCCGAGACTCTTCCACCCTTTGTGCTCTCTTCCTTACTTCTGATCTGGGGACACAACAGTGGGCCCAGCCCCTGGTTCTGTGCTCTGGACTCCTGTCCCCTGGTAACACAGTAAGTAATTGACTTTGTTTCTTCATGAATACTCATCTGACTTCTGGAAATGGCTTCTCTTGGTTTTCTTGTCTGACAATTTGGTGTTCTTTGTAAACAGATTAATGTAAATGTAACAGGTGTAATGTCATGAAACAAATCTTTTCTCTATTGGGTGAATGATAACAGAATCGGATTTGTTAGTCTTTTCCGTTTATCTAGTTGTCTGAGCTCAGATCAACTAAGAATTTGCACTCACTAGGAAGGGAATGGTTCCTTAAT
Organism: Enhydra lutris kenyoni; assembly: GCF_002288905.1. Lineage (NCBI taxonomy): Eukaryota > Metazoa > Chordata > Mammalia > Carnivora > Mustelidae > Enhydra > Enhydra lutris. The sequence continues at coordinate 23,883,460 of NW_019154109.1, read as the reverse complement.
ATTGACTGGTGAGTTTTCTATTTCTGTGTTTATGCTTGACCCATGGCTAAAATTTTGCACTTAAAGCTATATGCTTTTTCTCTGTGTGTGTCTGCATGTTTATATATCTGTAATTCACAAAAGCTTTTCCCTCTCATTGTGTGAGTATGGAATATTTTCCTACCTCTGGATTGTATGAACAAATCAAATTATAAAATCTCTTTTAGGAGTTTGATTCTGATAGACTTAGAGGTAAAATGTGCTTTGTTAAAAAGCATGTTAAAAAAAGAGGTATTGTTAATATAAAATAACTCAGAAGTGTTTTAAGAATTCAAGTTTACATTGTTTATGTAAATCTCTGGCAAACGAGGCTAGTTTAATAATTTTGTTTTAATAAAAACAGTTGTGTTTTCTCTGAATTATTAAATATAATAAAAGCATTCATTTTTATTCTACTTGGGTATGGGCTTCCAAAACTTCCAAGTTTAGCATTACTTCTGCTTTGTGTTTAAGATTATGAAAAAATATAAAGTTGCATGTAACCAAAGAGAATCATTGTTCTGAAACTTTATTTTATTATGTTTTGTAGTATAGAAACTGAAGATAATTTCCAAGATCTTTAGGCAACATAAAACCTTGGACTTCTACTAAATTGAGTTAATTAATGAATATTCACTGGATACATCCATCATGTCTAAGTATGTTAGAAAACTGAAACATTAATTACTACTCATAATTTTAGCTTTATATACATTTGCCTCTTATTTTTATATGGCGCAGGGAAGCTATATATCTTGGCTTTGTTAATGAGCATGTTCATTTTTTGCCACTTTGAGACACTGTGCTATGGAGGATGTGTATGTCTGTAGGAAGTTGTAAGCATCACTAATCTGCTGCAAAGTCTGGTATGTGAAAGATCGTTCACAGCTATCAGCCCTCTAATTTTTTCTGTGGAATACAAGTTACTGTGGTCAAACTTATTATCAGTATATGTGAATGAGATGACAGAGAGAAACAATTTTGTATGCAAGGTAGACAGGATGTGTGTTTTTTTTTTAAAGATTTTATTTATTTATTTGACAGACAGAGATCACAAGTAGGCAGAGAGGCAGGCAGAGAGAGAGAGGAGGAAGCAGGCTCCCTGCTGAGCAGAGAGCCCGATGTGGGGCTCGATCCCAGGACCCTGGGACCATGACATGAGCCGAAGGAAGAGGCTTTAACCCACTGAGCCACCCAGGCGCCCCCAGGATGTGTTTTTGCTAATGAAGAATGAGAGTTGTTTTGTCCTAAACTAAAATGACTGATGGTTGCAGAATGAGAAAGAAGGAAGAGGAGGACCCAATCTGAGTGGGTATAAAATCTTACAGAAGATTTGTGGAAAGGAATTTTTATTTGTGGTGGTCAAATCTCACCAAAATTTGGTGGGCAGATTTATAAGATTCAGTTATGCTGAAGCAAAACTAGAATTTGCTTTTATCTCTGTTAAAATACAAATTTTTCTCATATCATTGGTCTGCACTTAATATGAGGTTTTAAAATGCTGTTCTTTACTTTCTGTGTAATCTACCTAGATTCCGGGGTGCCTGGGTGGCTCAGTGGGTTAAAGCCTCTGCCTTCGTCTCAGGTCATGACCCCGGGGTCCTGGGATCGAGCCCCACATCGGGCTCTCTGCTCACATCGGGCTCTCTGCTCACATCGGGCTCTCTGTTCAGCAGGGAGCCTGCTTCCCTTCCTCTCTCTCTCTGCCTGCCTCTCTGCCTACTTGTGATCTCTGTCAAATAAATAAAATCTTTAAAAAAAAATCTACCTAGATTCCATCACCTTCTATATTTTTATGTTGTTTTTTATTATGTCCTTGATGGTTTAAGAAAACAAAACCTTCTCACTTAGGAAGGAGCTAAGGTTCTTTACAATGATACTAACTTCTATGTTTATTTTCATGTTTTATTGTTGCTTTGAGATGAGAAGCAAAATGTTGCATTGCAGGTACCCAGATCCAATTCCCATCTGAGATGTTCAGATCTCTTAACAACTTTTGCTTTTTGTTTTTCCAACATCCAATTTTAAGTGATATCTTTTGCACCTAAAACTGTCTTTGAGATTTCCCAGAGGGTCCTTGGAAAATCACAGAGGATTCATTCTTTCATCTTGTAAATGGAGAGGTACTAGAAATAATGCTTATTTGATACGATGTTATTGTTGAATTGCAAGCAAAGAGTTGTCAAATCAGAAGAGAGATGCTTAGGCCTTCCTAGGTTAAATTTGTATGGGTAATGTTAATAATACAAATATTTCAGAATTGCATGTCATATGGGAAGTCCCTAGAGATTTGTCAGTCCCTCCTGTCTACAATATGCTGGATTTATCAAAGTCCTGGTAATGCTTTGCCTTATAGTAGACAGCAGTGTAGCATTCAACATATTTTAGTATTTTTAAAAATGTTACCTTTGTTGCAACTTTATTTCTTTAATTTAAACCTAGCATCTTTTTAAAAAAAGGTTTTATTTATTTATTCAAGAGAGACAGGGAGAGAGGCAGAGGCAGAGGGAGAAGCAGGCTCCCCAAGGAGAAGAGAGCCCGATGTCAGACTCAGTCCCAGGACCCTGGGATCATGACCTGAGCTGAGGGCAGACGCTTAACCATCCGAGCCACCCAGGCACCCTAAATCTAGCATCTTTTAGGGTTGTAGTTTTCCAGTGGAGTTTTACTATCTATGGAGTTTTATTAACATCATTTATCTATGGAGTTTTATAAACTCCAAACCTTAATCAAACTCCATGATATATTCTTGGTATTTTCTACCTATATGCTTGATATCTTTGTGGTATATTATGACTTAGAATTACAATGATCAAGTATGATGTTTTTGCTTTGTGAAGATTATGTTCATCCATTTTTATAAATTATACATAATAACCACAAATTAAAAATAATGATCATTATATTCATAGATATTTTATCTTGTTTTGCACAGAAACAAACTCCACTGTCACTTGTGTTATTCCTACATGAACACCTATCAAATCTTTTACCCTTGAAAATCACAAGTAAGTGGTAAATATGCAAACTATGTCTGGTCTGGGTAGAGATTTAATCGTCCCCCCCGCACTCTTTCCTGGAAAAACCTATGTACCAAAAGTAGATTGAATCCTGTTACCTTGGTCAAATTGTCAATCTTTATTGACAATTTTTAATTTTTAATCCTTTTAGTTTTCTTCAACATCTGGCTAATATTCTCCAAACAAATTCTTCCAATTTTTCTTACTCCTACCCGGCTTAAAGTCACTCAGAAATAAAACCTGATTCCTGCCCAGATTCCTATCAAGATTCTAGGTGAGAACTGGCCCTTTCCCCTAGGATCTGAAGAAACCCTGCAACCTGGAGCCCAGAAACTTGGCATAAGCCTGCAAAGGCTCACCACCACAGGCAACCATTCATGGGCCAGAATTCTCCTTGGACAAGCTGCATCTGCACCACTAAGGAAGTCCAGCAAAATGTTGGGTCACCCATGCTCTTAAACAGGAGGTAGCCAACATAGTGGGTGACATCAGCAAGAACATCAACATCCAGACTGGAGAGCTTCAGGAAACTCAGAGTAGCACTGAATAACCAAGAACTTCCTCCACCAACCTCTTGGGATGTATTGGACTGCTAATCTTCAGAATTCAGTTTCTGGTTCTGTACCTTAATGTTAATATTTCCCTTTTTCATTTTAAGAATCCTCCTTTTAAGATACCTGGTCTCCAGAACGCCAAAACAACTGATCTCTGTCACCACTTCTCACCAGGCAGTTCATCTGGTTTTATAGGAACATGACTAACAAGACGCCTCATGAGACTTTCTTAGATCTTATGCCACCTTCTCGGAGATTTATGATCACCTTTGAGTTGTTCAGAAAGGAATGGTACTTGTCTTGAACAAATGAGGGGAACTGACAATGTTGAACTATTTCTGGGCCTTGTGCTCCTAGGAAGTTGTGACAGTTAAGAAATCCACCACCAGTTTGTGTCCCCAGAGCAGCTAACCAGAAAGGACCACCTACCCTTGCAGATTCCAAGATCCATCTCCATCCTCCCTCATGAATCCTGTCAGTCTCATAGATGACTCTCTTGAGTGTCTGCTTCTATAAGCCCTAGGCCTCCTTCCTTTTCTGTCAGTGGTTCCTCATTAATAAACATTGTCCTTATTGAAATATTCTGAATAAATCATATCCTTGATTGTCTGGTACATTTTGTCTTTCATAATTTTCACTGTTGAGTTCTATCAATTGCTTTGCCTCTCTGAGCCTCAATTTCCTCATCTGTCAAGGACTATTACTTCCACCTCTAAGAAGCGTGAAGATTAAATGAGAGGAAGCACAGGAAAGAACCTAACTAAGCACTAAGTAAGTGCTCAATAAATATTAGTCCTTCTCCTTAGAGGAAAACAATCCCAAAGCAATAGGCGACTAGAGTGGGAACTGGTTAAAAGATAGGGGTTAAGTCAGTGTGACTTTGTCTCTACAAATGGGAAAACAATTCAGAGCAGGTGCCTTGACATTGAAGGAAACAGCACAGGGCAGGAACACCATTTCATATGGGGCAGAAACTATAGCACTGATGTATGTTGGAAGCGTGTCTTCCTTCCCTGTAGGAGGTATACTGCATATTAGTGCTGAGATCTTTAGAAAAATAATTCACCTTTACAATCTAATAACAAGGAGTATCTCAAAGGGTAGTCCTCCTTCTACCTTGGAGTGGCTGGGTGGCTGGGTGCCTACATTGTGGGTTTGCCAACTATTTCCAGGGAGGTCCTGGTGGCTCTGTCTGGCAGGTGGAAGGACCACACATGTCGCTTGTATTCACATCTCAGGCCAGGAGAACATAGACCTAAAAACAGGTTAAGAGCAAAATTTCTGACAGCACTTACTGAATTTTTCCATAATTCTCCTAGTTCTTTGCAGAGCCCTTTCTAACACTGCTGGCAGGGAATGACAGCTTCTAAACATACTTCAAGATTACTGGAAAGAAGAAACACTGAAGAAACTAAGGACATTACATGGACATTTACAAGTGAGAGAACAAAGTCACTACTTGACAATTCAATTGGAAACTCAAATTGCAGCCGTTAGCATTCACGAAATACCAGTTTTAGATACACAAATGCAAAGTAATCAGAAAAACATTTGCTCCTGAAAAGTGATCACTGTGGTGCTTTGCATTAAACCGTAATCAACTTGAATGTAAAATGAGCAAATTCTAAGACCTGGAGATTTTAACCTCTGAAAAGAGAGACTGTATTTGGAGACCTTGACAAAATATGGCTCACTTATTTGCTGCTTTCTCTTACGGCTCTGTGGTCCTCAGTAAAGTTGTTTTTTTTCCACACTTCCAATTCTTCCCTCCCACCAACGCCTTTAAATATAAATCTTACCCCATCGGGGTCAAATTACCCAGTAAGTACAGGCATGCATAGTGCCGAAGTCCCACAAAACTCTTTTAATTTCCTTTAAAATCAGGGGAAAAAAAAAGAGAGAGAGAGAGGTGCCTGGGTGGCTCAGTCAGTTAAGCATCCAGCTCTTGATTTCAGCTCAGGTCATGATCTCAGAGTTGTGAGATCAAGTCCTATGTCAGGCTCCGCACTCATTGCAGAGTCTGCTTGGGATTCCCTCTCCCTCTCTGCCCCCTCTCCGTTCTCGTACGCGCACACGCACTCTCTCTCTCTAAAATAAATAAATAAAATCCCACCACGTTGGGCATAGAGAGTACTTAAAAATAAGGTGTTTGGGGGGCGCCTGGGTGGCTCAGTGGGTTAAGCCTCTGCCTTCAGCTCAGGTCATGATCCCAGGTCCTGGGATCGAGCCCCGCATCGGGCTCTCCACTCCGCAGGGAGCCTGCCTCCACCTCTCTCTCTCTGCCTGCCTCTCTGCCTACTTGTGATCTCTGTCTGTCAAATAAATAAATAAAATCTTTAAAAAAAATAAGGTGTTTTTAAGATTAAAAAATTTTTTTGAAGATTCATTCATCCATTTATTTATTTATTTTAGAGAGAGAGAGTGTAAGCAGGGGGGAAGGGGCAGGGAAGAGAGAGAATCCTCAAGCAGTCTCCCCTCTCAGTATGGAGCCTGATGTGGGACTTGATCTTATGACCCTGAGATCATGACTTCAGCTGAAATCTGGAGTCAGCTGTTTGGCTGATGGAGCCACCCAGTCACCCCACTTAAAAATAAAATCTTAAAAAAATGAAGACCAGAGAAGAACTGGGTAACTTGTCAATAACAAGGAGCTGGACATGTTGTAGAAAACTCTGACTCAGCTCCATCTGACATGGGGCCTTGGGTTCCAGATGCTTACTAGTGGTTGCCAACCACTGGGATGTTCAGAATTCAAGATGGAAATGAGCTTTGCAGGTAGAGGCAGCTCGGGGGTCTTGATAGTGGGTTGGGGGGGGCGGGTCCAGGGCTGGTCCCTGGATCTCGTAGTGCCCCCCGTAGGACAAGTGGCGGCCTTAGACCCTCTTTGATCCTCCTCCCAGGTCAGGAGCATCTCAGCTTCCAGAGGTTGGGTCACACAGTCGGCTTACTACCAGGGCCATTTCCGGGCTTCTCTTCCTTCCTTCTGGCTTCAGCTCAAACCCCCACCCCTTCTGAGACAGTCTTCTTCAAAGACCCCAGCCCAGCCTGGCCTTTCCCTTCACCATCTTCTTCCTTTGCTTCCAGAAATGGGGGACTCTTATGCTTTGTATTATGCAGGAAGAAAGATCAAACTCACATCCTTATGGGTTTCAGTTCTCAGAAATCCAAATGAACAGTGAAGAAAAGTATAGACTGTGCCTGACCATCATTTCCTCCATTTTTGATGCCCTGATCTGAAATCCCCTTTCCAGGCCTGAGGGGGCCTATGGTTCAAATGTACTAGTGGCCACCCAGCACAGGGACAGACAATCTGAGGCTCTCAAAGGTCTTAGATTCCCCTTTCTCTCTGGGTTTCAGGCGAATGCAAGCTCTTCTTGAGAACTGTTTTGCTGCCTGGCTGAGGAAGGTCATGCATTTGGAACAGTCCTCTTGGCACCGAACCACTCCTAGAGACTCTTCCAGCAGAGCCTGAGCGCTCAGAAACCTGTCAGCATTTGAACATGGATGTGTGAAGTCAATTAAGAATCAAGTGCAAATTCATGTCTTCTCTGGTTCTTTTTATGTGTGCTCTTTACAGCTTACCCACGAGACTGTAAATTCTTGGTGGGCAGGAATGAGCCTTTCATTTATTTTGTGCCAGAGGCCTCCTCTTTCTCTTGCTGGTGCTCAATATGTGTTTAGTAAGTATTTTATGTGGTAAGAGGGGAGGATGAACCAACTTTACATTTCTGCAACACCAGCTCAGGGCTATACCTTCTCTTGGATCTGAGCAACAGGCAAACAAAACACAGTGTATATAGGAAAACCCATTCCTAGCCAACCTAGTCCAAGTCTCTCTGCTCGGTGGAGATCATAGTCTCTTTATTGGAGCTGATGGCAGCTCTGAAAGAAAAGAAAAAATGGTTAACAGTTCTGGGTTTAAATTCCACCAAAAAAGAAAGAGAGAGAGGGAGAGAAGGAGAGAGACAAAGGAAGAAGAAAAGAAAAAAAGAAAAGAAAAGAAAAGAAAAGAAGAGAAAAAAGAAAAGAAAAGAAAAGAAAAGAAAAGAAAAGCAATCAAGCATTGGGTGCAAATAATGTGAGAAAAATAGCAGAGGACTTTTTAAGAAATGCACCCCTCCACTCGCTGTTCCCAACCAGGCTGTCTTCGTGCACATTAAGGTTGCTCCTTCTGATTGTGAGTGAGGTTATTAAGACTGACTGATCTCCTGTTTGGGCTTCCATGGAGATTCTGCTGCCTTGCACTAATTTGTGTTCCATCGAGCCCCAAATAAGTTTAGGGCACATGGCAAATTGGATTTCAGGAGACAATGGATCTTGGAACAGGCAAAACCCAAATAAATGATGTTTACTGCCCTAGAGATAGGATGTTGCTTTAGTCCTTGTATGCAGACTTGCTTACTTGAAGGGTGGCTTATCTCAGGGGGAAGGGTGAGAAATGGGGTGTGTGCCCTTATCTTGTGAGGGTGGGGCAGCCTGTTGGGCAGTCTCTCAAGAAAACCTGCTGCCTCACATCCTCGGACCCACCCGTTCTCCACATCCCCTCCTTGGCTCCTCAGTTATGTCTCCTTATTTCCATAGGTCCTTGGTATTAACAGGGTCAGTAAGACCCTACCAGCCTCAGAACTGATGGGGCTTAAGTTAAATACCCACAGAGCTGACCAACTAGCCTAGCCCAAAGCTACACAGAACTGATTTTTAAATCCTCAAGAATCAGAGCGATGGCTGTTGAACCACAGCAGTGGGGGCGAGATGGATGGGGCAGGAGGAGAGGTGGTAAATAATTAGGAGCATCTTGCTTAGAACTCAAATCCCTTTGCCAGCACTCATATCAGTTTCCCTCTTCTTAACACTTTGGCATTTGCTTGTTGGTTTGTTTGTTTAAAAATATTTTTAAATTTTTTTAAATATTTAAATATTTCTTAAATATTTAAATATTTAAATGTTTTTTAAAAGTAGGCTCCATGCCCAGTGCGGAGCCCAGTATGGAGCTTGAACCTGAGACCTTGAGATCAAGACCCGAGCTGAGATCAAGAGTCAGATGCTTAACTGACTGAGTCACCCTGGAGCCGCCTTTGGCATTATTTTTAAGCAAATAATATACGAATGGCACAAAAGAAGTAAAAATATTCAAAAAAGTTGGTGGTGAAAGGTGGGATTGTCTCCCATTCTTGCAGCCTTTTCCCATGGTGATGGCCATTACCCATTCCTCCTGGGTCCTCCCGATCTTGATCTATGCATATGCAAAAACACGTGTATATGCTTCTTATTCTCTAAAAATGCAAATGAACAAACTGTTTTACACTCTGATCTTCTTCATTTAACAGTATATGGTGTCCTGGAGATTAGTTCATGTCAATCCATACTGAACAATCTCATGATTTTCTTTAGCAGCCATGTAGTACACTGAATTCTAAAAATGCATCATAATTCTTTTTTTTTAAAGATTTTATTTATTTGACAGAGATCACAAATAGGCAGAGAGGCAGGCAGAAAGAGAGAGGAAGGGAAGCAGGCTCCCCGCTGAGCAGAGAGCCCGATGCGGGGCTCGATCCCAGGACCCTGAGATCATGACCTGAGCCGAAGGCAGAGGCTTTAACCCACTGAGCCACCCAGACGCCCCATCGTAATTCTTTTTAAAGTTCTCTATGAATTGTGAGATAGTTTCCAACAGGTTGCTTTTATAAACAATGCTATCAGGAATAACATATTATGTACATATCAACCACATGTATGTTGGTATATATGGAATAAAGTCCTAAAAGGAGCATTGTTGTATAAAAGGGTATATGCTTTACAATTTTGATAGATTTTGCCCAGGAGCTTTCAATAGAGATTTTTCACCATTTACATTCCCACCAGCTCTGTACTTGCTACTTTGTATGGTTGTACCTGCTACTCTGCATTGTTGCCAACATACTTTCAAACATTCTGACCTTCTATCATCTAAATGGTAAAAAAGGAAAATATTGCTTCAATTTTCATTTCTTCTATGAATGAGGTCAAGCAATTCATTTTCTAACTTATTAATACCTATAATATTTTCTTTTTTATGCTTTTTGGATGTTTTATTGTTCTTTTTTTACCTTCTTTTTTATATTTAAAAATATGTTATTTATTTATTTGAGAGAGAGAGAGAGCATGAACAGGGGAGATGGGCAGAGGGAGAGGGAGAAGCAGACTTCCCATTGAGCAGAGAGTCTGATGCGGGGCTCCATCCCAGTACCCTGGGAACATGACCTGAGCAGAAGGCAGATGCTTAACCAACTGAGTCACTCAGGTGTCCCTTTTCTTTATCTTCTTGATTTGGATTCTTTATTTTTATTATTGCACATTTATTAACATCACTTTTAAGGTATATTTTCTTTATTGTTAAACTGTTACATAAGCCTAACTTCTCTTCTTGTATATTAGTATAAATGTACATTTGCTGAACACTACTCATAGATTCAGACAATGATTTAATTATTGTTATTTTGTTGATGAAATGTGATTTCAGTTTTCTTCTTTGAACTATGTAAGAATTGTATAAGAGAAAGGCTTTCTTGTTCTTTCCAGTGCTGCTAATTGACTTCTATTCTATTTCATTGTAATCAGAAAATATTGACTTTCCTCATCGACGCTTTGGAATGTATGGAGACTTTCTTTGGTCCTAAAAAATAGTTAACTTTTAAAAACATTTCTTGGGATCTTGAAAAAAGTGATAGTCTCAGTTTTCACCACAGTTGTTCATGTGTTAGAATTCTGTATTATATATGGCTCATATAACTCTGAAAATTTAAACACACACACACACACACACACACACACACACACACACAATTGTTTTAGTCAGGGCTCTCTAGGGAAACAAAGAAAGAGAGAATTTTTTTTAAGAATCAGCTCATGTGAGTGTGGAGAGCTAGCAAATCCCAAATCTGCAGGGCAGAAGGAGGCTGGAGACACAGCCTGAGTCCAAGGGCTGCCTGGTGGCTGAATTCCTTTTTGGTCAGGGGAGGTCAATTTTTGTTCCATTATGGCCTTCAACTGATTAGATGAGACCCGCCCACATTTTGGAGGTTAATCTTTCCTCAAAGTCTACCAATTTCTATGTTAATCTCATTTGAAAAATACCTTCATAGAAACACCCAGAAGGTTTGACAAAAAATCTGGGCACCATGGCCCAGCCTAGGTGACACAGAAAAGTAATCAACACAAATATAAATGTATGTATTGGAGTTGTATATATTTTGTTTTAGCATTCACTTTTCTATCTATACCTTCATATGACACCAGTCTTCTATGTTTGCAAGAGTATCTTTATTATCTTTAATGAGTGAATAGCATTAGAGGACTTCTTTCTCCTCTTTCCTTCCTTCTTCCACATCAATTTCCATCGACTATATAATTTTTCTTAGTGTTTAACTTCCGGTTTTCCATATACTTACATATCTATGCCTTGGATTAGCAGCTTCTAATTACAAAAGATAAAATAATCAATTCTTACATTATCTCACACCATTTGTCCTCACTTCACCTCCTAAACTTTGCTAGTTGTTTCGCGCCTGCAGCTGTCAGGGTTTGGGACATTTCAGTTTGTTCTGTAACCCTGAGGTCAACATCTGGTTGGGACTCTAACTTAAAGTTAAGGATTCATTGCTCATGGCCAACTTTTGGGCCAGTTTTCCCATTTCTTTCTTTTTTTTTTTTTTTTTTTTTTCTCTTTTTTTTTTTTTTTTAATTTTATTTTTTATAAACATATATTTTTATCCCCAGGGGTACAGGTCTGTGAATCACCAGGTTTACACACTTCACAGCACTCATCATAGCACATACCCTCCCCAATGTCCATAATCCCACCCCCCCAACCCCCCCCCCCCCTTTCCCATTTATTTCTTAATTTCTCCTACAGTCCTCAAGAAGTACTCAAGGTAAGTATTATTTGAGTTCTAGCATGCTCCTAAGAGCTTTTCTTGCTGGCTTTATATCTGAACTAATTTTTACAGAGTATGAAATTCTTGGGTCACATTATTCCTCAAGGATTTTGAAAATACTTATTGCATACCTATACCTATTTTGTTTGTTTTTCCATTGCTCAGACCATTTATCTCTTAGTCTGCTCTTCATTCAACCCATTTTATTCTGTTTAGGGGATACGATCTTCTTCTAGCTGCCCTCACGCAGTCTTTATCTTTGGAGTCTTGTCATTTTATCAGATTATCTCTGCTGTTGGTCATGGGATGGTTTGTCCTTTCGACAGGTGGAGCCCAATTTTCTTTACCTATCGTACATTATTGTATTTTATTAACCATCCCTTTAACTGTACCTGTTTTTGTCCCTTTATTCGTTTGGGCCACAAATATGTGGAGCTGCCATTTTCTGGTCTCTCTGTTCCTCTTTAAGTATTTTATGGACTTTGATATCATTTTTAAAAATTTCCATTCCATGTAGTTTGCTGCTTCTCTGTCCTGCTTTTCATGTCATTGCTTTGTTTTCAACAGGGTTCCCCCCCCCCATTTGTGGTACTTCCAATTTGGTTTTCATCTTGTGATCGATTTTATTCTTTTTTTCCTTTGCCAGATCATATTTCATCCAGTTCTGCTTCTTGCCATGTTTCCTCTGAACTTCTCCACCTCTGCTCTGAAGTCTTGTTTTTATGGAGGCGATCACTTTGCTATCATTATTTTTGGTCAGATTTTTCCTCTGCTCTAGGACAACAGCTTTCTTGTACAAGTGCTTTTACTTTTCCTGTTGCCTTTACCTTTTTTTGTTTGTTTGTTTGTTTCCCTCCTCATAGTTCCTTGTGGTCTTGGAATTACTTCTTTAAGTTAATAATCATCTTTGAGTCGGTGGTGTCCTTTCAGGGCCAGCTGTTGGCAGAAGATTTGCGGCTGGGAGGGCCAGAGCTCCCTCCAGGCTGTGGGCATCTCCCTTCTGACAGCACCATGTCAGCGTGACCGCTTTCCTCCAGCCAAACTAGGTTGGCCCAGCAGGAAATTCCCAATTTAGAGTCTCTCTCTTTCCTCCTGCCATCCTGGTAGACTGCTTCTTGCAAACGTGGCAAGTCTGTGTGATTCCTCATTTAGCTCCACCTTTCCCACTTCTCAAGGCTTTGTACCAAAAAGAATCTATGGAAAATCCTACTGCCGCCCTGCGGTTTGCCCCTCGTGCTGGGTGCATGCTTTCAGAGCTCTTTCCTGCTGGTTTTGCCAAAAATCAAAAGCCCTGGGTGGCCCCTCTCAGGCCTTCACACACCCCTGTGAAACCTTTCCTGTAATTTGGGAACTTGCCTCTATATTGTGGTTTGGGTTAGTGTCTCCTAATTTTATCCATGAGGCAGAAATTCCCTTTTTTGTTTGCTTTTTCAAGGTTTCTTATGAAAAGAGGGGCGTGCCATCAAACTGGAAGTGTTCTTCATAGCAGACCTGTGTGTTTGGCCTCCAGAAGGGATGGGTCCCTGCCAGGCTCTGGGATCGTCCCAGTGATCTCTGCCTCTGGTACTCACAACTTGTGCGATTCCCTTTTTGAGCAGGGCAGGACCTAGGACTTGCTTCCACAAACATAACATGGCAAAGATGATACGATGCTATTTCCAAGATTATGTGACATAATATTGCAAACTGTCATGCCAGGAGACCCCGGCGGTGTTAGATGAAGAAAGAGACCATGTGCCAGAGGCCCACATGGCAAGGAACGGAGGATGGGTTCTAGCCGAAAACCCCCTAGGAACTGAGAGTAGCCATGGGTCAACAGCTGGCAAGGAACTGAGGCCCTCAGTCCTGTACCCCCAGAGGGACCTGCATCCTGCCAGCCACTACGGAACTTGAAAATGGCTCTTTCCTTAATCAAGCACTGAGATGAGCCCACACTCCTGGTGGGCACCTTGACAGCAACCTTGCTAAGGACTCAGCCAACCCATATCCAGATTTCTGACCCACGGAAACCGTGAGACAGTAAATGTGTGCTGTTCTCGCTGCTAAGCTTGTGGGGGGCCGCCATTACCCACGAGCGGATAACTGACACACCACGTCCAGTCTGCGTTGGAGAGAGCCCATGGCCGGCAGTCCTCTAGGGTCTGGAAGGGCGCCACACATCCGCCGGCATGAGGCTCATGGCTTAGTGCAGAGAACATCAGTCTTGTGGCGGACGGATGTGTGCTCAGATACCGGGCCCACTTGTGTGGTGCGGTCAGCACCTGTGTGGTCTGGGTTGAGTCGTTTCATCCACCTGAGTTTCAATTATACAGTGTTAACTGGACTAATAGTTCATGGGTGAGCAGGAAGCTTAAAAGAGACTAATAAGATGGGGGCCCTGGGTGGCTCAGTTGGTTGAGTGTCTGTCCTCGACTGAGGTCGTGATCTCGGGGTCCTGGGATCGAGACCCGCATCAGGCTCCCTGCTCAGCAGGGACTCTGCTTCTCCCTCTGCCCCTCCCCCTACTCATTCTCTCTCTCTCTCTCTCAAACAGGTAAAATTTTAAAAAGAGAAAGAGAGAGATTAATAAAATGAAATGCTGTACATCATTCCTAGCACAAAATAAGTGCTCATGAAGATCAGTCTTGCTGTCCCAGAAGCGCTGGGAATTAAAAGTTCCTGGTGGCCGCACACCCCCCCACCAGATTCCAGGGTTTGAGTTTTGTTTTTTTCCCTCAGGGAAGCTGCTCTAGTAGAAGGAGCACTGGACTGGGAGTCAGAATTGCTGGATTTCAATCCTCTCTGTGCTACTGCTAAGCTGGGTGACACTGGGAAGTCATTTCATCTCTCCGGGCCTATTTCTTCACCTGAAAAGCACCCTGCTTATGTCGTGAGGGTCCAGGGAATGGGTGTCTGTCAGACGCTTGTGAGCCATGATAGGGGACTCATGAGCATTAATAACAATATATTATAAAACCAGAATTAAACTCTTGGAGGGGGTGTTTATAAGGATGCTTCATGGCCTCGGTGGCTGACCCCGGACAGGAGCTTGCTCGCCCGGCGCACTCAGGAGGGGGCACAGGTGTGATCTGGTAGCTGAAAGCATGAGTTCTAGAGCAGGACCACTGGAGTTAAAATCCTCCCCTGCCACGGAGGGTTGAAGCCTAGGGAACTACTTACCTCTCTGGGCTTCTACCTCCTGAGCTGTAAAATGAGTGTAAAGAGTGACCACTGCTCCCCAGGTTGCTCTGAGCACCAAATGTGCCAACGTATTTGAGCACTCTGAATCCAGCATCTTAGAAAAATCTCCTCCAGAGTACGGGCTCACTGACTACCAGCTGCCATCATAATTCTCGAATACTCCTTTATCATTAGGGAGCGGATGATGTCAGTCAGTCCTGTTACTGTTATGTTTCTCTGTTTCTATGCTCTTGGTGGGGGAATGAAGTTTGGGTTTTATTCCAATTCGGCCATCTGGCACTTCCTGTTTGTCTCCTTGTGGGGATTCCACACAACTGATTAAGGGAGGGCTGATTTGGACCAAACCAAGTGTAATAAAGGACATCAAAAACGGCTTAAATTCAGTTTGTGACTGAGTCTGCTCTCTTGAAATAAGATATGGCTAACAAAAGATTAAAAATTAGGAGGGGGAAGAAGTTACAAAGATAAATGTGCTCCGCACCTTAAAAAAAAAAAAATTGACGTTCATTTTCTCAGGACAAAATGGCATAAATTTCCCCAAATATTTCGATTACATGAACTCACTCCCTTTATTGGAAGTGACTGGGTAACGAGATACTTAACTTCATTGAAAACAGATTCCCTTTAGAAGATAATTTCTTCGTTATCCTCAGAGGCTCTGGAATCTGCTGTTAGATTCAGAATTCAATTTTGAGTGACTTAAGGGAATAAAACCTTTACAACTTTTCTTTCTAAATTATGGAAGCTCAAAGACTGAACGCGCCCTTTAAACTAATCTGTTATTATAACATCTCACACTATAGCACACATTAGAAACAGATGATTTTTCAATAATTTAACATACTACTAATTTTTAGAAGAGTTTTCTAAAATCTTTCAGAAATTATGGTTTTATCTTTTGGTTTTCATGTAAGTACGTTCAGGTGGATTTACAAGTAGAATAAAATTGAAGACCATGAACGCTACTGGGTACCGACCAGGATGACTCGCTAAATCCCTCAGTAGCCTGTGAGGTAGGTATGAGTTCCTGTATTATATGAGGCTCTGATAGGTTATCCAGCATCATGGGGCTGGAGGTATCAAAACTCAGCTCGATTCAAATTCTAAGCCTTCGTTCTTTCTCCCATAGATGCCACCCATCCACCATCAAGCAACGTCTACCAATACTGCACCCCACTCCAGGACACTCCAGATGAATAGCCCAAGTCTAGAGGAGAAGAAGGGGCTTGTCTGGACCCCACTGTGAGCTGGCAGCTGGCGGGGGCTTATTCAGCAGCAGACAGATGTGGGCTGTCCTTCCTTCCCTGCACACTAGTGGCGTGAGTTTAGATCATCTCTTTAATCTCCTTGAGCTTCCATTTTCTTACCTGTCAAATGAGAACAAACTTACATCATCAGGATGTTCTGAGGGTTAAATGAGCTTATTATATGTCAAATACTTAGCACTAGTGTCTGGCACAGGGGACGTGGTCAGTTAAAGGTAGCTGTTTTCAGCGACGCAAGTAATCATAAGGGGAAATGGAACTTAGCCCCGTGAGTTCTGATAAAGGACTTGTTCTAATTTGTCATCACTCTGGCCCAGTTATATAAACATAGCAGCTTTATGACTGGTGTACTGTATCCTACTACATATTTCTTTAAACATATGAGCCTTCATTTAGGCTGCATTCACTTACAGGTAGAATGTGTCTCCATCTACCTGCCACGGACCATGCTGTCCTCCAGATACAGTCTGATGCTATTATTTCCTGGCACTGACCACTAAATTCCCGGCCTCTTGAGAAATTTGGAGTTAGGCTTTTGCTCTCTGCAGCCTCCTGGGACCCCACCCTGCTACTGTTCCCTCTGATGAGTCAGCCCTGGAGGTCCAGGCTCATTACTGATTCCCTGGGCTCTCTGGGAATCAGGGGCCCTATTAATTTGCCTGCAACCCAGCTGCCAGAGCCCGCCTGCTTTCTGGCCCTCGCTGCCCCCTATAGCTTTCTGATCATATCCCAGCAGCCCTTAATTGTCTACGGCTACCTGTCTTTCTTTTTCTCTGTGAGCCAAGCTCAACTGTGGATCGCTTTGTACTAATTGTTTATTTAACCCACCTCCCATTTGTCAGTGGGTTTCCCTCTGCACCATTCTTTCCTTCTGTGCTGGGACAGATGTACCCCCAAACCCTTATTGTTCTCCTGATCCCTCCTGTGCGTAGTCCCCCCACCCCCGCTGTATCCTTATCTTCCTCTGTCAGCTTTTCCTTACACAGCAGATTCTTACCTTGCTCCCTTCCACTTTCCTAAGTACCAACATTTGTTTAACCCTTCAAGAGCGGATGCTTCATTTACAAAACCATGCAGGTTTCTCCGTATTTTTCTCATGCTCCTGCTTCCATTCATCTGACCTTAGTTTGAAAAGAACTCTCTTGTTCCTCCTCAAGTGTGTCTTTAAAGGAGACTCCAGGACTATATGGCCCACATCTACTCCAGGCCAGGCACCCCTCCCCTCTCTCTCATCCCCCTCTATTCTTCGTCCTCACCAGGTTGCCATATTGCTCCTAAACCCGCTGGAGTACAAACTGTGGTGGTGATAAGGCACTCACTGCTCCGCGGTGCCCCCTCCATCTCTGGCAGGAAGCTCTGCTCACTCTTCAGCATGCATTTCCGTTTCAGGTCTTACTCTGCCATGAAATCTTCCCTGGCGCTCGGAGAATCACAAGGGTACGTTGTATTTGACCCTCGGATTTTGGTATTGGACGGATCATTTTGTATCATATTGTGTACTCTTTTCTATCGTGTTCTTTTCCTGCCTTACTTGTTTCGTATGTGCAGTTTTGCTCTCCTGACATGTGCTTTAGAGGACTTACAGGCAGAGCCACCAACGCTCAGACATCCTTCACACTTCTGTCTTCATCTACTAGATTCTTTCCTGGACATCAGAATGCCCCTAGGAACGTGCCTTCCAAAGACTCCCGGGGTTTTTCCCAGCCCAGCTGAATGAGAAACTCCAGGCGTGGGGACGTAACATCTGCCGTTTGAATAAGCTGTTAGGGGGGCTTATGAAATCACCCTAAGTTTGTTAACAACTATGTTTCGAGATGCCTCTGAAGCATCTTTACGATTTCTCTTCTTTTCCATTCTCACTGTCCTCGAAGCAAGGCCCCTGTCACCCAAAGCACACATGTACATACACGCACACGCTTCTTTCATTTTAATTTACTATATGAACACCAAACAAATATTATGACTACTTAGCACGGGCCAAACACTGTGGTAGATGTTGAGAGGAGCAGACCGCGACCTCTGTCCTTGAGGAGCCGACAATACAGAGAAGAAGGCACACAGAGGCGCCCCCCACTTAATGGGAGGCTATGAACAAAAGCGAGGCTGAAAAGCTAGTCGGCCTGGAGTTTGTGCCTGGAACTCAGGTGTTAGAGTGTAAGGGCTCTCTGTCCATGCCATCCCTGGAATGGCAGGCGTGCAGTTAACCTGTCTTCAGTTTAAGAGTGGGGGAGATGCGTCCAAGCAAGCAAGCAGACAGACAAAGGAAGGACATCAATGCTCGGTTATGTCCCATGGGACCAGCATTTCCTCCATGACCCAGGCCCCCTCCGTCCAAGAGTGCACGCCAACAGGCTTTCCTCAGGACACGGCACAACCAGCAGCTGCAGGTGTTACTACCGGCTGAGGCCTCTGAGCAGGTGCCTGGCCCCAGAAAGAACCGTCCTCGTCTGTACTCAGGACCAGGCTTGGGAGAGCCCGTCAAAACATGTGTCTCCAGAACAGGTTCCCGGGGCAGTGACAGTACTGATTCACGACAGCCCGTGGATACATGGGGGTTGGCGATTTCTACTGACCTCTTCAGCAGTCTCGTTGCTCGAAACAGAGCCTGTCATTTCAGAACATCTAACACTTGAAAACAGCTTTTACTGTGGCGGTGCCATGGCAACGAGGAAAGGCTCTCCCCCATTTGCGCCAAACAAGAGCAAGAGGTGTTGGACGAGCACGCAGAAACAGTCCGCGGTTCGCCACAGAGGACGTTCATATAAATTGGCAGGAGTCCCTTCTGCCCCTGCAAATTGACAGAGTTGATTTTCAGCCTCTGTGTCTTGTGCTGAGAGCCTTGAAACGTGGCGGGAGCACGAATTCAGGGCAGCTGGCTTTTCTTCCCCCATGTGTTCCCATGTGTCCGTCACGTGAACATTCTTTTCTGGTGATGTGGGGAATATTTATGCTAATGCCTTGGCTGTGGGTGATATTTTGATCAGACAAGTGCTCCTTAATCTCTGGGGCACTTTTCTAAGTCCTACTCATCACCTCTGCGGGCAGCAAACTCCTTTGGATCTGGGAGGTTTAGACCAGACCAGCGTTTTTCAAACCTGGTTGAACATTAGAAGAGCCTGGGGGTGGGGTGGGGGGGACTTGTAGAAAGTACGGATTCCAGAGACCCATCCTGACCTATTGATTCCAAGTTCCCCGATGCAGAGACCCAGCAAACTGGCTTTTTCAATGGCACCCTGGTGATTTCAATGTAGGCAGGCCTGTCCCTGGCACCGAGAACCACCAGCTCAGACACTCCCCAAGGCATTCTAGCTTTGCTATGTGTGGATTACCCCTTCCCTGCTCCTACCGCAGCCCACCACCACGACCGCACACAAAGAACCTGTCAGCCTCTTTCTTCAGTGACTCCTTGAGGCACTAGGAGGTCAGAGAGTTTTGTGGACTTTCAGCAAATGAGCTTTTTGCTCCAGGGTTGTCATTGCTGAGTAATGGTGGCTTCTTCCAGAATAATAGGGTGTCTTTGTCTAGCCCTTGAAGCTCATTTTCACTTGCACACACTTTCCTACAGACTGGAATCGTGAGCCATTTCTGTCTGTCCGGCTGTGTGAGTTGGGATCCGCAGCGGGGGCAAACATGAGAATGAGGTTGACCTGGGGACATCGGCAGCAACAAAATCAGACAAGGGCTGAGAAGCATCGTTCTGTCTATAAATCCTCCAGGCCAGTGTTTCCTGCTGAGGCAAGCTATCTCGTAGGCATCCAAGAGACTGAGATGTATGCCAGGTGAGAAAGAAGAGTTGGCTGATTTCCTATCCGTGGATGGATGAGCAGCGTAGCGGGGGCAGGAGAGCAAAGTGGCTCAGGGGCGCCTGGGTGGCTCAGCTGGTTGAGCAACTGCCTTCAGCTCAAGTCATGATTTTGGGGTCCTGGGATCGAGTCCTGCATCGGGCTCCGTGCTCAGCAGGGAGTCTGCTTCTCCCTCTGCCTCTGTCTGCTGCTTCCCCTGCTTGTGCTCTCTCTTGCTCACTCTCTCTCCCTCTCTCTCCCTCTCTCAAATAAATAAATAATATCTTAAAAAAAAAAAAAAGGAGGACAGAATGGTTCAGACCAGGGCCCCTGAGGCAAGACAGTCCTGCCCTCAAATCCTGCATCGCTCCCTTACCAGACTGACTGGCTTAGAAAATTCTCTAGGGACTGATTTTCCCATCATAAAATATGGATGATAACAGTCCTATGGCACAGGGTTATTTTAGAGGTTAAATTTAAAAACCTGTTAAAGCCCTCTAGCATCTAGAAGGCCTGGCATACAATCGGTGTTCAGAACATGCAATCATAAAGCTAATACGAGTCCTATCTAAAGATAAACTACAGTGTAATTAGTTTTAATATCTGTCACAGATCTCCTTACAGTGCTCCTCGGAGCGACCTCATCGGCCGTGTCTGTCAGTTACTGGCCTCCTGTCTCGTGGATGGACCTGGAAAAACCCATCCTACCCTCTCTCTTTTTCATTCCTCAAGAAGCCCACACCCTTCGCTCTGTTTACCACATTGTTGGTTTGGCTCTACCTGTCTGAGAACCCGCCCCTCTCCTGAACACACCCTTGGCACCTTGATTGCCTTGAGGTATTTGCCAACTCTCCCTCAGAAATCATCTCCTACGAGCCATTGCTTGCTTCCCTTCTGCCAAAGCGGGCTTTCTTTTCATTGATTTGAACTAGGTTTCACTTTTTAAGCGCGGCCTCTGCTGGCATTGTTAGCTTATAGGATTGCCATGACAACGAAATGAAATGATGTTCAAACGTACTTAGCACAGTTCCCAGCGTGTGGTGGCACTCAAAACACGTTACCGATTTTCATTATTGGACCCAGGGAGCCGGGGGCAAGGTCTTGGTCTCTGGTTGTCCATAAAGGTCTGCCATTCTTTGCAAAGCTGCCTCAGCTCTCCGCTCTTCTTTGATGGAAGCATTTTTGCCTTTTTGAACTTACCAACTTGCAGAAATTTTATGCCCTTGACTTGTCCACACATCCTCTTTTCAAAAACTTCATTTTTTTCCATTTTTAATTATAGTCTTAAAATTTATATATATTTTTATACAATTCAAAGAATTCAAAAAATATATATAAAGCTAAAAACTGATCTCTCTCCCATTTGACAGTTTAATATGTAAACTTCCAAACTTTTCTCTATGATATATTTAGACAACATATGGGACTTCCTATTTCTTTTCTTTTTACTTTCTTTCCGAAGGTGGGCTCACACTCGATGTAGTTCCCATGACTTGTTTTCTCTACTGGCTTGTTTTTGTTTTTTCTTGCTCAATAGATACTGTGAATATTCTTCCATGTTGTGAAATACTCATTTTTAGACAAGGCTGCATGGAATTTTAGAGTATTGTTTCCAGATTTTTCTTTTGCAATGGATTCTGTCTGGTTTCAATATTGATAATGTTTTTACTAGAGCACTCCACCTTAAACATGAATTTTGAGCTTGTTCTGGAATTCTAGGACCTGAGGGGCTCCTTGCTGGTGGTGAGAAACAATGAAGGCATCACAATGCTATGAGAGGGAAATAAAGACTTCATGTGCACGCAGCCGTCAAATCTAGTTTAAAATGATAAAACTGAAATCTTGGTCTTGGTGCACTGATTGAGAATAGATAAGAATTAACCTATTTTAGAGATGGGAAAGATGAGGTAAGGGACAGATCATAATCACTTTACACCTGTACAGTTCTGATTAAACCCAAAGGCTCAGCCGGACTGTTTTTTCGTCGAGAAACTTTGTTCTCTTTCTTCTAGAATGCTGATCTCAGGAAATACACCAACAAGAGGGGCAGCCAGTCAACATTAAGTTAAAAAGAAAAATCCCCGGGAGACAAAGCCTCCCCACCGCCCCAGTGACCTTTTTATCAGTGAGATGTGTAAAGTTACTGTTCTCTGGGACTGTTGGTTGACCCTGAACAAGGAGACATTCACAGGGAGGGAAAGACTCAGGCGGACAAGTTCCTGGCCCGTCAGGAACTCCAGCCACCCACACGAATTTACCAGTGTTTCCATGAGCACCTGCTCCTGGTCAGATGAGGGAGCCACACTTGGGAAACAAGGCAGACACAGATGCGACCCCAAAGGAGCTCCCGGGTCATCGGGACAGAGGCTGCAAGCCCTGCCTTCCAAGGGGGAGAGCTATAGGCAGTCATGGAATTTGTACAAAGTGCTTCTGATAAATTAATCTGAAGAGTTGCCCCCTGAGAGGCAGGCTGAGTTCTGTTTAGGGAGCACATATTGCTCTGCCTGAGAAGTGAGGTGTAGGGCATGTAAACCAACAGGAGGGTCTGGCTGGCATCACAGAATAAAGCAAGACAAATCAGGCCCTCTGGTCGGCCTCATATTGACTAAGTGAATTCCTAACAGACATAGTCCATCTGCGATCTGCAAGCGTCTTTACTCAGCCTGAAAGGAGGCACTGAAACGCAGGAGATACCCCCACGTGACTACTCTCATGTAGTAGTCTACATGAGAGTCCAGGCTGGAGCTCCAGCTCCAGTCCAGGCTGGAGGACGGATGGTGGATGGCAGGTGTATGTATATATGTATACGTATTTATGTATGCCTATACCCATAACCTTTATTTTTTTTAAATATTTTATTTATTTGACAGACAGAGATCACAAGTAGGCAGGGAGGTAGGCTGAGAGAGGAGGAAGCAGGCTCCCCGCTGAGCAGAGAGCCCAATGTGGGGCTCGATCCCAGGACCCTGGGATCATGACCTGAGCTGAAGGCAGAGGCTTTAACCTTCTGAGCCACCCAGGCGCCCCTACCCATAGCCTTTATATCTAAATCTATATGAACCCAAAGCCAGCTTCTTTGGTCTCTGCATAGAGAGTGGTCCCAACTCCACTAACTTGCTCAATGACCTTAGTCAAGTCACAAATCTCTCCAGGCCTGAGTTCAGTTTTCTGCACAGTGGGTATGAAAAATGTCTCTTCTGAACAGAGTTCTTGGGGGGTGGAGGACGGGAAAATAAAGCCTCAGAGTAAATCTAAAGTGGGATCTTTCTTACTGCTCTCTATGTCCCGGTGCCTGCTAGCACAGTGTCGGGTGCACAGCCGGTACCAAGGGTAGATAATCGGTATGGCTCTGGGGACCCCAGCAGCTCCGCCAACACCCTCATACCAGCCATGCCCATTCTGAAATATCTGTATAGGTGCTATCTCTCCTGCAGGGCATCATTCTGGATTTTGTAGAAATGGTTGCCTAAATCCCTGGCATGAGATATGGAGCACAGAGAACATGACCATCTTTTCCATTACCAAGAATTACTTGGTCCCTCTCTGCCTCCACATTCTTTCCTTCTCTTTCCTCCTTCTGCCTACATCTTCATTCCTTCCTGAAGTCTATTGCTCATTTTCAAAAATACCCAGTGGACAGCCAAATCATACAGAACATCTGCTTTCATAAAGAAGGAACACACTCAAGTGTCTCCAGACCTCACTTAATGGTTCTAGGATTCCCTGCTGTTTTACCCTTTCTGTTTCTATTCCAGCCTCCCCACTGGCAGCCAGGTTCGAATTGAGTCTTCTGGTTTTTATTCTCTAGCATCTTTGACCCATCTCCTTCCCCAGGGCCGGGAGGAAAAACAAGGGGTCTTCAGGCATGGCCCCAGACCTCAAGGAGCTCAGGATCTCTAACAGCATCTTCACAGAGCATGGTCGCAGAGTGGGTCCCATCTGTGCAAGCCACCATAGTGGGGGGGAGCTTCACAAGCAAGCAGAGATGCTTCTGGAGGGATGGATGGAGTTACTTACTGCGTCGGTAGAGTTGGCATTGGGGTATTAGAGGGCACAGAGCTGGGCCTCTGTGGTGGGAGTGGGCAGAGCGTTCTAGCTTTGTGCAGGAGGTGGGGCTAAGGCTTGCCTCTGGGGTTGAAGAACCCCATCTCGGCTTGGGGGCAGGACCCATCCCCAGCTCCTAGTGGATACCTTGTCTTCACCACAGGGAGGTTAAGTGTGGGCCAAATCTCCCCGAAAGCAATATTCTGGAAACTCACCTGGACTGGAAATGTAGTTTTAGACAAGAAAATGGTCTCAGAGCCATGTCTCCTCTTTCCCCAACCTGCAGGGTAGAGGTGTGGGAAGTTCCCAGGGAGGGACAAGCTGCCTTCAGGGCAATTTCGGGAGAGCAGAAGGAGTCTGAATGGTCACCCAGATCCTCTCCTTGTGAAGAGCACCAAGAATCAGAGCCCAGTTTCTCCTCACTTGGGGTGGAGCCGTGAGAGTGCATCTTATAGGATGAGCCCAGGAAGGCAGCCACGAAGTGTCTCTGAGTTCTTCCTCCATGTTGAGACCCTTATAGCTCCAGAGTGAGAGAAGGTTCCCTGCAGAGAGGACAAACAGCAGGATGTGCCCAAGCTAACTTTTCAACAAAATCGAGAGTCGAGAATCAGAGCCACTCTGTTGGTTAGGGAATGAGGAACTTACTCACTAGAGGATTAGCTCTTCCACACGTGTGGAAAAGCACAGGGAAGTAAAGGTCTGAAAAGGGGATTTGGAAGTCCAGAGGAAAATTATTAATCAGCCCTCCTGGGCTGTCCTTGTGAATGGACTAGTCAGAGCTTGCAGAGCAATGTTGATGATAGGCACACCCAGGTCATGCAGTGGGACCACAAGAGGGGTCTTCTTGTATCCGTGAAAGGTCTGAAAGGCGGTCTTCTTATATCTGTGAATTCACAACCCGATGGTGGGCCTGGGTTTCTGTTGGTCAGTGGGATGGAAGTTGGGAGGAAGAGCAGGGCACACTGGGTTTCATCCATGTCTCTACACCCATCCATCTCACAATAACCTTTGGAGCAAAATGGCTGTGGCTACACTTCTGCCTTGCAAATGTGTAAATTCTCTTTTGACCACCTACAGAGATGAGGTCTGGGGAAGATAATTCCAGTTTAACCAAGGTGACACAGGATTAAACCACTGCAGCCTGTCGATGTTCTAGGCACTGGGTGTGAAGGCAGAATTCCAGGGGGCATGAGACATTAAAATGTGTGGAGCAGGGAGCCTGGTTGGCTCAGTCAGTAGAGCATGCAGCTCTTGATCTCAGGGTCATGAGTTCAAGCCCCATGTGGGGCATAGAGCCTACTTTTAAAAAAATGAAATAAAGACATTTTTAAAAAATTGTATGAGGTCACAGAATCTAGCAACGTAATGATACCTTTTGGGAATCTAAAAATGGTTCAGCATGATTGGATCATAGAGAGCAAAATGATGAGGGTGACGAGGGGGTGAGAGATGGATTGGGGCCTGGGGCCACGTTATTCTGTGATGTATATCGCAGTAGGACTTTTAGGTTTTATCTTATGAGAAAGTACCACTTTAAAGAGTTGTAAGCAGGGGACTGAAGATGAGCACATTTGCATTTTAGACTCTGATTGTATGCGATATTGGTTCAGAGGGGCAAACCTAGTGGCAGGAGCCACGGGAGGCTGCTATAGTGGCTTAGAGCCAAGAGAGACATGAACTTATGTCTGTGGGATCTGGAGAAGCAGATCAATGGAAGGGGTATTGAGGAGAGAGAAATGTTGAATCCTGGAGCTTGACTGGACATGGGAGTGGTGAGAGAGAAAGCAAGGAGTCCAAGGTGACTCTAAAATGTTTTACTGGGACAACTGAAGCAATGATAGTGCTGTTCATTGAGATAAGGGGACCTGGAGGGTGTCAGATAGGAAGAGAATGAGTTCCATTTGGGGCATGTTGCTTTACAGATGTTTGCTGGATTTATGGGTCTGGAGCTTGGCGAGGAGTCTGACTTGAAGATCTAGATGTTGGGGCATCAGCATATTCCAGAGTTCTTAACTTCATGTGTTCATGGACCCCTTAGAGAATAGGAGGAAAGCTATTTTCATCATAAAAATGCACATGTATACAAATATCTACATATACTTTCAGGGGATACACAGATCACTTGCAGTCCAACTGTAGACCCTTTAGGGACCAAACTGTGTTCATGGAATCTGGATGAAGCAAGACAAGGAGATGGGAATAAAGTCTTTGGGAGAATAAGGAGGAGGAGCCCTAGATGGGGGAGCAAAACCATCCATCAAGTAGTGTGCAGAGGTAAAAGTCAAGGTAAAACAATTCAAGGAGAACATGGTACCATCATAAAACTATAGAAAAGGTAAGTGAAAAAAAAATCATTCAGTTTAGCAAAAGGGAGAAATTTAAATGTGGAAGAGCAGGGGCCACTAGACCATGTATAGGCAGATAGGAAATGAGGGGACAGTTGAAGGAGAGGTGATCCCAGCCCAGGTGGAGGACTGAACGTTAGATAATGTGGCAGCAAAGAAGGAGGTATACATGCAGAAAATGAACTGAGTGGAGAAGAGGGAAGCAGGAACTGGGGGGAATTCGAGGTGCTGTCTTCTGGCTCTTCTCTGCCTCAAGAAGGGGACGAGGCCAGGTGATGGGAGGGTCCCCTGGCTATAACTTTGACTTCAGGCTTCCTGGAAAGTGGGACAAAATTGTACTAGGGAACACTATATGGTCCTTTCCGTTCAAAAGAAATGGTTATTTCAACATTTTATTTATTTCAAATGTATCTTCAACACAGAGGGCACTTTGAGCCCCTCTCCACTCCGGTAACAAACAGCTTGTTTCCTGGATCTCTGAGTCTGTTTCTGTTTTGTTTTGTTTTGTTTGTTTTGTTCATTAGAGATATGAAGACATAGAGTGACATCTTAATGACACAGACAAGGGCAGGTTGGAGATGTTTACACTCTCCTGAGCAGGGGAGCACAGGGAACAAAAAGACGCTGAAAGTTACTTGCCAAAAGCCAGTAGGGTAAGGGTCTTCATTTCACTGAT
Source organism: Enhydra lutris kenyoni (assembly GCF_002288905.1). Lineage (NCBI taxonomy): Eukaryota > Metazoa > Chordata > Mammalia > Carnivora > Mustelidae > Enhydra > Enhydra lutris. The sequence goes on along the minus strand of NW_019154109.1, from coordinate 23,856,663 downwards.
GTTATCATGATTATAACTCCTCCTGTTAACTTTTACTGATACACAGGAGGAGAGTCCCCAGAATATTTAACTATGAAGTTCCGTTTCAATGTTTCTTATTTTGAAACACAAATGATACAAGAATAAAGAACATTTCCTACCTGCACGTTTGAAAGAAAATTGTCCATCTGTTGCCATCACATCTAATTACTCTAGTATCTCCCACAGATGAGCATACTCTATAAGACCTTAATTCAATCATCAAAAGAAGGGAAATAACAATAATATATTACCATCCAGCCCTCAGATTCCCAGTTGCTCAGTAATGTCGTTTACAGAGAAAGGGTCCAGTTTAGAATTACACCTGGCATTTGATTGTCTTGTTTTTTAGCTTTCTGTCTAGAACAGTTCTTTAGCCTTTTCTTGACGTTCAGCTTCTTAAATTTTTGAAAGAATAAGCCAGTCATGGCAAGACCTTCAATTTGGGTTTGATGATTTTTCACACCTAGATTCAGGTTCTGCATCTTTGATAGGAATACCACGGAAGTGATGCTGTGGTCTTCATACTGAATCTTTCTATCCAGTGGCACATAATTTTTATCTATTCCATTGCTAATGAGTTACTTTGATCATTGATTAAGGTAGCTTCTGCCAGACTTCTCCATGGAGAAGTTTCGCTTTCCCCCTTTTTAACTTATCAAGAATTTTGAAAGGACAAACTATGAAATCATGTTAATATCTCATTTCACGTCATCTTTCAAAGTATCTATTTGTATCTGTACGTGTTCATAGAAGCCTATGGTATTCAATCAGTTATAATCCATCATTACCCATCTTTATTTTGATGTTCAAATTGTCCTAATTTTGAGTGGTGCAAATCCCTTCAAGCAGGCTTCTGTATCCTTTTGTCATGTCTTCATTGTTTTGGTTCCTTTTGGTTGAGAAGGGTTTTTAGAAGTCAAGTTCTGGGAGAGCACCCGAGTGGCTCAGTTGGTTAAACATCTGACTTTTGATTTCAGCTCAGGTCTTGATCTCAGGGTTGTGAGTTCAAACCCCATGTTGGGTTCCACACTGGGCATGGAGCCTACTTAAAGGAAGGAGGAGGAGGAGGAGGAGGAGGAGGAGGAGGAGGAGGAGGAGGATTTACTTTATTTCCATTAATTAAAATACTTGAGTTCATCCTGATAACTCTAATTCCCATCAAACACTATTGAGCTGATTCTAGTCTCCTTCCTTCCAGTACCTGTAACTCTCTCCTTCAACAGTGAAAACCTGGCTCCCATGACCTTTGATATACTTACTTATTTCATCAACTCCCTTTCTTATATCAGTTTTCCAACTCTGCTACCCCCTTTCCCATAGTGACATCCTCTTCACCCCATCTGAGTTCTAAAACTCTGTGCCAGACTACCCCCTCTTTAGATACCCTCCTCACCATTTGGGGTCTATGATATCCCATGCCGGGTCCCCTCCCTACATGGTTATTGACCTCATCTTGACTTTGCTGAGGCTGCTCCCAAGCATAGAGATGTCTTCCTTACTCGTTTTGGGTTCAGACACTCCATACCAGATGCATCTTCTGGGAGGCCCCCTTCCCTGTCTGGGCTCTGATTCTTCATGCCAGCCCCTCCCTCACCATATTGACATGCTAACCTCACCCACTTGGACTCTGGACTTCAATACTAGACTGTTCCCTTGTCCTTCATGCAGACGGCTTCCCATCCTACTTTGGCTCTGAACCCCTAAGCCAAGTATCTGGAGACTGTTCTCAATGGTTTTAAACTTTGGCACAAGGCCACCTCCTGACAACCTACATATACCCAGCCTCCTCCAGGCACAGGTGCCCTTGTCACCATACTCAGGCCCTGCCACTCCATGCGAAGCTGCTCTTCTGCATTGATATCCTCCTCTTTCTTCTTGGGTTCTGATCCTTCATGGCAGGTGATCCCCATGCATGAATGCCCTTCTCATCCTACTTGAGCTTCCACACCCCATGCTGGTACACTCCCCTGCAGGACACCTTGTTTGAGATTGACACCGCACTCTGGATCTCTGAAGTCTACCCCTTAAGCCCCATCAGCACGAATGCCTACCTTGTTCTGTTCCACTGAGTGGCATCCAGGACATTAGTACTGAATTTGGCGGCGGGGGGGGGGGGGGCGGCGGACAAAGAGGAATAGTTAGAGGAACACTAACTACTAAGTTTTATATACAAAATTTCTGTCTAACCACTAGGGATATAACTTATAAAACATGCTTGTTATAAGAAATGGTGTTTATTGGGGTGCCCGGGTGGCCTAGTGGGTTAAGCCTCTGCCTTTGGCTCAGGTCATGATCTCAGGGTCCTGGGATAGAGCTCGGCAGGGAGCTTGCTCCCCCCTCTTTCTCTGCCTGCCTCTCTGCCTACTTGTGATCTCTCTCTCTCTGTGTGTCAAATAAATAAATAAATAAAATCTTTTAAAAAAAAAAGAAGATTCTCTCTCTCCCTTAAAAAAAAAAGGAAATGGTGTTTATTCACTTAATCACTTAATCAGTTGTAGAATAAGGTGGTTTGAAGACTGAACTTGCTCCTTATAACTGTGTATAAACTCACCAGCTCTGTTTTAACTAATAACCCATCACTATAGCTGTACTGTGTAAGGTCTCTTGAGAACCAGCAACCCCTGCCTCCATGTTCTTTGCAGTCCAGCTGGTATGTCCAGCCGATTCAGAGCTAAAGACTATCTAAAGCCTCATTCTGCATAGTCCAATCAGAGTTGATGATTCTTCTACCATTAAAAATTAAAATAAGGGCACCCGGGTGGCTCAGTCGGTTAACTGTCTGTCTTCTGCTCAGGTCATGTTCCCAGGGTTCTGGGATCATGGCTCTCTGCATCAGGCTCTCTGCTCAGGAGGAAGCCTGCTTCTCCCTCTGCCTGCCACTCCCCCTGCTTGTGCGCTCTCTCTCTGCCAAAGAAATAATCTTTTTAAAAATTAACGTAAGAATCTTGCTTAGGCTCATACTTTCACAACTGTCTTCATACGTCTCTAGAGTTTGGGGAATGTGCCTTAGGGGCCTGGGGAGGATATCTCATCTTGAAGCAAATTTCTGGTATTTTTTTTTAATTTTATTTTTAAGATTTTATTTATGTATTTGAGAGAGAATGAGTGAGAGAGCGCATGAGAGAGGAGATCAGAGGGAGAAGCAGACTCCCCAAGGAGCTGGGAGCCCGATGCAGGACTCGATCCTGGAAGTCCTGGATCATGACCTGAGCCAAAGGCAGTCGCTCAACCAACTGAGCCACCCAGGCACCCCGAATTTCTGGTATTTTTTTTTAAATCTGTTTTTCACCTTGGGATTCTAGGGGGCAGTCCCTTTGAGGAGAGCGTTCTGTGCCTCATCCCCCTCCTGACATCCTTCACACACACACACACACACACACACACACACACACACACGGAAAGAAAGTCACTGTCCTAACTAAAGTCACTCTTCCCAGTTTAAATGTGTAGCTCTCATGTGGAGTTACTTTTTAAACTTTAGTAGACGTGTTTCAAGCTTTGGTTTCAATATGTTTCAGATATTTTGCTGCAGAGCTGAAGTTCTCTTAAGTGAATGGTCATGTGTATATGGTAGCTATTGTCACAAACATGTGTGTAACTAATTGCTCTCAAATTTGTAGGACGACAACCATTTATCCTCATCAGTCTGCATGTTGTGGCTGATCTAGGCTGCACTCAGCTGGGTGACTATGTCAGACTGGGTTGGCCTGATTCACAGCGGGGATCCAATGGGTCAACCTGGTCTGTTGTGTGCCGTCTTCCTGGGATCAGTGGGCTGGTCTGGGACCCGTCTGAGCAGGTTCTTCTCCTACCTCGAGGCAGGAAGCCTTAGCTTGCAAGGGCTTTTCAAGTCCTTCCACACTTATGTCTGCCCGAGAGGACACAGACGGGGACCGTGGGTGCATGGAGGGGTAGAGAATGGGACTTTTTACTCAACCTACGGCAGAATGCCACAACAAGAGCAGGAATAGAAAAGGGTGCTGACTACCAGAGTTTAACAATTTTACCTAGAATGTTGGCTGCTTTAGATTCGTCTTTATCTTCTCTAATTTCTCCTTGTTTGAACTAGTTGGAACTCCCTTGGTCATTGGGCTTTCTTCTTCCTGGGGGCCTCTCCCTTTTCGGGGGCAACGCAGCACATCAGACCAGTGCTGGGTAAGTACTGAAATGAATCAGTGAGGGAATGAATGATACCATCACTTCATTCCAGCCCTCCTTTCAAGTATAGGTCCTGAGGCTCTCACCGTTATATTTCTCCAGAGGTTAAAATTAGGGATCTACCTGCTGTAGTATTTCCATTTTCATTTTCAATCCCTACATTCTAGGTTTCCTAGGGCACTGCCAAATAATGATTCTTCAGCGTTCTAAGACAACCGAGATTTCTTCCAAATTTTGAGTTTACGAATCTTATGGGCATGTGTGTGTGGGGGTGTGTGTGTGTGTGTGTGTGTGTGTATGTGTATATGTATAGGACAATTGTCCCTGTTTTAAATCACTTGTTATTTTTCAAGAAAATTTTACTAATATTTTAAATTAATTTTGATGGGAGGAGATAAGAGCATTCTGTGTATTGTGTCATTGCTTATTAGAATAATGGTTATCATTTATGAAGCACCTCTATGTGCTGGGCTTACCTTAGCTTTACTCTCCAAGACAATCAAACAAAGTAGGTATTATTTAATTTCCTCATTTAATGGTAGAGGAAAGAGATGTTTAGGAAAGTTAAGTAAATTAGTCAAGGTCAAACAGATTGATCTGGACTCGGGTCGAACCAGCTACGCAGGCAGCACTCTGTCCAATACACCATGTTGTCTTGATTTCTTCACTGGGTTGGCCTCATGGGTACCTCCCACCCCACCACCCTCCTTGCACCTTTTCCTGGAGGAAACGTCATACTCAGGGAATACAATGCATGCTCTGCTGAGTGGTTTGATAAAGACAACAGCAATAACAATGACAAGAAACCTGTTTGTAAATTGTCTCCACTAAGCAAAGGGACGTTCCTTTCCCTCTACCAAGAGCAGGGGAGAGGAAAAAAGGGCTTATGCTCTGGAATGAAATATTTAGGTCAGATACAAGAGAGGACTTCCTCCCGGGTTCATTAAAAACTGTCCTGAGATCGCTGGAAAGTTGGCAAATATTTTCATTGGAAAGAGGCATTTCAAACCTTCTCCTTTCTTCTCTCCTTCTTCTTTCTCTTTCCATGGAAACTTTGTTTCCAAATAAAATCTCAAACGTAATTCCACCCTTCGATTCCCTCACTTAACAAATACTGAGTACCGACTGTGTGCCAGATACGGTGTGATGTTGAGGACACGGTGGTGAATGCAAGACACAGACCCCACACACAGTCCTCAAGTTCTACTAGGAATTTCCACTCGGGTTGAAAGGACAGGGTTCTCAGAGCTGTCCCCACCTGTCCCTCTGAGCAACCACACCCTGCAGAACAGCAGGCCCTCTTTGCTCCCGGCCCTGAAGGCCTTTCGAAGGGAAGGGGACACCAGCCCTAATCTCCCCCTCCCTGGCCAGCATCTTCCGTTGAGGAAGCCAGGAAAGGGACGTTTAGTCTGGGACGCGCACAGATGTTTCTGCTGGGGATTGTTGTTTAGAACAGCGCTTCCTGGAAGCACGAGGGGCGCCCCGATTTCTTGCAGTCTCTCCTCCCCCTGCATCTCTTCCCCTCCATCCGCCTGCCGCACCGACCATCTTCCACGCAGCCGCTCACCCTGTCTTCATAAAACTCTCAGTGGCTCCCTGTTGACCTCTTAATACAGTTCAATCTTCTACACAGGCATTCGGGGGCCGCGTGAGCTACCCTAACCCCAGCCGGCTTTCCGGCCTCGTTTTCTAGCACATCTGTCCACGTAGCTTCTGTCTCCTTCACCGACCACCTGCACGATCCCCAAACACTCAGGACATTCGCTCCTCACCTTTGTTAGGCCCTGAACTTCCAGGCGCAGCTCATTTGCAGCGTCTCCCCGAGGTCTCCCCTTATCGCTCTGGCAGAATTAATTGCTTCCTCCTCTGTGCTCCCACGGCCCTTTCTTGGGCTTCTCTTTAGCACATTTTTTTTGTTCTGCCTCGTCCGCACATGATATGTTTACACGCCTCTTTCCTTCAACCCCTCAGATACTCGGAATTGAGGTCATGGGTCCATGTCCGCTCATCATTGTATTTTCCGGTGCTTTATTCATCAAAGGGCCTGCACGAAATATCTTACATTATTGGATTAAATTCTCGTACTAGAGTTCTGTGAGGTCAGGTGGGGCTGCTCCTAGAAGGGCGAATGACTAGATTTGTAATTCTGTCTTTAAGAGCTATGCTAGCCCTCGGTCTAAAACAGACCTGCGGTCAAATCCCTAAATCTGTACTTACTCAGTGAGCTGCAGTGAATCACTTAACTTCCTCGAGCCTCAGTTTTCTCCTCTGAAAAAGGGGAGCAAAACACATGCGTGATTTGTCAGGAAGATTAAACGATCACCGTGTGCCTAGGACAATGCCTGTCATGTAGTAGGGTGTGAGAAATATTAGCCACCCAGACTGGTTTTCTTCTGGGAGAAATCTTAGCCTATGTTACTGACTCCCTCCTAGGCACCAAGTGCTTGTCTATACACTTTGCCTGTATTTTATCCCTGAACCTTGATAACCACCCCAATGAGGAGGAGCTACTACTTCCATCCCCACGTGACAGATGGAAAAATCTGGAAGGTCAGGAGCTGCCTTAAGGTCATGTAGCTAGTAAGGAGTACAGGTGAATGAGAATCCAGTCATCAGACACCAGACGCCCTGGTTTTAACTAGGGATGCCATTCGGTGGATTAGAAAGTTCCACTTTTAACAGAACAGGAAAGTTGGACAGCGACAGCCTTCCTAAGCAAGATCTTGGAGAGCATAGGTCATGATTGGGGCTACCCATGAAAGCGGTGGGAGCTGACCAGCAGGATGACTTCTTCTGGCTGTGCCAAGATAAGCATCAGCCTATCAGATTCTCTGCAGAGTCTATGCTTTCAAGAAGGTTTTCTGTCCTTTAGATTGCTAAATAACTTCCCACATTTTTTTCAGTTATAATATTTCAAGGCAAAGTTGGCTTATCAGTTTCCTCAACACCTCTCCCCCAAAGAGGGAGCAAAGTCAAATCAGCTCTGATTACACGGTACCTTCAACAGGGATAGATTGCAATAATCAGCTCTAAAATTTCATTTAGTTCCCTGGGAGTTCACGTGTGATCTATTTCAAAATGTATAAAAGGGACGCTTCTTATACCATTCATCTCTTTTATTTGCCAGCATAATAATTCCCATGGTTTGTTATCTGACTCACACTGGGGCTGGTTTAATCTGAATTATGCATATTCTACTGTGTTGCTATAATTTAGCCAAACATGATTTTGTATTATATTTTATTTTAAATAAATCCATTCCCTGGGGACGAAAGCAAGAAAAACCCAAGCCTCCCTCCTCTCTGAAACCTTGGAGTTTGCATATTTAACACTTTTTTTTCCTTTCTATTTAGTTCCTTGTTTCTTCTCAAACCAGAAACTTTAGATCTGCAGTGACTTTTGTGGCTGGATTCCTGGCTTCCTACCGTGCTAAATCCAAGAGCTTTTATCCTTCCTCCCTCCCTCCCCTCCTTTCTTCCTTTCATCCTTTTATTGAGATCTAATTTACATACCATAGAATTCACCTGTTTCATATGCACTGTTCAGTGATTTTAAGTAAATTTTCCGTGTTGTGCAACTCTTGCCACAATCTCATTTTACAACATTTCCATCACCCCAAAAAGGAACTGCCGCACTATGTGCAGTCACTTTCCATTCCCACCCCCAGCCTCAGCCAAGGAGTAATCTACCTTTTATCTCTATACACATGACCTTTTTTGGAAATTTCACATAAATGGAATGATATAGTACGTGGCTTATTGTGTCTGGATTTTTTCATTTGGCATAATGTTTTTGGGGTCCATCCACATTGTAGCATTTATCAGTACTTTGTTCCTTTTTTTTTTTTTTTTAAGATTTCATTTATCTATCTGAGAGAGAGAGAATGAGCAGAGGGGAGGAGCCGAGGGAGAAGCAGGCTCCCAGCTGAGCAGGGAGCCCTGACGTGATGCAGAGCTGGATCCCAGGACTCTGGGATCATGACCTGAGCCAAAGGCAGATGCTTAACTGACTGAGCCACACGGGTGCTCCCACTATTTTCTTCCTTTTTATTGTCAGAGAGAATTCCTACTGCATCTGGTTTATCCAGTCACCAGCTCATGGACATGTGGTTTGTTCCCTCTGTCGGGCTCTTATGAATAATGCCGCCAAGAGCACTCACATGTAAGTTGTTGTGCAGACATATATTTTTACTTCTCTTATGTAGATTCCTATGAGTAGAATTACAGTCTTGTGGTACATTTATATTTAACATTTTATAAGAGACCACCAGAGCATTTTATAAGATTTTATAAATCATACATTCCTACTAGCGATTCAGGAGGTTTCCAGTTAATCCATCTCCTTGCCAACAGTCGCTATTCTCTTACACATTGGTGAGATGTTTTTGGTGAGAAGACAGTGGGAAAATGGTATCTAGATGTAATTTTAATTGCAGTTCTCCTGTTATGTGTAAAATTGGGCATCTTTCCATGTTTAAAGATCATTTATAAACAATAGATATGAACCACATGTCAATACTTTTGTCCATTTACTATCTAGTTTTTGGGTTTTCTTATCCCTTCTTGATTTTAAAGTATCCACTTAAAATAACTAAAGTGTATTTTCTCTAGCATAAACACAGTATATGCTCATTTTAAAACAAAGAAAGTGACACTTCACATTAATCAGGTAAATTGACTGAATTTGTTTTATCCTCTCCAGAAAGTCTACCAAAGTAATTGTGAAGTGATTTTTTTTTTTTGAAGGAGTTAACCTGGAAGGATAAAAAGAGCAACAAGTTTCATACATGGAGAGCAAATGGAGGAGAACTCATCACACAAGCAGAGTGGGGAGGTTCTACTCCAGCGTCTGCAGAGAGAGATCTGGGGAAAAGGAGACCCACTCACCCAACAGATACCCCAGAGAGACTGAACACGGTAAAGCCTAAGCTTTGGGGTGTCAAAGGGAAGACAAGTGGCTATGACCTGCTTTGCAGACAGGTCAGAGCTCCCCCCAAACTACCTTCCCACCCGCTCCGGCCAGTTGACTACATGTGTCCTCCCCATCTCTCCCTCCCCCAGGAAGTGGGAGATCCTAAGGGGAGGGTTGGACGCTAAAAAGGGAAAGAGTGTGTCTCCATGTTGAACCACAGGATCCTCAGCACGACTTCCTTTTCCACCCCAGAACATGCCGAGCCCTGCCTCCTGACCCTCTGCTCACTATCCCTAGCCAGGAAATTGGAAGAATTCTTTTCTGGAGAAGAAGCATTGGTACACTGATGTTTGAGAGCCCCCCAGGGAAGAGCCTTTGTCACCTCTTGGTCACCTTATTCAAAAGCTCAATAGTTGGACAATCACCTCTACCCCCAAATTAAATATGAACAAAAAGTAAAAGATCATTGATATTTGAGGAAAGCTTTAAACATAAAAGAGGGGGCAGGAAATAGCAATGAAACAAAGGTGAAAAAAAGAACCCTCCTGAAGAAAACAAATAGTTCCCCAGAGAACAGAAAGGTTTCAACAAACAAAGCCACAGAATATTTTCATAAAGATAAGATACTGTAATCACAAGCCAAATACAGTATGCTACGATACTGTACATAAGAACAGATAAGAACAGAAAAGCACATAAGAACAGAAAAGTACATAAGAACAGATAAGAACAGAAAAGCAGTTAGAGCTTCTAGGAATTAAAAATATTGTAATAAAAAATTTTAAAACAATGGAAGGGCCCTTGGAAATCTTCCAGAAAGTATTATAAAACATAAAGAAATGGACAACAGCAGAAAAAAAAAGAGTAAACTGGTAAGATTGGCCTCAAATATTCCCTATTCTCTTAAGATTTCTAGAGGAGAGGGCAGAGAAAAATGGAAGGAAATTATTCGACAGATACAGAAATTTCTCAGAATTGAAGGGCAGGTGTCTCCAGTTTAAATGGGTCCATTAAGTGCCAACATTGTAAATGGTGGGGGGTGAGGGGAGGACATATGATTTTGAAAGTTTAGAGCATTAGAGAATCTGCTTGACGGCATCTAGCGGGGGTGCAGGGTTCTTGTTGTGACAAAGGTTTGAAAGTGTCCAAGTAAGGTTACGTAAGTAGCCACATGCTAACGATGACGTATCAGGAACCGCAAGGAGAGCCAGAAGCGGATCAACTGCACCATACTTGATAACCAAGTCTCAAAAAACGGAACCATCACCTGCAGTGTTTCCTAGAGCCCACACAGCCTGTTCGCTGATGTGGGCGTGGGAAGATGCCAACAGTGAAATGAACGCTGGGATCGCGCCTCCATCAACCATAGCCTGGTCTGTTCTGATGTCCCGGAAGCAATGTTGGTGAGAGCCCAAGCGGATTCAAACTGAGTGGGACTACAGTCAGTTCTACCCAAGAAGGACACAAATTTTGCAATCAAACCAGCCCGGGTTATGTTGTCTATGGGGGGCTGCTTTTCCCAAGAAAGCAGTTTCCTAGCAGCTTGAGTAGCCTGGAGCTGGCTTTCCAAATTGTTGCTATTTATGCTCTTGACAATGTCATCAACAGACCAATTTACAGTGCCCTGGTTGTTGCAATTTTCCTGCAGTGGAGAGATAGCATCATCAGGAAACGAGCTTACGTTTCTCCTTTTCATCATCTGGTCATCCTTCTTCTCTTTCCTCAACTCCACATTAGCTTCTATTCGACGCCACCTCATTTAAGTACTGTCTTTCCCCTGTTCTTGAATCTGTTAAGGCGGGCAGCTGGTGAATTAGCATTCTCGTTGGTGGACATGGTTATGAGACAAAGGGAGAAAGTTATACGGCTGGCTCAGGCTTCCTCGGGAGGCGGTCCGGGACGCGCAGGCTACAGGTCAGCTGCCCTCAAAACGTCCACCATGGATCACCCCAAAGAAGGTGTGGATGAAAGTTTAGAGCATTAGAGACAAAGAGTGACTTCTAAAGAGAGGGACTGTGGGTCCCAAAGTCAAGGATGACACTGGATTTCTCAATAGTTATCTTGGATTCTGGACTTTGCTGGGGGAATCCCTCCGGCAGCTTTCAATTGAGAATTCTATATCTAGTCATCAAGGATGAGGGTAGAAGACGTTTTACAGATACAAAGATTCTGAATGCTGAGCCCCTATGCATCCTTTAAGGAGCTACTTGAAGGTGTTTTGCAGCATCGGAAGTGAGTAAAGCAAGAAAGAGGGGTGACATGTGACCTACCAGCAGACATGTGACCTTCACATCATCAGAATAATATCCTCTCCCTCTACTTACTTAGATAAGCATTCTCATATAATCATTTAAAGGCAATGGGAGAGGGCACCTGGGTGGCTCAGTTGGTTAAACATCTGCCTTCAGCTCAGGTCGTGATCCCAGGGTCCCAGGATCAAGTCCTACATCAGGCTCCCAGCTCCACGGGGAGTCTGCTTCTCTCTCTGACCTCCTCCCCTCTCATGCTCTCTCTCACAGTCTCTCACTGTCAAATAAATAAATAAAGTCTTTAAAAAAAAAATAAAGGCAATGGGAGAAAGAAAGTGCTCCTAAGTATGCTTGGATGGCTTTAAAGAGTTAAATCTTCAAATACTAGGGAAGGAAATGAAGAGATAGATGCTGCCTAAGCTGTGTAGACCAGGATATAGAAATATAAATACATTATTTAAAAATGTTATTTGGAAGAAACAGTACGAGAGTTCCTTGTGACGTGTCTGCACCGAGGGACTCGGGGTAGTTGGGGACGGGTGGGGGGTAAGGGACACTACTTGCATAAACATGAAATAAATAATTGAACCAGAAAGGCAGGCCTTGGGCCAAATGGGAACTGCTACCACAACAGAAGCCACAATAAAACCAAAAAGTAGGTGGGAGAAAAACCACTAGTGGTTGCACCAGGCGGAGACAAGCAGTGTTCACACTCGGTGTCACTATCTCTTTCTTTAGTCTTCACAAGCAGGTTCTTGTTTCTGGCTTTTGCAGAGCTGCGTTCATCCAGCTGGCTCTTCTGCTTTTCTTCATTGATTCTCTCGGCATAAACATTTTCCCATGTTGTCACATCACATTCAAAGGAAACGTATTTTGAAAGGGCTGCTGGGTAGCCCAACCGGGCAGCTGCACACTGATTTACTTTTGTCATTGTCCTTTGCTGTGCTGTCTGCCCAACACTCCCATATTCTTGGGAATCTCCCAAGAGATTCGCAAGCAGGCAGCCCCCCTTCCTCCACTCTGGCCATGTGATTCAGGTGGGGGCGGCCAATCCCCACATAGCCTTCTGGCCAGAGCCCTGAGAAGGGGGTCCAAGCCTGGGCAATCCAACGTTCCTGAGACTTTCTCTGACTGGAGCAGGACCAAAGAGCTTGAAGTGAGGATGGAAGCCTGGAGCAGGGATGTGAGCCCAGGACAGCCCACCTGCAAGCAGAAAGCACCAGGAATCGGAGACAGAACAGGGACAGGCCAGGGAACCAAACCGGAGGAAGAGGGAAGAGAGAGATACAGGTAGAGAGAGAAGGAGATCAACCTCACAGCCTCCACACCTATGAATCTCGCTGTCCTTAAGGCCAATCTGATTCTAGCCCTTTCCGTAACTGGCTACATTAGCTGATAAATAAGTACTTCCCTTAGACATTGACTATGTAAGAGAGGTCGCATTTGCTTCTATGCTTTTTAAATGAATGAGCCTTTACCCAGTGTGACCCCTGGAATGGAACATAATATTCAAGTTGTTTTTAGCAGATACTTAATAAATAGTTATTAAGCCGAATTAAATTAACTCCCCTAGAGGCAGAATGATACAGTGAAAAGAACACAGGCTTTAGAAACTGGCTGACCTGTGTCTGAATGATGGATCTGTAAGAACTCTGGCAAATTGTTTCCTCCCGCACATCTTCCATCGGTCCTCCTCCTTCTTCATCTCCAGCAGCATTACAATCTCTAGCATGTGTGGAGTTCTTTCTCTGTGGCTCAAACCACAGCAGGTGCTCTGCACGTGTTATCTCTTGGATGAAATAATCCCAGGGGAGAGGTCTCATTATTACATTGTTACGACCTGTGAAATGAGGATTCGATGAGACAACCAAGAGATTGATTCTTCTCCCACTTTTTGCTTCCCAACTTAATCCTTCCACTTACCACTTTGCCAGTATTCAGAGTGACTGTCCTTTTGCTTTTGGACAGGTTAATATGTTTGCTTTTTGCCATCATAACTTGTTAACCTTTGTCTTCTTGTCTTTTAGCTTGTCTGTTACTCAGTGTGAAATGTGCTCAGCAATGTCATAACACAAAAATAAAACTCAGCAAATGGAAAAACGCACCGTGCTCTTGTATGGGAAGATGGAGCATCCTAAAGAGGTCGGTTTTCCTCCATTTGTAAATTTAATTAATCCAAGAGAAAGGAAGAAATAAAGAAAGAAAGGAAGAAAGAAAGAAAGAAAAAAGAAAGGAAGAAAGAAAGAAAAATGAAGGAAGAAAAAAGACCTTCCCCTTCCCCTTCCCCTTCCCCTTCCCCGGAGTGAGGCAAGTTGATTCTCAAGTTCGTATGGAAAAATAAACAAGCAAGGGTAGTCAGAAAAAAATCTGAGAACAAAGAGTGATGAAGAAGGATCAGCCCCTGTGGATCATAATGTGTGTCAGACCATCTCAGTAATAAACAGAGTGATCGTGATACTTGAATAGACACACAGACCGTAACGCAAACTGGAGAGTTCAGAAATAGACCTGATTAACAAGAGAATTAAGTGGAGCAAGTGGTGAATGTGTGTCGACATTCAGATTCTGACTGCACACTCTGTTGGCAAGACGGACAGGAATGTAATGTAATTTTATCAAAATTACAAGTGCATTTACTTCCCCTTCTGGGAATTTAACCTATACATTTAAATGATGGGTATTCAAAAAATGACAAAATGATGGATATTCAAAAGGGGTTTGTCACGGCATGTTTATAAGAAGACATCCAAGTTCCCACAACTGGGACACTGCTAGAATATTATTGCCCACGTGGTAAAATACTACACAGCTCAAAACAACAACAGCAACAACAAACCGGAAAAGTTCTCTAATTATTTCTACGAAAAGAAGAAAATGAAAAACTCCGGCTTAGAACAGTGTATATCCTACATTGCATTTTGGGGAGGAGAGGGGACAGTCCAAATAGATGTTTGCATTGGCTTCTGTCTGCATCAGAAACACTGAAAAGCTACATAAGTTGCTAAGAATACAACCTGTGGGGAAAGGGGCATCTGCAGGATGGGAAGCCGTGAGAGCAACACTTGCCAGTATATACTTTGTTACATTGTGCTGGGTTTTTTGAATCATGAGTTTATATTACCCGTTAGATAATTTAAAAAACAAAACAGTAAGGGTTAGAAAAAAGTCAAGCTCAGACACTGAGCTGCACTTGTAAATACATCATCTCATTTAATCCTCACAAGAGCTCTGCGAGGTTTTATTTTAATCTCCATTTTAGAGCTGAGGAAAAGAGTGACTTAGATCCTGTAAGCAATTTGTGCCTCCCTCCTATCAATCTGCGTCCCTCCCTTCTTTCACGTCCGAGCTCCACATTAACTTCTTGCAAGTTTGCACGGATCATTTCCACCCAACTCCAACGGGCTGTTGGAATCTCTCTAACAATCAAAGACCTAGTCCACACCATATTTTTTTAGCCTAACAACATCGCTAAGGCCTTTTGCCTGCACGTTCTCCGTCTCTTGGACTAGACTGTCAAAAACATATAAAATAGTAACTTCCATTTCCATAGTTTCATGGAGTCCACCCAGTCTCTAATTAAATGGAATCTCCCTTAACAGCCTTCCAGGGATGACTTATTACCCTTACTTTACAGAAGAAGAAACTGAGGCCCAGAGAGACTCAGAAAGACAAACTGGGAGCCATATCCAGGACCTCTGGCTCCAAGATAAATTCTTTCTTCCTCTAGCTAGCCTTTCAGAAAATATCTTGAATATTTTATACCATATTTATTTTATTGCAAAAATGAACCCTATTTATTGCAGGAAAATGTCTGCATCAACTATTCTAGAAAGAAGAACAGAGATAGCTCAAGGATGGTGAACCAGTCCCTTTGTCATTCATACCGGGCATCGCTGACTGATGGTTGAACTTTGTCTCGGGTCTTGAAGGCGGCTTCACATTCTTCACTTCAAAATCAGCTCTGTCTCCACAGTCAGCCCATCTTCATCAAAGATGGACACTCGAGAAGAAACGTACTTACCATCTGAGAACCAGATGATCTCCGTAGCTTGCTGCTCAAAATGTGGTCTTCAGAGCAGCAGCATCACCCTCTTCCAGAGGCAGAATCTCTGTCCCATCGTAGACTTACAGCATCAGAATCTGCATTTTTATAAAGATTTTATTTATTTATTTGACAGAGAGAGAGAGATCACAAGTAGGCAGAGAAGCAGGGTGTGTGTGTCGGGGGGGAAGCAGGTCCCCCACTGAGCAGGGATCCCGATGTGGGGCTCGATGCCAGGACCCTGGGATCATGACCTGAGCTGAAGGCAGAGGTTTAAACCACTGAGCCACTCTGGCGCCCCAGAATCTGCATTTTTATATGCTCAGGTGATTCTAGGAGTATGAAATTTGAGAGGCTCCCCTCCAAGATTTTTTTCAGTGACAATTCTCCATGATTTCATGGCCTATGGCCCTTCCATCTCAGAGAACCAACCAGAGCTGCCTCTTCACCCTTCCCTCAGATCTGGGGATTGTGAGGAGCATCTGCTAAATTTCTCTAGAACTTCTTCCAGGAATTTGGGGTTGAACAAGAAATTGGTTCCACTTGAAAAGATCCTTCTGGGACCAGATTCGCATAACTGAGAAATGGGGAAAGGAGGGGAGTCTGAACACCCCTATTTGGCTGCCATTGCCTCTCTTGTTGCCTGGAGAGCTGTTCTCTTCTTTGCATTAATAGTGGTAAGGTGTGACCCTTCTGCCCCAGACCTGCCAGCACCACCGAAACATGGAATCCTAGACAGCTCTCCTGGGTGTGCCAGCATCCTAGACAGCCTGGCTCACGTTCCGGGGGGAGGAACTACCTTTCCTGACACACTATCTCTCTGATCACCACTTTGCACACTGCCTGTTTCTGGATTCCAAAGGCTACTGCTGTGTTAGTCAACTTTCTCTCTCATGCACTTTTTTGACATTAATTTTTTTTCTTTGGGGCACCTGGGTGGCTCAGTCCATTGAGCCTCAGCTCTTGGTTTTGGCTCAGGTCATGAACTCAGGGTCATGAGACAGAGCCTCACATGGGGCTTCTCACTCAGCAGGGCGTCTGCTGGAGACTCTCCCTCTCCCCTCCCCCTCACGCTCTCTCTAAAGTAAATAATAAAACAAATCTTTAAAAAATGCTTTTCCTTATATTTGCTTGTTGGCTTTAATTTATGACATGAGAGAAATATGTTTCCCATCATGAAGCTGGAATCAAATTATGAGGATTATTCACCAGTGGGGAGGACAAGAGCAGGTGGTAATTGAACAGAAATAATAATTTTCTGTGTTTTCCTAGAAACCTCTCATGGGTCTTTTCTTTATTTCTACATTTGTTGTATTATTTTTCCACCTTTATTTTAAGTGTGTGTCATATGTCATCTAGTTATGAAAGGAGCATTTTTATTTTGAAAACCTGAAAAATTCAGAGGATTATAGGGGAATTAATAAGAAAACAACAAGTTCCATACTTAGCATTTTGTTCTTTTTTCATTCCACTCCTTTTGCTGTGACAGGGATCTTACCTTGTTTATTTCTGTCTACAACTCACAGAGGGGAGGCTTCTTGTAAGATCTCTTATTTCATGACAAAAAGAAGGACAGTGACTGAGCTCCATCGCAGAAAGCAGCAGGATGAGTCAGCAAAATGACACAGAAGGGACCCCGACAGACCCAGAGCTGGACCTCACCAAGGCACCTTCCTCTGACTCTTGGGTGTCAGGCAGACATGCCAGAGCCCCAGCCACTCTGGCTCTTTCTGCACCGGTCCCCACGTGCTCACATCACAACCTCCACACTTGTGAGGCTGAGCGGGTGGGCCTCTCCAGGACACTCTTCTAACTGGAAAGATATCACCCCCACGTGGCTGGAGGTCCTCTTGCTGTGTGAGGGCTGTGTCTTGGTCTCGGCAGAGATAGGACACAAATGTTCCCCGTTAATTCAGAACCAGGCAGCCCTGGGTTCTAATTCTAATTCAGTTCCTTAGAGGTTTGATGATCATGAGTAGAGGTAAGTTCCCTGAGTGTTCGTTTTCTTAGCCATGATATGGGGTTACTAAAACCTGCCTATGGGGTCACGGAAAGGATCACGGATTGTGGGTATTCAATGAAGCTGAATTGGAACTCAATGAAGGACAGCTACTACTGTCACTCTCTGTCCCTTCTCTCAGCTCTTTTGTAAGCTTATGTTAAACACACTTTTAATATTGGTTCCACATCCCATTTTCCCATATCTGTGTCTTATAAGCAAATTCCTTCTAGAATTGTAGAATCCCAGGACATCACTGGCTCTCTCCTAAGATTTCAAACTCCCTCCCTCCCTCCCCTAGCATTCTCTCCATATATTTTCTTGCTAGTGGTAAAAAGATACAAGGGAAAAATCAAACCTAGCCTCTGTCCTTTGGGAGCCTTTAATCTCATTGGGGAGACAAGACTTAGACTCAAGATACAATTAGAGAATAATAAAAGAAGAGCGAGAATGCTCAAATGTGCTGAGTATAATGTTCTACGCCTCTGTCTGCTTCCGAATTCCATTCTTGCTTTATTAAACAATATCGCCGTGCTGCTGACTCATGTTCTGTTTCTGGACCCCGAAGACTGAATATTTCTCTGCTGGGTGTACACAGAACAAGTCAGAATATTCTATCGTGTATATTTCTGCAGCATATTCTACTTGGGCAGTTTTGCCTGGGTGTTCTCCACGGCACTTGTCCCCATCCGAGTTCACTGTCTGCCTCTGATAATGTTTCCATGCTGTCAGCCTTGTAACATGATGCATTTGTTTCCTAACAGAGATATCTTGGAGGAATGCTCTTCGAACAGCTTTCTTAGCCACCAAGGTCTGGTATTTCCACATTTTCTCTCAGTACTTGGAATGCAAACTCTCAGAGTACTGGGAGGGGGAAGGAGGGTTGGGTGGATCCTACATACCATGTCCCTAAGTAGATAGATGACCTTGGATATATCTCTTCCTGTCTCAGGGCTTTAGTTTCCTCCTAAGGGGAAGGAGGCTACATGGGAATTTCTGTGACAGACAGACATGCTGTGATTGCACATACAGACACTAATGTTGATGTGAGTGATGTCACTGACAACTAGCTCTGTCATTGAGTAGTAAGATGGGGCTCAACACTGCTTCCTCTCCTGTTTTCTTTACTTGAGGACAGTCTGTGGGATGGCAGCTTTTCCCTGAAAATGGTGGCAGGCCACTTCTCAGAGTCTTTCCCGCCTCACGATGGGTCTGTACCACAGACCTGTTAGACTAGTGAGATCAGCCATAAGGCAACACAGACGCTTAGTGAGAGCAAATGTTGGTTTCTTGGGTTTCCATTTCTTGTTAGAAATGGAAAGAGACAACTTGCCAGGTGCCAGCAATAGAAAGGAAGAGCTCCCTGAGGCTGTGTCCTGTGGAGGATATTTCACAAGCAGCATGGCTGGAGTGTCCACCTTCAAGACGTTTGCATGAGGTGCAAGTGACGGGGAAGGAGACAGGGTAAGCAGATACACGGAAAAGCGCCATAGGAGCAGTGCATAGCTACATTCACCCAGCGTGTCTGCAGGAGCACCAAACAGAACGTTAGACATGGAGGAGACGTTATAAGACCCTCTCAACAGTCATACGTAGCAGAAAATGGAAATGAGGCTTTGTGGGTTAATGGTCCTCTTAGGGGGAAATTCACGGAGCTGGTTAGTAGCGGGTCTCCTGTTGATGGATTCAAGGTCATTTCCACCACAATATTCTGCTTCTGCTGGGATTATTTGATTTTGGTTGGTTAGTTAGGGTTATATGGCATGGCTATATTTGAAAGTTATTCTAATATGAGAAGTGTGGTTTGGCTGGGAGGCACACATTTTGGGTTTGCACAGGTAGATTGTCTTGAACTTAAGAGGAGTTCAGTAAGGGGCACCTGGGTGGCTCAGTCGTTAAGCCTCTGCTTTCAGCTCAGGTCATGATCCCAGGCTCCTGGGATTGAGCCCCACATCGGGCTCCCTGCTCAGCGGGAAGCTGGCTTCTCCCTCCCCTTCTGCTGCTCCCCCAGCTTGTGCTCTCTTGCTCACTCTCTCAAATAAATAAAAAAAATTTTTTTAAAAAGAGGCATTCAGTAATAGTTATTGAATTTGAGGGAGGATTTGCTGAGCATACAAACAAAAATAAAATTCCCCTTATCCTTCTCAATTAATATCTCCTGATTGAGGTGGGAGTGACTGAGTCATATTCGTGAGTAGGTCTAATTATAGATGATGCCAGCTGGTGAGTGTGTCCATAGAGCCAGATGAAAAGCCTCACACATAAATACCCAGTGTGTTGGAAGGGCCAGACGTTAAGGTAAGAATGGTGGCCTCCGTCAACTTTGGGTGTCTCAGCGAATTCCCAGCCATGAAACAGAGGTGGGGAGGTCTTAATAATACGAGGTACTTGCACCCGGGAATGAATGGGCTATTTTACCTGTGTAGTTGTTTTCCTCGTTTGGCGTTAATAGTGCCGGAATAAAATCCTACATCTTCAGGAAGCACTCATGATCAGACATCCACTCCTGATGGAAGAAGTTTGCAGCCAGGAAGGAAATTTGTATTCATTGCTAGTTACAAAGGGTTTTTGTAGAGAAACATTCTGGGCTTTCCAAAGATATGTTAGTTATAAACACGGTACTTCACCTCTGTATTTAATCCTTAGAAAATCATGTATTTTGAGTGCTTCATAATTATGTATTGCCTGATAGTTTCCAAAGGCTTTTACACTATCTGGTTAGGACCTTACAACAGCCTACTGAGCAAGGTAATGCACTTTGTCCCATTTTGCAGAAGCAGTGGAGAAGGAGTGCCCTCGGGAGCCCTGTGGTCATCTACAGGCCCTTGGGTCATCTACAGTCGTTCTTGGTTTAGGAAAGTGAATGGCTACCGGGGAGCCTGGGAGAGATTAAGTGCCTTGCCCAAGGCCACATTCCTATTCAAAGGCAAATCCAAACGAGGCCCAAGACTTCAGTCACAGCCAGTCACTGCCCCTCCACACCAGCAGCTCTCAAACACGGGTGAGCATCAGAATCACCAACGCATCTTATTCAAACTTGGCTGGCTGGCCCTGTCCCAGAGTGTTTACCATGGACGTCTGGGAAAGGTAGGCCCCAAGTTTGCCTTTTAGTATTTCAGGAAGTGCTGATGCTGGAGACCAGGCACTGAAGAACCACTTCCGGTTCAAAGTGCAGTGCCAGGAGCTCCTAAGAAACACAGAATTTTGGGTCCCACCTCAAACCTGCAGAATGAGGATCTGCATTTTAACAAAATCTCTAGATCTCAAGTACAAAGTTGAGAAGTGCTGCTGTCCACCCCAGCTGTCAGTCTGCAAGGCCCTGGACCAGAGGTTGAGGGGACAGGAGAGAACAATCATAATTTTTCAATCAGTCACTTTCTATCGGTCAGGCACTCCTCTAAGCACTGGGTATATTATCTCATTTAATCCTTCCAACAGGGGCCCCTGGGTGGCTCAGTTGGTTAGGTTTTTGCCTTCTGCCCAGGTCATGATCCCAGTGTCCTGGGATCAAGCCCCACAACAGGCTCCCTGCTCTGCGGGGAGTCTGCTTCTCCCTCTGCCCCTCCCCCCCTGCTTCTACTCTCTCTCTCTATCTCTCTCCAATAAATAGGATCTTTTAAAAAAAATCCTCACAATAACCCTGAAAGGGAGATACTAATATTATTTCCATTATAAAGTCAAGAAATACCCTGGTACAGAGAGGCTGGCAGTCTGCTTCAGACCACTCATCCAAGAAAAGATGGACCCAGGTTTTGAAGCTGCACCATTCATGCTCCTTTACTATGCTACAAATAAAGTGGGTTGCCGCTCACATAGATGAGAGGGAAAGCCACGCAAATAGAAAGCAAGAAAACAGATCGCTGGGGACAAATGCATCTGTGTGCCCCAGTGAAAGTCAGAAGAGCTGGCTGGGCTTCTGCAGAGATTTCTGATGATGCAGCTTTGGTCTTGTATCTTGATATTGTTTGTATCTTCACTTGTAGAATTGATCATAACAACTGATAAAGAGAAAAAGCTCCCTTCTGACAGCTAGACCGTGGAGGGAGGGTACCAAGAATTGAAAAAGGAGCCACGATTTGTCAAAACAGGCTGCATTCTGATTTGACAAAACAGACAAATGTAGCAAATCGAAACCATGATGTTCATCACAAGCTACCAAGCTTCAGCTCTTGTCACACCAGTCTCTTCAGACCCATGGATTCCAAAATAAGACCACAGACACGTTGATTTGAGGGTGACCCTGAACAGAAACGCGTGTTCCAAGTACAAGGGTGTGGATTGTTCCAGCAACTTTCTCGTTGATTCCTCCCAAGCCCATCCTATGACTCATGTGAGCTCCCAAGACCGTAAATAGACCTTTTTCCTGACTCCTCTCTGTGGAGACACCCCAGGGGCCCCCCGGGACATATAGTTTCCCTTGCTGTAGCAAATAGGAATCCACTTTACTCACTACAAGTGTCTTCCCAGTGGTCTTTGCCTGATGGACTCCAACACAATAATATTTTCCTACCTACCTCACAGACTTGTTATAACTATGGAAATGAAGTCAGTTGGGCTCCATACATTTGTGAATTTCTCAGTTTGTTTGAGTTATTATTTATGTTTTGTTCCATCTTCCCCCCACAAAGACAATGATGCCTCAACTTAAAAGAGACCAGGTCCTATCTTCTTTGTGGTCACAGTGTCTAGAATGGTTCTTAATGCATAAGAGACTCAGTAATTATTGTTTGAATGAAAAAACAAATACACAGGCAAATGAAAGAAATCCTTTTTTTTTTTTTTTTTAAGAGATCGTTCCCCAGTTCTTCTTTCCCAAGTTGCAGCCCTGTGAGTCATCCAGGGTAAACGTTTGTAAGTGCTGGAAAGTGATGGTTACCACCTAGGCAGACTGTCACTAGCACTTTGTCACGGTTGCACATAACTTCCTTTGCCTCTTGAAAGTTTCCCTACCCGCAAGCTGCCTGGAATTGCTAGTGGGAATATTGCTCCCTTTGCCCACAACATTGATCTTGCTGCAGTAACCATGCAGCGCAGCGAATAGCAGCACATTTCATAGCTCACAGAGCTGGTGGGTATCAGTGTATCAGCTGAGTGCCTCTTGCAATCACTGCCCTGTATTTAGCCGCACAATATTCTTATGTGCTTTTGCAACAGACTTGCACCAAGTGGAAATCATGGTACGTAGAACACAGTGACTCCATCAAACGTCCTTAAATCCTTCTGGCACAGAGAGTTCTAGCTATGGCTAGAATCCCCCGGGATAATTTTGATCAAGCAGAAGCTGCCAAAGATTCTTCCAACTCAGAAAGCACAGGGTCTGTCCACTGTTACACACATTCCTTTCTCTCCTAGCATCCCTTCTCCTGTTCCCCTAAACCCTCTTTCTGGTTGTCATGACTTCTGAGACAGGCACCCAGAGGAGCAGGCAGGCATTTACATTGGTGTAGGAGGGAAGGGAGTGGACAGCATTTATAGGACCAGCAAAACCATTATCTCAGGAAGCACAGACCCTGCAAGATGGAGTTCAGACCTGTGGTTTCTGTGATCATGTTTTCTGCTGAGGTAAAGCCTACCCTACGGGGTATTTCCCAAGAGAAACAACCTCTACAATGTGCTTCCTTCCCAATGCCTTCTTCCTAGGGCAGGAGTGAGTACAAAGAGAATGCTGCATTGGTTTCCCTCTTTCTTCGAGCCATCAGAGGGACATTACCCCTGAAATAAAAATAAAATACGTCCTTCACTGGGACCCAGTGTCAGTACAGAGGTCCCCTCCAGAAGTCGGAAAGGAGGGGGCTTGGCCTGGGCCAGGCTCTCCTGCTCCCTGGGCTCCAGCCAGCATATGATGGCTCCCATGCAATTCCCAGTTTCTCTTCCTGCCTAGAACCAGCTCTCAGCCTGGACAGGGGAGAGGGCAGGATTTCTTTCTAAGCAGTCCTCCCATCCCGTTGCATTGGTGTCGAATTGGAACATCAGGTTTGAACAGTTACATACACACCCCATATATCCCATTTCTTTCTGTGCATTTCCCTCGTATATGCGGTGTGTACCTGCCCTAGGGGGGAGCACAGGGCTTGGTCTGTAACAAGTGAAGGATAGATGGAAATTTTGTTTGTTTGTTTGTTTTTTAATTTGTTTGTTTATTTGAGAGAGTGTGCACACGTGTAGGGGAGGAGGCTGCCAGGGAGAGGCAGAGGGAGAAGGAAAAGGAAAGAAGCAGACTTCCTGCTGAGCGCAGAGCTCCATCCCAAGACCCATGACATCACGACCTGAGCCAAAAGCAGGAGTCGGAAGCCTAATTGCCTGAGCCACCCAAGTGCCCCTACAGACATATATTTTAAAGAAACATATACGTGGACAAAGATTATGGGATTGTGGCAATTCAATAGATTTAAGATTCTTCTTTTGCAAAATGAAATCTTGCCATTTGCAACAACATGGATGGAACTAGAGAGTATTATGCTAAGTGAAATAAGTCCATCAGAGAAAGACAATTATCATATGATCTCACTGATATGAGGACCTTGAGAAACAAGACAGAGGATCATAGGGGAAGGGAGGGGGGAAATGAAACAAGACAAAACCAGAGAGGGAGACAAACCATAAGAGACTCTTAACCTCGGGAAACAAACTGAGGGTTGCTGGAGTGGAGTGGGGTGGGAGGGATGGGATGGCTGGGTGATGGATATTGGGGAGGGTATGTGCTATGGTGAGCACTGTGAATTGTGTAAGACTGATGAATCTCAAACCTGTATTCCTGAAACAAATAATATATTATATGTTAATTTTTTAAAAAAGACTCTTTTTTGCTGAAGTGATTTTAAGGAGGTATGGACTGACTCTTGTTTCTTGAAGTTAAAAGTTGGAGAGGAAGGGCATCCCATCTGGCTGGATGACGCACTGCTGGAGACTTTCCTACCCCGCTGAGCACCCGGGCTCAGGTTTCTTCCCCAACATGGCAGTGTCTCTCCTCAGTCAACTTCCAGAGGTGGAATGGAGGCTGGCCCCACCCTGCAGGCTCACCAGCACCGACAGAGCTGTCTCAGAAACAGAGATGGTGAGGCATTTCCTCCAGCCTTCCAGCGCTATCCTGGAAAGGGGGTGATGTCTAGTGAAACCTCAGATCACAGATGGGAACAGAGGTCATTGCCAAGAAGAATGCTCATCCTTTCCACTGGAGGGCTCTGTCTTCTTTGGTGGGAGGGGACACAGGTGTGATCCTTCCAGCGTTCAGGGAGGGGTGTGTGGGCCCTGAACTTTCAGCTTTACTCTTCTGGTGCTTTACTTCTTGCTGTGGGCGATCCCCAAGCTGCTGCCTTCCTCCACAGCTGGGCTCTGCCCTGAAGTCATCTGAGCCGGTGCTGCTGAGAAATTTGAAAGGATAAAAGTTGATGTCTGGAGGACTGTTTGGAAAAGCTCCAATTCAGATGTGAGTGTTATCATTGTTAATTATAAGTTCAAACTCAAAGTGATATTATCACCACTAATTCTAGTTAGCTTCCTCTTTTGTGAGAAGATGGAGGATGAAAGCTGTACATTTTGTAAATTGATTACTAATGTTCAAAGGGTTAGAATGTAAGATAACACACCACGTTCTCACTAGATGAGGCATAATTTAAATTTTCTTTGATTCAGAAAACATTTCAGCATCCTGCAGTCAATCTGCTGACACTATGAGAAACTCTGATTTTTGCATGGTTAATTGAGTTTAGGGTAAACTCTCCTTCACTGTGTATTTAGTAGTATTATTCACTTATATTTAATCAAACAACACTTATTGACGACTGGCTGTGTTCAGGGTACCATGACATGTGAAAACAGTAAATAAAAATCTAGATGGAGAACAGGAAACTCTGTGAGACAGAATGAAGGACAGTTCCATTGACGGGAACCCTGAGCAAAAGGCCTGAGGATGGTCGGCACAGGTATGCTCAAGGACTGGAGAGACCATGAGTGTGCCTGCGAGTAGGAACCCTGCAGACAGTAATAATAATAATTATTGCAACAAGATGCCCAGCGTTGACTGAGTATTTACCACTTGTCAAGCATTGTGCCAAGTGTTTTCTGTTAGGAAATTGTTGCATCTCCACAATAACTTTGTGAGGAAGGTCCTGTTTTGTTTCTCAGATGAGGAAACTGAGGCACACAGTGGTTAAATGACCTGTTGCCTCAGTAAGTGGCGAAGCTGAGATTTGTGCCCAGGCTGTGTGACCCCAGAGCCTCTGCTCTTGGGAGATCGGATAGCAAAGGGTCAGGGAGCAGAGCATCTGTGTGCTGGCTAAGATTATTAAAAGGGGCACCTGGGGGGCTCACTCAGTTAAGTGGCCGATTCTTGGTTTGGGCTCAGGTCATGATCTCAAGGTCATGAGATCAAGCCCCGTGTTGAGCTCCACATTCAGATGGGAATCTGCTTGAGATTCCCCCCACCTTTCTCTTTCTCTTTCAAATAAATAAATAAATCTTTTAAAAAAAAATTATTAGGAGCCCCTCCCTTCAAGCTATGCCCTTGGCCTGAAACTGCTTATCCTCCCCTGTCCGCCGTTCTGCATCCTTCCAGGAATAGAGTAATTGGAAGCAGGGAGAGACGTGGCTCTAGCTCTCTTTGTTGCTGTTGGCCAGCCATCCAACCTTGGATAAGCTATCCAGCCTCACCAAGCCTCAGTGTCCTCAACTCTAAAATAGGAATATGGGGCGCCTGGGTGGCTCAGTGGGTTAAGCCTCTGCCTTCGGCTCAGGTCATGATCTCAGGGTCCTGGGATCGAGCCCCGCATCGGGCTCTCTGCTCAGCAGGGAGCCTGCTTCTTCCTCTCTCTGCCTGCCTCTCTGACTACTTGTGATCTCTCTCTCTCTGTCAAATAAATAAAATCTTTAAAAAATAAATAAATAAAATAAAATAGGAATATAATTCCGGGTTCGGTGTCAGGATCAAGTTAGCTATCCTTTGTAAAGCAGAACAAACTGCGAACTCACTGGTAGTAGCTAGTGAGGGTGGCTCCACGTAATTTCTTTCACAAAGATTTGTCAATTCCAATTATCCACAGTAAGAAGTTATACTTGAATACAGATTTGCTCATCTTCCTCCTCCAGGCCAGCTGCCGTATCTCCGCTGTCTTCATAGTCCCAACCCCAACATAGCACCTGAGGGGTGCTGAATGACTCTCTCCCGCTAGAATGGATCTTGAGGGTCAACAGCCTCCTCAGCCCACTGGAACGTCAGCCTAGTGTGTAACCAGAGCAAGCACAAGGGTCACTTGCCGACAGTCGAGTGAGGTGGGAAGCAGGGATGTGGGGAACTAATGTCAGCCTCAGGAACAGTGTGGACCACTGAAGGACCCGTTTACCAGAGAAGGGATTGCAGAGTGGATAGATGTCAGTTGGAGGGAGCACCAAAGGGGAGGACACTCGAGGGTGCCCCACTGGACCCAGGACTGGCTGTAATGGCATTCCCCTCCCTGCCTTCCAACTGATCCTAGCATTCTCTACCACCAATGCCATTTATGGGTTCTGTGCGATGGGTCTTGGTCTACATCACTCTGCACACCTCATTTCCCCTGCTGGAAATAGTGGGCTCCTAAGTTAAAAAGTCCTTTATTCTGAGCCAGGCCTTATACTGGATCCTTTACAGAGATTATCTCTAATTTTCATCAAAACTCCAAGGACAGTATTATTCCTACCACCCTTTACTGCTGAGGAAACTGTCATCCAAACAATACGGCTGGTAAGACAGGGGAATAAATACTAAGGGTCACGGTTCTGTAGCTAGAAACCTTTGTTCTGGCCCCTCAGTGTTTTCTCTATGAACTGGGAAGACCCGTTCCACTGTATCACACCGAACAGTTACGAGATGGTGAATGGGACGGCATTTTGCCAGCCCATCACGGTACAAACATTTACAGGGTAGCTAACGCATGCCAGCCAACCATAGTCAGACATCTTCTAATTCCTATATATCTCAGGATGTGTAACCCCACACCCTGTGTGCTCTCTTCTGAACTTGTACTTGGGATGGAAGGGTTTTGCTTACACCATCGTTCTGGGAAATTCCACCTGATTCAGGGTATTATTAGCAGACAAAGCACTTCCCTGCGCATCTATTTTCCCATCTAACAAATGAAGATGAAGATAACTGGTCTGAGAAAGCTCTGGGAGAGAAGTGCTATCTGGATGCAAAGCATTATTCAGGAAAAAATACATGCATGTATCTCCAATGTGGGTGTGAGTGGAGTGTCGATTTTTAGTTGTTTTTAACAGGTGAGCCGATGGGCGAGAAACACCAAAGGGGAAGCAGTCTATGCAGACACTGTGAGCAGCCTGAGATGTGGAGGCAGGAGGAGGTCTCCCCTGACTGCGGGAAAGGGCGCATGCTACCATTGCAGATGCTGAAAACACTCCGCCCAAGTGAAATCAGTCCCCCAGCTCTCGAAGGGCTTTCCTGGGGGTGAGGGGTTGGCATTAGCCAAAGCCAGGAAGAAAGGGATCCAGTGGGATGCCCTGAGGGTGCCGAGGGACACTCTCTGTCCAGATGGCAAAGCACACACCGCACTGGGGATTAAAACCCTGGGGCAAGAACGCAGGCTTGGTCCCACCTGCCAGGTGGTGCTGTTAGAAGGAAAGGAGCCCAGAGTTCATCCTCCTGATCCGTAATGTGAATTTTCTCGAACAGATAAGCATGGCTGTATGGCCATGACCTGGAGCTCTCACCCCGAGCTCTCAAGGCTTGAAGTCACCTTTTTACCGATGGCCCCGGCTGCATGCCGGACCCTAGGCTTAGGTTTGCTCTTGCTCCCTCACACCTCAGTGAGAAAGGAGGGGTCCACGAAGCATAAGGAACACTGTTCTTATTATGCGGGGCTCCCACTGAGAAGCAGGAAGCATCAGAAATCCTAGGAAAACTTGGTGGGGGAAGCAGGGGCGTAGGAGAGCGGGGCATAGGGACAAAGATGCTGTGCCTAGAGAAGGCAAAAGCTAGAATTCCACGAGTGAAGGGTTCCACATTGGAGCTTGAGTTCTGGCTTCCGAAGTTATGAGCCACCTGACCTGGTACAGTCGGCTCCTCTCTGGGAGGGCCAGTTTCCGCATCTGACTTTCTGGCCTCAGAGAGTGGATGCCCATTGGAGCATTCTCCGAAGTACAGAATGCTGTTTACGCATCAGGAATTAGATGGGGTTAAAATGGCTCAAAGAAGCAGACCCCCACCATCTTCATGCTTCCGTGCCTGGCGCCTGGGTCACTGCCCGGCACAGGGTGACAAGGGTGGTAACAAGCTTGGCTGTCCTGGGAGAGCAAAGGACCAGGGCATGGAGCCTGCCGCACATCTGGACAGAGGAAGGGTTGTGGTCACTCTGATACACAAAGCCCTAAAAAGTTCAACTATGTTCTAGATCCATTTTTTTTCTAAAATTCAATACTATATTGGTCTTTTTAGAGGAAGAAAACCATCTGTGGAGCCAAAGGACTAACTCAAATTATTGTTTTGCCTGTGTTTTTTTTTATTTTTTAATTTTTTTATAAACTTATAATGTGCCTGTGTTTTAACTTAACGAAAAGACATGAAAGCAGCTATACACTCCTGTGTTTATTAATTCCTATTGAATTATAAAATGAAATCTATTAATTAAATCTAATGGAGCTAAGATACAACACGATTCAAATGGGCATTAATTTAATGAGAAGGATGGTGTCGGTTTGTGAAACTAATGTGACTAATGTTACTATTAGTAATAACTACTGTGTAAGTGTGAGTAAGGGATCGAGAGCTAGGGGACAGTCCTGAGTCCACTCCACTTGTGCTCTCATTTGCCATGTGGTGACTCATTTCTTCCACCACGTTTTAAGACTCAAACCAGTGTGAAACACGTACCCTATGACATCCTATACTTCCTGTTTGATAAAAAGACATTACTTTTATCATCCATCTTCCCAAATTATTTTCTTCTCAGGTAAGGACAAATAAAATATTATTGTCACCAAAATGAACTCATTCAAAAACGATTTACTGAGCACCTGCTATGTTCCAGGGACAGTTCTCATTGATCAGACTATCTCACTAAGCAAAACAGGGGGATAAAATAACCCTGTAATGGGAAGACAATAAGCAAGAAGATGAATTAATGTGTAGAGTATATCATGTATTAGCAGTTAATAAGTATGATGAAGGATAAAAAAGACAAGGTAGGTGAATTAGGGAGTCAGGAGAAGGGATATGGCTGGATGTTGCAGCTTTTTTTCTTTCTTTCTTTTTTTTTTTTAAAGATCTTATTTATTTGAGAGAGGGAGAGAACACAAGCCAGGGGTAGAGTCAGAGGGAGAAGCAGACTTCCCGCTGAGAAAGGGAGCCCAATGCTGGGCTCGATCCCAGGACCCTGGGATCACGACCTGAGCTGAAGGCAGATGCTTAACCCACGGAACCCCCCAGGTGCCGCTTGGGTGTTGTAGTTTTAAACAAAGTTTTAGGCTCACTGAGAAAGCTGATTTTGAGCAAAGACTTGCAAGAGGGGAGGAATAGCTCGAGAGAGGAAAAAGCCAGGCCTGAGTGTGCACGTGCCTGGTAAGGAGGCCAGCGGTGCCAGATGGAAGTGAGCAATGGGGGACAGCAGTGGTCAGAGACATGTGGAAGTCAGATCTTGTAGCCCACATGAGCCATTGGAAGGACTCTGGCTTCTACTCTGAGAGAAAAGGGATCTCATTGGAGGACTTGAGCTGAGGTACGACACGACCTGCCTTACCCTTCAGTTCTACCGCCCTGGCTTTTGTGTTGAGGTTGGGTTGTGAATGGGGTGGGAGGCTGGAGTAGAAGCCTTTTGCAAGGATGTGGGAGAAGGATGATGGTGGTTCAGACCCGCACGGTGGCAGCAGAGGTAGAGCGAATGGTCAGTCTTCTCCTATGTGTTGAAGAGCCAAAGGATTTCCCTTTGGTTTAAATGTGGACTGTGAGAGAAAGAGAGGAGATCAGAGGCTTTGGCTCGAACAACTGGATGGATCTAGCTACCCTCCTTTGACTGAAATAGGGAGATTAGTGGGCAGGGAAGTTTTGGAGATGAGGAGTTCAGTTCAGTGTGGGCAGGCCATTAGCAGGGTGATCATACAATTCATTGTCCAAACTAAGATACTTGTGAGTATGGAGGAGAAAGGAGACAATATTAATAATCACACTGGAACAATAGGATTCATCCAGGACAGGGGCGCCTGGGTGGCTCAGTGGGTTAAGTGTCCACCTTCAGCTCAGGTCATGATCCCACAGTCCTGGGATCGAGTCCCACATCAGGCTTCCTGCTCAGTGGGGAGTCTGCTTCTCCTTCTCCCTCTGTCCCTTCCCCACTCCCATTCATGGTCTCTCTCTCTCACACATATTCTCTCTGTCTCTCTCAAACAAATAAATAAAATCTTTTAAAAAAATCATCTAGGACTGACCCAGCCCAACCAAGAAATGTGGCCATCCTATCCAACGGCCAATAGAAACATTGAGTCGACAAGGGCTGATGTTTAGGAAAGAGGCCTGGGCCAGAGTTTTACATTTGGGGGTTGTCAGCTTATGTGTGAGGTTAAAGTCATGCAATTGGGTGGGATCACTAAAGGAGTGAATATAGATGA
The DNA here is from genome assembly GCF_002288905.1 of Enhydra lutris kenyoni. NCBI lineage: Eukaryota > Metazoa > Chordata > Mammalia > Carnivora > Mustelidae > Enhydra > Enhydra lutris. The sequence goes on along the minus strand of NW_019154109.1, from coordinate 23,825,696 downwards.
AGAAGAGAAGAAGACCACACAGCACACACAGAAGCACACACAGCATAAGGAAAGAGACACTCCCACTTCGAGAAGTCCAGGAGAAGAGGAACCAGCAAAGCCAGAACACGCACTCCTACATATGTGAACACAGAGATCAAGGGGCAGGATCAGGTCATGAGGTTTTCTTCAGAAGAAAATTTTTTAAATGCCTACATTAATATATTTTTAGTTTACCATCAAAATATAAATGCAAAATTTTAAAATTCTTGTGGAATCACCTACATTCTTGAGAATATTCTTGGGTCCCTGGTTTGAGGGACAGGATCCCATTAATCAGGGGCAGGTACCCATGACACAGATGGAGACTAGTGGTCCCCAGGCAATTGTTAGTTGCCTTTAGTACATAGAGATTACCGTGTGATCCTGCTGGAACCTGAAAATAATCCCTCATTTAGGCAGGGAAAGACAGTCACATCCCATTTTATAGAGGTAGGAACCTAGACACTGAGTGAACTTCCTGTTCTTACCTCTTTATGTGCAGATGTGTGCCTCCTGAAAGTCAGCTTTTACATCTGTCTGTTTTCTTTTCCTTCTTCACATGAGCCTTTGACCATAATTCCTTTTTTTAAAATTTTTTTTTAAATTTCTTTTCAGTATTCCAGAATTCATTGTTTATGCACCACACCCAGTGCTCCATGCACACTTCCTTTAAAAGAAATCGCTGAAGGATTTTCAAGACTCCATCTGCCCCCATCATTTTTCTTTTTAAGTGTCTTTGTTCCTACCCCATATAAGACTTTCAAACTAAGGCTCTCATCCCCAAGACCCTCCAGACTTAAGAAGCTGAGATATCCCCTCCTCTTTGACCTTGGAAGGATTCTCTCCTAAGGATCTCCTTTATGTGACCGATTTTCCTTGAGTAGAAGTCGCTTTCTCTGTGGAAGTGATAGTTTCCCAAACCGAGTCCATTTTTAGTGGATTAGCCCATAACCCAAGATGTGTGTCCCCTTGCTAATGAAGAATAGAATGGGAAGATGGTTGGGTTCTCCATTTCTTCCTGCCCAGGGGAGTGCTGTGTTTGGGTGGAGGATGCTCTGGGTTGACAGACAGATGCCTGGGTTCTCAGGCTTTGTGTAAACCAAATTCCTGTGGGCAGCCATTTCCCAATGCGCTGGTATGAAATTCAGGGCAAAATCCCATCTTGCTGTGTAGTCCTAGAGATTCTTTAGGAAGTAATAACAAAAAAATCGAAAGAGTATGAGGGATACCTGAGTGGCTCAGTCAGTTAAGCCTCTGACTCTTAGTTTCGGCTCAGGTCATGATCTCAGGGTCGGGAGATGGAGCCCCGTGTTGGGCTCCACACTCAGCAAGGAGTCTGCTTGAGACTCTCCCTCTCCCCCTGCCTTTCTGCCTGTTCACATGCTCTCTCTCTTTCTCTTTCTCAAATAAATAAATCTTCTTTAAAAATCAAAGGTTATGGGGCACTTGGGTGGCTCAGTGGGTTAAGCCTCTGCCTTCGGCTTGGGTTGTGAGCTCAGGGTCCTGGGATCGAGCCCCGCATCGGGCTCTCTGCTCAGCGGGGAGCCTCTTTCCCCTCTTTCTCTGCCTGCCTCTCTCCCTACTTGTGATCTCTCTCTCTATCAAGTAAATAAATAAAATATTTAAAAAACTCGAAGGGTATGAGATTTGCATTTGAATGATTTGAAATTGAGATTTCAGTTTGCCCGTTTACTAGCTGTGTATCCTTAGACCAATAACATAATCCATTCTACCTCAGTCTGTTTGCCTGTAAAAATGGGTATTACGAATGAAATTTCACTGCATTGTGGGAAATAAGCGGAACCAGGGTGAAGAGCACCTAATAATAAAACATTATACAAACATTAGCTGTCATTATTGTTGTTATCAACTTTAATATATCAAATAAACATTAGCAGATCAGTCGTGGCCAGAGGTCTAAAAGCAGCTGGAGAAACACAGAAGAGCAGAGTGCCATGACTTTTTCTACTTCATCATCACAGAAATGCTAACCTAATAGAAGGATTCTTACGATCGGTAATTTCAATTTCCATCTCTGCTGATAAATAAAGGCATTTACTTTGATTCTCTGCACTCAAGGGAAGCTCCTTTACCCCAAGCCTGAACCTGGTTGACTTCCCATTTGCTTAGATGGTGCCTTTCTTTGGAGAACTCTGTTTATTCATTTACTTATTCAACAAAGGTTTATGGAGCTTCCTCTATGTGCTACCCTGTGGCAGAAAACCGAATCAGACTTGGACACTCCCCTCAAGGATCTTGCGGCCAAGTGGCCGAGACAACGGAAGCAGGTTATTATGGCAAAACAAAGCAAACACTGTAACAATGGCACCAACAATAGGGCATGGGGATGGGGGGTAGCAGTGCTATTTTGGCTAAAGGACTTCAGAAAACTTTCACTGAAGACGAAATGGGACCTTACAGCAGGCAGATCAAGGGGCAGAGGGACAGCGTTTTGGGCCCAGGAGGGAAGGTTGAAACAAGACAGTAGAGGTCAGAGGTTCAGGGAAAGTGAAAGCAGATCAGTGTCACTGGAGTGTGTGTGTATGTGTGTGTGTGTGTGTGTGTGTGTGTGTGTGTGTATTGTGGGGGGCAGTTGCGGGGGGAGAGAGAGAGAGATTGAACATGGGGAGCAGAAAGGCTGATTGGCTTATTAAATAAATGGATGGTGGAGACAAATGTCGTTTCCCTTCCACATCTTGGCTCTTCCTGAGACTGACAATTCATCTACTTTTGCAAACTTCGTTCCAGTGCTACTGGCTACATGCCAGTGCTGAATGCTAGGGATAAAAACAAGAATAAGACATTGGGGATAACAAGGACATCCAAGATCTTGACTTCAAGCACAAAGTTCTATCCTTTCAGCTAATTTACTCAACTATTAATCTTCGACCCCATTACGATCACCAGTCCATTGACCATACCAGTTTTTCCACTGCTCTTACCTTCATGTATTCATTTCCTCTTCACCCGAGTTCCATATCCTAGTGCTGCTGCCACTTCTTTATAAAAACTTCACTTCTCTCCCCATCCCTTGTGCTAATTAGCTGGCGGAGTTCCAACCTGGTTAAAACCAACTGTCCATCTACTCTGTGCCCACACTGGAGAAGCTGAGCATTATTGAAAGGAAAGAAATAAGAGAAGGAGGGAGGGAGGGTAGAAGGAGGGAAGGAAGGAGGGAGAAAGGGAGGAAAGGGGAAGAGAAGAAAAATACACATACAACTCTGCTTGTTCAACTTCCTCCACTTTATGACTATAAATCTCAAAAGAACACTCTAAATTGGCCAGACAATCCAACTATGTTTTCCTAAATATACAAATTCCGCTTCCTACTCTCTGAGATTACTATTCTATACCTTCCTTTTCTCCCTCCAGTCTCTGCCCCCGTCCTCTAGCTGATGATCGTGCTTCAAAGACCTTCGGGCAGAAAAAAAAGAGGTTGTCCTCAGACAGATGATTCTTCTAAATGTGGCACCCTCTGTCCTTCTGTGCTTTGTTCTCCACACTTCTTATCTTCTCAAAAAAGAAGACGGAGGATGATTTACGTTTTCTAGTTTCCGAGCAGATCGATGTGTTATTTTTCCAATACCCGCTTTTTTCCCCCCTAGAAGAAGCCTATGTGACTGGGTAATTGACTGAGCCAGTGAGTCTCAACTTTCCTGTCTGCACAGTGGGCCACATCCTCTGATTTAAGACAGTAAGTTGTGTAGATATTCAACTCAGATGATTCAAAATACGAAATTTTGAATGGAAGGACAATTTAAAGAGGTGTGGGCAGGGTTCAAGCAACAGTCAAGATAAGGTGAGGCATCCAAAGAGAAGCCACAGTGAGAGGCAGCTAAGTCCCCAAGGACTCCAAGAGCTGGGGTCCCAGGAGGTGGAGAGGCAGCTGGGAGGTAGGGCAGCCCAGAGGAGGAGCCACAGCCCAGGAGCAGTCAGCTAAGCAGGGTAGCGGCCGGGGCAGGGAGAGCCTAGCCCTTCGCTGCCTTTACACTCCTCTGCTCCCCTGAAGCTGACTGCCAAATTCAGCAGCAACAGAAGGTAGGGAGCCTAAGCAAAGTGGTGCAAGGGCAGCCTCGGGGTGGCGGGGAGGGGGGCAGCCAAGCAGGGCAGCATGTAGACAGTAGCCAGCACCAAAGCCATTCTCTGAAGGAAGTGCTGCATTTCCAGACATAGACTTCCGTGGTGAAACTCCGATCACAGCATTTTAAGGGGAACACTGATAAGGAGCGTTCGACCTTCCACCTCGCCTTTGTGCTCAGAGCGCATTTTCCCCTGGAGAGTGGGTGGCGGAGAGGTGAGCCCGCAACCCTGCAGGCCCCTGAGCTCCACCTGCAAGGTAGACTTCGAGAGACTCGACTTAGTTCCCAGACCGTGGCGGAAGCTCAGAGAAGGAAATCGGAACAATTCTCAACTTCCCATGCTTCTGCTGCTCATCTTAAAGCCATGCTTTGCCCTTTCTTTCTTCCTCTTCTTTTCCTCTGTTTTCTTTCTTTCTTTCTTTTTTTTTTTTCTTTTGAAAGAGAGCCTCCTGGTTGACTAATTGTTAGCATGGAGCACGTATCTGATGCTCTCCTTGGAGATTCTCGTCTTTGCTTGGTAGCAGTCAATCAGCATGCATGGCTCTCAACGATATTAGCATCCAAGATGGTGAGATAAACAAGCTCATTAAAAAGCAAGTTGTTACACCAAGCAAACACCTTAGACTAATAAAGCTTGGCATCCTCTGTGGTACACTCAGGGAAACAGTATTAACTGCCTCGGTAGCAGGCTGCATCTAAAAGAAAAGCCCAGAAGGCAGCTAGTTGATCCTGTAGAATTATTCAGATGGCCTCATCGATGTTTGGCTCCCTGGGGGAATGCTGGGCCCATGAGCTCAGAGGTACAATGTTTGGACGGCACACTCATGGGAAGAGATTTTCACCCATTTAGGGGGACTTTTTCAGTCATTTGACAAACATCTGTGGGGTACCCATAATACGTGTGTGCAGGCTACTGAACAAATAAGGTGTTGTCCTAGCTACAAAGGGCTCCCATTCTTCTGGGTGACACAAGCTGGGCGACACAGCTGCAAACAGACCCAGGATCCAGGGAGTTTAGTGAAATGGTAGATTCCCAGAAGGAGCCTTTGGGACACAAAAATGACATAATTATCCCAGTTGGGGCTGGGATACAGGGTGAGGATGACTTTTGGGGGGCCTGTAGGTTTTTAAATTTATTCTAAGGAACAGTTAATACCACATTGCACGTGAAGTCATGTCTAAGAGCTTGATGGCCTTGTCTTTCCTTCCACTTGGAAACTAACTGAATTTATGAACACCATATTTTCCTAGAGACCATACAACTTGATGCAACTTGGAAAGCGCTCCCCGCCCCCAGGCCTAGAGCCATCCCTGAGGTAGGTGGAAAGCCTTGGCATGCGTAAGGCTGTCATGCTTATCCTGGCTGGAAGGTCGTGTACTGAATGCCCAGCTAGAGAAGTTAGGAGTCCAGGGAGGGCAGGACGCTGGGGACTCACTTGGGCCAAAGAGAGGGGTGGGTTGAAATGATTAAGATGAGATTTGTTGGTTTCTATATAAACTGATCTGATTGAGGAGAAATTTTGGAGGTGCAAGTTCTCTCTGGGCCTTTCAGGGGAAGCTAGGACCTGTCTGATCTTGGAGAGGCATCCCAGAGTAGCTTGGTCCATATCTGAAAAGCTGGGTGTGGGAGGTGGAAATCTAACATTTCTTGCGTCCCTATGATATGCTCTACAACTCTGATTGGTGTTCCACCTACTTAATGTTCCTACAACCCCACGAAAGTAGGGGTTTGGTTTGGTTTGGTTTGGTTTAATTTGATTTAGTTTTAAATCCCCATCTTAGAAAGGAATTTGAGGTTCCAGTAGGCATACAGTACTGGACGAAATCACAGAGGAGATAAGAGATGGGAGGTTTTGAGTCAAGATCTAACTGATCCTCCTCGTCCCTTATTAATCCCCCAGATTCCGAGCTGGGTCTGGGTACCATTTTGGCCCAAGGTTTGCTCCAAGGTGGCTGTGTTCCCATGATGTCCTTGGAGTATCATTTGATTGGTAGGTAAAGAATGATAATGAGCCAGCATGTTATTGAGCTGGACTGCCCCAGTCTGTGAATGGGTTCTCAGGAGGCTGCTGGGACAGACCCACCAGCCCCTGAATACCCATGGGAAGCTAGTTAAGGAAGGAACAGCAAATCTGCAGGTCTCGAGGTCAATGTAGAAGGAAAGAGTTGTGATAATTTTGCTAAATGTATTAACCTCTAAAGAAAGCAGAGATTTTGGCTAATTTTTCTAGAAAACATTCTTTTTTACTTGTACCTTCCTAACCTGGGTTTTGGTCTATTGATCTCTATTGAGGTTATGAGATTATGAGATTATGAGGTTATGAGATCTTTTGCAGTAGGCACTGGATCGTCTAAAAAGAAAATTATTGCTTCTTTTGAGAGAGACATCATGTCTGTTTTTCTGTATCCATAGCCCTATGTACCATTCCTGGTAGATGCCCAGTAAGTATATGCTAAATTAATGAATTCCAGAAACATTAACTAGAAAAGCCTATCAGTACCATGTGTGAGGTCATGAATGGTTTAGGGCGGGAAGAAGAAGATCAGTGGGATCTAACATAACTTGTCACTGATGGAAACAAACACAGGGCATTGCTAGAGGCCCCTCATGTCGCCCCCTTCTACCCTCTCCACCTTCAATGCACTCCAAATGGAGGGAGGGAAGCAAACATGGAAAGAGATTTTGATGAAAGGCAGGAAGTATATGTCTCTCTTCACCTAGGTCTTTGTGGCTCCTTTCATCAGTATTTTGTCATTTTAAACACACAGACTCTGTACATGTTTTGTTCAATTTATACCTAAGCATTTCATTGTTTTTGGAGTGATTATAATTGGCATTGTGTTTTTACTGCAGTTTCCATATGTTTGTTGTTGGTACATAGAAATACTATTGATTTTTGTATGTTGGTCTTGTATTCTGCGATCTTGCTGAACTCATTTATTAACTGTAAGGGTGTTTTGGTGTATCACTGGGATTTTCTGTGTATCTAATCCTGTGATCGACAAATAGAGAGTTTTAATTCTTCCATTTCAATCTGTAGGTCTTTCCAGGAATCATAAAAGCCAGACATGTTTTCCTTGTTTCTGATCTTAGGGAGAAAGCACTCAGCCTTTCATCATCATATACTATATTAGTTGTAGGTGTGTTTTATAGATTTCATTTATCAAGTTCAGTAAGTTTCCTTCCACTCCTCGTTCATGGAGAGTTTTTATTTTAAACAGGCAATAAATTTTGTCAAATGTTTTTTCTGCATCTACTGAGATAATCACATGATTTTTCTTCCTTAAGCTATTAATGTGGTGGACCACATTGCTTGAATTTTGAGTGATGAACCAGATTTGCATTACTGGGATAAATTCCACTTGGTCATGATATATTCTCCTTCAAACATCGCTGGAATTGATTTGATGGTATTTTGTTGAGGGTTTGTGTGTGTGCCTGGTCATGAGATACAGCAATCTGAACTTTCTTTTCTTAAAATACTTTTGTCTGGTTTTGATATCAGTATAACGCTAGCCTCATAATATGAGTTGCAAAATTTCTCACTTCTTCAAATTTCTGGAAAATATGATATGCAATTGGTATAATATCTTCTCTAAATGTTTGGTAGAATTCACCGAGTAAGCCACCTTGGCTTGAAGTTTCCTTGTTGGAAACATTTAGCTACAAATTCAATTTTTTCAATGGAGAGAGAATTATTCAGATTATTTATTTTGAATGAGTTTTGCATCTTTCAAATAATTGCTTCATTGCAGCTAAGGTTTCAAAATTATGGGTATAAAGTTGTCATAACCTTCCCATATTATTCTTCTACTATGCATGGGATCTGTAGTGATGTCCTCCCTTTCACTCCTGATAATCTGGGCTGTCTTTTTTTCTTGAGCAGCGTGGCTAGAAGTTTATCAATTTTATTGATCTTTCTAAGAACTAGTGTTTGGTTTCATTGATACTTTCTGTTGGTTTTCTCATTTCAGTTTCATTGATTTCTGCTTTTGTCTCTATTATTTCCCTCCTTTTGCTTTGGGTTCAATTTGCTCTTTTTTTTTTCCTGCTTCCTCAAAGTATATGCTTATGTAATTTGAGACTTTTCTTCTTTTCTATGCAACTATTTAATGCTTTAAATTTGCTTGTAAACACTGTTTCAGACCCATCCTACACCTTTCAATGTGTTGTTTTTTCTTGTGCTGTTTATCCTGGCTGCCTAGTTCCACAACAGGCTTACCCTTGGCTCAAAGCTCAGAGACAGAAGAAGACAGATATCCCCAAAGCTCTCCCCTCTCCGGTTATTTTTCACCTGTTGACATCCCAACCCAATGTGCATGCTAATGTGAACTCTTCAAAGTCTTCAAGCAGTTGGGTGTTTTGTTTTGTTTTGTTTTAAGTAATAGTTTGTATTTTTTAAAAAAAGATTTTATTTACTTATTTGACAGAGAGAGAGATCACAAGTAGGCAGAGAGGCAGGCAGAGAGAGGGGGGAAGCAGGCTCCCCACTGAGCAGAGAGCCCGATGTGGGGCTCCATCCCAGGACCCTGAGATCATGAAGGATCATGCTGAAGGCAGAGGCTTAACCCACTGAGCCACCCAGGCGCCCCAGGCAGTTGGGTTTTTGAACTGTGTTGAGAGTTTTCCACTATAATCAGTGGGCTGTGGAGCTATGGAGGACTAATATCATCTTCATATTGGCTAGCATTTGAAATCCTGTCTGATTCTGAGCTTCCATCAGATTACCAGATACAAAGCTGTGTGTTGAAAAATACTTTTCCATATGGGACTGACTAAACCCTTGCACTACCTACCCCCCCCCCACTACTGCCTGAGGGAAGGGGCAGTGAGTGTCTTGTAGAAAATGTCCTTTGTTCCGAAAGGAAAGCATACCTCTCATGCTTTCCAAAGGAATAGAAATCCCCAGGCTGCTTTCAGACTAGGAGAGTGATGCAGAGCTGGCCTCCCTTTGCCCTGTAGAGATCACAGCTGAGAAGCTCTGGCCAGTGAGTGAAGAGAGAGGTAGGCAGAGTCTCTCTGAATAAATGCTGAGTGTCTGCTCTGGATACCCCAGTCCCAATGAGATCTCTCCTTATTCCATTCTTTTGCTCTTCCATCAGACAGACACCCAGCTCAGCAGAGAGCCTGCTTCTCCATCTCCCTCTGCCAATCCCTCTGTCACTCCCCCTGCTTGTGCTCCCTCTCACACCTCTCTCTCTCTCTCTGACAAATAAAGAAATAAAATCTTTTTTTTTAATTAATTCTGAGGGGCACCTGGATGGCTCAGTCAGTTAAGTATCTGCCTTCAGCTCATGTTGTGATCCCCCAGTCCTGGGATCAAGCCCCACATTGGGCTCCCAGCTCAGCGGGGATCCTGCTTCTCCCTTTCCCTCTGCCTCTCTCCCTGCTCATTCTCTCTCTCTCAAATAAATAAAATCTTTTTTAAAATGTTCAAAAAGAAAAAAGTAATTTTGAGCACCCACACCCCCAACACACACACACACACACACACACACACACACACACACACACATTATCTAATTATAAGAAAACCATCTATAATGCCTGCTGTGTATGTTAGGCACTTCCCCAAGCCTAGATTAGTAGACAGATTGCTGTTAATATATCAAGTAAAAACGAGTAAAACTCACTTTTGTCTTTTTTTGTTTTAGATAAAAAGTCCATATTAATAGAAATTCTAATATTTTCTTCTCACACCCCCATGGGCATGGACTCCTTGGGTCATATACAGCCTCCGCTTTTGTGACCACTGATTTAATCTACCCACTGAGAATGAAGTGAAGATCAGCCTGGTCTTGTTCCCTGAGTACCTGCCACATGCCAGGGGGTACCTCTGTATCACGGATGGAAAATGAATGTTCAGAAGGAGATTTCGTGATGTGCTGATAAATTACTGGTACCTTTGTTGTCTCACTGAGAGTAAATGGTACATCTGGGACGTCATCCTCCAGTCATCCAATTGTCTTTTACCCCAATTCCCCAGAAATGGGACTTTCTTCAGCCAACCGGGGTCCTTTTAAGAGAGAAGTAGGAGGTGATGGGAAAACAGGGGACCCGGAGCTGCAGATATTCTGGTGGTTGCTGTCCTAGGAGATGGAAGGTCATGGGTCTCAGCTCAAAGGGGGGGGGTCATCTTCTCCCTCCCTCTCCCTGAAGCTGGCGTGGCCACCTCCCCTCCCAGGGTAGCACCAGAAGAACAAGTGGCGACTCCCATCACTCTCCGCCTCTTTCTCTCCCCCTTGCCTCTCTGCCAACACCTATCCGCTCTCACCAGCCTCCTCAGTTCCAAGCTGTTCCTTGAAAATTCACTAATGAAATTCCAGTTTCTTTTGTAATTGTATTTTAACATGGTTCATGCTCTGATACCAACCTTAAATCAAACTCTTTGCAGAAAGACTATCACAGGGTGACAAGCTCCTTTCTGCATGCCTCATTACAGAAACATTTATTCAGAGCTTCCTGGATGATATGAATGGCTGCCTCTCGGTGCTGCAATGACTTAATCCACTACAACTGAGGGATTTTAATTTCCTCTCCTGGGCTCCTCACTTTGGTTCCCTGCCTGAGTTTGTCCCTCACTTTGGATGCATAGCTGTGGCAGGGGGTGGGGTGGGGGGCTTCACTTGGGGCTAAAGCCTGGAGAGGGTCTTCTCTGGCACAGATCATAAAAGCAGCCTCCAGCCCTGGGCCTCGGTGGTTTGTCCAGATTCTGGCCAGCTGGTTTTCTCATCATGGTACCTGCTCTCTCCAAGGCCAACTAAATAGAAAATGTAAAAGTAAGCTCTTGGAATGGGGAAGCCATGATGGCAGCTTCAATCTTCTCAGAGGCCCTGTCAGGACACCTACAGCCAGGATACTTTGTGAATCTTTGTTCAGCAGTTGAGGAAGACAGTGGACTTACCAAGGACCCCAGACATGAAAACAGGGCCATGAGGGTGAAGCCACATGAAGACACAAGGACGACCCGAAGATGACATGAGAAACCTCATGTTCTGGACAAAGACTTTTGTGTGGGTTCCACAAGGGTGAAAAGTATCACTCAGAAGATGAGCGTAATGGGATGCTAGAGGGGATTTTCCTTTTTCCTCTGGAATTAGCAACTGGGACTCAGAGAAGACGTGGAAGATCAGGCGTTCACATTTTTAAAACACTTTATTTATCTATTTTGAGAGAAAGAGAGCACGATCGAGGGGGAAGGGCAGAGGGTGAGGGAGAAGCAGGCTCTCCCATGAGCGGGGAGCTCAATAGACTCAGAGCCTGATCCCAGGACCCTGGAATCGGGACCTGAGCAGAAGGCAGATGCTTAACCAACAGAACCATGCAGGTGCCCCAGGGGGCCACACACTTTTTAAAAAAATTATTTTTATTAGGGGCACCTGGGTGGCTCAGTGGGTTAAAGCCTCTGCCTTCGGCTCAGGTCATGATCCCAGGGTCCTGGGATCGAGCCCCGCATCGGGCTCTCTGCTCTGCAGGGAGCCTGCTTCCTCCTCTCTCTCTCTCTCTGCCTGCCTCTCTGCCTACTTGTGATCTCTGTCAAATAAATAAATAAAATCTTTAAAAAAATTTATTTTTATTAACATATTATATTATTTGCCCCAGGGGTACAGGCCTGTGAATCATCAGGCTTACACATTTCACAGCACTCACCATAGCACATACCTCCCCAGTGTCCATAACCCAACCACCCTCTCCCTACCACCCCCCTGCAACCCTCAGTTTGTTTTGTGAGATTAAGAGCCTCTTATGGTTTGTCTCCCTCCCGATCCCATGTTGTTTCATTTTTTTCCTTCCCTATCTCCCACAACTCCCCGCCCTGCCTCTCAAATTCCTCATATCAGGGAGATCATATGATAATTGTCTTTCTCTGATTGGCTTATTTCGCTCAGCATAATACCCTCTAGTTCCATCCACGTAGTTGCAAATGGCAAGATTTCATTTCTTTTGATAGCTGCATAGTATTCCATTGTACATATATACCACATCTTCTTTATCCATTCATCTGTTGATGGACATCTAGGTTCTTTCCATAGTTTGGCTATTGTGGACATTGTTGCTATGAACATTCCAGTGCACTGCCCCTTCGGATCACTACATTTGTATCTTTAGGGTAAATAACCCAGTAGTGCGAATGCTGGGTCGTAGTGTAGCTGTATTTTCAACTTTTTGAGGAACCTCCATGCTGTTTTCAAGAGTGGCTGCACCAGCTTGCATTCCCAGCAACAGTGTAGGAGGGCTCAAGGGGCCACACATTCTAACAGGAGTTCAAAACAATGACAGCTGGACACCTCTTACGTCTTCATAAGAGCTAAGCTGTCTTTGCTCAAATGTTCCATGTTTGTTGAACAGTTTGAACTCAAGGACATATGAACATCAAACAAGATTGTTTCTAACCACAGTCTCCAACACTCCTCTCCTCAGTATCCGTTTCCCTCACTTTACTGACATCTCAAGCAAACCCCATAGTTTTCCAGTCGGTTTCAGTTATAACAACCTCCGGGTCAGTCCACTTTAAGAGGCCCACCCCTCGCTCCAGCTCGGCTCTGACCTGTGGTCCCAATGAACTGGAGGGGGAGAGATTTCTTCTCTCTACCTCTCCCCCCTCTCCTAGTTCCAGCTTAATGGGGATTGAGATGGAGAGGCAGGAATGAGAAGGAGGACAAGGGTCCTCCCAGGTTGCTGGCCACTGTACCTGGAATGACCTTGGAGGTAGTGAGTTTACAGACAGACCAAACCATAAGAGATCTCCAGAATTCAATTGCATATCAATTAATTAATCCATTTAATGGGCTCTTACAGATGTAAGAGTTTTGTGGCCTAAGAGGAAGATCTAGGCAGGAGTGCACTGACGTATCCTAAGGACTAAATAAATAGAAATATAGTCAAGTGCAAAAGCAGTAGGGGTGGGAGGTGAGGAGGATTGGGGGGGGTGTACTCAGACATCCCTCTGTGTCCTGGGAGCTGGATGGTGGGAGCTCAGACAGTTATGTGTTTTGGTTCCGAAGACTGATCATCTTCTACCTTAACAATTGAGAAGGTCTCTTCCAAAGTTGTTGGATGACTGAATTATCAAGTGAGGAAGTACGTTTTTAGCTTGAGAACATTTACAGTTACACATACAAATGTTCATGAAAATTAAACCCATAGTATAATATTTTTATAAGGCATCTACATATGACTCCTGATCTCGGGGTTGTGAGTTCCAGTCCCATGTTGGGTGTAGAGATGACTTAAAAATAAGATCTTAAAAAAAAAAAAAGAGTAACAGGTCAATCTTGTGATTCTAATTCAAAGTGGCTAATTGAGTAATTAATTTGAACTTGAAACTTTAAGTGGAAATCTTAGGAGGTATTATATTTGCCTTAGAGCATTTAAGAAGTCTTAAGTTTTATCTCTGTTTAAGTTTCATTTACTAGATCTGTTTTATTCAAGCACATAGGGAAGAAGCTTTTTTGTTAAGTCAAACATCTGGGGAACTTAAAAGGGAAATTAAGTATATTTAATAGTTTAATGCATCAATGCAACTGAAGATATTTGAAGAAGTTAAACTAAGTTCGTAAATGAGACCTAACGTTAATCGAAGGCCCCCTTCAGAAGCTGTTGCGAATGATTGCTAGAACTATAAAAGAATCATAAGACCCGTAAGCTGAATGTAAAAGCTGCAGAAAGAGCTGGATTTTTTCACAAACGGAATATTAATTGTGATGTTAAAGTAACCCCGGAATAATCTTTTCTGTGCACCCACTGCCCTTGACAGCCACCTATCAGAGAGTTGTCTTTCGGCGGCTGCTCCTCTGGCTCACTCTGACTGTCCCCAAAAGCCCCGTGGGTGGCAGGCTTGAAAGCAGTCCTTTGGGAGTGGGGTGGGCGAGGGTATCTGCACACTCCAGCTCTCCAAACTCTGATCCTGTGTCTTCCAAGAACCTCCTGCAATTCTGGCTCCTGGGGCTGCCTCAACCACAGCTCTGCTCTCTTCTTCCCTAGGGTGACGCTAGGATTCCTCAAACCTGGCTCCTTCTGCAATGTCGGCACGTGACCAACGGCACGGTGGGGGTTTGGGGGGGGGTGCAGGCTGCTTGACCACCCTGCCCTTCATGTTCATCCTTCTCTTTCTCTTCTCCCCCCCACCCCACCCTGGGTGCCCACGATGTCAACCACTGATCTTTTTGGGGTGCTCTCACTTTGGTGCCAAGAAAACAGCCCACAACCTTGTGACTCATGACTTACCAGCGATTCTCTCAATCCCTTTCTAACCACCCCCATCCAAGGCTTTTCAGTCAACTAAGGGAATACATGGGTGCTCGATGGGTTCCATTAAGCAGGACTGGAGACCACAGACCCCCTGATTAGACCACATGGGTTGGGGGTGGCTCGTGTACAAATATATCTGGTGTTTGGACCCTGAAGGGAGATCGGCTGGCAGGTAATGCTTAGGTTCAAGCAGCAGGACTTCCTTTTTAAGCATTTCCGGAATGGCCTAACCGCTCAGAGGCAACAGCTGGCACCTGCTGTTGTTACTGGACACCCTCTCTCCCTTTGCTTTACTGGCTTCACTCGTTCCGAACCACAGCAGGGTCCCTGGCTGTGAGGATGTCACGCCCAAGGACTCTGAGAGAGCTGCTTTCCTTTTATTCCAGATTCTGCTTGTACCTTCTAAGGGAAAAAGCTTTAGTCCCTCCACCCCTGCTCCCCCAGGACAGTTAAGCTCTATTGGGAATAGCAGTGGCAGTCAGAATAAAATCAACTTAACTAGCGACACGTCTAGTTACTGCGCATGTATTCAACAGCAGTGTTGTTAAAAATGCTTTACATGTGGTAACACTTTCGGTTCTTATAACCACTCGACCGCTATGAAGTAGGTACTGTGATTACCTCTATTTTGTAGAGGGGGAAACTGAGGCACAGAAGGGGTAACTGGCCCAAGCTCCACAGCTTGGCCAGGACTGGAGTTAGGATTGGAACCCAAGCATTCTGACTCTGCCACATTCCCTAGACCTAGCAGTCGTCATACATTGTCGTGCACTCCTGGTTTCAGAAATAACTGGGTGCTCCCAGAGCCAGGGTGCCTGCAGAGAATCGACTTGGCCCAAACACCACCAGAAAATCCCATATGTATAAATTGGAACCAACCGATAAGAATAAAACAAGTCTTCCCCATTTTATCACCATAATGTTCCTTGCAACAGAAAGGTTCCCTCTGAATGCACTGAATATGACACTTCATTTGCCAAAGTCTAATTTGCCCACAACTTTTCCAGAAGAGATCTCTTAAGCAGAAGAAGTCCTCTGTGGCTCCACAGAGAGGAGATTCTGGGGTGAGGTCCCATAGTGAGATGCAGGTGGTAGGGCCAAAAAGCCAATCACGTTTAGATTCAACCCAAGTTCATTTAATTGCGGATGCACTTAATAAATTCTCACCAACAACGTAAGACCAGAGGGAAGTTATTTAAATATGCTATCTTTTGGTAAACAAAAAAATTGCAGGACATTATGATGCTTGATTCATTTAAAATCTAATCCTTTCTTTAACATTCCGTGGAGGCAAGGTGAGAATTTTGTGAAGTTTTGAGTGGAATGCCAAGTCACTGGATAGAATTTGTCACTTTCACTGGGTCCCTTCCCCAATGCCTTAGAGCAGGAGTTAAATATGAACCAATAGTTGGTTGAAATCCAAGAGAGATTTTACCACTGTGTTTAGAAGCATGGCAGTCGGAAGCTGTCAGAGGCGCCTGGGTGCCTCCTTCAGTTAAGCGTCAGACTTAATTCCTGCTCGGGTTGTGACCTCAGGGTCCTGGGATTGAGCCTCAAGTTGAGCTCTGCACTGAGCGTGGAGTCTGGGTGAGATTCTCTCTCTCCCCCTCTCTCTCTGCCCCTCCCCGTGTTAAAAAAATAAAAAAAAAAAAAGGAAGCTGCCACAGAGGCTGGCACAGTTAGTAAAAATCCCACAGCAGAGGCGCCTGGGTGGCTCAGTGGGTTAAGCCTCTGCCTTCGGCTCAGGTCATGATCCCAGGGTCCTGGGATCGAGCCCCGCATCAGGCTCTCTGCTCAGCAGGGGGCCTGCTTCCCTCCCCCACAACTGCCTGCCTCTCTGACTACTTGTGATCTCTCTGTCTAAAAAAAAAAAAAAATGTCCCACAGCAAGGTCAGGATGTCTAGGGTGGAGGTAAAGGAGGAGGGCTGGATCCAGGGAGTGCTAAGAAAGCAGTTCGGGTCGGAAGGGGTGTTGACATGGTGGTTGTTTAATAAGGAGAGGTGGAGGAAATTTATTTTCACTTCTGACAAGAAATGTGGCGATCGAGTGCATAGTGCCTGTGCTGACATGTGAATGGGGTAGATTAGTGCAGACTCTGAAGCTGGGTTTTTAGATTTTTTTTTTAATTGAGATATAATTGGCATATTACATTGTGAAAGTTTAAGGGGTACAACATGTTGACCTGATACATTTGTATACCACAATATGATTACCACCATGGCCTAGCTAACACGCCATCACGTCACATAATTATTCTTTCTTTTTTGTGATGAGAACAAGAAAGATCTAGTGTCTTGGCAACTTTGAAGTTTATAATTGTATAATCACTATATATTGCATATTAGTCTAATAGTTGAATGCAGGGTTTTGTGTGCCAGCCCCCACACAAAAACCCACACAGAACTTTTGACTCCCCCAAAACTGAACTTATAGCGTATCATTCACTGGAAACCTTACCAATAACAGGGTCAATTAATACATATTTTGCAGGTCGTATGTTTTATATGCTGTATTCTTACAGTAAAGTAGGCTAGAGAAAAGAAATGATATTAAGAACATCATAAGGAAGGGACACTTGGGTGGCTCAGTCGTTAAGCATCTTCCTTCGGCACAGGTCATGATCCCAGGGTCCTGGGATCAAGCCCCATGTCGGGCTCCCTACTCAGTGGGGAGCCTGCTTCTCCCTCTGCCTCTGTCCCTCCCCCCTGCTCATGTTCTCGCTCTCTCTCAAATAAATAAATAAAATCTTTTTTAAAAAGGGAGAAAATCATAAGGAAGAAAAAATACACTTATAATACTGTACTCTACTGCCTAGAGGTAGACCCAGGCGATTCAAACGGGTGTTGTTCAAGAGCTGACATTATTATTATTATAGTCAGTATTGTTGACTAGTCAGTATTGTGGAGTATAGTCAGTACTGTTGAGTAGTTCTCTAGGGTGCATTCCTGGGTTTGAATCCTGGCCCCTCCACTTACTCGCTGCATGATGTTGGGCAAATCTCTGGACATTCCTGCCTCGGTTGTTCCATTTGTACATTTATACATAACCTTGTTAGGGTTATTGGGGAGATTAAATATGCTAATGTATATAAAGTACTTACAGTGGTGGCTAGCACAGAGTCAACAGTATGCAAATAGGTAGCTATTATTATTGTTAAAGACAGGTATTTTTTAAAATCATGGTGACACTGCCTTTGAAAATCTCCAGCAGTGACATACATCCTGGTCCATAGCACGTTTTGGAATAGCCCATCTGATAGTGCAGACGTGCGCTAACGCTGATGTCCTACTGCCCAGGGCAGCTCTGGGACGTTGTGATTCTGGGACTTCTCCTTCTTGGGGCTTCAAGGGGAGGCTTAGGGACCAAAGCTCCCTGGAGAGACTCAGTCACTCAAGACTATGACGCCCTCTAGTGCCTGATGACAGCAGCTGCTCACACATTCTCCCCAGCGCATCCCAGCCATCTGAGCATCCCTGAGCTTCTGCTCACCCTACCTTTCAGGGCTGCTGGGAAAATCCACCTCTTGCGATCAACTTAGAGGCCTCACTGTATGTCTCCCATCCGGGTCTCTTCACCGCCCACAGCTGCAGTGTCTGGTGAGTGGCTCCCGGTCTGCCATGGACTTTGCACCACCCTGTTCTTTCTCTGTGTTGTTGACATTGTGGGAAAAGGGCGCCATGGTCACATGTCAGCCAGTGAGGGATCTGCCCAAGGCAAACCCCAGGCAAATGCTGCAAGAAAA
The DNA here is from genome assembly GCF_002288905.1 of Enhydra lutris kenyoni. Classification (NCBI taxonomy): domain Eukaryota; kingdom Metazoa; phylum Chordata; class Mammalia; order Carnivora; family Mustelidae; genus Enhydra; species Enhydra lutris. The sequence continues at coordinate 23,807,601 of NW_019154109.1, read as the reverse complement.
CAGAGCCCATAATTGTTTAGGTGAAGATGTGAGCGCATTATGTGGGAAATGTGCGTGAAGAGCACTCTGTGGGAGTTTAGAAAGGAAGAGACCAAGGAGGTCGCTTCTCTTTCAGGTCATGGTAAAATGTTCCTTGAGGGAGGCCGCATTGCAAGAGCTGTTTGGGTGGTCCGAGAAAGAACTGTTGGCTGTAGAGTGAGTGGGCGGGGGTGGGAGGTACAGCCTGCCCTGTGGGTGAGCTGAGAATGAACAGTGCCTTGTTTCGAAGTGGGGAACCTCATCCTTCCTGAATGCTCTTTATTTCTTCCCTGTGCTGGTCCTCACGGCATTAGAGGTGACAGGGAAAATGGGATGGGTTAGGGGGAAAATGGAAGCTCCCTTTCTCCTTGCTGCTGTCCTAGCATTCAAGTATGGGAAAGGCAGAATGGCCAAATACAGACACAACCACCTTTGAGCAGAGCAGCATTCTTGAGTGCGATGGTATGGTCTCTTCTGGCCTGACTACTTTCCCTGTACGCTTTTTCTTCCTGGGAACAACCACCACAGGTCACCCCATAGGATGTGTGCTACCGGACCCACACATGCCTAGATACGGTGCCATGTCGGGCAGCACATGACTGCTGATCTCTGGGGCCCTTGACTGGCGACAGTGATGCCAAGAAGCCTTCCTTTCCTCTTTACTGCCATTTTGGCAACATCCACCAGCACCACGGGAAACACCGCCTTTTCCTGTGTGTGCTTGTGTCTGTGTGTGCGTTTGAGGAGAGGATACATGTTACACTTAACCATATATCATCAGTTCTAAGATGGAGGGTATTTTACTCACATTTAATCATGTCCCAACTTGAGAGGCTTCTACTGTCTGACATCGGGTTTCATAATTCGATCAATGATTTTTTTATTTCTGCAGTAAGATATAAATTTATAATAAAATTGGAATCTGTCTTATAATTACTGACATCTTAATGACAATAACTGATGAAATCTCACAGGAAGGAAGTAGTTCTCTACTGCATTAAGCCCCAAATCCCTTCTAGAAGTCTGCTCTTCCCAATGCTACCCAACAATTTCCAATGCAAATGTTATTCTCCTGGGTTGCTGCAACTCAGATCGAAGGCATTAATCTTTGTCGTGGATATCAGGGTGGTCTGCCCAGGTCGCTCCCTCCAGCACTGAACCACTTGAAAATGCTGGTCGGACGCTCTCAGAGGAAGAGAGCTGTGTCCCCACTGGGGCCAGGCCACATGCAATGACTGGTTGATGTGGGGATGACTTTGAAGGGCCATCCAACTCCAGAACTTTTGGTAGGATTGGCTGAGGGCTTTGCTGCAACTGCTTTGCAGTTCAACTTCTTCCTTTGCCTATGATGTTTCCTTTACTCCCTCGGGTGTTGCACTGTAAGAGCATTTTTCTGCATGCTCAGCTCCATCCCAGAGCCCTACTTTTTTTTTTTTTTTTAAAGATTTTATTTATTTATTTGACAGACAGAGATCACAAGCAGGCAGAGAGGCAGGCAGAGAGAGAGGAAGGGAAGCAGGCTCCCTGCCGAGCAGAGAGCCCGATGCGGGACTCGATCCCAGGACCCTGAGATCATGACCTGAGCCAAAGGCAGCGGCCCAACCCACTGAGCCACCCAGGCGACCCCCAGAGCCCTACTTCTAACCTGCAAACAGCTGGTACAGGGTGCAGCCTGAGAAACTCTACTAGGGGATTTTGGAGCTGGATCACCTGCTCATGGATGGAAATGGGATAAGGGTCTGGGTAACTATACCAGGTAAACCCTACTCACTCACAGAGGTACAAATAGAGGGTGATGGGTCTCTAGAAGAGGCTGGGAGGATGCGTGGAAGAAGAAGACGATGAATGTAGATTGTAGTTTCAGGAACAACTGTGGTGGTTTATGACACTAACCTTCCTCTTGTAAGTTTCTAGCAGGAGAAGGGCCCCGACAAAATCCTGGTGGAGCCTTTCTCACAACTTAATATGTGAAGCAAGGGAATATGGACAGAAGAAAAAGTGGCCCTCGGGCGCCTGGGTGGCTCAGTGGGTTAAAGGCTCTGCCTTCAGCTCAGATCATGGTCCCAGGGTCCTGGGATCGAGTCCCACATCTGCTCTCTCGAGTCCCACTCTCTGCTCTGTGGGGAGTCTGCTTCCTCCTCCTCTCTCTCTCTGCCTGCCTCTCTGCCTACTTGTGATCTCTCTCTCTCTCTCTCTCTCTCAAATAAATAAATAAATAAAAATCTTTTTTTAAAAAAAAAGTGGCCCTCATGAATGTGGTGCAGCCCCCAGTATCTCCCCCCAGGACCAAAACACGTGTTTTCTCAGCTGTTGGGAATGCTGGTGGCCAACAGCTCTCACTGAGCACCTCTCAAAGCCATGTCCTCTGCTGAAGGGATCTTGCCCAAGGTTAAGCATGAGGTCAGACTCTCTCCCAAGATTGTTCACTGTTCCTCAAATGCCTTCCCTCTTCCTTCTGATCTGGAAACCTTTTAGGGCCATATTAGCCAGACTAGGTCCTTTTTAAATAGAACATATTATAAATTGTAGGCTTTAGAGTGAGCTTGACAAAAATAGTGTACCATCGTGGTCAAGAGCAGAAGTTTAGAACTGCCTGCACTGGGTTTGAAGTCACTTTACTTTTCTGTGCCACAGTCTCCTGTCTGAAAATGAGGCTGATAATAATGCTTTTGTCTCACAGAGATGTTGTAAGTCTTGACTTTGATGATGTATGTATGATAATCTCTAGACATGTAATAGGCAAACAGTCTAGGATAGATATTATTATCACTGTTATGACTAGCCATCCTATCTTAATTACTAGGCACTGTCTTCCGCTTCTCCAGGCAGAACCAGGCAGTCTGTGTCTTTCTCTGGAGAGCCGAGTGTCTTATGCCTCACAGTAGTAAGTTCTCACTAAGATATTTTAAAAATTCTTATTTTGTCAAAGAACCCCATTAAGATAGTGAGAAGTCAGCCCACGGAATGGAAGAAAATATTTATAACACTTACATCTGACAAAGGACTCATATCAGACCAGATAAAGAAATGAGTAAGGAAAATAAATATTCAAATCCATAGAAAAATGAGCAAAAGACCTAAACACAACACAAGCACTGAAATGGCTCAGATAGAAGACCCCAAGTGTTGGGAGGATGGGAAGCCAATGAGCTCTCTGTAGAGCCGAGGTTAATGTAAAACAGGGCCTTCGTTTTGGAAAACTGGAAGCATGTACTTAAGCCAAGCATATGCATCCCCAGTGACTCAGCAGTTCCACCCATAAGCATAACCCCAAAGCAGTGCATGTATATTTTCACCAACAAATATTTAAGAATCCTCATAGCAGTACTTTGTATAATAGCGCCCCTCTCCACCAAAACAGGGAAAAAATGGAAATCAGCCAAATACTCACCAACATTAGATCGAGTAAACACCCTTATGGTGCAGTCACACAGTAAGACACTAGAGAGCGGTGAAAACAAATAACCAACAACCCCATAAAGCAACAAATTCCTGAAACCTAGTGCTGAGAGAAAAAAGCTGGACACAACACGTACGCTCTGTAGAATGTAATTTTTATAAAGCACACATGAGACAGAATTAGACTATGCTCTTCGGAGTGAAATGGTGGCCACCTTGGTGGTCCTTGTGACCCACGGGGAGCAAGGGACCGGCTTCTGGGTGCTGGTAATGTTGCTGTTGCTGTTTGAATCTGGTGTTAGTGACATGGATGTGTTCAGTGTCAAGTGAACACTGAGTTACATATAAGTGCCACCACCGTCTCCATCATCATCACCATCATCACCATCATCATCATCATCACGGCCAGAGGAAGAGAACTGAGAGGTTGGTGTGCACGGAGAGGAAAATCATACAGAAAGGAAATAGAAAGTTCAAAGGAAGGACTTGGGATTTGCCGTCGAACTCCGTGCTCTGTTCCAATTTCCTTGGCCCACCAGGATTTCTCTAGGCCCAGAGCACTGAGCCAGGGGCTTATTCTGGCGGCTGTTACTGACACATGCCAACAGGCTTCCTAATGTGTTAACAAAGCTGACTCACGAGCAGCAACTCATTTTTAGCAACATTTGAGGCTTGATAGTGCGGATGATGTTAACGATGACAGCATATTGACGAGCCAAATTAGATACTAGGCTTGGGTGTGAGTTGGAAAGGAAGAGGCACCTCCCTCCCCTCTCCATTTGGGTCCCTTTGTCCTCTTCAAACCTGTGTCAATATCCCTGAGTCATTGCCTACCAAGGACCAGCTACCAAGGATTAGCTACTCTGCCCTGTCCCTAAGATTTCGGCTTTCTCCAAGTCCTAATCTATATCCAAAAAATGAATTGTGCCTCACAGCAATTATCAGAGGCCAAAAGCTCATGTATCAGCCCTTGGAAGCAAGACCCACAGTTTCTGCAATGTGCCCGCCGCACCCACAGCTCACCTGGGCATCTCTGCACTTTCACTTATATTATGACCAAGGACATGAACTGTCTCAAAAATTTATTACTAAAAAGTATATCTCTAGAAGAAGGATTATTTCAACGCATTTTTGTTAGGGTCTGAGTGTTAGGTCAAAAGAAACACCGGTCATTCCTTCTTTTTGAGCCCAGGTCCTCGAGACAGCTACTTCTGCGAAAATCAGAACATTGGTAGGTTCGTGACCCTATTGGATTTCACAAAAACAGCCATCAGAGTCCTTTAAAGGTCACTTTGAAAATGATTCATTCACTAGAGAATATTCCTGCTGAAGAGCTCATGATAAGTCTTTTTTAAGAAGAAGGAGAAAATGATTAGAAAGTTCTTTTCCTATGTGAAGTCAGGGTCTTAAAACGTATCTGACTTGGGAAAACATCATAGATACCATAACACCTGCAATATTCCTCCCGAAGCTTATCCATAAGCTTACCCAGAAGCTTAACCCACCCCCAAACCCACCACTGGCTTTTTATGATATTCATCAGGACTTTTGTTTTTCTCTCTCAGGCATGGCCAGGAGAGCAGAGGATCTTAAGGAAATATACTCAGTCCTTTGAATTTAATCCCATGAGTGAGTGGCCTCTCACTCACATATTTTTGAAACCACTGCTGGAAACGAAATCCTTTCATGGCACCTGTGAGAGATGCAAGAGAGGTCCTATCACAGCAAGAACATAGCTAGGGCATCGGGAGGCCTGAGTCTAGTTTACATCTCACGAGTGACATGATCCTGGGTCGGTGACTTCACCCCACCGGACTCTAGTCCCCTCCTTTGAAAAACAGGGAAAATTCTTCTACCTTCCTTCACATTTTTGAGACCCTCATGAAGTTGTACGAAAGTGATGCATAAACTGTAAAATGCCAGCCAAATACAGAAGGACCGTTGCAATTAGGCATATTTTTCCCACCAGGTGCTACTTCCTCCACTACTGCTTCTGCCTCCATCACTTCCTGGGGAGAAAAACTGATTATCACTTAGAGAAAAAGCGAGCACCAGGAAAATTCTAATCTTAATCCTTCTGCTCGATTTCCATCGAGGGTCATTCGTCAATATTAAGCTTTGAATTTTAATTTTAAACACTATAGTCCCAGGGAAAAGAAAAGGTCTCTTTTGTCTTTAATTCTGCTTCTTAGAGAGGAGACACTGGGCCACCGCATAGTAATGGGAATTCAGGAATCTATATTCTTGGAGTCATGTTTTTCCCTTGACGGCCCACACATCCATTAACACAGGCCTCCTGGTCTCAATGACTGGAGAGACTCGAAGCGAGGCGTATATGATGTAATCGCTAAGTGATATTCTTTGAAAGTTTCATGGCCGTGAATTCCCTCTGTTTCAGGATGCGTGTGCTGTTGTGATGTGACGTTTATTTTAATGGCCCCAGAGATACACTGAGCAATAGTGCAGCAAATTAACACCATCGTCTCGCTTGCCTGAAACTCTAAAAGGCAATTTGAACCACATTTAGTGTTTATAATTATTTTGTAATCCAATTTGCGGAATTGCAACAATTATTGGTTATGTAGATTACATATAAACCTTAATAAGAGATTTTGGTTCTTTTTAGGAGACCTAACACACCCACTTGGGCACTGGAAGAAGAGAGAAGGAGGAATATTTATTGCACTGTCTCTGATTTCAGTCTCTGTAGACTATCAGGGGAAAGCGGCAGAGAAATTTGTGACAGTAAGTGAGAAAGAGGAGAGCTATTCAGGGAAAAAAGTTCACTGGAGAGATGGAGGCTCCCTTTGGTCACTGGGACATGTAACCATTTTACCCATTGCAGACTATTCTTGGCCTTCTGAAACCTTCCAGCAGCTGAAGTCCATCCCAGAGCAGCCTGTGATAGGGAGCTGTCTTCACAAATGGTTCAAATTTCAGTGGCTTCCCATACTGACATGGTGTGGCAGCCAGAAAAAAAGCCCTCAGGTCAAGCTCTTCACTTGGAGGGTAGTTGGCTGCCAGAAGTGCCTAGTACTGCATCTACCTTTGCACAAGCAGGAAATATATATGTGGGCATTAAGCCTCAGAGACTGGGGGAGTCATTTATTACAGCAGCATAACTGGATTAGGCTGCTCGGACTGCTGTAACAAAATAGAGACTGAGGAGCTGTAGCAAGAGAAATTTATTTCCTCGCAGTTCCAGAGGCTGGGAAGTCCCAGATCAAGGTGCTGGCTGATGCATTTCCTGGCAGATGGCCACCTTCTCTCTGTGCCCTCACACAGCAGAGAGAAGCAGAGCAAGGTGTCTGGTGTCTCTTCTTGTAAGGGCGCTAATCCCATCATAAGGACCCCGCCCTCATAATTCACTGAAGCCCAGTTATCTCCCAAGGGCCCCCTCCCCAAATACCAGGTAGGCTTCAACACACAAATCTTGGGGGACCACAGTTCAGTCCAAAGCAATAAATTACCTATCCTGGTTGATTCAGTGATGATTTGGGGATGTCTTAGCATCTTCATATCCTCTCATTAGGGTATATGAAAATTTCAACATCAGCTTAACCTCTACATATGCTACTCTGTCTTCCTTTGCTGACCTCAGTGGAGCTTCTCCTAGCATTATACTCAGGGAAGCTGGTCATTAACTGTCTGCTAACATTTGCAATGCTCCTAATGTCCCCCTATCTGATGTTTCTATCATATTTCCTCTTCTTGGGTTCTAGTCTGAGTGGAGGAAAGTTAGCATGTATGTGTCTAACCAGTTCACACTCTCTTTGCCTCCCTCTTCTCTCTATAATCAACTAAGATGAATAAAATGGCCTTTCCACTGTCTCTTCCCATCTAGCAAGATTTCCCCATGTCACATTCTTCTCATTTCCAAGGATTTTTTTGTTTTGCTGTCTTCCCCTGGGACATAGGGTGGGTGCAAGGAGAGAAACCGGTTTATTGATATGGGCAAATAGAAATATGGTATCCATGTTTCCATTGTGTGCTTGTAAATGCCATTATTTTGTTCATATGATATTTAATACGAAGTGATGAGGTTCATCAGGGGAGAAATTGGGCCTATTTTCCTCACATGATATCCCTAGACTAGTGCATACCCTGGCACAGAAAAGGAGAGCTATGTTCATCCTTCAGAAGGGAGATGGGGCCACACCGGACAGGTGTCCTAGACCTCAGTGTGCCTTCTCTTGCTCTAATACATCCTTCAGACTTCTTGGCCAAAGCTTGGCTCAAATACCATTCCCTCCATGACCCCCTTCAGAGAGAATGAATAACACATAACAGTTAGTATGAGAACACTCGTTTCGGCCTTAATTGTTTCTATGACTATTTCCTCAACTAGCTGTGGTAGGCAGATCCCTGCTTTACTAAGTTTTGTTTATCTCTCCCTCTCCTTAGTATCCTCAATGGTGCCTAGCTTGTTGACTGTAGTTGGTATTGGATAAACATTTGTTGAATTGAAATGAATCCCCACTGTCATTTTCTCTCTTCTTTGACTTCTTAAAAATAGAACTCCACACTGTTTCTAAATGATTTTTTGTGTGTCTATCAGCAACATCTTTGATCTGTTTGCCAACGTGACATCTGAGGATGTCTAGCATAGCTCTAGCACAGAAAAGGCTCAAAAAATATTGTGTTGATAACTGGATAATGGGGCACGCAGGGGAGAAGAAATTTGCCTGGAGTGCCACCATGGCTATTGGAAGCTGTATTTCTTGTGCGTCATTTAGCTGTGGAGCCACACTTTCCCCTCATTCAGCATTCTTTAGTTCAGCAAACATGTATTTAACTTAGTTGGATAGAGAATGATGTTAACATAGACAGAGTCCTGAGATTGGTTCTGTATGAACACCTGGCCTGGCTCTATTCCACAGCCAGAGACTGGATCATGCACCACAGGCAACTGTCTTGTAAAGGCAGGATCCAGTAACATGGGGTACAGACAAGAAAGGGCACCTCCAAATGCAGGCACCACAGATGATATGCCTACAGCATTACTTTTGTAAAAGAAGCAATCTTTACCCCCACTAAATGTACAGAATTCCCAAGAAGAGCACTGGCTGAAAATCCATTCCACTACCTACCAACTAGCCTTGGGGTGGCTGAACCCTTACTAGTAGTCTGGAAGTTCAGTGTTCAGACCCACATTTGTGCTATCAAAAGACCTTCTCACTCATCCCCATGAAAACGGTGACACAATTCTCCAAACCATCCTCCACTGACTCCAGAGTTTTCCTTGAAAAACAAACAAGCAAACCAAAAGACTTCATGTGTCTGATTATCAAAGCAACCCTGTTCGTGCAGGGGGGAACATGCAGGATTCTAGAGTGGGGAGGAAACATCAGGGGGCCTACTTTGATCTCTTACTTCATGTAATAAAACCTACTCCATGACTCTCTTTCTAGTGGGGACTCTCCAGTGAAAGGAAACTCTGCTGCTGGAGGTAGCCAGCACTTTCCATCATCGCGTGCATGTGACCAACCAAAGAATCTTCCTTGAGGAGTGGGTATGATAGACAGAAAATATAAGCATGTACGTTATTTCAGTCCCATCAGCAGTTAACAAGATGATGTCAAACATAATGACACAGGGAATTTCCAAATAATTAGTGGAAACTATTTACAAAAACTTCAGTTTAGAAATTCCTTTCCCCGGAGAAAGAGAACTATCATATGATCTCCCTGATATGAGGGAGAGGAGATGCAACATGGGGGGTTAAGGGGGTAGGAGAAGAGTAAATGAAACAAGATGGGATTGGGAGGGAGACAAACCATAAGTGACTCTTAATCTCACAAAACAAACTGAGGGTTGATGCGGGGAGGGGGGTTGGGAGAGAGGGGGTGGAGTTATGGACATTGGGGAGGGTATGTGCTATGGTGAGTGCTGTGAAGTGTGTAAACCTGGCAATTCACAGACCTGTACCCCTGGGGATAAAAATATATGTTTATAAAAAATAAAATAAAATAAAAATAAAAAAATGAAAAGAAATTCCTTTCCCATGAACAATGAGGCACCCTTCCAAGATTTACCCTCCTGCATGAGCCCGGGACATAACATTTGGCTTCTTTTTCAGGCAGGTATCAAAGAAGAGCCATGCCTCCTTACACTTAGAAGTGTATATAACAATAGAAAGAGAAACTTCTAGAGCCAAAGAAGTATGGATTATTGGCATAATGAGACATAAAGCCTAACTCTGAGGAATTATGGACAGAAAGAGAACTTTCTGCCCTTGGTCTATCAGACTTGATACAAGACTGATGCAGACTGGCATGGAATTGAGGACGCAGGAGGACGATACGATGCAGAGAAGAGAATTTCCAGACCAGACCAACACAGAGGCAAATGCTTTGGCAAAATCTGACCAAGATTTCACCAGAGGTAGCTCCTGTATTCAGCAAATGTTTGTTAAGTGCCTACTATATGCCAGGAACTGTTCTAGGGCCTGAGGATCCAGCAGCAAACAGGGTAGTGGAAGGGTCCCGGCTTTCAGGGCCACCTGGTGGAGGGAGACAGAAAACAAACAAAAACTGAGAGAAAAATACCAGATTATGACAAGTGGTGTCAACGAATCAAAATGAAGGGATAGGAGAGGGGATGGCTTGGATATTTTAGTTTGGGTGATCAGGTAAGGCCTCTCAGAGTTGACACAGAACTGAAACCTTATGTCCAAGAAAGAGTACGGTCCCCTGGAGATCAGGGGTAGGAGTCTTCGAATCAGAGGGAACAGTTAACGCAAAGGTCCTGTAATGGGGTGGAGAAAGAGAGGCAAGGCCGCGGGATGCCAGCGCTGGGGGGGAAGGAGAGGCCAGAGAGGCGGGGGACAAATGATGTGATCGCAAGCCTGGATTAGGGGTTCGAACGTCACTCTCGTCACAGTGACAGTCACTAAAGGAATCTAAGTAGGAGAGTGACAGGGTTTGGTTTATGCTTTGGAAAGATTATTCTGGCCACCCTGTGGTGCACACGCCTGGGAGAGGAATAAGGCAAGGATGGAGGCAGGGAGGCCTGTCCGGGGCTGGGGGACAGGCATGTCCTCAGGTGACCGGCTGGGGGCTTGAACCAGGGTTACAACAGTGGAGATGAAGAGAGATGTGGGCTCCAGATATATTTTGGGGAGAAAGGCAGCGGGACTATCTGACAGACTGAATGTGGAGAATGGGGGCTTGAGCAGCTGCATTCTGCAGTGGGACGGCAAAGACAGGGTGAAGAGCAGGGCAGGTTGGCTGCCGCACACCTGTGTATGCCCACTCTCCTGTCCACGGCCGCAGGCAAGTCCCACAGAATGACCTCCTTGCTGTCAACTGTCAGCCTGTGCTTCTGCAGGGGGTACCCCTGCCCCACCTGCTCCACCCACACAACCATCTCTTCTCAACCTTTCCATTTCTGAGCCTGACTCCAGGGAACGAAGGTGCTGCCCTGTGTTTCTTTCCAGAGTCTCCGAATAGGGCTTTGTGCAGAGTTGGTGCATCCCTTCTGGAACACAGGGCAAGTATGGTTTCTGGGGAGCCCAGCGGCCCCTCACACTTACTCTTCCAGGCAAGCACACCAGGGGATAGCTACAATTACAAGGGATTCCCTTCCAAACATTTCTGGCTGCCCCCCAGGACATGCTTCCCTTCGGTGACACCACAAGAGGAGAGAGAGAAGGTGACAGGGGCTCACAGTATTTCGGGGTACTGTTTACACCAACCCCAGAGATCTGGACCCTGTGGGCTCAGCTAAAACTTTTTATATAGAAACTCCCAAATTTCCCATGAAGATATCCCATGTATGCTACTCAAATCCCTACCAAACTTTAGCCCAGTAGTTTCCCTTATAAAAAAATGCAGTAAAGTCATGTTTGTTGAGAGCCTATTGTGTACATGTCAGGCATTTTGCTAAGCCCATTACATGGAGGATCAGTTTAATCCTTCCAACATGCCTATAAGTGGATACTCTGGTTATCACCGTTTCACAGACAACTGGACTGAGGCTCTCCTAACTGAAGTGAGGTTGCTTACTCAAGGCCACATAGCCAGTGGGTCATAGAGCCAGGACTTGAACTCAGGTCTGTCCTCAAAGCAGTTGTACCACAAAAAAAAACAATTAGCACACGCGCGCGTGCATGCGCACACACAGACACACACACAACCACTGGCACACAAAGGTTTTACATGTAAAGACATTCATTGCTGCATCATTTATAATAATGAAGAATGGAAGTAAAACATCTGATCATCTTGAGGACTCGAACAACGTTAGATAAAACTCATCTGACAGTTTGCAGCTATTAAAATTATGAGTTTGAAGTAAACAAGTATTGTGGGGGAAGTCATTATATAATACATTAAAAAAATTACACAACTATAGAGTTGGTCAACATTTCTAAGACATCTTGGCCCCCCCAGCACACCTTGATAAAGGAAGGGCACAAGCCAAAATCCCAATTCATCCCCCTAGGATTGTGGCCGATTTTCACTTCTCTTCTCTTCTCTTCTCTTCTCTTCTCTTCTCTTCTCTTCTCTGTATTTCTCGGCTTGTATGGTGATCATCAACCTGAGTGCCAAGCACAATAAATGCATTATCTCACTTAATTCTCATATCAACACTAATCCCCAGTTCACGGGTAACTTGCCACTGTGCATAGGTAGGAAGTGACAGAATTTTCAATGAGACTGTCTCCAGAGCACACAAGATGGACCATCCTTCCATGCTGTCTCTCAACTGTTTTTGTGGTTGGTAAAATAAAGCCACAAGAGAGAAAGGATGGTAAAGAGAGTTGACTACCCTCACAAAATGCCAGCTTGGAACAATACAAGAGTCTGTTGAGATTAGTTTCCCTAGAGGAAGGTAGACTTGGGTGGGCCTCGAAAGAATAGATTCATCTTTAATATTCCTTATGGAATTTAGTATATGACAAACCTTAAATAGAATTGTGTCCCAGGTTTTGGCTTCTGGGGTGGAGTGAGGTGCTCCAGAAGAAATCCAAGGGACTTCCTGTAGGAGATGCAGAGCTTGGCTTTGCCTGAAATACACCCTGGCTGTTTGTTCAAGGCCTTTTCAACCAGGAGAGAATCACTCTCCACAGCATCACTGACAGAGCTCCCCAAGGGTGGGCTGCTGTGGCAAACACAGAGGGCTCTCTGCAGAGAGAGTCTTCATTTAAATTAAATAGCAAATGCACACATGGCTTCAGAACCAGGCTAAAAGGCCTCGACACTGTGACTTTGGTGGATAAAAAGTTGGTCTTAGATGTGGCTGGAAAAGTATTGCCTACGTACAGAGTCTGAGAAAGTCATAAAGAATCTGTGACTATTTCTGGAGTTAGAAATATTTTTTTAACGATCATGAAAATGATTCTTCCCTTCACTCCAGTAACTATTGCTCACAACTATTGCTATCTTCTGTCATTTTAGAGACGTGGATGTCTACTCGGGTCATTTATCTAGAATTCTAGAGGTAGAGTTGTAACTTCCAGATGACATCATGTTTGCCCACAGAATGCCCTATTCTGCTCTGCCTAGCAATCCCCTGAGCCATCAGCATGAACACCTAATATGTGCAGGGCATGATAGGCACTTAGAAAGGGGGGGTTGAGGGAATGAATGAACGATGCATGATTGTAAGAAGTTTTATACACTCCTTCACTCTTTCACACAGGCACAACCAGGTTACTGGCATCTCAGTGGACAAGGGTGCTGTGTCTCATGTGCAAAATATGCTTCTACCTTCCCAGTTGCCTTTTATTGTCTGTCACATTTACAGGTGGCTTGTTTGGTTAAGACAAAGCGCACGCAAAGCACGCAGTCTAGGAAGACGCCATTTTCTTTGGAATCTAGTGCTTATAGACAGTGAATGAGCCAGGATTGGAGCTCACTCCTCAAGCTTTCTCCTCAGTTATTTGTGAACTGATAGACATGGGGTCTTTCACGCAGAAGGTGTGAAGCAAGGAGCCTGGGGTCTATTCTTTAATCATGTTCTTGGCCTTCATCATCTGTGACATTAGGTGTCATCTGCAGAACTTCAGGGAGATGACAAGGCCATCTGGGATTCTCTAGAGGGGAATTATTTAGGCTCTGTGATATCTTCCCTTCCCTTCCCATGTCTTCTTTCTTTTCCCTTCTTTGTGTTCAACAGCTGTCTCCAGAAACAGGAGAGTCAGCTACTTCTGTTCTCTTCTCTTCTCTTCTCTTCTCTTCTCTTCTCTTCTCTTCTCTTCTCTTCTCTTCTCTTCTCTTCTCCTCTCCTCTCCTCTCCTCTCCTCTCCTCTCTTCTCTTCTCTCCTCTTCTGTTTTTCTTCTCCTTTCTTTTTTCTTCTTTTCTTCTTTTTTCTTCCCCTTCCCTTCCCTTCCCTTTCCTTTCTTTTCTTTTTTCTTCTCCTTCCCTTCCCTTCCTTTTCTTTCTTTCTTTCTTAGGCAGAGAGAGGGAGCAAGGGGAGGGGCAGAGGAAGAGGGAGAGAGAGAGTCTTAAGCAGGCTCCATGACCATTGCAGAGCCCAACTCAGGATTCGATCTCATGACCCAGCAATCATGACCTGAGCCAAAATCAAGAGCTGGACAAAAATTACTGAGCCACCCAGGTGCCCCAAGAGTTAGCTACTTTCCTGAAGTGCTGGTTAAATTTTTGTGTAGTGTGAAGGGTTGTAGTAAACTAAGGTTTAGGGATCGTCATTACACATGTTCCTTTACCCTGTATCTGTAGCAGATCCCACACACTGAGAATTTTATGCACACTAACTTGTCTCCATTAGAACAAATCCTCTTACATCTATGTAATATTACTATCACCTCTACTTTACCAATGGGGAAACCAAGACACAGAAAGATGAAACAACTTGTCAGAGGCCACATATCTCGTAAGTGAAAGAGCTGAGAATGTCAACCCAAGTAGGCTAGCTGTAGAGTTAACCTCCAGTGCTGCCTCTTCTAGAGGTGAAAGGGGGTTTGGTTATATCTTGCATATATCCCTGCCCCTAAAAATCAGAGCAGTTTGTGAATTTCCTTTTTTCTTTATAATGGTCCTCATGATGCTCTTCTGACTGATGCAAGCTGCAAGAACTTTATACAGCAGCTGAGAGGAGGATCCAAGGAAACTCACTAGCAGATGTGAAACCCTTCTCTTGGTTAGCTGATCCAGCAGAGTGGTGGACTACACTTAGTCTAACTCCAACAGCAGCCTGGCTGGCAACTACAGACGGGGAAGTGCATGACCAGACACCTTCACTCTCTAGTTCTGGATTTATTTTCTGGAAGGAAAAAAAGGTACACTTAGATCTATTCAGCCCTGCCACCTGTTCTCCCTCCTCATAGAAGATCTGCCAGTCCGTGCTTCTCTTCCAACCTGGCCCTCCTTTTATTAGAAGTGGGCCAGCCTTTACAAGTGAGAAGTGAGTTTTCTGCCCCATACTCTTCTCTGCTGCTTCATGATTGTGGGATCCCCACCATGCCCCCTTGCCATGTTCTCACCTGCTCAGAGGATCTTGCCCACCAGGCAGCTCTGGCCCCTCTGATCTCAGGATCTCAGGATGTACAACTGGGTATACTGAGCAAGAGTCCTGGCATTCAGAATGGACAAGTGAGAATTGGATAACGTGGTGGACTGAATTTATTCTAGATGATACTCTGATTCTGCCCTCTTGTAACTTACCAACTTTGGATGGAGCAGTTGTGAGAATCCCTCACATGGAAAGCATGGTCATGTGGCCACTGTCTCAGAGTCCAACAACAGCACACCATGCCCAAGCACACAACTGAATGGGCTGGTATATGTCACTTGAATGCAGGATTAGTAAAAGGCAAGCAAACAAAAAGCCAGAAAACCAATATTGCTACACTTCTTTGTTCCAGGCATTTTGACATACATTGTCTCTTCCAATCTTCATAATAATCAAAGGTGGTGGGTATTACAGACAACACACTATGGATGAAGGAAGTAATGATTATTAAATGTAAGTAGCTGTTCAGGATTACAGTTAGTTGGTGACAGGTGAGATCTGAACCCAGGTTGTTGATCTTCATTATAGCAATCTCTTGAGTTCACAATTTGTTCAAGCAAGTACCAAACTTTGCAACAAGGTTTACTTAAAAGGCTCTACAATCAGATGACATTTTTAGATACAATCCTTTTCCACGAAGAGTAGATTCATCAAATATCATCACGGTGGATAATCTACTTGATTAACCTTATCCTTCCCAATTCCAGATAAGCTTCTGTGGAGCTCTCCTTGCCCATCAACCTGGCTACCATGATTAAATGCAAGGTCGCTGGACTGCTGTGGTCAGAGTCTACCTGTGCTGAGCTCCTGATCTAGAGGACCAACTATATTGTGGGTTTTCTCCATTCTGCGTATCAGGATTCATGCCAGAAGATCTTTGGGGGTAATTTTAACCAGCTTTATTTGGAGACCGTTACCTTCCCAATGCCCCTTGTCTTCCTTGATGTTCTTCCTGGTCCAGTCTCATGTGTGTATCTTTGCCCACATGCTTGGATTCCACTTTCTTGGGCTTGTAATCATCTCCAAAGTGGTCTGTCTCTGATTTCTGAATTTTCATATTATTAGTTTTGTTCCAAAACACTCCTTCCCCCACCCAAACCATAGCTATACCTGTGGAAAAGCTGAAGTTCCTTAGTATTGTGTTCAAAAAATCTCAAGATTCATGTTTTACCATAATTTTCTAGGTGCATTGCTCTCTACTGCCCCTCAAGATACTTGTTCTAATCAAACTGGTCCCTTGCTGTTCCCAGGGCATATTTTATCATTTCCTCTTCTCTGCCTCTTGCCACATGTTGGGCCTGAAGTGACCTTGTTGCCCTCTTTGCTTGGTAACAACTTACCCCTTCCTAACCCAGCTCAGGTTCTGCCCTCTTCATGAGACCTTCCCAAGTCCACATACTCCCTCCTTCATTTTTGCTTCCCTTGTATTTTAATATTTTTTTTTACTATTACAGCATTTAATAGTCTCAGCCTTGAGTTATAGTTGCTTGTAAGTAGGGGTCTGTCTCATCATTCTTTTTTTTTTTTAAGATTTATTTATTTATTTATTTATTTGTCAGAGAGAGAGAGCGAGAGAGCACAGGCAGGCAGAGAGGCAGCAGAGGCAGAGGGAGAAGCAGGCTCCCCACCAAGCAAGGAGCCCAGTGTGGGACTCAATCCCCTGATGACGGGATCATGACCTGAGCCGAAGGCAGCCGCTTAACCAACTGAGCCACCCAGGCGTCCCCTGTCTCATCATTTTATAACTTCTGTAAGGGAAGGACCATTTCTCATTCAGAGTTGTGCCTTCTGTAAAACTAAGCACAACACTTGGCTAATCACAGGTATTCAGTAAGTTCTTAACAACTTAAATATATTCCAATAAAGTTAATTTCTGAGTATGTGACAAAGGTTATGGAGTCATTAAAACAGTATGTTTAAGAAGTAAGAGCTAAGAGTTTATGACCTTAGAGTCGTGAGATCAAGCCCCACATTGGGCTCCATGCTGGGCATGGAGACTGCTTAAGATTCTCTCTTTCCCATACCCTCTGCCCTACCCCCAAGCAGGCATGGCATGTTCTCTCTTTCTCTCTCCCCATCTCACTTAAAAGACAAGAAAAAAAAAAAAAAGAAGGAAGAGCTAAAATTATTTTTCGACTCTGCTGTCCTATTGACAGAATGGTATGTTTTATCAGGGGCTTTCTTTAATGTGACTCCTTCTGAAATACCCAATATATCCATGCAAAGGAACTCACTGTCATCTGCTCCTTATTCTAGATGTCACATTTTACCTCTCTGCTTGACAAGTATTTCAGTAGCCTTTGGATAAAAACAAAATAATTTGACCTATCCTGAGGGAACGTCATTACAATTCTTCATTATGATCTTCTTGGCTTGGAAAAACCATGAGTTGTTCTTTCTTGGTAATAAGACTCTCTAAACGTCAATAAGATATAATTCATGTTATAAAATTGATTACTGGGGGCCCTCAATGCTCACCCTTTGCTTTCCTCCAAATTCTCTTTTTTCTATTTTCCACTTCTGATAAAAAATGACTTGTTTGAATAGTCATATATATATGTGTGTGTGTGTATATATATATATATATATATATATATATATATATATATAAAACATATCACATCTGTTATATATTATATCATACACACATATTTATTATATATAATTTTATATGTATCAGCAGTGGAAGAAATTCCAAAGAATGCCAAACTCTGTAAGATAGTGATACATTTTTAGGGCAGGGTGATCTTAGAATGAAAGTGCAAGTTCTATGCAAAGCATTTATAAAATTAACTTATGGTCTTTTGAGCCAAATTGTGCCAGATTGAGGTCAAGAAAAATGTCCTTCAGGAACATATCGCATGCTTGTGTTATGTAAACCAGCAGGCACCCTGTTTGGTCTGGACTTATAGATGAAGAGACACATGAAAAAGTCAAAATGTGTCCTCAGAATAATAACAGAAATGACAAAGCTGAGGAAAATATGAACAAGAGGTCACCAAAGTGGATTAAATAACAGTGAGCGGACCCCTTTTGAGGCAGGGTTTTCAAAGTACCACCTCCATCTGCAGCCATCCTCCTTCCCCAACCCAGTGGTCAGAGAGGTCTGTTCTACATCAGGCACCCCCCATATAGTCCCACCAGTACTGGGTACTGACTTCCCCATGGAGACTAAATATAGTGACTATGCACAGTAACCACTTATAGGAACTCTACCCCTCCCTTTGTCTGTGGTCATGATTGTGACACTTGCTTGTGACTCCATATCTCAGGGGTTCTTCATCTTCTGTGTCATGGCCCCTGATTAGAATCTGGTAAAAGGGATTTATCTTACACTCAGAAAAATGTACATACAGCCCCAAAGCATGCATGTAACTTTGGGAATTCACGGTCCATGGATTCTAAACTCATAATCCCTTCGCTGGACTATAAACTCTATGAGAGCAGGGGTTGCACCTTATTCATGTTTGTATTACCAGCAAACCTAGCATATAAGAAATGCTGGGTAAATTCTTGATGAACTAATAAAAATAAAAAATTCTGGACAATCAGTTTGGAGAAGAAGGAGGGATTACCTGCTATATTCATTATAAGAGTGCTATTACACAAACTCTTACATCTGTTGGTCTCTGGAACTACTGAGTCAAGAAGGAGAAATAGGATGACTGCTACGAATTAGTAAGTGGACATGTGAGCTGGCTCTAAGGGAGGATTCTCCAGTAGGAAGGCTGGGGCTTCCAAACTGAAGTGAGTTTAAAAGAAAGGTGAACTCCTGTGGGTTGCTTTTAGAGCAGCATTCTTCTCTATGGTGGGACAGAGAAGAGTGAAGTGAGGGAAGCCAGGCAGTGAAAAACCAGCTTGGAGACTCCCCCAGATGTTGCCTCCACCACACATGTGTGTTCTGCAAACCCCAGACCTCAGAGCAGACTGTGTTCCCAAGGGCTTAGAGCCTTAGTCTGAGACCAAACACCAGACTGAACAGAACCCAAATCAGATGCACACTAGGTATCCAAGGCAACGGTGGGGGCATGGGGAGACACACCCACTTGGAGAGTGGGTAGGGGCTACATTTAGAGAGTTTGATGATGAGACATGGAAGCCTGCTCCAGGCAACCAGGAAAGCAGGATAACAGGAAATAATAGCATGAAGAGACATCTGCTGTAGTAACAACTGTACATTTCCACTTTCCACTTACCTCTCCAGCCTGGATTCTATTCTCAGGGTTAGGAAAGAACAGAAGTCATTCCAAAGACCCAAGGGGTTTTGCCAAGATCATTCCTGGGCTTGAGGTTTCCCAGAAGCTCATAGTTTAAAATCAAGTGTGGGATGCATCCAAAGTGAGTGTGGTCTGAAACAGAAAACATTGTTGGCAGTTCTCTATTTGCTTTTCTTTTTTAACCTACTTCCTCTTTATGACCTTCTCCACTTCTCGTTTTCTCTCTTCACCGTCTTCACCTCTCTCAACTACTTTTTTGGTTACTTTTCCAGGTGCTTGGTGTATTGGGAATGAGAATATCCTGATGTTCCTGCCAGCTGCATGATCCAGGACAAGTCACTTCATATCTCTTAACCTCATGCTATCATCTGTTAAGCAAGGGCATTAGACTAAAATGTCTAGGTTGTGATGGTCTGTAGAAAGCTAATGCCTATCTCCCTCTCCTCTTCTCACTTCTCTTATCTCGACTTTTGAACCCGGAGAGGGCATCTCTTAGAGCTAAACTGTTTCTTTTATAGTATTAGAGCATAATATTAATAATAACAATAACTGTGGCAGATTGTAGTTTCCAAAGATGACCAGAATAATACACCCTTCCCCATGTCCTCTTACTATAATATGGCACTGACATTCCTCCCATCAGGTGGCAAGGTCTGTGTCCACTCCCCTTAAACTTGGGAGATCCTTGTGACTGTTTTGACCAGAAGAGTACAGAGGAAGTGAAGCTGGACCAGTTTCCAGGCTAAGGTCTTAAGAAACTTGCCACTTTCAATCTCTGTCTTTTGGGATACTAACTCATGGAAGCCAGCCACCATAGCTGGGAGAAGCCAAGTAGCCACATGAAGAGGCCCCATATAGGTGTTTGAACCAACAGACTCTGTTGAGTTCCCAGCCAATGGCTTACATCAAGCACCAGAACAGTGGGAGGAGACTATGCTGAGTGAAATAAGTCAAGCAGAGATAAGTCAATTATCATATGGTTTCACTTACTTGTGGAGCATAAGGAATAACATGGATGACATTAGGAGAAGGAAAGGAAAAGTGAATTGGGGGAAATCGGAGAGGGAGACAAAGCATGAGAGACCGTGGACTCTGAGAAACAAACTGAGGGTTTTGGAGGGGAGGGGGTTGGGGGATGGGTGGTGGGCATTAAGGAGGGCATGTATTGCATGAAGAACTGGGTGTGGTGCATAAACAATGAATCTTGGGACACTGAAAAAATTAAATTAAGTTTTTTAAAAAAGAAGCTATCAGATGATTCCAGCCTCCAGCCATACAGTCATCCCCAAGCTCAGACTTGCCCAGCTGAGGCTTCAGACATTGCGGAGCAGAGACCAGCTGTCCCTGCTATCCATTCTCCAAGCTTCTGACCCACAGAATCTAGGATTATAATAAAATGGTTGTTGCTTTAGGTCATTAAGTTTGGGTGGTTTGTTAATTCAGCAATGAATAACCAAAGCAGTAGCTCATCTTTATTGAGTGCTTGTTTATGCTTAACACTTATTCGAAAGGCTTCAAGTGTAACACGTCATCTAATGCTCACAGGAGGTAGGTACTTATTCTCATCCTTTACTGAAGGGAAGCAGAGACATGGGGGAATTAAGCATTTTGTCCACATTTACACCTCTGAGAATCCATCAGGGATAGTCCATCCCTCAGGCCCTACACACTTAACAATTACACTGTCATGCTACTCAAAAACAGTATTTTTGAGAAGATCCAAACATATTTCAGCCATGGTTTCTATCCAGAGGAAATTATA
This sequence comes from Enhydra lutris kenyoni, assembly GCF_002288905.1. Lineage (NCBI taxonomy): Eukaryota > Metazoa > Chordata > Mammalia > Carnivora > Mustelidae > Enhydra > Enhydra lutris. Next base: position 23,786,726 of record NW_019154109.1, on the reverse strand, counting down.
GGATCAAATACCTGCTATCTTGAAGATAAAAAGGTAAGAAGTAAAAGGTAGGAAAACATGCTTTACAGCATCTTTTAAATATTTAAATATCAAAGGACCAAAAGAGAGGTGTTACCTTCTTTCTTATAAACAGAGAAAGGAGACCCAAAGAGGTTTATACATTGTTTGTGTATATGCAACTGGCTGGGGAAAGCTTAGGGTTCAAAGCAGGGCTGTCAAAGTCCAAAGGCTACAGTTATCCCGTTAAACTGCCCACCTGCTCACTAGGCTGTGTGGGTAATGGAGACTAGAGAGATGAAAAAATGAAAGAACACAGAGAATACATTTTATCCATTATAAAGAAGTCCTAGGGGCACCTGGGTGACTCAGTCAGTTAGGCATCCAACTCTTGATTTTGGCTGAGGTTGTGATCTCAGGGTCATGAGATCAAGCCCACCTCAGGCTCTGCACTCAGTGGGGAGTCTTCTTGAGGATTCTTTCTCCCTCCCCTTCTGCTCCTCCCCCTGCTCGCACTCTCTCTCTCTCTAAAATAAGTAAATAAATCTTTTTTTAAGAAGTCTTAGTTGCCTGAATAAAAACATAGCAGTAGACCATAAGCCCCCTGAGGGATTATACTTCACTTTTGATTCCCCATTATACACAATACCTGGTACACAGCAGGTATTTGATAAATGTTTGTTCAATGTATAAATATGACTATTTTATTATTGCTATATGCTAATGTGGATTCTTACTATTCATTTTTGTTATTTCTGTATGTATTAATATTCATTTATTTAACAGATTTTTTTTTAGCCTTTGCCACATCTTAAGTAATAGTTTACCCTGTAACTAAGGATATACTTTTCAAGAAGAAAAATAAGGTTCCTGCTCTCATGAAACTTAAATTTGAGTTGACAAGCAAACAAAAAAGTATGTGTATGTATTCTATATACAACTTATATACATACAATATGTTAGAGAGTGACACTTAAGAGTTGAATGACTAGGGGTGCCTGCGTAGCCCCGTCAGTTAAGAGTCTGACTCTTGATTTCAGCTCAGATCATGTTTTCAGAGTAGTAAGATCAAGCCCTGCATTGGGCTCCACACTGTGAATAGAGCCTTCTTAAGATTCTCTCTCTCTTGGGGCACCTGGGTGGCTCAGTCATTAAGCGTCTGCCTTCGGCTCAGGTCATGATTCCAGTATTCTGGGATCGAGTCCTGCATCAGGCTCCCTGCTCAGTGGGGAGCCTGCTTCTCCCTCTCCCACTCCTTCTGCTTGTATTCCCTCTTTCACTGTCTCTCTCTCTGCCAAATAAATTAAAAAAAAAAAAACTTAAAAAAAAAAAAGATTCTCTCCCTCTTTCTCTCTGCCCCTCCCCACCTTTACCGCACACAAGTTTTCTTTCTCTCTTAAAACAAAAAAAACAAAAAAAACAAAAAAAAAACAAAAAACCAAGTTGAATGACCAGGAGATGCCTATGTAAATTCTAGAAGGAAAAGCATTCCAGGCACTAGAAACAGCTCATGTAAAAGTGTGTTTAAGTAATTTAGGAAAGCCAGGAGGCTCTTGGAATCAGGAATGAGCCCAGCATGATGGAGGAATAGCCAAAAAGCAAGTAGGCTGCAAAGAAGGGGGAGGAAAGCACTGTGAGGGGTCCGAGGGTAGCAGAGGCCAGGTCATGCAGGGGCTGGATCTTAGTCTAAGGATGGTGGGAAGCCATTGGGTGGTTTCAAGCAGGGAGCTGCATGATCCGGTTGACATTTTGTAAGGGTGACTAGATACTGTGTGGACAAAGGGTTCAAGAGCCAAAGTGGGAACATTGAGACCTGTGTAGAGCCCATTGCAGAAAGCCAGACAAGACATCTGGTGCATTGGACTTGGGTGATGGACATGACAAAGAGAAATAAGCAGATGTTAGATACTTCGGAGAGGCAGAGCCCATATAACCCACCATTGTGTTGGTTATGGGGGATCAAAGAATGAATAGAATCAAGGAAGCCTTCCAGTTTTGGGTGAAGCACCTGGGGAGATAATGGTGCTACTTCAATGAGGTAGAGGAGATGGTGGGTGGGGAGCAAGCTGAAGGGAAAACAAGAGACATGTAGAAGCATAAAACACATTACTGGACACGAAATGAATACTTAATAATAATGGCTGTCGTTTATCTAAAATGGGATCACGTGTGTGCTAATCCCCAGCTTTTATGATGCTCCTGCAGGCATTCACATCCACATTTTATTAATGACCCTACTGGCTTTAAGGGAGATTAAAGAATGTGCCAAAGGCCACTCAGCTAGGAGGAGCCAGGACTGCAACCCAGATGGTCCAACGAAACACATCCTTTTTCATTAAACCACAATGCCTCCCTGCCCCAGGCAGTGTATCCCCTTGGTCTTTATCTTGTCTCAGAGTTTTACTAAATTTTCTGCCCCCTGCTGTTCCTTCAACATAACCACCTGTAGTTAGGAAGGGTTTTTCCAGAAGCAGCCATGTTCGATTAAACTCAACAAAATCTGTTGAACACAGACTAATTACAAGACTCTATGGAAAGAGTTGGTGGGGAATTTACATGAAGAGGAGACAGGCTCTGCCCTCAAGGACTGTAGAAAGAACAGACCTTTTTGAGCAGAGGAGTTGAAATGCTTTAAGAAGCACAAAGAGGAAATGAGGGAGGAAAACCCCCAAGGGCAGTGGGGCAGGCGGGGATTAGGGACCACTCTGCTTGGGACACAGGAGCATTGGACAGGGATCCTGAAGGATGGGGCAGACATTGTGGGAGAAATGACAAGTACAAACCAAACAATAGCTTGAGTAAGAGCAGACTGGGTTCGTTGGGTCTCTAGCACACACGGTGGTGAACGGCAGTGGTCAAAGCACGAACACTCTAGCAAGAAAGCCTCAGCCGGCCTCTATCCCTGACCTCTGTGTGACCTCAGGCCAGGCATTTTAACCTTTTTGAGACTCAGTTTCCTTTCCTGTAAAGGAGGGATAGCAACAGCATTTACTTCATAGGGTTCTCATGAGATAGAAATGGTTTAATGAATTTGAAGTGCTTAACACAGTTTCCAGTTCTCAGGAAGTGCCACAAGTCACCTGTGGATGACTGGAAGGGATGGAAAACTGGAAAGCTAGAATCAAATCTTGGAGGGCCTTGAATGCCTTGTTATAGCCTTACGACTTTGTTCTGTAGGCCGTGGGAATCCATCAAAATGTTTCTGAGTGAGGGAATGACATGAGGCATCTTCCAAAGGTAATTCTGGCCTCTAAGTGTAGAGAAACAGACAGCAGGTGACCAGTTAGAAGCCAGTATACTTCCTCACTAAGGTGCCTGGAAATTTTCTGGGATCCTATGCATGTGCGTTTTGCCTTGTATCTACATTCATCCACAAATGTTATAACTACACATCCCGATGAATTGAAGGCCAACTTAACATGTTGGGAAGGGGCTCTGATATGACTTTACTTACTGAGGGAATTATGTTGATTTTTCTAGAAACGCTTTCATAGTAGAAATTTGCCTAGTGTAAAAGCGTCACACTAGCTAAGACTGGGATTTGCTGGCAAGACACATTTCTGTGCAAATATTGTTCCAAAGTTGAGATGAGGAAAAGAGTCACTCTCCTTTCCTGAAAGGAGGACAGAAATAGTATAAAGAGGGGCAAAGAGAAAATAAATTTTCACAGCTTCATACAAAATCTTTCTCCTTGGTTACCCCCAAAGGAAGGTAAAAACTTAGAAATGCAAAGTGAACAGTGTGCTTCCTTTTAAGTTTTAAGACGACATCTGTCTTTTTCACGACAGCTGGCCTTTTAACAAATTGATTTTTTTTTCCTTTTTGACCTGAATTAGTGAGACTATTTGCTCCTAAATGTTTTGTGAACAACTTCAACAATAACTCACAGGAAAATTGTTCCAACAAAAATCAAGCCACTTGATTCAAGAAAACAACACTTGCTCTCTCCAAAGAAATGTCCACAGATGCTTTTTTGGAGCTTCAGAGAAGAAGCAATGAGGGTCCTGAACCCCTGGCAAAGCTATGAACAGAGGGAGAAGCTGCATGCACCTGTCTGACCCAATGACCATGAGCAGAGCTAACATAGCAACAGTGGAAATGTTGCTTTTCATCATTATATTATTGTCTCGTGTTTTAAGCAAGCATTTACAGTCTTCTTTTAACATACGTCTTCATAATATAGTCTCCTAGACAGGGAAGAACAAAAATCTGTGGTTTGAGACATTGGACTGTGACCTACCTTTAGGTGAAACAATAAATCTTATTACCTTGTAAATTTCTAGCAATGATTTCTTGGCTTAATTTCATTCTTTTTCTTTTTTTTAAAGATTTTATTTATTTGACAGAGAGAGAGATCACAGAGAGAGAGAGAGGAGGAAGCAGGCTCCCTGCCTAGTAGAGAGCCCGATGTGGGACTCGATCCCAGAACCCTGAGATCAGGACCTGAGCTGAAGGCAGAGGCTTAACCCACTGAGCCACCCAGGCAGCCCCTCTTGGCTTAATTTCAATTCAAAACATGCAAACTAATCCAGGAGAATTGCAGGTGAGCAGTTATAAGGGTTGTGAGGTATCTGATCTGGAGGCTGTCCCTTCAATCTACCACCGGCTGAAATCACTATGACTCTTTTATTGCCTTGATGAATGATAAGTCTCAAGGGTGGTGGTGACTTCTTTGCAATCTGCCTACTTAAGCGCATACTTACACTTTCTTTCTTTTTTTTTTTTTTTAAGTTTTCCTGTTTATTTGTCCTGCTGTTATCACAGTAAGATGATGGCCTCTGCTTTACCACTCCACTTCTGTGTCTGTAATCATAAAAAGCCTGATGGATCAATATGAGGCTTTTAATGGACTTTTTCTGCCTTTTTCATTAAAGGTTTGCAGTCAGCATATTAAAATGCAGTTGAGACATAATCTCTTTCTAGCATTTGGTTCCCAGGAGGAGTGCTTCCTGGGGAGAGTGAGGGTCTACACAGGGTGGCTTTCAGAAGTAAAGCAAGGCGGCCTCAGTTCCAACAATTTTATGGGGCTCTTTCTTTCGGAGGGATTAGTGGTTGCTGAGCAGATGTTTGCAGAAAACTGCATGTGTATCCTAGAGCGCTGTCTTTGTTTGAAGGTTCAGCTCTCATTCCCAGCCAAGGCTCAAAGCAAAAAGGACTTAATCCAGTGCACCTCAGGGGTGTGCAGGCCAATGTTAACAACAGGATCAGGGAGGCAGGGGAGAGCCCTGATTGGTAGCAACTGCTGATTTCTAAGGTGGAAATAATCCGACCACGGCCAGTCTCAAGTTACCAGATGAGATCGCCAAAAGCCGAGTTGGGAAGAGGTAGGCAGTCAAACACCATTATATGTTTCCACCACACAAATACAATACGTATGAGAACCACTTGGGGATGGGTAACCATAAATTGCAGTGAAGTAACTGGGAAGTGATGGGTTTTGCATTTTTAGTGTCTTCAAATTTTAACAAAATGCACTTACTTGTAAGTTTACAAGTTGACTGTGTTTGACAATCGGCTTGCAAAATTCCTAGAAACTTAACACCAAGCTGATTCTGATGGCTGGTACCCATGCTTTTCTGATAACAAAAAGAGTACCTTTTTCTAGGTAAATGATCACTTCGACAATGCCTCTGGCCCTTAGGGAAGAAATGCCCGCAGCTGTTTTCTGGAAAGCTGACTACATGTGCAGAAAGCACTCCATAAAGGGAAGTCAGTTGTGGGAGCAGGCTGTGTTTATGATTCAAAGAGCGCAGAACCTGGGTCAAGCATTGGGAAGGCTCTGGAGGCATGGCCATAACCAGCCAGCCAGCAGTGGCGTTTTACTATGACAGGACGAAGAAACTGTACAATAATTCTGCCTTGAGGTTCAACCAAAAGAAGACGTGAAATGTATTTATTATGCTACATCCTGTTTGCATGAGCTGTTCTTTTCATGGGTTGGGGGGAGGGAATTTGACTTTAGATCAGTAGTAAGAATTTTCCACATCATTTATTCTTTTGGTCAGGGTACATTTTCACACCATTTACTGAGGTAAACCGTCTTTGGTAATTTATTCATGCGTTCATTGTTCGCATATTTATCGGATCCCTGTGGCATGCAAGGTGTGGTATTAGACCAGGGATATTCAAAGACAAGTAAACTAGTAGTCCCTTCTGCTCTGGAAGTCACAGCCTAGTGGAGAGACAAATACATATACAAATCACAATTTAACATATTCATTTCTTGGTATAGAAATAAAGTGTTACATGAGCAAAAGGTATGAACAACTGGTTAAAACTTGTAATAAACTTCTCCCTAAAAGAACTGAGGGACTAAGTTAATCATTTAAAGAAATAATAACCCAAGAAGTGCATGAAGAAGAAAAGACCCAAGATTTCAGGCTGTTTCCTGCATGGATTCCCTGCTTCTGTCTTGGTGATGCCCCCGGGGTCCCAGCATCTGAGTGGTTCAGTCAACACTCTTCGCAGGAAGGGTTCAGGGCTCAGTGCTCTGCCCTCACTGGGACTCAGATTAGCCTTAAATCATAGCACACAGCATAACTACTAGCTAAAGAAAGTGGGGTCATTTCAGGGATACAGACAGCCAGAGTACAGCCACTTTAGAAAGCCCAGATGCTCTAATTCTTTGTCAAGGCTGGGCCATTTCCTTCCGCTTCTCTCTTGTCTCCTCTCTCTGTTGAGTGACATCCTTGTATTACCTTACCCATGGCCCCTAAAGGCTGCCTTAGCCTCCTTAGGAGCACGGTAGCTCTCTGTAAGTTATATCCCTCTGCCCTCACCCCCTCAGCACTGACTTTGGAAGGACCAGGAGCTCACTCAGGCCACGCAGCTGAGAGCTGGGCGAGCCAAAGACACACAGTCCAGAACACGACTGTTTGGGATACTAGGGGGTGGAGCCAGGAATCCCCCAGAAGGAAGTGCGGGCGGGTGGGCATGGTGAAATAGTGGGTGCGGGCCCCGCGGAATGCTGGGAAGATCACCAGACCGGAAGTTAGTCCGCGCACGTATGTAGGCTCCTTTCTGTGTTTGCCACATGCGGACCTTGACCAAAGGATGACTTGTCACTAGTGGCGGCTTCCTCATTGGGAAAGTGGGATGGTACTAGTACTTGCCCGACCTGCTTTATCATACCAGGGCCATACTGAAAAGTGTTACCAGGGTGCTAGGAAGACACCTAAGCCCTGAACAATGTCAGGTGGCTGAGAGACGTTATCTAGGTATGTTTTCAGAAATAGCCACAGCGAGGGCAGGCTCAGAGGCATTTCCGTTAAAACATGGTGGGGGGAGGGGCAACACTGGGCGGAGCGGGGCCGGCAGACACGGGCTTGGTTCTGGAAGCAGGTGGAGCCTGTGTATTCCAAAGGAGGCCCCTCTCCGCCTCCGGTTTATTCAACTACTGTTTCTGCCTTTAATCCCAGTTCTGAAAGAAAAGATTCAGGGCAGCCTTACTCTCAGTTTCCAAGAGGAAAAGCCCTTTGTTGATGTTTAAAAAATCTAACAGGAACAGAAAGAAGAAAAGGAAGATCTATGCATGGATGAGGGCAATAGTAAGCAGTAAAGGGGAATAAGACAGAGTCACATCGAATCAGGTACCTGCAACATCCAGCCTCATCAGTGGGGAAAGCCCCACGGAGACAGCGAGGCTGGAGTCCGGGTGGAGAGACGTGGACATAACATCCTCCGCATAGGTGAGACTTCCAACTGACCCCTTAAAGGGCCATATTTATAGGGGGAAGGGCAGGATCTGAAGATAAACATTTGTTCACCTACAAGCATTTTAGAGCGAGATGCATTCCTATGTTTTCATCTCTTTACATATTCAAGAAGCCTGGGCTAGGTGTGTTTGCTTCCCCTCCCAGATTCCATTTGCAAGGCAAAATTTATAGCTCTCAGCGTCCAGACTAGAAGGGCGAATTCTGACCTGGAGGCCAGCTAATGTCAACTAACCACGCTCCGAAGGTCACTCATGCAGCTTGAGTCTCACAAATAATATTCCTCTTCTTCTTCTCCTCCTCCTCCTCCTCCTCCTCCTCTTCTTCTTCTTCTTTTTTAAGATTTTCGTATTTATTTTTAAGGGGGTTAGAGGGAGAGAGAGAATCTCAAGCAGGCTCCCCACTAAGCATGAAGCCCAACTCAGGGCTGGATCTCATGACCCTGATATCATGACCTGGGCTGAAACCAAGAGCTGACGCTTAACCCACTGAGCCACCCAGGTGCCCCTCACAAACAACATTCTGCCTGCCTTTGTCCATGCAAGTCAGGTGGTTGGTTACACAGGACACATCACAGAAACCTCCATCCATACAATACAATCCCTCACCTCCATCTGGCCCTGAGAGTTTCAGGAGCAAGAACAACAGAAAAATAGCAATTTCTGCATTTCTTAAACTTCTGGCTTATTTTTCCGTGAAACAATGGCATAGAGAACCTGTAACCCACTTGACTAGAGATAAAGGAGAGATCAAAACATCTGTGTCCCAATATATTGTCCAGGCTCACTTTTTCTCTAATGAGAACCAAGGGGGACTGATTGTCACTAATTCCACTGGGAAAGGCTGGGAAGGAAAGAAGCAACCAAAATTCTAGCACATTGGATTATTTCTGAAAAAAAGAAAAATGAACTGTTAGAGATCTTTACCAATGTAGAGATATTTTAACTGAATGGCAGTTCATCCTCATTTACCTTGATTTGCAGCACTGAGGATGCTGGGTTTTGTTTCTCCAGGTGATGAGGAAGAACATGGTGATGGAGAGAATGGCAGTGATGGGAATTGGGATCAGTGGTCTGGGGGCCATCAAGCTCTGCTTGGACAAAGGGCTGGAGTCGCCCCCCCCCCACCTCCCACCACCCTGCTTTGAACAATGTGACGACATGGAATCTGGAGATTCCAAGTCACAATGTTCTTGGGATGGCAAGCAGTACATCTCCAATCTACAACTCAACACAGGTAAAACAAGAACCTACTGTGAGCTGGAATAGTTCCCTGTGGGGAATAGAAAAATAAGTAGGACTGGTTCCTGACCATCAGAGTTTATGGCAAAGGACAGAAGCCATGGAAGATGGTTACAGTACAAGGCAGAGAGTGTGTAGTGCCTGGCCAGGTGTCCTGGAGGGGTTTTAGGGGGGTGGGCAGGACAAGGGCCCTTGAAGAACAGACTGGAACCCTCAGCTGGGCAAGTCTCAGAGCCTCGGTTTCCTGGTATAAAAAGACACTAGTAATCGGTTCTTCATAGGTGGCCTCTGTGAGAACACCTAACCTAGATATTGGTTACAGAGTTGGTATTCAACCATCTCTCTCTTGTTCTCTTTAAAATTCTCTTTATAATGGCCAGCAATAAGTCATTAACCCAAATAGTACAATTAGAAGAAAACCTGACTTCCGTAAGTTTTTAAGTTTTAGAAAAGAAAAAGCCTGTTCTAATCGGAATGTCCAGGCTCAAGAGAATGTCACTTAGGTTTCAACAGAAGAGAGACTTCTGCTTTGCCCTGTGATGTCAGACCACACCTGGACAGCTCTGCTCTGCTCCAGTGCCCACTCCAAGAGGAATGTCGACAAAAGGGAGCATAATTAGAGGAGAACAATCAGAATAGTAAAGAGTCAGGCAAACACAGCATGGTGGATGTTTGAAAACCACTGACGCTATTTTTTCTGGCAAACACTCAGGAGGGGCAGGAGAGGCACAGGATCACTATCTTTGACTGCAATATGAACTTCGTTGAATGAGGGAGTCAATGTCGTGTGTGTTCTTATGGGATGGGACAAGAGCTGGTAGGTAGAAGTTCCAGGGAGGTGACCTTGGCTCTAAATAAGAAGGGATTTTTCCAACAAGGAGTTATATTCCAAAATGAAATGGTCTACTTTGTGAAATAGTGAGTTTCCCAAGTCAGGAGGTATTCAAGCTGCAACTCATGACCATTAATAAGGGGTTTTCAGAACAGTGGTTCCCAACCTCTAGTGTGATAAGAATCACTGTGAAACTTTTAAAAATCAGATTGCTAGTTGCAGCTTCCTGAGATTCTGATTAGGTGTGTCTGGAGTGGGACCCATGGACTTGCCTTTCACAGAGTTCCCAGGTGATGGTGCTGCTGCTGGTCTTCAGGTCACATTTTGCATAGGAAGACTGTATTAATAGATAATGTAAGATAGGACCAGGCAATCTAATTTTCCAATTTTGTGAGTCTATTGTGATAATCATAGAAAAAAATGTATGGCTTTAGATATCACCAAAATAAATTTGCTCTGTAAAAATGAATATAAAATAACTCCATGCGTATTCTATAGCAAATAAATTTCCATTAACATCAATTGATGTTTGGGTATCACAGAAGAACCAATGGAGAAGCTGAACGTGGAACTATATAGATTTTAGATTTAAAGTAGGCTCACTACAAAACTAGAAAGCTAACTCTAAAAGTTTGCTATGCAACTATGTAAATGCAATGGAGGAACTGATGTGAGCTTTGTGTTTCTGGAATCTAAACTGCTATTTTCAATGACTCTGCTTCTATAGTGTTTCTATAGCAAAGACCATAAGAGTCTAGAGGGATGATGGGAAAGAGAATTCCCATGATTGGCAATGGAATTCTGGTGCTGGCCCAGCTGTGAAGGTCAGACACATTGTAAACGAGTCTGCTTTCCTAGAGTTGTGTCTTGTTGGCCTGAAGATTCTCCACTTGCCTTTGCTGATGCATAAACCGAGGATTACCAAAACTCAAGGCCTGTGTGTATGGCTCTCCACTGAGAAAACGTATCTGTGGACAAAAGGCAGCAGAGGTTTTGAGTATGTTGGCTGCGCCAAATGGATACTCAGCCATCATGACCAAAAATTGGCCTTTTGCTCTTTGTCAAGATCTTTGTCACGATCTCCAGTAGTTAGTACATCCATATTGTAGAAGAATACATGGTTCAGAAGGATTGAGGCACAATTACATGTGCAGATCGAAAGCTCTCCATTGGGAAAACCGATTCCGGAACCATGTGCCTTTGTGAGCCCATTTATAGAAAGAAAGTATATACCTATGATTGTACATGCATATGCTGTCTTAGGAAGATACAAAACACTTAAAAGGGGCTTCCTCTGGGGATAAGGATTGGGCATGTGTATATAAAGGGGATAATCTTTCACGTTTCATGGATTTTTTTTAACCCTGAGAGAGAGTAAAATACTGGTGAAATAAAATCCAGCAACTTGGATAATTAATTCATATTATCCCTCTCTTGTCCTGACAGGCATGGTTTAGAAAGGTATCTGCAACTTGCGAAGAAGATTTAGAGGGTTCAGAATGATCTAGATTAGGTGACTGAAATATTGCAAATTTTCCAAATAGTTACTTAACATGCCTCCCACGTTGAGGTCTGTGAACAATTCGTACATATGTGTGGTTGTGCTTCTATTAGTATGGTTAACAGAGTGCAGATAGAGGAGTTGTTGGAGATGTGCTAAGTCATTGCACAGTAATCCAGGTGTACACTGAGGGGAGCCCACCCACTGAGGTAACCCCTCTAAACCAATGTCCAAGCTTGCCCTGTGCTGGCCATTCTGGGGGAAATCACAGATATTTAAAAACAACAACGTCCTCTCTATGGTTCAGGTCATTCATTCATTCCTGCGGCATTAACTGGTCACCTACTACGTGCCTGGTACATATATGTATCACCATACATGACACTTCCGTATCTGCTGCATGAGGCCATTTGCTTTCTTGTCTGTTTAGAGTATTTTCTATTTTAAAAAGTATCCTATGTAGAGAGGACAGAAAGTCAGAAAAATGATACGAAAAACAAAATTTCACATTCGTAGTGTAAGCCCTGATGGCTTTGTTTTCTTTTTTGTGATGCCAGCGATAAGGCAGGCATTTCAAGGAGGATTCCACTTCACAGGCTCTCTGAAATTAACACATCGCTAGCCACACGGCTGCAGAGAGAGCCAAGCTGCCTCTCTGCACGGGTGTCCTTCGTTCGGAGATCTTAGCTGATTTTGCTAACTGACCATTTAGGCCACTTGTCTTTTCTCTTCCTCATACTTTAAGTTCCCATGCTTTAAGGTCACCAGTAAAGAATAAACTCTCAAAACCTTAGGTCCCCACCGTCAACTCCAATAAAAGCAGAACCCCTGGGCCGGTGAGCATTCTCTCTCTTTCTCTCTCTCTCTCTCTCTCTCTCTCTCTACCTGTGATCTCCTTGTGTGATCCTAGGTATGTTGTGTAATTTCTACTAAGTAATAAACCTTCTAAGTAATAAACCTTTATTCTTCCAAAGTTTCCTGATGGTTGTTACTGAAGGCTATCTTGCAGTCATAAGAACCACAAGAATTGGTCCAGTTGTAACATTGGTTTGGAAAAGGGGCTTGTCTTTGGGAAGCACATGGGGGCCCAGGTGAGTGCCCCCAGGCATTTGCACCAATAGTGTGTTCTTCCGTAGGCTGAGACTGGCACAAAACCATATTTTAAAGGAGTTCTGATAGTATTTTTTTGACCCGTTAAACGAGGTAAAGTCATGTAGTAGATACCATAGCCGAATCAGGGATGCCTAAGAAATTATTTAATTCTACCCTCTTTATTTTAGAGCCAAGAAAACTGAAGTTCAGAGATACTGCCAGCTAGTAGAAAGGCAGACAGGAGATTAGGGGGGGAAATGGCTGGTCCTAAAATTTATATCACCTTGTTCATTGATTTGCCACATTTTCAACCTGAGGATAAAAGAACTAGTCAAAAAGAAAAAGGATCAAGTTGTTGTGTTTCATTTCTTTTTCGTTGTCACTGTATTTTTTATGTTTATGCCATGAGCTCTGGTTTGAAAAAGAGAACACATAAGAACCAACGTTTTATGTAGAGACATATATTGAGGATTAACGCACATGGAAGTAAATAGCTGACATCAGAGAACAGATGAGAGCACCAGGACTGAGCCAAGAAGTAAAAACAAGGAAAGCCGATCCCCAGCCCTTTGCAAGGTGTGTGATTTGGGAGCTCTGGCCGAGAGAAAATGCCCGCACCAATCCAGGGCTGGAGTCTAGGAGAGCTCAGAGACCAGGAGGATGAGAGAGCCCAGGAGCTGCTGGGGCACTTGTCATGCACAAGGCAGAAGCTCTTGATCTTGAGAAGCCGATGAGCAGGAAACCACAGTTACACTATGCAAAGGTTGTAAAGTCTCGATACCGAGTCTTTTTTTTTTTTTAAGAACACACACTAGAGTGTGGGCAAAAACACACACTAGGGTCTGGGCAAGAAGAGTTGAGGCCTTTGTGAGCACAGGCCAAGTCCTCAGCAGGGCCCCCAAACAATGAAGTGGTCCAGTCATGCTCCAAAGAGCCAGCAGGAGGAGGCACTGAGGTGTGGGGAGGGAATTCTGGATCTTGCCTTGTTTCCAGGCCTATACAATCTTTACCGTGTGCAGTAGACCTATGGTTCTGTCTTTACCAAAGAGACCAAGTAACTTCTAAGTTCTTTGTCGTGCCCCACAACTGCCCCAACTACCCCCTTTGCACACACTCCTACTTTATGCCAAGGTGTTTCTAGGTACCCAATGAGGGGCTTGAATATTGAACCATGTGTAGGACAAAGGCTACCCCCATGGACACTCTCCTTTTCATTTGCTTTAATGAGGCGTCAAAAAGACCATGATGGCATCTGTGACGATAACTGGGCAGAGGATAAATTAAATTCAAGTTTGCAATCATGCAGACTAAGATCCGAAACCTCAGAAAAGGCATTTATGTTACCCTGTAGGGTGCATTTGTCTCAGCTGATGTGATTATAAGAACTGGAAAGGACAAAAAAACAGGCTTACATACGTTACGACCCATACATACCCTTCACTAATGAGACAGGATTGGAAATAATCCCTTAGAATTTATTGACCTTTAATTTTACAGATAATTCTAACCATGGGTTGTCTGGTTTGTCAGACCAGAGCAACACATGAGAAGGGAACTACTGCTGATTACGGACTCAATGACAAGAGCCATAATAATGCCTAGCACAGGGAGGAGACATTAAAACCTCGTTATAGCATTTGAGGAGTAATTAAGGTGCTTTATGATGAGAATGAGCAATAAAAGCAGGTTAAGTTATGTTTATTACACACAGTTCAAAAATGAGACAAGAGTGTGATGAATTTTAGAGATATTTTTGTCAAAACACAAAGTAAAAAGTAAAGGAATTAAACACAAACAAGGATTTCCTCACCTATGTAAATTTCAGCGTCTTCAAAGTTCTATCTACACAATAGTGCCGGATAGATGAAGCTTTGTTCTGTGTATCACCAGCACCATGTGAAAGTCAACTGAAGATCTCAGCACTTGGCAAGAGCTGTGTGCTAGAGCCAAGGCATCACCGCACAGAGGAGGAGAGGTGGCCTGTTGTGATCAATACTTGATCAGAGTTGAGACCCAGGACCAAAGTTGAGAATGGGACACTCACATTCTAGCGAGACCTTCATCGCTGTCTTGATAGCTGTGTTTGAGGTGAAGCCTTCTGGACTAGAGGACTAAAACTTTGTTTCCCTGGCTTTTTCCTGGCTTCTTAGTATGATGATGGTCTTGTAGAGGAAGAGGAAGAGACGAGGAAAAGCATAACCTTAGAGTCTTAACCTTTTCTAAAGAACATTTTCATCTCATCTGTGAAACAGAAGTCAGAAAAAGAATACCCAATAAAGTTTCCAGAATAAATGGATACATGAATGAATACATGGGGGGCGGGGGACAAAGACTAATAATATGAGTTTCCCTGGTTTTGCAGATTCCCAAACTCTCAAGTAACCATCACTTACAGCCTTCTCAATCACATTTATGGCAAAATAATGGTCTAACCCAACGTGAAAGTATTCATGCAAACAGCCTTCATTTTTGAAGACAGTAGCACCGTGGAGAATACTGATGTGGTCATTTTTGCTATAGGATATACCTTCTCATTTCCTTTCTTTGGAGATTCTGAGAATATCACTGAAGACCAGATATCCCTGTAGCATCATGGCATATTCCCACTTCATTTGGAAAAACCAGCTTTGGCTTTCGTTGGCATAATCCAGCCGGGGGGAATGGTCATACCCACAGCGGAACTCCGAAGGTGCTATTTAAAGGGGAGAGAACAGGCACCTGGGTGGCTCAGCCAGTTAAGCATCCGGCTTGGTTTCGACTCAAGTCGTGAGATCAGGATTGTGGAGGCTTTGTGCTCAGCATGGAGTCTGCTTATCCTTCTCCCTCTGCTCCTCCCCCTGCTTGCTCACTCTCTCTCTCAAATGAATAAATAAAAGCTTTAAAAAAAATAAAAATAAAGGGGAGAGGACAGTGGTAGAGGGAATTCTGTGGTTTCCCTGCTGCTGGTAGACACCCTGAACCAAAGGGATATGAAAATCAATCTAGTTTAAATTAAAGGACTTGTCAATTACAACCAATATTACTACTCATGAATTTTTCTTTTAAAAAATTCCACTTTCTGGGGTGCCTGGGTGGCTCAGTGGGTTAAAGCCTCTGCCTTCAGCTCAGGTCATGATCCTGGGGTCCTGGGATCGAGCCCCGCATCGGGCTCTCTGCTCAGCAAGGAGCCTGCTTCCTCCTCTCTCTCTCTGCCTGCCTCTCTGCCTACTTGTGATCTCTGTCTGTCAAATAAATAAATAAAATCTTTTTAAAAAAATTCCATTTTCCAGACAAATTTTATTTAGCTTAAAGTAATAACAAGGACAAATTCTCTCTCTCCTCTCTCTCTCTTTTAATTAGGCTCCATGCAGGGCATGCATGGAGCCCAACACAGGGCTTTAACTCACAACCCTGAGATCAAGACCTGAGCTGAAATCAAGAGCTGGGCACTTAACCAACTGAGCCACTCAGACATCCCTTTTTCCTTCCTTTCTTTCTCCCTCTGCTTCTCCCTCTCTCTACTCTCTCCTTCATTCCTCCCTCTCTTTCTCCCTCTCTCCCTCTCTCTGTCTTTCTTTTGGGGGAATTCAGAAAGGCCTGAAAAAGAAAAGTGGGAGAAATCCATTCATACCAATATTACAAATGTGGAAGATTTCCCCATCCTTGTCCATGCTTTCTGAGCTCTACCCACAGCTCAAAAGTAGCCAGAATCAGCAGTCAACACCAGCCTTGTATCCATGCTGTGAGTTCCATTTAAAATGTTTATTCAAATTCTTTCTGGAACAAAATTTCTCCTTGGTTCTTTTTCTATCTGTTCTATGCAACGAACAGTAATGGAGGAACCAGAGAAGGGAAAACATACTTTCTTCACCAGTTCTGGTTAACTCCCATCTCTATTGCTAACAGAAAAGTCAGGTGTGCCTTTTCTTTCTAGAAGTCCTCTCTCAGGTCCTTTCAATCAGCTCTGGAGAAGCTCAGCACCAGAATTTCCACTTTTTTTTTTTTTTTTACTTTCCCAAGCCATACTTTGTCTTTACCTAGGCCCTTCCTTGTACCATGTATCCTTTCTTTAAAGATTTATTTGACAGAGAGAGAGCATGCATGACAAGCAGGCAGAGAGGTAGTGGGAGAAGGAGAAGCTAGCTTCCTCTGAGCAAGGAGGTGGGACTCAATCTCAGGACCCCCGTATCATGACCTAAGCCAAAGGCAGATGCCTAACTGACTGAGCCACCGAGGCACCCCTTGTGTATCCTCTCATAGGACTAAACATGGTGTCCTCCTTCAAGGATGTGATGGCTGACACTGGAGAAGAGAGTCTTTGAGGAGAAGGTGGGACCCTTCTTCAGCAGACAATTACTGAAATCAGGATTTGTGGGCTTAGGGAGGTGAGATCAAAGGAAAACAAAATCTCTGAGTCATATTTTTTTTTAATTTTTAATTTATTTGACAGAGAGAGATCAGAAGTAGGCAGAGAGGCAGGCAGAGAGAGAGGAGGAAGCAAGGCTACCTGCTGAGCAGAGAGCCCGATGCGGGACTCGATCCCAGGACCCTGAGATCATGACCTGAGCCGAAGGCAGAGACTTAACCCACTGAGCCACCCAGGTGCCCCTCTGAGTCATATTTTAAACACAACTTCTAACAACCAGAGAGGCAGCTTCCAGAACCATTCAAAGGAAAGACTGGAAGCTTGTTATTGCTTACTCTGACACTTACTCTGTCTTGCTTGGCTTTAATATTCAGGTATAATTTGATTATCCTCTGAGCTAAGAGCAAATACTTGGTAATGTGAAAATAAGAGAAACAAAGCAGAAATTCACTTATGAAACAAATATCTGAGAGCTTACTGTGTGTTGGGAATCATTCTAGCCAAATGGGATAAAGGTGGCAGTAAGAGGGTGCCCACCCCCAAAGATCTGCCAGCTGACAGTCACGACACGTTTGCCAGCAGAAGCAATGAATCTTCGTGCAAGCGAAGACCGCGGGTGTGTCCCAGGAGAAATTTTGAAAGTGGCAGGAATCATCTGAATGCTCTAATCAGGAAAAGACCTAAGGCTACTAGCTATTTCCTAGGTTCCTTTTGTCACCTTCAGGAGACTTCTGTGCAAGTCCATATTTAGGTTTAATAAAGAAGGAAAATAGGGGCACCTGACTGGCTCAGTTGGAAAAGAGGGTAACTCTTCATCTCAGGGTTGTGCATTCAAGCCCCGCGTTGGATGTAGGGATTATTTAAAAATAAAATCTTTAAAATAAAACAGCGGGCACCTGGGTGGCTCAGTCCGTTAAGCATCTGCCTTTGGCTCAAGTCATGATCCCAGGATCCCGGGATCAAGCCCTGCGTGGGCCCCCTGCTCAGCGGGGAGTCTGCTTCTCTCTCTCCCTCTGCCCCTTCTCCTGGCTTGTGTTATCTCTCTCTCTCTCTCTCAAATAAATAAATAAAATCTTTAGAAAAAGAAAAGATGTAAAATAACCTTAAGACAGGGTAGAAAGAAAACCAAATTCACCCTTCTGCTGCCAGATGCTCCAAATGAACTCTTAGTTAATTGCAGGCAATAGTTAAGTAAATGTCCACTTCACACCTAAAGATGTGCTGAAACCTATGTAGGGTGTAAAAAGTCCCCCAAGCTCTGGTCCCTCCTAACTGGCAATTTATAACATCACTGAGAACATGAGACTCCAGGTGCATGAGGGCTCTTCCTAGACCACACGCCCAGTACAGACAGGCCATGATAAGGAATCGGTGAGGGCAGGAGCCCAGGTGGGGAGAGGTGGGGAGAGCTCAAGTGGTCACCAGGGGAGGGACTCAAGCTTTGTCCTGAAGGTAACAGTTGTCTGAGCAAAAGGAAGGAGGGACTGAGTATCCCAGGATCAAATGTGGCCCTAGAACCTGCAAAGTCATAAACAGTTTCGAGTCTCTCTGCATAGTCACTGAAAGCCACATGGTCCATGTGTAGATATCTCAGAACCCTTGGCATGGGCTTCAGAAGGATGACATAAGCCACGTGGACAACACTGCCTCTGTGGCAGGAATGAGACCCACTTTGTGTTTCTCTCATCTCTGAACCCAATCTAGCTTTGGAAGTTTTCCTTGCATCATGCATCTCACACCAGTACCACTGGCAGGGACGGAGCCCACAGAGCCAGCCTGACCCAGAGAGAGTGGATTCTCAAACCCATGAAGACCGCTGGCAGTCCATGAGTATACTTGCCAGTCTGTTAGGGCAACGGTTCTAGTTTGTCTGAGCCAGCCTGGCCATCTCAGTGTTCCTGAACACCCGTATTAACATGACGGAAGGGAGCAAAGGTCACAGGGTCCCATGTGTACCTCTACTTCTTAAGGCCACCCCGCTGCCTTTGGATGACTTCATTCCCCTCACCTGGCTTGCTCCCAGAGAAGAATGTGCCCATCGTCGGTCACGAAAAGGGGAGGTTTCACTGGTTGTCATTGTCTTCCTGTGTCATTATGTTTTCAGGGCTCCCTACATGCATGGCACTGTCCCCAGCAAGGACAATCATCTCACACTGGTTGAACATCCGTTAAAAGATAAGCATCTCCTGGCATTCTATTTGATCAGTATCTCCGTTGAGTAAGAACGATCAGGTCATGGTTGCTTTCACCAAATATCTCTACATATCTATTCATAACAGAGAGGAATTTGAAAAATATCTGCTCCCCTTAGTGTATGGCAGGATTATTATATAGTTGTAATTGCCCATTATTCAGCGAACACATAAACAAATGAACATTCATTTATCTACCACGCGGTAGCCACTTTCGTAAGTGCTTTACGTGTGTTATTTCATACACATCACAACAATACACACAGGGAAAGAATTTTTTTTTAATGGAAGACATTAGCCCCGATTGCCCAGGGTTATATAACTCAAAACTGGTGGTTCAGCATTTGAACTTAACTGATACTAAAGTCCGTGTTCTTTATTGTACACCAGACTATCTTTCATTCATTTTCAATGGATATTTTTTCAGGAGTTTATATACTGGAATATTTAAAACCCTACTAGCATGACATGTATTTTCTTTATTGCTGATTACTTGCTGAAGCAAGCAGATTGTTATAGTGTACATAGGCAAAAGATGTATATTTCTAGCAACACATAAATATTTATAACAGAATGCCTTCTTGAAATTCCCTTTTCCATATAACTTATAAATTGCATATTACAATGATGTGAAGCCAGAAACATTTTGAAATCAAATTCTATATCCTAAGTTGAAAATATTTATCACCTCAGTCCGTTTAGAACATTTGAATTTTAAAAACATACCTTTTAAAGAATTTTTGTTTAAAACCCTTTCTTTGAATGATTAGTATGGTATATATATCATCAACTCCCAAATTCTGGCTTTCAGTAGAATCTGAGGTCATGATAGCATAAAATGTACTTTCACATTGTAAACTATTTGAAAAAGCGTCTACAATTCTATCAGTCTCATTGTAAGATTCATCAGTGTTGTTCATCAAATACTCCTAGTTCCTTCTCTGATCCCATAGTAGGAGTTAGCATCTTTGCCTCTTTGAAGTTGGGCATGACAATATGACTTGCTTTAGCCAAATAAATGTAAGGAGAAGTCCATATTTCACAGCCATATAGAATCTTTAGGGTATAGTACCAATCACATCTTCCCTCTGACAAGGTTTTGATAATTGAGGAAGCAGGTGTGAAGATGGAAACTTTCTCAGTCTGGGTTCCTGAATGGTCACAATGAGCACAGCCTGATCACCTAGTATGAGCATCTGTTGTGAGTCACTGATAGGAATTTTTTGTTACTGTAGCATAACCTGGCTTATGCTGACTGATACCCAGCAAGGTCTTCCATTTGTTCATGTTCCCTTCACATTTTACACACATAAACATACAGGGTTTTTATACATGGCTATACTCATATTATACATACAGTTTTCTTTGACACTTTTCAAAACATATTGTAAACATTTTCTCTGCTTTTTCTGAACACCATGTTTGTCACCTTAATGGTTGTATAATAGCCTATTATATCCATATGCAATTATTTATTAACTGTTTCTTTATATTGTTTAAGTTGTTTCTGTGTTTTTCTATTACAAATAATGCTGCTAAAAGTAACTTTGAACATGCAGCTTTTTTTTTCTTCAAAATTATTTTCTTAGGATAAAGGAAAGAAATTGTTGTTTGCCTTCCAGTTTTATAGTAAAGTATTTTATAGTCAAACTTACAGTATACTTTTCTTTAAGTTGATATAAGAATTTTAGTATTAATGAGATTGAGAAAAGATTGCTTTTATGTTGTCATTCTTTGAAATCACTGTGCTAATTGGTTCAAAAGATAATGTCCAAAATATTCTGAAGCAGTGACCACAAAAGATATCCTTCTGAGATAAAATCAGGTCACACTCTAAACGTCACATCGTGATGAACTACGTGATCATAGCATTTTTTACTTACTATAAATGGCTTAAAGTTACCCAAGTTTCTGCACAAAATACAGCTGAATTGTTTCTGCTGAGACCAAATTAGCAATGTTCCATCCACATGTTCAATAAGGGAAGCACTATTTCTCTAGAATCTCTTATTGGTGGTAAACGTGTTTATACTCCATTAATCCTTAGGAAAACCAGACTGGTTGCCCAGCCAAGACATGAAAAACTCTGCTTTCCTCACTTTATATTGATCACTTTGATGAATAAAGCAGTTTTATTTCTTTTAACGCACAGACTATATATCTGAGATTGTCTGCCACTTTTATATTCGCAGTATTTTATATTTATCTAACACTATTTTCCAAGGCACTCAGAGTGCTTCTTAGATATTATCTCATAAATGCCCTGTAGAATGATGAAGTCAGCACTTTACACAAGATCTGAAACATTCAGAGCCACCATTTGTGAACTATTAAACACTGCCAACCTCCTTCCCTTGATTTCCTCCTCCTCTTCCTCCCTTTCTCTTCCTTATTTTTCGTTTCCGCCTACATTTCAGTGCCTAAGAGATAAAAACATCACACCCAACGCCCTGATGGTAGACATAAGGGCTGCACAAAGAGGCGGGGGACCTTCTTTTCCGAATGCTCGCTGACTGAGGGGTGCCCCTTATAGGCCAGGCAGCTGCTGACATCATCTGATGGGTGCCCGCACCATGAGGTCCCACGGTGGGCATGACCTCCAGCTTAGAGACGAGTTCCTGAATGTCCAAATGGTGTCCTTGAATAATTCTGTGAGACCTTGGGATGGTCCCACGATGTTTCTAATACCAGATTCTTCCCTGTAAAACAGAATTCGTCCCCCTGTTTTCCCCTTCTCAAAGAGGGACTGGAAGAATCAGATGAAAAATGGAGGCAGAAGTGCTTTGAAATTGTCTAGATGCAAAGAGGAGCAAAGATGGCGGAGGAGTAGGGAGACCATTGACTTTGTTTCATCCTTCGAGTGCAACTAGGTAAGTTATCAAATCACTCTCAACACCCGAGAAATCCACTGGAGGTCTGAAATTGTCTAGGTGTATTTATGACCACATCAATTTAATAAATCAAATGTGATGGTGTTAGCACACATCCTACCACCACAGAAGAAAGATTAAAACAAAAACAAGAGCTTATTTCTCCAAACAAAAAAATCTTAGGTTAGGTTATGTTTCACTGTGGGAGAGAATAACATGGGGAGGTGGGGGAGAGCATCATTTAGAGAAATAGAAGACATTTTATGCTGACAGGTAAATAGAATAAATAATAAATAAATAGAAATAAACAGAATAGAATAAATTATATATTACATGTAATATATTAAATATTCTATTATATATTATATATAAATTATATAAATAAATTATAATAGAATAAATTCTATTATAAATAGAAATAAATAAATAGAAATAAAATAAATAGCATCTATGTTCTTTAGCAGTCTAGTTCTAAACTAGCTTTCTGCCACCCACCCCAGTTATTCCTATAAACCGTGAGGCACCAGACTTGCTCCCAGCCAACCAGCATTAAAATCTGGGGTTACTCCTTTAGTGACCTTGAGAAAAATGGCCCCACTTCAGAGTCTGCTTCACTGATAATAAGTGAGGATACCCGTAGCGTATACTCCCAAGGATCACGTGTCAAATTGTACGCTGAAAACAGTTTGTAAGTTAAAAAGCAAACCAGGCCCTTACAGCACCCATCTCCACAAACTCAATAAGAGTTTTAGGGAGGGTATCATGGGGCACCTGGGCGGCTCAGTCAGTTGAGCGGCCGACTCTTGATTTCGGCTCAGGTCATGGTCTCAGGGTCAGGGGATCGAGCCCTGTGTCAAGGCTCCCCACTCAGCAGGGAGTCTGCTTGAGATTCTCTCTCCTTTTCTCCGTCCCCACTTAGAGGAATAAATAAATATTTGAAAAAATAAAATAAGACGGGTCTATTAGCTAATTGGGGTATGATTTCTAAGTCGAAAAGAACTTGATCAGCATGAAATGTTAGTAAGAAGAGGAGAGCAAGATGAGGCCTGCAACACACAGCATTGTAATTATTGCATAATGTCTGTCCCCCAGCTAGAGCAGAGGGCGGCCTGCAGTGTGGACTGTGCTGGGCTCTGCCAGCACTGCCAGCCTGCAGTGTGGACTGTGCTGGGGACGTCTGGAGAGTGGCGCATAGTTAGCCCACAGCAAAGGTCTGCTGACCGTGGAAAAGCCACGAGAGCACAGACTGGAGTATGGTTGAACACAGGAGAGTCCAAAACCTCAAGTCATGATGATGCAGTCAGCTCTGCCTGCTCGGCTGGCCCGAGAGGGGAAAGGAAAGCAGAGAGCAGCTCTGCCACATGGACTCTGGACGCAGGTGCACAGCAATAGGGACCCCCTTCCTCTAGTTGGGGAAATGGAATTCTGTCTATGCAGCAAGAAAACTCTAAGAACCAGTAGGCTGACTCACCCAGGCCCTTAAACAGGTAATTAGAGAAATAATCTGTCTGCAGATTGAGGATGTTGCAAAGGTTTCACGTGTCAAAAGTGTTAGGCAAAGTCTTAATTTGTCCTGGGATTCTGAGGTCCTCCCCTTGCGTCAGCCCCAAAGGGCACAGAATTCTTGGGAATTTCCTGGGATCTTCCCCAAATGCCATGCCCTCTCTAGGTGATCTGAAGTTGGCCCTTGGGTAAGCAGAGTCAGAGGGCTTTAGTCAGCGATCTTCTCTGTTCTTCCACCTACAGAGCCGCCAAACCGCAAAGACAACCTAAGCCTTTTTGAAACGTAATCCCATCTCCTCAGTATTTGGGGGGCAGAAATAGGATGGGCCTTTTGCCGTGATACCAGCAGTGGAGGGGCTAAACCAAAGCTTAGATATTACAGAACAGTAAACTCAGTAACTCTCTTCTCAGAAGATCAGAAGAAGATTTCCTCCTGTGAATTGTGCGGCCGCTCAGCGGATGAGTGAAACCCCAGCTCAATCCTGCCCCTTCCCCACCCCCAACAGCTCCCACCTGCTCCAACACACACTCGGGGCTCTGGCCTCTGTTTGGACACATGGGACACCCGTGAGCACGGTGTTGAAATGTATGAGCTAGCTTTCCTCACTTGCATTCCTTGCTCTTGTTCATGTTCCTAGTGCTGGGAACTAGTCCTACTTAACTGTGTAGCCCCAGTGGTCAGCCATTTGGCCACAGAATATGATAATCATTGTACCTAAAACCGGATGAACGAACGAAGAAAAGTTTAAAAGGGAAGGGATAGAGAGAAAATCTGGAGATAGTTCAGGGACAGAGAGTTTTAAAGAATTAAAGAGTGCTAAAATAAGAATTTCGTGGTTATTATTTAGTTCAACTGCATGAACTCTGGGGAATTTTTGGCTTATTGCTTTCTTACATTTATTTTCCTCCCAGCCTAATGGAGTTTCATCCCATGCGTGTGCAGATTAATATTCAGACAAAGACTCAAGGGGGCACTTGGGTAGTTCTGTGGAGTCCTCCTTCTGCTCAACGACCTCCTCTAACTTTCTGCCCACAAATTCTAGCTGCCTCCCATCTTGAACTCTTTCCTCTGTCGCCTCACCTCAGTGAGTCCAGCAGATTCTCTTTGGTTCCCCTTCCTGTGCTGTGGCCTGGGGATTGCCTTTACACAGTAAGTGGGAACAATGGTAAGGGGTATCATGTGTTTCCTTTTCTCAATGATCTGGAACCCAGTGTCTGGAAATAACTGTTTAATATACTTTCTTGGGTTTGCTGGTTATTTATGGTGGAAGGGCAATCCCCATTGCATTTAATCCTTCATGGATGGCAGCAGAAATGTTATATGTTTGGTTCTAAAATTTCCAGTTGACTTTTTTATACCATGTACTCCCCTGGTGAAACTTTTTATAAACAATATTATAAAATCCAACTGTCTTTGTTTGCAAATATAAAATTATGGCTTGCAACATGTAAAAGATATTTACTGATGCCTTGAACTCTTTTAATCCAAGTTATGTATATATAAGGTAAACATTTTGCTATATCTCTAAATTATGTATTAACCACAGAGCACTTCTTTTAAGTTATTAACACCAGACATTAAATTGTTCATGGGTGCTACCTGAACACTGATGTCTGTATTTAAAATTCTTCGTAAGATTAGATTTCTTCTCCTATTTCCTTGCTATAGAGGCTACATTCTGTATATCTTCCTTATGGCATCCCACCATGTCAACTTACTCATTCATACTCTCATTAGTTAATTCATCATTTTACTCATAAGCTGTTAACTCATCATTTTTTTCTTGAGTGTGCACGGTGTGCTGACACTATTTTAGACCCCAGAGATAAAAGACGGACCATTCCTACTCTGGAGCATCTTTCTGTTTTGTGGTGGACATACTGCCTCACCCAGGAGGAACTCTTCCCAGGGAGAGTTGGCAGTGAAGGGTGTCTAGAGTAGGAGACACAAAGGCTGTACCCTGAAGGATGAGGAGAGCTTCTCTGGGGGTCCCTCATTGCAGATAGAGGGAGTAACTTTGAATTTAAAGAAGAAACACAGGGACGCCTGGGTGGCTCAGTTGGTTAAGCAGCTGCCTTCAGCTCAGGTCATGATCCCAGCGTCCTGGGATCGAGTCCCACATCGGGCTCCTTGCTCATCAGGGAGCCTGCTTCTCCCTCTGCCTCTGCCTGCCATTCTGCCTGCCTGTGCTTGCTCTCTCTCTCTCTCTGACAAATAAATAAATAAAATCTTTAGAAAAAAATAAAGAAGAAACACAGACTTTCATGGAGGAAGTGGAGAAAGACATGTCTGGGCAGGTATATAGCAGTCCATTGTTCTGGTTACTATGACCACGAAACAAATTACCACCAAACTTAGAAGTTTCAAACAAACAAATGTATATATATATATATATATATAGAGAGAGAGAGAGAGAGAGAGAGAGAGAGGAAGAGAGAACAGATTCTGTGGGTCTAGAACTAAAAAAGAAAAGACATAGTAAAAATGACAGTCTCTGCATCGTGATGTCTGAGGCTTCAGCGGGAAAGACATGGCACTTGGGGGCTAGAAATCCGGGGGCATCTTCACGCCGTCTGTTGATTGACGCGGCTGCCAGTTGTGGTTTCTCCAAGCGTCCCGGGCTTCTTCACAGTGTGGTGGCCTCAGAACTTGACTTCTCACATGGAAACCCAGGCCTCCAAAGTGAGTGTCCCAGGGACTAAGACAATTGCATCACTTTTTGTGACCTAGCTTCAGAAATTGAGTGTTCACTTTCTTTTTCTTTCTTTCTTTTTTTTTTTTTTTAAGATTTTATTTATTTATTTGACAGACAGAGATCACAAGTAGGCAGAGAGGCAGGCGGGGTGTGGGGGAGCAGGGGAGGGGGCGGAAGCATGCACCCCACCCAGCAGAGAGCCTGATGCGGGGCTCGATCCCAGGACCCTGAGATCACGACCCGAGCAGAAGGCAGAGGCTTTAACCCACTGAGCCACCCAGGCGCCCCCATGTGCATTCACTTTCATCGCATTTTATTGATTGTAAGTGAGTCACAGGCCCGCCCAGATTCAAGGGGAAGAGGCATAGGTCCTACCCCTCAAGAGGAGAAATATCAAAGAATTTGTGGCTGTTTATTTAAAACCAACAGACAAATCATGAAAGAGGCTGCTAAATCAGAGTGACAAGGAGGGAATTTGAACTTAGATAATCAAGGGTTTCCTTTCGGTTCTACCATTTCCTGGACAATTAGTCTCCCTGGAGCCTGTTTCCTTGTTGATGAAATGGAAATAATGCTTTTTATAATTGGATCATGGTGAGGATTAAATGAGATTATGTTTATAAAGTGCGTATTAACCATACTTGGCACATAGTTAATGCTCAATACTGACAGCTCTCCCCAACCTAAATTAAATCAAAATATTTAAGACTTTCCTTACAATACAAAATACCGTAATCACCTATGCTACAGAAATACCTTACATGGTACAGTTTTGAAGTCAGATTTTAAGAAAAGTAGAAAACTTTTGGAAGTGTCTTTGAAAAAAATAGCAAAAAAATAGTAGGAGGCAGAAAACCTGCTTTATATGTTAAGGCAGGAGAAGAGAAGACTAAAGGAAAGGTTGCCCAATTAGAGTTCAGGGCAAAGGGACAGCAAAAAAAAAGCTCCCTCTCTAGCCTAGTGTACACCTCAAGGATGTTGCTTTCCATACGGAGAAGGTGTTCCCGGGTCTGTGTACAAGCCTGTCAAGCACAACCATGTGAAACGCTGCCCTGTTTCCAAAGCAGACCAGAGTCTCAGCCCACATGGGCAGAACATTCCAACTCATTGCAGAAATGCCTTTTACAGTATTAAAGGTGTTCTAAATGGGGGGGGGGGGGAATATCTAAGCTCAGATAAAGCAAAAAGGCATGTGTTAAGTGAGGATGAAAGAAGGTTGATAGTAGACCTTAAGTAAAAGATTATGTTTAGCATAAGAATTCGCCATCACCCCCTTGCCATACACACACAAATGCTGCCTGTCTTAAATAGGTAGAAGGGATGGATGCTTTCCTGGAGGAGGTATGGGCTGTGAACCTTTCAGTGTGAATCAAATTTTCGTCAATGTGCAAAATTAATTTTTGTCAAATGAAGAACTCTGTTAGGGCAATGAATGTCAGATAGACATTGAGAATCTTCATCTACTTAGAAACAAAAAGCACAGGGGGGACTGGGTGGCTTAGTCGGCTGAGCATTGAGCATCGGACTCTTGATTTTGGCTCAGATCATGATCTCAGGGTCCCAAGATGGAGCCCCACGGTGGGCTCTACCGTTGGTGTAGATTCTGCTTGGGGATTTCTCTCTCTCCCTCTCTCTGCCCCTACCCCCTCCCTCTTCCTCTCTCAAGCAGATAAATATTTTTTTAAAAAAGAAATGAAAATCACAGTGCAATAAGGAGTCTGCACCAAAGAAAGATGATCACATGTCTGGTGACATGGGGGTTCAGTGAGGCAGTAACATTCTGCTCCGACAGCGTCCTCTAAAGATGGGAAGCCAAGGTACACTGGTCTGCTTAGAAGGGCACTCTTACACTCCAGCCGTGGCTTGTCTCAATTTATTAAGTCCTTTAATCTTTTCAAGTATAATTTTAGAAATTCTAATCCTAGAATGTGCCAAAAATGCCTGAAAGTTGAAAACCACTGGCAAAGATTCTGACTCCTGACAGTCTTGGGTTTCTAAAGAGATTTCTGCCACTCAACAATTATGTGACCTGGAGGACTGTGGGCATGTCATTTAATCTTTCCTCATCTATCAGGTGGAGACAATAATATCCAGAACTCTTGTGAGGGCTAAAAGTGACACCAAATGTGGGAAAGTGCCTACCTTTCAAAGTATCTGGGAAATAGAAGGTGCTGTTTTATTGGTAATATAGATCTGTAGTTCCTTGGTAGCTTAATAAAAATATGTATTTTTTAAAAGATCTTATTCACTTATTCATTAGAGAAAGAGAGAGACAGGGGAGGAGCAGAGGGAGAGGGACAAGCATACTTCCCGCTGAGCACAGAGCCCAGCATGGGGCTTGATCCCACAACCCTGCAATCATGACCTGAACCGAAATCAAGAGTTGGTCACTTAACTGACTGTGGCACCCAGGCGCTCCTAAAAATAGTGAGTTCTGATTCCTCCCTAGGGCCGTTAGCTTTAGCACATACACGGTGAAGCCCAGAGGGACGCTCAGCGTTAAGTTCCTTAGTGATTCTAACACTCACTTAGATTTGAAAACCACCTAAATAAGTCATCTTCTAAGTAATAAAAACCAAATTTATAAGTTATGTTCCATTTTTGAAAATATCTCTAAGTATAGCTGTTTGTCTAAACCATATCATAATTCTGTGAGGTTCATATTCATATATTATCATTCCTACTTTACACATTTTTTTTTAAAAAGAGGCTTTGCTCAGATTCACACAGGTGACAGCAACAAATGGAGAGATGAGCAATCCTTCCAACCCGCAGTTCAGTGCTTTCTCCTGTATGCAATGTTTCCAACTGCTTCGTTTTGGGTATTTAGTTTCTGTTGGAACACTTAATAGATGGACTCAGCTGTCTTTAAGAAAAAATGCATAATATGACCATCATTATTTATAACCTATAACTTTATAGTCAAGACGAATCTATATACCTGTGTATATAAGTTAATTACTTAAGATGTAACTTTTTACCTTTTTGCTTTCTCTTTCAGGAGGTCACAAAGGAATTGAAGGTGCTGATTTTAGGGACTTCACCTTCTCCGTATTCCACAAAATCACAAAACCCCCAGTTCAGACACATTTTACCTTGCCTGTCCTTAATTAACTATAATAATCACAGAGCGCATTAAATAGACTCATTGGTTTTAATTAGTTGAAGAAATATTGGCAATGATTTTAACGGGCTAATAAGATTTAATACAAAGTTATTAAGGTGTGTTGTAATGTCACAATTCATTGCCATGAAATATGAGACAAAACTTTATTAGATAACTTTATTATATAACTTTCTAATCTATTTTGCATCAGTTATAAAGCAACCCCTGAGTCAGCACCTGAGAACATAACTATAAGAATCTGGGGCGGATTCAGTTCTTAGAACCGCTCCCATAATTAGATGTACCATAAGGTGGTTCAGGAGTTATGTTTCTAAGGACACAAGCCAAGATGAAATCCTTAGAACAAGAGAGCTGCAGTGTTTTCCATGGACGTCAGCATTTCCTTCATTGTGTGACCTCAAACTTTTGGTTTCTAAACCCTTTTGATAGAATTTCACTGTGCGTGTGATACCTAGTGGGTCCCCACTTGACTGGGTTTGAGAACAACCCTAGGTGGGCATTCTGCATGCTTCTTTCTTCCCACCCAAGGATTTGCTTCCCTTACTCTCTGTTTTAGATCTGTTAATACCTATTTTATTTCAAGGGTTTCCTTAACTGCAGAGTGTGATACGGAGCCCTCAAGAAGTAAATTAGGTCCTTTATATTTGTCTTGAGATATATCATTCTGCGGAGCAGTCAGGAAGTACAAATAGTAACACAGGTGCCGGCTTTGCTGGTCAACAGCCCAGCTCCACAGCTCTAAGTTCATTGGGAAGTCTAGTGGCCTCCTGCTCCCTCAAGAACACTGGAGAGCATCAAGATGCTCTGCCCTTCCCTGAGAGCACTGTATTTCCTGTCAATGTTATGTCATCCTTCAATATCACCCTTGACTAAATAAATAGCCAATAAATATTTATTGTCACCTCCTGTGAGGTAGCATTACCCCAGGCACTGCAAGAAGAGAGGAAGTTCTCAAATGCCTTTATCTTTTAGCTCCTTTTTTGATCACTTAAATTAGTGGTTTAGGGTTCCTAAGAGTTTTGTAAGTTCACTATAGACAAGAATCTTTTCATATTTTTGCATCTCATATCACATTCCTTTAAAAGGAAGGTGAAGACGGGATATTTTCCCCAAAAAATGCAAATTCACATGTGCCTAATCTCTGCAGACATCCTCAGGAGGTCCATGGACTCCTGAGTCCCATCCAACACACCTTGAAGAGCATTGGTTTCAGATTTAGAACTATAGACATAGACATTTCTGCATATTATTTTCTGAATCTCAAAGAAGAGTTTTGAACCAAAGGAGATAGAGCAAGGGGTCAGGAAGGGAGGGTTACAACAAGAAGATGTTGAACAAAGTTTTGTTTGAGCCTCTGATTGACGTTCACTAATTTTAAGCTGTTGTGCAAGCCTGTCTTGGCGTAGTTCATTGATTTTTATCTCCTGATGCCAGGTCCTTATTCCATTGGGAACTGGTTGGTATAGCTCTGCAATTAGTCCAAATTTTTATTTAATTTTTAAAGCTAATGCACCATAAAAAATGAGTAAAGAAGAACCAGTTACAAATCAACAGAGATCAAAAAGCCATAAAATGAGATTACATATAACACTAGCTTAAATATTGAAACATATAAAGAAATAACCTTCAAAGAAAATAAATATTAATTGTACATGAAAAAGTATAAAACCTATGAAACAAAAAGTTTAAAAATAAAAATTATCTCCAAAAAAATAACGGGGCTCAGAGGATTGGCCAGGAAAATTAGTATTAGTTTTCAATATATGGATATTACCATACTATGTAACTGTTCAAAGTGTAAGGTAAATATGAAAGCTTCCTTGTAACCCTAATAACAAAGATCACATAATCTTGCCAAAGACAGAAAAAAAAAGTAAGCAATAGGCCAATATTAGTCGTGATTTGAAACCATTAAGGAAGTTCGAGAAATAAAATTCAACATTGCTTAATACTTGTATATTATGACGAAGTAAGATTTAATGCTGAAATGCAAATACGGTTCAAATTTGAAATCTATTCATATAATCCTTTTATAGCAATCGATGAAATTAGAAAACCCTATGATTATCTTAATTGCTTCAAGAATGCATCTAATTAAATGAATACCGTGTCCTGATTTAATACACACACACACACACACAGAGCTATCTAGAAAGAGAAGAATATTTCCTTCACATGATATAGCATACATTTCTTAGATCAGGAGTCAGTATCATACATTAAGGGTGAAACCCAGGGAACATGTTCAGTAACCGCTTCTGTTGGAAATTGTTCTGAAAATTCTAACATTTTGTTTAAAATTTATACTTGAGGGAGAGAGTGGAAGAGAGAGCACGAGAGAGGGTAGGATCAGAGGGAGAAGCAGGTTTCCCACTGGGCGGCGAGCCTGATGTGAGACTCGATTTTGGGACTCTGGGATCATGACCTGAACCGAAGACAGATGCTTCACTGCCTGAACAACCGTGGCACCCCTGTTCTGAAAATTCTACACAATTCAGTCAAAAAGAGG
This sequence comes from Enhydra lutris kenyoni, assembly GCF_002288905.1. Taxonomy (NCBI): domain Eukaryota; kingdom Metazoa; phylum Chordata; class Mammalia; order Carnivora; family Mustelidae; genus Enhydra; species Enhydra lutris. The sequence goes on along the minus strand of NW_019154109.1, from coordinate 23,755,109 downwards.
AAAAATACAGGAATATTTATCAGAAAGGGAGAAACTAAATTGTATTATCATTTTGATTCTTTGATTCTTTATTTGGACTGATATGAGAATCTATGAAATATTTAGAATGAATGGTAGTTGGGTAAATGATTGAATTTATGTGTGTATATGAACTATTAAAAAGTATAACTTTATACAGTTTCCTATGCCAGCAATAAATAAATTTGAAAATACAATAGAAAAAAATACTATTACCAATAATACTCAAATAGGTAATTAGAAATCAATAAAAAAATTTGTGAGCCCATGTAAAAACCATTTTACCATAGGACACAAATTTAGTTTTTATTACTTAGAAGATGACTTACTTTGGTGGTATTCAAATCTACGTGAGTGTTAGAATCACTAAGGAACTTAACGCTGAGCGTCCCCCTGGACTTCACCGTGTATGTACTAAAGCTAACGGCCCTAGGGAGGAATCAAAACTCACTATTTTTAGGAGCGCTTGGGTGGTACAGTCAGTTAAGTGACCAACTCTTGTTTTTATTATATTTTTATTTATATATTTATATTTTATTTTATATTTTATTATATATTTATAAATATATATATTTATTATATATATTGTATTATATATTCTATTATTGTATAGGTAAATATGAAAAATCTTTTAAAGCAACAATATTTAAACAGTCTGGTTTTGATATCCGAATATAAAGAAGCAATAGTGGGGCAGAAAATAAATATCTACAATAGATATATATTGAGGATAAACATATAAATATTGAGAATATTATAAAAATGGCATTTCTAATATAATAAGGGAGGGATGTCTTGTTTGATAAAATAGGCAGAAGGACCTGGTGATTATTGGAGAAGAGGATCACGTTGAAGTATTACTTCACACTCTATCAAAATTGAACTCTGAAGGCCCCCGGGTGGCTCAGTCGCTTAAGCGCCTGACCCTTGATTTCAGCTCTGGTCATGATCTTAGGGTTGTGAGAGTGAACCCTATGTCAGGTTCCACGCTTGATGTGGAGGCTGCTTAAGATTCTCCCTCTCCCTTTGCCCCTCCCCTAACCACTCACCTGTGCACACTGTCTCTCTCTCTCAAAAAAAAAAAAAAAATTGAATTCTGGAAGGATCAAAAAGTTAAATAAAAATATAAAACCATAAAAAACATAATTAATATAGATGAATAATTTTACAGTCTTGATAGGGAAGACTAGGAGTATGACCCAATAGCCAGTAACTGTAAAGGAAAAAAAATATATTTCATTTGGTAAAAATGGGGGGGGAATCTATGTAATTGTTAAAAGCTAATGACAAAACAAGAGAAAATATTTGGGAAATGTATGAGAGGAAAAACGTTCCTATTTATGATGTTAAAAGATTTCTTTAAACAGAAAGAGTAGAAAAATGTAGAGATGATATTCATCAAATTCACTAAGAAATACAAATGCACCAAAAATATATGCATGGAGTTTAGACTCACTGTTATTCCAAGAATGGCAGATCCATTAAGAAAATGAAATATTTATGTAATTAGCAAGGAGGAGAAAAAGGGTATCTTCAAACATTTTTAATCATCATGAAACTGTTTAAATCTTTATTAGAAAAAATGTATCAGAGATCTGAAAAACTGTTCCTCAAATGCTTTTGGACTCAGCCATCACAGATGTAGGAATTTATCAAAAAAACTAGTCAGAAATAAACAAAAAGTCACGTACGAGTATGTTTTAGGTCAATCGCTCCCAGGTCCTATTCTAGCTTTGGTGATAATGCTCTATCAACTGAAATGACTTTATATTCATTATCTATCATCCAAGAAGATGAAATTTCTCCCTCATGTTTTTCAAGTTTCACTATTGCTCAATTTCCAAGCTGTATACTGTCTTCAAGAAATTCCTTCTGGGCTTCTTGTTAACTTTGATTAATTAGGCTTTGTGAGACCAACACAATTACTATGTTTTGAAAAATTTGACAATATGCCAGCTTCTTACCTGAACCCCAACTTTAAAAGCCGGGTGGAAAGGAGAGAGACACAGGGCAGAGTTCTTGCAAAGTAGTCATCGCATAAAACTCACCTTGGTGAGTTGCTTAGTGTTCGGAAGAGCGAAGAAGAAGCCAGTAGTCTCCCGAAAAGACACGGAATCAGGAGTCTATTTCTCTACCTCGGTGCCAGAAGATTTCAGGAGCAAATCGGCTTTTATTTTTCTTCTTACTACAGGTTAGTTTTATGACCTTTATTTCCTTGAAGACATTGGGGCTTAATGGGATTTTTAAATTTTTGTTGTATGTCATATAGCTGCATGATTAGAAAAACACCCTGTGTTCTATATACACAATCAAAAGAAAAAGGCTAGCTAATGAGTATGGGATGGTCACAAGGGAAGGAAAAATGGTCCAAGACTTCATTCCAAAAGCAACTCATTACCATTTCCAGCGGGGAAGAAGACAGGTTGGCGTCAGCCTCTGCTACACTTTGGAGAGAGATCTGGCCCACAGAGGTTTCATTTGGGTTTATTTCAGATAAGGAGCTAAAGAGACCTAGGGGATGGGATACTGGAGTTTAAGGGGAGCTCCTGGAAGCGCAAGGGGGTATAAATGATCAAGGGTGCACCCACGACACACTAAACACAGATTGCATGTGCTAATAGCCTTTTATTTCAACAGCCAGGGAATTTAAATACCTAGGAGAGAAATACTTGACTCTATATTTTTGACATTTGAGAAGTGATTTGTCAAACAAATGCACATATCCCAGTGAAACATAATAGCCTTGGCATTTAAAAATGGGCACTGTGTATTTGGATCTACATTTTGGATTAATAAGTGCAACATTTCAAATTAATAAATGCAATATTCGTTATCCCTGTATTTTCTGTCGATAGTGATTTGTTTGTTACTATGCACTCGTTCTGCTACTTTGTGACCCAGGGTGTTGGCAGATATTATAGTCCTGCTAAGTGCTTGGAAAACCTACTCATTAACTGCTGTACTCAGGGGGATTATTTGGGTATTTGCTGCTGTCATTGGGTAAACTCATTGCCCATAGCCTCTGGATACATTTTCAAGCAGTAGCAACACATCAGTGGTACGGAGTTATGTTAATAAGCCTGAATTTAAAAGAATTTACCAAGGAACTCCAGACTAAAAAAGTAGTCTCATATTTTAATAGCTGCCTTAATCCACTATAACATAAACTTGCTAAAATGCAGTACAGAATTCCATTCAGTTTCTCCTTCAGAAAAAATTCAGAGTAAAGAGCAATGGTAGAGGGAGAAAATTGCCAGATGATAGTGAAGGAGGCCTCTCTTGAGAAAATTCTATTTCTTGGGGCACCTGGGTGGCTCAGTGGGTTAAAGCCTCTGCCTTCGGCTCAGATCCTGGGATCTCAGGGTCCTGGGATCAAGCCCCACATTGGGGGGAATCTCTGCTCAGTGGGGAGCCTGCTTCCCCCTCTCTCTTTGCCTGCTTCTCTGCCTACTTGTGATCTCTCTCTGTCAAGTAAATAATAAAATAAAATTTTTAGAAAAAAAAGAGAAAACTCTATTTCCTTTGTTTTTTAGTAGAGGTTTGATTTATTTGTTTATTTGACAGAGAGAGAGAGCATGAGTCAGGGGAGGGGCAGAGAGCCCAATGCGGGGCTCGATCCTGGAACCCTGGGATCATGGCCTGAGCCAAAGGTAGACTCTTTTTTTTTTTTAAAGATTTTATTTATTTATTTGACAGACAGAGACCACAAGTAGGCAGGCAGGGAGGCAGGCAGAGAGGGAGAGGCGGAAGCAGGCTCCCCGCTGAGCAGAGAGCCCTATGCGGGGCTCGATCCCAGGACTCCGGGATCATGACCCGAGCCGAAGGCAGAGGCTTTAACCCTCTGAGCCACCCAGGCGCCCCCAAAGGTAGACTCTTAACCCACAGAGTCACCCAGGTGCCCCAAGAAAACTCTATTTCCTAAAAAAAAAAGAAAAGAAAAGGATGGAAGGACTCTGTTTCTTCATGGTTCAGCTGAACAGAAGACGATGAAACAATCTCGTAGAGCAGATAGGGTGAGGAGGATAGTGTCTTCAGAGGCACTTGGTGATAAGTGGCATCTCAGTACCTGTTGGTATTGTCTGTGTATTTCCTTTGCTCCCTCCTTTGAGAAAGTGCGTTGCCTGCTCTGACCTCTGAGACTGATTCTGACTCTGACACTGGCGGCAAATGCTTCCTCTCTGACCTCATTATGCCCTCTACCCTTTTGGCACCCATTCACAAATCTCCCCTTCCTTTTCTTTCAAAGTGCCCAGCGTGTTTCTGCCTCAGACTCTTCTGCTTGGAATTCTCTTTCAGAAATAGACTTGGTCTCTCACTTCCTGCTTCAATGTCATCAGGGAGCCCTTCCTTGACCGTGTTATAGAAAACAATACCCTGCTTCCTTTTTCTCCATCATCCTCCTCTTACTACCTATTTACTTCTTTTTTATCCACCTGTTTTCAGGGAACGGTGTCAGATCTGTTCGCTGCTGGATTGGCTCAACGAAAGTAGTATCTGTCACACAGCAGGTACGGTAAATGTTTCCTGAATGAGTGAATGGCAGAAGATGCATCTTTGGGTGAAGGCAGTTGGTGTGCTTTTCTAAAGACCATTTACATGGGTAGCTTGTGCTCTGCCCCCAGGCGAGGGTGATGAGTGAGATCTACTTGATGAAATGTTCTGTTGGAGTTATCTTCCCCCTCCCCCCGCCACGTCCAACCCAATCCCAGGGAAAAGTAGGAATTCTCTGGCCTAAATCAAAAGTAAACTGTGTGAATACCCAATATGAGTGTTTCGGCAAGCAGATAGTACTAGCAGAAGGCATTAAAAGTCAGTTTGGGCAAAATCTATGTATGGAAAGGTGTGTGTGTGTATAACTTCAGCAGTCAAATATATATATATATATTTTAAAGCAATCTACTTTATACTTGGAAAAGAAAGTCTGATGTGAAGTAGGGTCTTCTGTCACTGAGAGAGACTTTGAATTGGATAACAACACTGAGTAGGACATTTCTTAAAGGCATTAGCTAGCAATTTTAGGGGGGAAATGATCTTGCACTATAGAAAAAAATTACATGACAATAAAAATCTGATTTTCTACTAATAAATTCCCTGATACAAGACACAATGCCAAGAAAAAGAATTGCGGTGATTGGTGCTGGGGTCAGTGGATTGGGCGCCATTAAGACCTGTCTGGAGGAGGGACTGGAGCCCACCTGTTTTGAGGGAAGTGACGACATTGGAGGACTGTGGAGATACGAGGTAAGTTTGAATACACTGTGCTTCCGTATGTGTGATGACATCTTTTCCATATCCAGGAAATAGGAATGCAAAGATTCAGCAGTAACTTATCCTCAACTATTAGCCTAATAAGTATTATTTTTATTAGTGCCTGTACCTATACTTTGAATCGTAATCCTTCCTTCCCCCAAGGATGATACTCCAGCAGTCCTTCCTCCTTCCAGAGTCTGGCTTCCTGAAGGAGAAGCATGTGCTTACTCGGCATTGTCTCACCCCTGGGTCATGTCTCCGCCATCGTTACCTGATGGGCATACCAGTGTTTCTAGAAAGCTGCTCTCACTGTTGTAACCAATCCACAGTGTCAAATCAGATGAACTTCCTGTGCTAAATTTTCTTGCTTTCTGGGGAATCTAAAAATGTCAAAAACCCGGCACCTGAGTGACTCAGTCAGTAAGCGTCTGCCTTCAGCTCAGGTCATGATCCTGGGGTCCTGGGATCAAGCCCCGCATTGGGCTCCCTGCTCGGCAGGAAGCCTGCTTCTCCTTCTCCCACTCCCCCTCCTTGTGTTCCCTCTCTTGCAGTGTCTCTCTCTGTCAAATAAATAAATAAAATCTTTTAAAAATAAAAAAAAAATAATAAAATAAAATAAAAATGTCAAAAACCAATACCTTTTAAAACAAATTGTCCCTGGCTTCTGTGATTTCACTCTCTTTTCTTCTCTGCTTTTCTTCCTCAATGTTTTTCTACTTGGCCTCTAAATGTGACTGATTGTGGTTCTGTTCTCAATCCTCAGGTCTTTTACTTTTTGCAAGTCCCTTAGGATTCTTCCTTATCACCCTTGACTTCAGGTATCACATATAAGCTCATACTTGATTATTTATCTTCGGCCTAATAACATATGTATTAGTAAGGGCAGCTAACACTAACTGTCCCATAGACAAACTCTGAAATCTCAAGAGCTTAGCTCAGTAAGGGTTTCTGTCCTGCCTTAAAGTCGAGTGTGATTAAGGGCCCTTCTCCAACAGTGTTATGCCCCAGACCACATGGCCCCTAACGTTGCCGTGAGGGGTGGGGGAGAAAGGTAGCAATATACCAGCTCTCAACTGCCTAGATCCTGCCTACAGGTGGTGATGCCTGCCTGCTTTTGCTAATCTCTGGGTACCGCACCAACACCTGGTCGTTTTTTCAGGTTTTTTTTAATTTTTTTCTATGAACAATTCCCTGCATTACCTTCCCAGTTTCAACGACTGAGAGTAGTTTCCATGTTTCTGGTAGGACCTTGACCAATGCAGACGTGTCTCTAGGAAAGCCTCACCAACCTCCGAGCCTGATGTCCCAAGCACCCTGTGCATTTATGTGCATTATTGGGTGTGAGGTAGGATTTGCCAGTGAAGAAGCAGGTTCAAAGAAGTGACCTGATGTCAGGTTCCCTATCCAAGCCAGGAAACGAAATATCTCAAGGACCAAATCAAAATGTCACAAAATACCACATCGCGTCGTCTGATTTCACTAGTGATGTTCTTAAACTTGATATACTTTAGGGGCGCCTGGGTGGCTCAGTGGGTTAAGGCCTCTGCCTTCTGCTTGGGTCATGATCCCAGAGTCCTGGGATCGAGCCCGGCGTCGGGCTCTCAGCTTGGCTGGGAGCCTGCTTCCTCCTCTCTCTCTGCCTGCCTCTTTGCCTACTTATGACCTCTCTCTGTCAAATAAATAAATAAAATCTTAAAAAAAAACTTGATATACTTTAGCAGGAATTAAATTCCATATTTCCTGGCTTCAAGTTTAGAATATTCAGAACACCTGCATTACTGATTCTTTATGTCACCGATAATATACAAAAGATACAGAAAAAAATTAATCTCTTCCCCAACTGTGTTTTCTGTGTACATATGTTAAGACGATTATATTTTGGATTCTAACGAATTCTTCTAAGAGAAAACAACATATTTTAAGGGATGGTGTATTTTTTTTTTCTTAGCCTTAAATTACTTAGGTATCTAGCCTTGGTTTTTGTTTGTTTGGTTGGTTTTTATTTTTATTTTTTAAGATTTTATTTATTTATTTGACAGAGAGAGACAGACAGAGAGGGAACATAGGCAGGGGGAGTGGGAGAGGGAGAAGCAGGCGCCCTGCTTGAAAGAGCCACCCAGGTGCCCCTCTAGCCCTAGTTTTAAGAAAACTCAGAAATTGGGGCACCTGGGTGGCTCAGTGGGGTAAGCCTCTGCCTTCCGCTCAGATCATGATCTCAGGGTCCTGGGATCGAGCCCCGCATCGGGCTCTCTGCTCAGCAGGGAGCCTGCTTCCCCCTCTCTCTCTGCCTACTTGTGATCTCTCTGTCTGTCAAATAAATAAAAAATAGATAAAATCTTAAAAAAAAAAAAAGAAAACTCAGAAATGGCTGCTAACACACATAACAGATAGAGTGTGTTGTATGGATTCCTATTATAACCTGCACAATGAGGACAATAAAGTGCTTCACAGGATTGAATTAGGTAATAGATATGATTATATATTATATAATTCTATAGTATTATATAGTATATTTTATATATTATTAAATATTATACCATTATATACTATATAATTATAAAATGTAATATAGTTATATTATTTATATAATATAATTATAAACCATGACATTGTAAAGTGCTAAAATACTATCTCCTATCTGTATGCATATAGATAAGTAGATAATACAGAGAGACTGAAACCAGACAGAGAGACTGAAACCAGAAGGATATATATCAAAACATTTAAAGTGATCATGAAAGGACACCTGGGGGGGCTCAGTCGGTTAAGCATCTGCCTTCAGCTCAGGTCATTATCTCAGGGTCCTGGGATCCAGCCTCATGCCAGGCTCCCTGCTTGGCAGTGAGTCTGCTTCTCCCTCTGCCTCTCTACCCTGCTCATGCTCTCTCTCTCAAAGAAATAAATGAAATCTTTTTTAATTAATAAATAATAAAGTGATCAAGAATGAGATTCATCTCTGTGATTTCCTACAAAATTATAATAAACATGTGCTGCTTTTGTAATTAGAAAAAAATCGCCAGTAAAAACAGGAAATGAAAAAAGAAAGCCTCATATACTAAGGCTCTCTACCCGTCACTACAAACAACAGGGACATCTCCGATGCCCTCTGGCCAGGACTCATTCCATGGAGCTCTGTCGGCAGAGAGAAAGCCCCGTCCTCCTCTGTTTATTTTCACTCTCTGGTATTCTAAACACGTTTTTCTTCTCATGTCCTTTTTGTGTTCTTTCCATCTTTTCATATTTTTCTTTTTGTTGCCCCACAAAATTCTTTGTTCTTTTAAACCATTTATGACAAAGTATCTTATCTCTTAGTGAAGGTACTGGAAAAGCAACTTTACTTTCTTTGAAGGAATTCATCCCAGGAGCCTCATAATTTGACAAAGGAATGAATTTTTTAACTGTTACTCTTGTGTTCTAAAAGACAGGGAACGTCCTTTTTTTCTCGATAGGAGAAGGCTGAGAGTGGCAGGCCAAGCATCTATGAATCTGCCACCAGCAACACTTCGAAGGAGATGATGACCTACAGTGATTACCCGTTCCCTGATCACTTCCCCAACTACTTGCACAACTCCAGAATCATGGAGTACCTCAGGATGTACGTGCAACACTTTCACCTGCTGAAGCACATCCGGTTTCTGGTAAGTGGGGCAGGGAGTCTCGTGGGAGAGTCAAGGGCCAGACCAGAGTGAAGGGCAGTAAGGCACACCCGATCAGTCTGGGAGCTTAGGTCTACGAGTCCAGAGCAGTCAGCAAGACCTTCCCACCTCACTTCCTCCAGGAGAAAGTCTGACAGATTGGTTGAAATGCGAGACTACGCACCTGGTGTTGACTTTCCACCAACTACATTTAGGGTCACGGCCAGGGACACACTGGCCTCCATCTCTACTTAAAAAAGAAAGCCTTGGTAGGGAAGCCAGCTTCAAAGAAACTGTTTCAGGAAACCCCAAAGGAGAGTAGTTATAACCAATGTTACTCAATGAGGCCCAAAGCTCTGGGATAGAAGACAACCGGGAAGAAAGGCCACAAGTCCAAGTCTGTCTCATCCGCAGTCGAAGGTGCACAGTGTGAGGAGGTGCTCCGACTTCTCTTGCACGGGACAGTGGGACGTCATAGTCGAGGCCGCAGGGAAGCAGGAATCCTATGTCTTTGATGGGATTATGGTGTGCACTGGCCTTTACACCGACCCCTTCTTGCCACTCCAGGACTTTCCAGGTATGTCATGTCATACTGAATGCTCAGGCACTGGTGATGTGGAGTTTTATCATTGCTGCTTATTGTTATTTTTGAAGAAAGTTTATAACTCTGAAAGTCACCTTATTTTCAAAATCAATATTATTTTTTTGATTGTAAAGCAATGCATGCTCTTTCCAGGTCCATTCAAATAATACATAATGTTATAAAAATTGAAATTAGAATTACTGGGGCGCATGGGTGGCTCAGTGGGTTGAAGCCTCTGCCTTTGGCTCAGGTTGTGATCCCACGGTCCTGGGATCGAGCCCCGCATCGGGCTCTCTGCTCAGCAGGGAGCCTGCTTCCCCTCTCTCTCTGCCTGCCTCTCTACCTACTAGTGATCTCTGTCTGTCAAACAAATAAATAAAATCTTTTAAAAAAATTAAAATTACTAATAAACTATTACCATGAGTCCTGGGCTATTTTAGGAGAAAAGTGCTACATCATTCCACATCTGGAAAGCAAAATGTGGGAGTTGCTTTGTGTTGGTAACAGTTTGGAATAAACACAGAGCACCTGGCTGGCTCAGTTGGAAGAGCATGGGACTCTTGATCTTGGGGTCATGAGTTTGAGCTCCACATTGGGTTAGAGGTGACTCAAATAAACAAATGAGAATTTTTAAAAAATAGTTTCAAGTAAATAGTAGGATCAAAGCAATAGAAAATATATTAAGATTTAGCTTTATTTCTGGATGTGTACATATATGCATAACATAATGACTATAAATAGCCACAAACTCGTCTTAGAAGCTACTACCATGCTATTCTTTACTATCTGGAAGCTTAAGCACCTTGCATATAAGGAATGGTGTGGGAATGATCCACCTGCCCAGCATCTCCCTGTTCATCAGGATACACACTTGGTCTTCTTCTCAGAAAGGACTGAACTTGAGACTCCTTTGGAGCTCTCGGGAAATTCTAGACTCCCCCCACTTCCATCATCGTGAGTGTCTGGTTCCCAGTGTTTGAGAAGAAAGAGAGGTTAAAATTGGTCAAGAGAAATCTATTAGTTGGTTAGTTAGTTAGAAATTTAAATATTCCTGTATTCATTCATTCAACCTTCAGTCAAGAAATACCCATCCAACACCGACCGTCCAAAGGCTCAGTAGAGAACAAAACGGGCAAAACCTCTGTGTCTGTGGAGTGCACATGCAGGAGATGGACACAGACCAAAAAATGGGATAAACTCGTGGCAGACAATGACTGTGGAAAAGGTGGGGGGTTTTTAGGGATGGGGGTGGCAATGCAAGATTGGATAAAGTGGCCAGGGAAGGTTTCCATGAGAAAGGGACATTTGAGCAAATGCCCAAAGGAATTGAGGGAGTGGGGCAGGTAGGGGGAGAAAGCACACCACACAGAAGGAAAAGCAGGTAAAAGGGCCTCGATGTGGAAGTGAGCCTCACAGGTCGCGTGTCGTGGGAGCGGAAGGGGTGGGAAGGAGATGATGTCAGAGAGTGAACAGTGAGCCATGGTTTTCACTCTGGCTTTGCCTCTGAGTGAGGTAAGAGGTGTAGGAGCTTCCACAGAGAGGAGAGGCAGGCTCTAATCTGCTAAACAGCAGTGTCCGGAAGAGCCAGGGAATGAGGTGGTAAAGGTAGAAGTGGGGAAACCAGGGGGAGGCTCTTGCACAAATGCAGATGAGAAAAGATAGTAGGTTGGAACGGGGACAGGGGTTGCGGTGCGGGGGGGGTGTGCGCAGTGAAGATATAATGAAGTGCTCAGATCCTGAGTAGATGTGAACATAGAGATGATAGAATTTGCAGATGGACAAGATGTGAAGTGTAACAGAGAGGCGTGGAGGATAACTCTCAATGTTGTTGGTCGGAGCAACTGAGTTGCAGTTTCCGGAGACAGGCAAGACTCCAGGAAGGGCTGATTCTGCCTGTATGAGGGAGGAAGCTGAGGAGGTAACAAGGTAATAAGGTTGAAGAGATGTTCATTAAAAATGGGAGAGGGTGGGCTGCAATTAAAGATACTGAAAGAAGAGCATTAAACCTATTTCTCAAGTACTATACAGGAACATTTTAAGGGATCTTTATACCATTTCTATGAGCTAAGTGAAACCATTTCCATTTTACGTATTGCAAATGTCACTAGTAGAAAAAAAGCTGAGATCTGTTCCTATATTTGTTTGACCTAACCCTCCCACCCCCGCCCCGCATTTTAACCACAGGGCAAAGGGTTCATTTTGGAATAGAAGAGAAATAATTCCTTCTGGGGAAAGGAGACAGAGGAAGGATGACAGAGGAAGAATGGATGAACACACAGTAACTTGTAGGTGTTGAGACACTCCCTTAAGATCTTTGTTGTTTCGTAAAAATGAGAAAAAAAGGTTGTCTTCAAGAAATGAGAGGAATTGCAGTGGGATCAAGGGGAGGGGGAAATACTGAAATAACCACACTGAGAAATTTGATGACTATTGAACTTGCAAAGATGGAGTTTGGGAACAATTAGATCCATGCCAGGAGCATGCCAGGATCAAAGAACTGCTTCCTAAAGAAACCTGGAGTTTGGGATCAGATTCTGTAGGGAGAAAGGAACAGGGCAAGGGCTGACCCTCAGTCAGGAGGGACTAGAGCTGTTCAGCATCACAAGAGGAGCAAATGAAGCCCTTATGTCCAGACCCCAGTGCTGTTTAACGGATGAAGTGCTGCAAAATCAACCAGCTTTTATGACTTTGGCATACAAGGTTTCTGTTTAAGTCAGAGCATATTTTTAGGCAAAAATACAAAGTTCCTACATTCTCTTAGTTTCAGATCCTGGTGGGTGATGGTGGAGCGTTTGTCCCCCATTGGAGATCAGAGTGAATAGTGCTGGTAGGAAGAGGGTACTTGGCCCAGGAAGAGATGAAAACATGCAGACAAGGATGATGCTTGAGTTGGAAAAGCAAGACAGGAAAGTGGGTCCAAAGCAGCAGTTGTAAATGACAAGGATGAAGGATGAGGAAGATGTACTACTTAAATGGGAGACAAACTCTTCTTTGAAGGTTTGGCAGGGTTAAGTAGGTAAAAAGGTAAGTAAGTAAAGAACGTAAGTAAAGGAAAAAGAAGGCAGGCATTAGAGGTGTAGAACAAAACTGTATGAGGATTTATTCTGTCTGATGATGGGCAGACACAGTCCACAGCCCAGCATTTGCAGAACAGCAAAGGAGAAGTAGGATGGACTTTGAGTTCAATAATAATCTTTTAAAAATAATGTGAAATAATGACCAAGCCTTGAGCAATACTTTCTTGCCCACAGGAATCAAGAGGTTCAAAGGTCAATATATTCACAGTTGGGAATATAAGAGTCCAGAGAGATTTCGGGGGAAGAAAATCACTGTGGTCGGCATTGGGAATTCGGGAGCTGATCTGGCGGTTGAGCTCAGTCACGTAGCTTCACAGGTTTGGTTCCTACAATTTTCTTTCTTGAGATGCACCCTGCCCAGAGCCCTCTGAGATATTAACATTGCATGAAATATGTCAGGTGTACCCATACACTGCTTCAATCCTGATTGTTAATTACCTCCTCACACTTGTTTTCTCAGTGGACATCTTGGCAATACATTTAAAAAATGAGAATGGAATAAAAATAAAAATTTCAAACTTTAGTGACCATCATATGGTTTATTTTTACCAGAACGTGTAGGCTTCACCAGCTCTGCCACTGGTTACAAATGTGAACACTACCAGAAAACCACTCTAAGTCCCTTTATTTTTCACTGACATGACACATGATACATCTCCCTACTGTGATTCCTTCCATACTTAGATTTCAAGCGATACCTATTAACTAAGTATTCTAAATTCTGTAATATCATAATTAGCAGGTGGACGGTATGTGGGAATGTGTTGATCGCTAGCCTTCTTGCATCATTGTGTTTGTCCAGAATTTGCAATGTAAGAGATGGCAGGCTTTAAACACTGCTTTGGTGAAAGCTCAGGAAGGATAGTGAGTGAGATCCAGAGGATGGCATGGAGAGCTCTCTGGGACTATGGCAACCAAGTCAGATGTGTCCATTTGTATAAGTGTGTTTGCCTGTATCTATTGGTCTATCTGCCTTTGAGAAAAAGTCAATATAGTTGTTATCCATTTCTCATGAGCCAAATGAGAGACATCAGAAAAACTGGGAAAGGAAAGTCTTACATTGTGAGGCATCTGTTTCTCATTCATTTGCATTCTCTTCTAGGTGTTTCTCAGCACAAGGCGGGGTACATAGATTTGGAACCGGGTCTGGGATTATGGAATGCCTATGGACACTATTCTCTTCACTCGTTTTAAGGCTGTCCTCAACAAATGTTGCCCTACATTCTTAATCAACAGATGGGCAGAGAATAAATTAAACGCTCGATTTAACCATGATGTTTATGGTTTGCTCCCTCAACACAGGTATGTCTATGATTTTTTTTAATTTAATTTTATTTTTTATAAACATATAATACATCTTTATCCCCAGGGGTACAGGTCTGTGACTCGCCAGGTTTACACACTTCACAGCACTCACCTTAGCACATACCCTCCCCAATGTCCTTAACCCCACCCCCCAACCCCCCCTCCCCCCATCAACCCTCAGTTTGTTTTGTGAGATGAAGAGTCCATCAACAGATGAATGGAAAAAGAAATGTCTATGATTTTTTTAAAACTTTTTAAAAATTTATTTGAGAGAGAGAGATAGCAAGCACATGAAGGAGAGAGCATGAGCAGTGGGGAGGGGCAGAGGGAGAGGAGAAGCAGACTCCCAGCTGAGAAGGAAGCCCAGTGCAGGGCTCCATCCCAGGACCCTGGTATCGTGACCTGAGCCAAAGGCAGACACCCAACTGACTGAGCCACCAGGGTGCCCTTGTTCGAGGATTTTAAGAGAAGTAATTTTGCCTCTGCCTTTTAACTCTGGTATAGTTAAATATTTTCTTTTTTTTTTTATGTTGGCAAAATGTAATCCCTATTTATCTATATATCTATCTATCTGTTGCGAGGTATAAATGTGGAAGCACATAAAATTGACTATGCGTACAACCTACATAAACTTAATAAATATTTCTGAGTTCCTACTATGATCAAGTAGGTATCTGGATACTGGGAGTAGAAGGACAAGGCCAGGCAGTGTCCTAGCTCTTGCTGGGCTACCTTTCTAGTATGGGAGAAACCAACTGGTCAAAACATAATGCAATTACATGGAGTGATACGTGGTATGAAGAAACAGCAAGCAAAGTTGGGGAGAGGAATCTTTTTTTAGATGGGGTGTCTCTGGAATGCTTATATGATGAGAGAGCCTTTGAATGGGAACCTAAAGGAAGTGAGGAGGTGAGTCCTGAGAGAACATCTGAGATGAGAATCACATTCTAGGCAGAAGAAGCACCAACTTCAAAGGCCAGAATGAACATGATTTATTCAAGGAAGAGCAAGGAACCCAGCGAGACCACTGGGAGAGGGGAAGTGGTAGGAAATAAGTTCAGAGACATAGGCAGGGGCCAGGTCACAGAGGGATTTTTATTTTTTTACTTTGTTTAAGGTTTATTTATTTATTTGAGAGGCAGAGCACGAGCCAGGGAGGAGCAGAGGGAGAGAGAGAATTCCAAGCACACTCTCCACCAAGCGCACAGCCCAAGGTGGGGCTGGATCTCATGACCATGACCTGAGACCATGACATTAGCTGAAATCCAGAGTCAGAACTCCATTAACTGAGCCACCCAGGTGCCCCCAGAGAGATTTTTAGGGCTACAGCATGGACATAGTTTTGGATTTCATTTTTAGTGACATAGAAACTTGTCAGGATGTAATCAGACATTTTAAAAGGATCACTCCTGCTCTTGAGTGGAGGAGAAATGGTAGGGAGTCAGGGTGGAAGCTACGAATGGTATTAAATAATGTCATCAAAATTTATAAAAATGGTATGTAGGTTCTCAAAATAAATGGAAATCGGAATATGATCTGATTTCGCTATTCTAGTATGAACACTTCCACCAACTGCTTTTAAAAATCTCTCCCCCAAAAAATTGCTTAAAGAAGTGAGATATTAATGTGATCACCGGTATAAACTTACATAACACATTTCAAAATCTTCTCTTTGCTTATAGTAAGCGTTAAATAAATGTTATTGGCATTCTAATAAGTACAAAATGTTTATTCAGTAAAAATTCCAAGAAAGTATGGAGTCAAGGAAATATTTTACAAAACGAAAATGTCAGTCTTTTTTTTTCTTAGTCAACTAAAAAAATATTTAAAGTATTTTCTGAACTTAACACCTTTCCAAAAAGACATATTAATTTTCCTGGATTTCAATTTTTATTCTTCAGATTTCTGAGCCATCAAGCTACTTTCAGTGATGATCTACCCAATCACATAATATCTGGAAGAGTTCTGATAAAGCCAAATGTTAGAGAGTTCACAGAGACGTCCGCCATCTTTGAAGATGGCACAGAAGAGGACCTCGATGTTGTTATTTTTGCCACGGGATATACTTTCTCTTTCCCCTTTTTGGAAAATAATCCAACAGTACTGGACAGCCAGCGCTCCATGTATAAATTTGTCTTCCCTCCTCAACTGGAGAAACCAACCCTGGCTTTCATTGGCATTCTCCAGCCAGTGGGAGCCACCATTCCCTCATCAGAAATCCAGAGCCGATGGGCTGTCCGTGTATTCAAGGGTATGTGCTTACCTTATGCATGTTTAGAAAAGATGGCCATCCAGACAGTGTGATTTCAGAGGCATTGCAAAGCTCTTCTGCTGCAAAACCTAGTTTGAGGTTAACCTGTACAGTATCTGAAATTGTGCCACTTGAGATTTGTTACTTTGGGATTTGATCGCTATTTAACTTTCAGGATTCCTGTATGGAAATGAAGATTTAGGGCCCCTGGGTGGCTCAGTGGGTTAAGCCTCTGCCTTTGGCTCAGGTCATGGTCTCAGGGTCCTGGAATCGAGTCCCGCATTGGGCTCTCTGCTCAGCAGGGAGCCTGCTTCCCTCTCTCTCTGGCTGCCTCTCTGCCTACTTGTGATCTCTGTCTGTCAAATAAATAAATAAAATCCTTAAAAAAAATGAAGATTTAAAAACCACGACTTTACATATCAACCAGTGACCACTTGTTGGCAAAGAATTCTTTAGAGCACTTCAGGACAGTATATAGTATAGGAAGTGAGGGCAGTAGAAGAAAGATCTCAACCCAGAGTATAGACAGGAAATAAAAACCTTTGATAAACCCAGGCTTAAAACTCAGCCCCTCCATGTACTGGCTGCATGATCTTGTCATGTTCCCTGACCTCCACAGTTTCCTCATTTATAAAAATGGGAATATTTACATATACTTTGCAGGGTGGTAAAAGTGAATAATTAAACACCCTGACTTTTATGGACATTCAATAAATATTGAATGGAAGATTAGCCACTGCTGTTATAACTACTATTATTATTTATTATATCATTAATTCTAAGGTTGAGAATGAATTGATGAAGACAGATTCAAACCCTACCTTTATGGGGGTGCCCGGCTAGTTCTGTCACTGGAGCATGCAACTTTTGATCTCAGAGTAGTGAGTTCAAGCCCCATGTTGGGTGTAGAGATTGCTTAAAAATGAAATCTTTAAAAAAAAAAAAAAAACAAGGAAAAACAAGAAACCTAACTTTATGAAACCTAACTTTATGAAATGATGTCAATCACATTGTATACTTCTGCTTATTTGTTTGTTTCTCCTTTAAAAATTCCCCCATATTTTCTGGAACATTCTGTATTTCTCAAAATATAGGATGTCACTCATCAAAGAAGTGAAGGAGAATTATAAGAAGGTGACTTCCATGAGTTAAGATGGAAAATTAAGATGAATTCTCTGTCTAATGACAACAATCAGGAGACAGTGAGTCACTATTAGTAGATACAATATATATTTGTAAAGGAATTCATAACATAAATCAACAAGTGTAACTCACTATTTAAAGGACACCCAGCGTGAATATTCCGGTAAAGGGACTACACACACACATTACTTTGTGTCTTGTCAGTTGGGTGCAGCTCCCTTCAGTCCATCCTTCTTGTGAGCTTTGAGGTCTCCACTAGTCAAGGTGCAAACTCATTAAAGGACATGCCTTTGCATTGAATGCCTGATTAAACAATGAATGGAGGGCATTCCAGAGTAACTCCTGGGATCCATCTCCCCTAGTCTTGTACTAACTCATTCGTGATATTTTCTGCCAAACAGATTCTCAGGGTATTCATTTCTTGTGGAACTTCATCTTCTTTCTTTCCTAGGATTGAACAAATTACCTTCGATGAGGGGCATGATGGATGACATAAGAAAGAAGAGGGAAAAAAATGAAAAAGAGTAAGAAACTTGCTTCTTGGTGAAAGTCAGTTGAGAGCGTTTAAGTGGAATGGTTTGCTCTGTATTTTTCTCATCATAGAATCTGAGTGTATTTGCCTAGATGAGATCTCAAGTATCAATTTCATTTCTTCTTAATTGAGCATAACATAAATGTATGGAGTATGTGTGGGAAGAATGGATACAGAATAATCCAGTGTGGAAACTTCGGAATTGTGTTTAAAATTCTTGTAATGTTGGGGCGCCTGGGTGACTCAGTGGATTAAAGCCTCTGCCTTTGGCTCAGGTCATGATCCCAGGGTCCTGGGATCGAGCCCCGCGTCGGGCTCTCTGCTCAGCAGGGAGCCTGCTTCCCCTCCTCTCTCTCTGCCTGCCTTTCTGCATACTTGCAATCTCTGTCAAATAAATAAATAAAATCTTTAAAAAAAATAAAAATTAAAAAATAAAATAAAATTCTTGTAATGCTATATAAGCATACAATTAAAAGTTTATGTCATAGCGTAGACTTAGAGGTGCAAAAGTGTATGAAATGCAAACATGAAATGAAGGGTTGTTCACTCTTCTAAGGAGTTGGAAAGATAAATCAATGTGAGAAATGAGTTGGCAAATCATTACAGAATCCAATTAAAATTCTGACATGAAATCAGAGGCTTGTAGGTTGTACCAAATCTTCTTAATTGAAAATTACTCTCAACCACTGGGGTTGGAAATGTATTTCTATGCAACAAATACCTGTTGAGAATCTACCACGTGGATGTCACAGCTTGTTCTCTACGATCAAAGTGTTCATCCTAAGAATAGTCTGTTTGTTATCCAGGAGCTGGTTTAAGAAGGTTGGCCAAGAATTGCATTTCACTAATACTGAAAATGAAATTAGTGTCACACCTACCTGAATAACTGGCCTGTATAATTCATATTTCCCACCAGTTTACTAAAACGAGACTATATCCTGAATGAGAATCAGATGCATGGCCAAAGTACAGAAGATTTCAGAAAAGAGTATTATTAATATGACAAAAATCTTCTGAACCCCACCTATGATCATGCAAGACCCCAGCAAGGATTTGAGAGTGAAAAATACACTTTATGAATATTGTGTTAAGAAACCCTGAGATGGGGCACCTGGGTGGCTCAGTGGGTTAAAGCCTCTGCTTTCGGCTCAGGTAGTGATCTCAGGGTCCTGGGATCGAGCCCCGTATCGGGCTCTCTGCTCAGCGGGAAGCCTGCTTCCCTTCCTCTCTCTCTGCCTACTTGTAACCTCTGTCTGTCAAAGAAATAAATAAAATCTTAAAAAAAGAAAAGAACCCCTGAGAAATTTTCAATAGCTTTCTCCCGTGGATTCTTTCTCCCGTGGATTATCCCCTCATACAAAGTCCACCGATGTTTAGAAGAAATTGTGCTCGGAGGGATGGGGGTTGTCATCTGACTTGCGGTTGTTTATTTTTTTCCCCCTTCTGATTTCAGATTCCTGAATAACCCTCGTGACACACTCAGAGTGCAGTACATGGATTACATGGATGAGATAGCCTCTGAAATAGGAGTGAAACCCAACCTGCTCTCGCTCTTCCTGTGGGATCCGAAGTTGGCTATGGAAATTTTCTTTGGACCGTGCACGCCTTACCAGTACCGCCTGCAGGGACCAGGGAAGTGGGCTGGGGCCCAGAGAGCCATCCTGACCCAGAGAGAGCGGATCATCAAGCCCCTGAGGACTCGCACCCTCACCGGTGACCAACCTCCATTCTCTGTGCCATTTTGGCTTAGAAGTGCCTGTGCCGCTCTTCTCTTTGTTCTCGTTTTAGTCATTATTAAAGGATAATCCTATGATCGTTAGGACATTAGAGGCTAACAGTAACACACACTAATTAAGAGATGGGCATGTACCAGTGTTTATTCCTCAGTTCCGACGGGACCAGTACAATAAATGATCTGGTAACTCCACAATTTCTCCTGTAGAAGTATTTTGGCCAAATTGGAGATTTCTTCAACAGAGACTTCAAATGAAGTGGCATGTATGAAACTTGCTTTGGAAGTGTATAGTTAATTTCCATAACCTGACAGATGTTCTCCTTTATGCCAAGTTCTCCTAGGCCTGCCCTTTCTAGTAAACACACGGTTTGTCAGCTGTTGGCAATTGGCAAATTCTTACTTTTCATGGAAAGCATAGGCTAGGAAAAAATATCTCTTCAAACAATCTTGAATAGCTAACAATGAACAAATGTCTTCATGAGAAACCTTCTCCACTAGGGTCACATTCTGTAGAATTACGGATATTGAGGTAACAGGTTACTTGTACCCAGGTTATGTCAGGTATTACTGAAGGTATTTTAGGGGATGGAGTATGCTATGGAGGAAAAAAGAAGGAATAATAGAAGTCAGGAGATGTTCATAATTTTGTTTTCTATTAAAACAATTGAAACATTGAACAAATTTTATAGTAAACATACAAATTCTATAAAAACATTCAGGAGAATGTGAAGAAGAGACAGAAAGAAAAAGCAAATATACATAGATGTGGTAAAATGATTACCATAATCAAGGTAATTAACATATCCATCATCTCACATAGGTATGTTTAGTTTTTAGGTGAGAACACCTAACATCTTACCCTTTTAGCAAATTTTGATAGTATTATATTCAATACAATATTTAATAATTTAGTCATACAGTATTATTAAGTATAGTCACCACACTGTACATTAGGTCTCCAGAACTTACTCATCCTGTAACTGAATATTTGTTCCTTTGACCAACATTTCCCCATTTCCCCCCAACCATCGGCCCCTGGTGACCACTCTTCTACTCTCTAAGAGTTCAACTTTTCATAATTCCACATACAAGTGAGATCATGCAGTATTTGTCTTTCTGTGTCTGGTTTATTTCATTGAGCATAACATCCTCCAGTTTCCCCCATTATGACACAAATGGCAGGATCTCCTTCTTTTATAATGTGAATAATACTCCATTATATATATGCATACACACACACACCATATTTTCTTCATCCCTTCATCCATCGATGGGCACTTGGGTTGCTTCCCTATCTTAGCTTTGTGAGTAACAACACAATGAATTTGGGAGTGCAGATATCTCTTTAAGATCCTGTTTTCATTTCCTTTGGACATTTACCTACAAGTGGGATTGCTGGATCATGTATATAGGAGCTCTATTTTTAATCTTTTGAGGAATCTTCATACTGTTTCCCATAGTGGCCATACCGATTTACATTCCCACCAAGAGTGTAAAGGGGCCTCTTTTTTCAGTCTCTTGATTCCTCTCTCTCATATCCCATATCTAGTCAAACAGCAAAACATATCACCTTTGAAGTCAATCCAGAGTCTCACCACTTCCCATCCCCTCCACCACTGCCACATTAATCCCTACTGCCATCTTTTCTTTGTATCCTTATAATAGTCTCCCTATCATACTCCTTCTTTTCACCCCTACTCTCTGTGGTTTATTCTCATTAGAGCAGCCAAATGATACTTTTAAAACATAAACCAGATTATGACATATTATGTCCAAAATTGCCAGTGGCTTCCCTTTCACTCAGAGTAATGGCTAAATTGGACCAATCCTACCGGTCCTTTCATAACCGACTTCCGCTCTACTTGTCTGACCTCCCCCTGACCCACCCCTGCTCTCTTCTGCGTTCATTCCTTGAACAGGCCAAGCCCACTCTCACTGCAGGGTCATTGCACTTGCTGTTCCTCTTCCTGGAACACTCCTCCCCCTACATACCCACAAAGCTCTCTTTCGCCTCCTTCAGGTCTTGGCTCAAATGTTATCTTTTTAAATGAGATCTTTTTTTTTTTTTTTTTCATGAACATTATGTCCCATTTGGTAAAATTCTGAGCTTTACATTATATTGGTTATCTTTTTGGTTTGCAGGTTTACAAGGTTTCTTTTTTCTTTCTTTTTAATATTCATTTATTTATTTGAGAGGGAGACAGACAGGAAGTGGAGAGAGGGGCAAAGGGAGAGAAAGAATCCCAAGCAAACTCCCCACTAAGGGCAGAGCCCAACATGGGGATCGATTCCAGGACCCTGAGATCATGACCTGAGCCAAACTTAACTGACTGAGTCACCCTGGCCGGCGCCCTGGTTCTTTTTTTTTTCTTCAAGTGAGATCTTTCTTGACTACATGCAATAGCAATTCCCATCCTCCTCATCCTGCCTTATCTATCGTTCTATTCTCAAAGAGCTCAAAATCTAATAAGGCAAACTAGCCACTTGAACAGACAAATAACACCTGACCATGGACACATCTGCCTATAGCTAATATAGGAACAAGCGCTGTTGGAATACAGAAGACAGAGCAAAGAACTCAGAGAAAGGGAAGCAAGGAAAGAATCACGGACAAGGAAAATGGACTTGGATCTCTAAAGATGCAAAAGAGTTTATTTCTGGAAAAAAACAAGGACATCAATTATGCAATGTATGAGTGAGCAGAACAGCCTAGAATGCTAGAATATTCAGGAAATGAACCTAGCGTGGGGTATGTGAGAGTGGGTGACAGAAAAGCCTGAAGCGGTGTTTTGGAGATAGAAATGGAAGGACTTCTTCCCTCCACACCTATCCCCACTCCCTTGGCTCATCTGGACCAGAACCAGAATTTTCCATATCCTCACCCTCCACCTCCCTGCATCCAGCTTCCACCCCTCATCATACTATCTCCTAAAGGGCCACCAGAGTCAAATTTCTAAAAAGCAGATCTATTCCCATCATTCCCCTGCTTAAAACTGATTTCACTCATTATCGTCTATGGAGCCAAGCTCAACTCCTTAGCTTGCATATAAGGTTTCTTTTTATAGGTTGTATGTCAAGTGAAATTTTTCATTTTTTGTCTGTTTTGTTTCTTTTGTTTTTCTGCCTCACCAAACTTTCCATTTTTATTAAAGTTTTTTTCACTTTATTAATCCAGAAATGTCATGCTGGAATTCAAATTTACGTCTGATATATATTTCAGTTGTGCCCACATCAGACCCCTGACCATACTTCTGAGATTCATCATACAAACATAAACACATAAGAGTAATTTCAGGGGCACCTGGGTAGCTCAGTTGGTTAGGAGTCCATCTCTTGGTTTTGGCTCGGGTCATGATCTCAGAGTCATGATCTCAGAGTCCTGAGAGCCAGCCCTGCAGCTCACAGTGGAGTTGGCTTGAGATTCTCTGTCTTCCTCCCCCTCTGTTCCTCCCCGACCCACTGGTGCACATGAGCTCTCTCTCTCACTCTCAAATAAATAAATCTTTAAAACACACACACAGGGGCGCCTGGATGGCTCCGTGGGTTAAAGCCTCTGCCTTCGGTTCAGGTCATGATCCCAGGGTCCTGGGATCGAGCCCCGCTTCGGGCTCTCTGCTCAGCGGGGAACCTGCTTCCTCCTCTCTCTCTGCCTGCCTCTCTGCCTGCTTGTGATCTCTGTCTGTCAAATAAATAAATAAAATCTTTAAAATTTAAAAAAATAAATAAAAAAATAAAACACGCACACACGCACACGCACACACACAGCAATTTCAAGCATAGAGAAAGGTTTTTTATTTCTTTTATTTGTTTTCATTTTTTGGTAGTTCTGGTCTAGCCTCCTACTGACAAACGATCCCCTTCAACAATGGTCCTCAAAGTTCAGTGGGCACCCGACTCCTCTAGAGAGCTTGTGAAAACACTGAGTGCTACACTCTGTCCCCAGAGATTGTGATTTGGTAGGTCTAGCGTGGAGCCCAAGAGCTATCATTTCTAACAAATCCCAAGGCAATGTTGCTGCTGCTGTCTGGGGGCCACAGTTTGAGAACCACTGCCCTGTAACAGTTATAACCACATGATTACTTCTGAGATCATTTCATATGTTCATGGGAAGTGAATTCTGGCAAGAATGTCGAAGTATGGGTTTTCGGAAAAATGACAGCTTCTGCTCATTCTTCCTGGAGCAGATGCACAGACAGATACAGAATGGGAGATGCCAGACCCACAGGGACCCTGGGAGGACCAGCTCAGCACCCTCTCCAAGTGAGTCACAGAGGTGTTCTCTAGTGTACCCTTCTGGGAGACCTAGAAAGGGATTCTTCTTGGTCGCAGACAATCCTGTCTGAGGCTGGCCCTGCCCGTGGGCCCATGAGTAGGAACAAAACCCCCTACGCTATTGGCCTCTACACATCTAACACCTACCTCAGAGCTCACATCAGTCAAGGCTCACAGTAAATACTTACACCTGCATGATCAAGTTCCACTGAACCCAAATACCCTGGAGAGGTTCCATGCAAATGGAAGTACTTTTGAAATGTGTTTCTTGCTCTATGCTTATCCAGGATCTTTGATGGTGTCTATTTCAAAGAAACAGTAATTGCATGTATATTATAATTTTTGACATCAGGTAATACTTTGTACAAAATCCCTCAGAGGTCAGAAAATTTTTAATATCCTTTCATCCCCAAGAAATGAAACAGATATGTTCAGTGGTCTGGCTTAAGGCCGTACACTGAGTCACTGTTGGGTGTGGAGATTAAAGACCCAAGAACTCTAAGAGTTACATGTTGTCCCTGAAACAACACTGTTGCCCAGTCACTGCTCCCCACTGTTCCCTTGCAGAAATTGCTAAAAGAACTGGAGAAAATTAAGAACAAAGAAATAGAGAAATCATGATATGAGACTGGAATGATTCTCTGAAGACATCTAAACATAGAAATTTCTCATAATTATTTCCGTTCCAAGTGCAGTCCCGAGCACAAACGTCAGTGTTGTTTTCTGGAAAAATGCTACATAATGACATGGTTTTTAAAAATTACAATGTTGGGGGGCGCTGGGTGGCTCAGTGGGTTAGGCCGCTGCCTTCGGCTCAGGTCATGATCCCAGGGTCCTGGGATCGAGCCCCACATCGGGCTCTCTGCACAGCGGGGAGCCTGCTTCTCTTCCTCTCTCTGCCTGCCTCTCTGCCTACTTGTGATCTCTGTCTGTCAAATAAATAAATAAAATCTTAAAAAAAAAATTACAATGTTGGGGTGCCTGGCTGACTCAGGCGGAAGAGCATGCAACGCTTGATCTCAGGGTCCTGAGTTCAAGCCCCATGCAGGGTATCCAAATTACTTAAATAAATAAATAAATTTAAGGGGCATCTGGTTGGCTTCGTAGGTTGAGTATTCAAGTCGGTTTTTGGCTTGGGTCATGATCTCAGGGTTGTGAGACTGAGCCCCGAGCCAGGCTCTGCTCAGCGCGAGGTCTGCTTACCCCTCCCTCCCCAACAGCCCCTTCCCTCCCCTTGCATGCACACCTGCACTCTCTTTCTTGCAAACGAATAAATAACATCTAAAAAAAATAAATAAATAAACTTAAAAAAAAAAAAAAGCCACAGAAACCCGGATCTAAAATGTCAAATTTTGCTAAGACACGTTGGGATGGAGATGAAGAGAGACTGAGCTTGTGCTAAGTTCCCAGTCCTACTAAGGAGGGCGCAACCTGCACCCTTCCCTTGTGACTGCACCATGGTGATTCTGGGACACCACTGGGGGTGGAAGTGTTCCTGCCTTAGCCCTAATGGCACGTTCTGGAAGTTTGCTGTGCTCTGTCCCCCTGGCTCTGCCCCTTGTCAGTTCTGCTGATTCTGTTCTCCTGGACCACACGCAAAATGGGCTGTAGGGACCCTGCCTTCCTTCCAAGGGTCATGTTTAGTCTCCAACTGTCATGGTCAGTTTTCATTCAGGCAGATGGTTCTTTTGACAGCATGACTCTCAAAGCTGAGCTTATCTCTTCAGTCCCCCCCCAGCTGCAAGCAGCAATAGGAAGCTTGCTGTACTCCTTTGCCGTCCCCACCTATGCCTCTCCCCTCTGAACCCTCCCCCGCACTGACCCTATGCCTTCTGTTTCTCTTTCACGCGCTTCCCCACCCCATCTTGAGTGGATTGCTTCTGCTCAATTGAAAGGCTTTACTGAGCACCAAGGCCAAGGCTAGACCTTGACCCTTTAATTCACTCAGAGGTTTTAACAATGAGTGGGATGACTGTACCCCTTATTTGACGCCTTCCCGAGACTGGGTTTTAATCAGCCTTGGTCACTCAAAGGCCTTCCCAGTTTTGTAGTTTATTTATTACATTAAGCTGCAGTTGCCTCTTCCAATCCTGTAAGCCCCTAATTTTTTAATTCTTTTTATTCCTCTTACTCTTGCTTGCTAACTGGCCAGCTCCTTACTGTGCTTATTTCTTTCTTACAGTACTGAACCAACCAGAGCAATCAACACACACTCCTGTTTCTACACCCTCCCCAATTCCAAAGTGCGGATTCCCCCCCCCCAAACACCAAGCAATTTGCTGACACCAGTGGGGTGTCCCACAATTTGACGCCAATTCTGACCCTCTCTATTTAGAGACAGCATCAGATTCCCAGGGGCTCCGTCCTGCAAGACTGCCCCACTTCAGATCCCCATCACAAGCCAGTTGTCTGACTGCCTATAAATAAGAGGTTCGAAGACCCGCTCCTTGGGTTTGATTAATTTGCTAGAGTGGCTCACAGAACTCGGAAAGCATTTCCCACAGCTGGATGAAGAGATACACAGGGCAAGTTTCTGAACAAAGGAGTGTCTGTCCTTTTGGACAGACAGGTGGCAGGCGGGAGGGCTCTGGTTCACAATCTGGAAGCTCGGCAAACACCATCCTTTGGATTTTTCTGTAGGCTTTGTTACAAAGGCATGATTGATTAAGTCATTGGCCAGTTGATGGCTGATTCAACCTCCAGACCACCTCTGGAAATCAGGGGATGGAAATGAGAGTCCCAACCTTCCATTCATGTTGGCTCTCCAGGCAAGGAGCCCCATCCTTAAGTGCAAGCTAAGCCGCCTCCTTAACATAACAAAAGACAACTTTACTGCTCTCCTCTCAGAAAATGCCAAGCATTTGAGTTGCTCTGTGCCAGGGAAGAAAACCAAATATATATTTCTACAAATCACAGTATCTCAATTCCTAACATTGTTTCCAACCTCTCTCTCCAGGGTCCAAAGCAGAAGACAGCAAACTTTCTGCGGAGGTTGAGATAGCCGCTACTTTAACTGCCGGAGACACCGTCCCGCTGCAGCTGCTCAGCCTGGCGGCTCTGGCAGCCACAGACAGTAATGACATGGATGAGTATGGTTGTGTCCCAGGAAAACTTTATTTATGGGCACTGAAATCTGAACTGCATATAATTTGCACATATTGTGAAATGGTATTTTTCTTTTGACTTTTTTCCCAGTCATAGGAAAATGTAAAAACCATTCTTGGCTGCGGGCTGTATGAAAACAGAGAGTGGGCCTGGTTTCGGCCTGTGGGCCACAGTTTGCAGACCACAGTTTGCAGACCCTTCTTTAGAATTAGAAGTGACTTGATCATAAGCGTTGCAGGTCCTCACAGGTGGCCATTTAACCAAAAGTCTCGGCTCTAAATTGGACCCTTAACACTTTCCTAGATTTTTGGCATGGCAGCATCACATTTCAAGGTATCAGTTTATCACTCAGGATGACAGATTTTACTGCCATTCAAACAGCCATCAAGCTTCACCCACTCAGAATTACAAATGTTTATTTCAATGTGTACCGTGGTGAGGTCAGCAGGGGGGATCGACACACAGTCAACCAGGGACCCAGGCGGGCGGAAGAAGCTCCATCTCTGCTCATCTCTGCTTCCAAATTTGTTGAGACGTGAAAGAGGGACCATGGTGAATTGTGTATTCACTATTCAAACACCACCTAAAAGTGGAATGTGTCCCCACCACTCACATATTACTGGCCAAAGTCCGTCATGTGGCCACACCTGACTTTCAAGATGAAAAGTGAAATCCTATCACCATTAAGATAGAACAGTTTCCCAGGAAGTCTGAGAGCTGGAACCTGTTTGAACAGCCCAGATGTCCTGGATACAGGACTAGGTTACAGAATATTCTGAAAACTTTCACCAGTAAAACCAAATACAATGTACACAACTTTCTAGAGACCAGAGAAGGGACAAGCAAAGGCACCATTGCCCACGTAGTAAGGAAAAACATGGATCCCTTTAAAAACAGAAGCCATAAAACACAAAGATGGAAATAAAGTCCAACTTATGATTTTTGAAAATAAATGTAAATGGGTTAAACTCTCAAACTGGTTGAATAAGGCAAAGTCTAACTATAGAAGATAAAACAAATGACTCAAAAGATTAGACCAAGGGACAGAAAACCATGTTTCACAAGCCAAATCAAGCCCAGGTCAGTGTCTGTTTTTATTAATAAAGTTTTTACTGGAACACAGCCACATGGCTGTTTTCTGTGGAGTAGTTTGCAATAGAAACCATATGGCCCACAAAGCTTAAACTATTTAGCTGCCTCTTTACAGAAAAAAAAAAAAAAAAAAAAGTTTACTGACCTCTACATTAGGCAGGGAAGGATAGACTAAGATACAGAATATAAACAGAAATAAATCAATTATAATATTTTTAATAAAGTGGAATGAAATGTCAGCCTTCACTAAGTGGATAGAAAATCCTCATGTTTTAATGAATGGGAAAATGAGCTCAGAGTAGAACAACTCACATTTTTTCAATTTCTTTTTAAGCTACACAATACTCTCTTTAAGGTAGAGGCTTATTTAATTCCCTAAATCATAATGCTTCCTTTGTAATCAGTGAGGGTTAAATAATAATTTTTCTTTCTATAAAAATAAAGTATTCAGTATCTAATTTGCTTCCTTTCAAAGAATGGTGTTTGACTAAACCACACAACACAAGACTGTGGGCACAGTGTTAGATAATACTGAAATGAATTTGGGTTAAACATATGAAAAATTTTTGGAAATTCTGTATAGCTTACATTTATAACATACATAAGACCTTAATAATTTCATTAAACCAAAATGTTTTATAAATGTTTCTTAAATTAGGTAAATGCAATTTTTCTCTATCTCTACTATTCTTGTATTGGATTAAACTTTTTTTTTTAAATTTATTTGACAGAGATCACAAGTAGGCAGAGAGGCAGGAAGGGAAGCAGGCTCCCCACTGAGCAGAGAGCCCAACGCGGGACTCGATCCCAGGACCCCGAGATCATGACCCGAGCCAAAGGCAGAGGCTTTAACCCACTGAGCCACCCAGGCGTCCCTGGATTAAACTTTTTAAACTACAAACTGAAAACATCATAGCTCACCTATTTGCAATCAATGCTCCTCTCATTTAATTGCTTGAAGGGCTCTATCCTAGTTTGAAGGGAATTCTCCACTAGAGCTGAAGTAAGCTTACATGCTCTAGAAGAAAGCAGTTCCTTTAAAACTTCTAAGTCACCAAAACAAAGAACCCACATATCCATTACATATATTTTTTTAAGATTTTATTTATTTATCCGAGAGAGAGGGAGAGAGAAAGAGAGAGAGAGAGAGAGATTATGAGCAGGGGGTGAGGAGAATGGAGCTTAGAGATAGCAGGGAGCCAGGGTAGAGAGAAAGCAAACTCCCCACTGATCAGGGAGCCCAACGCAAGACTCCATCCCAGGACCCTGGAATCATGACCCAAGCTAAAGGCAGGTGCTTAACTAACTGAGCCACCCAGGTGCCCTCCATTATGTATCTTTTAATCCACTGCTTAGTTTTTGAAGATCTGTGAAAGACATTGTATACATCCATGAGTTCCTCAGGTAATTAATATCATGAAATGGTGTCTTAATGTGGACTCTCCTGTCCCAACACTCCTGAACAATTTGTTTATTTAGAACAAGTAGGACAGTGCTACATCCCCACTCTCCCTCCTATTTATTCCTCTCACAAATATTTATTGTATGTCCACAGTATGTATTAGCCAGCATTCTCAGTTCAGAGAAACAGAACCAAGAGGACATAAATAGATAGATAAACAGATAAAGGTAGATGTCTATCTATATATAAAGAAACACAGAGACAGAGAAATCTGGTGTGGAGAATTAGCTCACATGATTATGAAGGCTAGCAAGTCTGAAATTTGCAGGCAGAATGGAGACCCAAGAAAGGGAGAATGTTGTAGTCTTGAGGTTAAGGCAGTCTAGAGGCAGAATTCATCAGTTCTTGGAGGACCTCAGTCTTTCCTCTTAAAGTCTTCAGCTGGTCCCCGGGAGGCCCACAGACATACTGAAGAGCAATCTCCTTACTCAAAGTCTACTGATTTAAATTCTAATCACACCTAAACAAATACCTTCACAGCAACATCCAGACTGGTGCTTGCCCAGGAACACCACAGCCATAAAACTAACCATCCCACCTGCTGTGTGCCAGGCACTGAAGACATAGAAGTGCACAAGGCTGATAGATCCTTGATCTTGAGTAGCACAAAAATACAGATTCACAGAGCAAAGCTGAATTAATATGAAATATAGAGAGAGCAAACCTATATGCAGACATGAATATGGAGAGAGCAAGAGGACTTGGGAGATGCATTCAGGCAAACTTGGCCTCATGGTCATGGATGTGGGATGGGTGCGCTGCTGCTCATTTGGGACAGTGAGAGTTCGCTCTTCACACAGTGCCCACACATTTGGGAAAGCACATACAGGGAAAATGCTTATCAGAGCAGCTGTTACATTCTTTCCACCTCTCCTGACTATGTCTCCATTTTTCTTCCACTTCCATCTTTTTGTAGGACTCACTGAGAAAATAGACCAAAACGCACACCTTTGTGAAAATGCCATTCGACATAGCTACCAAGACTTGGCCAGCATTCTTCTGGGGACAGGCCCGGTGAATTCCAACCCTTGCCCTGAGTTGCATGTTGTCTATTTTCCTCACTGGAGTCACACTCGTGACTTTGCATGACCACCGGTCCCCTTTACAGAACATGTTATCCTCATACGACCTCAAAGTGATCTCTGTAATTATATCAGCTCTTCAAGCCTTTCCCAGATATATCATATAACTTATGATCCAGAAGGAGATACAAGTGCTACCTTAACCAATAATTGAGCAACAGTTAGAGAATTACTCAAGAATCAAGAGTAACTTGGGACGCCTGGGTGGCTCAGTCGGTTAAGCTGCTGCCTTTGGCTCAGGTCATGATCCCAGGGTCCTGGGATCAAGTCCCACATTGGGCTCCTTGCTTGGCAGGGAGCCTGATTCTCTTTCCCTCTCTGCCTGCCCCTCTGCCTGCTTGTGCACTCTCTCTCTCTCTCTTTCTCTCTGACAAATAAATAAATAAAATCTTATAAAAAAAGAATCAAGAGTAACTTCCTATTGTGAGTTTTGAGAGAGAAAAAGGTTTGTCTGAATAAGATGCTCCCGTTAGGACCCTTCAAGTCCCAGAGCCAAGAAGAGGTGATTCCACTGGGTGGGCTCAGCTAGGTCAACTTCCGGGCACTCCAATCTTGGGATTTTCTTTGTGTCTTGTGTTGTTCCTCTGTAACACTGTATTTTCCCTTTCCTCCAAGCGTTAAGTTCCTGGGTCCTCAAGTTTAATTCATAATGACTTCATCTACTGTCCCTCTAGTCACTCACTCTGGTAATTTTTCTCTGATTTCCAAATAGCTTCTGTTTCAACTTTTCATACACGGGGACTATATACAACTCACTCACACACAGTAATTCAACACAAAGAACCCATGCTCTTGCTCTTGACAAATATCTCTAAGGGGCAAAACCCTGATCCTTGTAGAAAAGGGGAAGAAATGGATTTGATTTTTAAACAGAATATCGATTCTTTTACATAAAATAGGTTTGTAGGCAAACTATATTCAAATCATGAAATTATTTTATATCCTTAATTCTGAAAACTTTTTTCCTCCTCATATTACCATCATCTTAAAAATATTTAATATGATGCCTTGGCACCTTTGTAAATTTAAACATTGCATATTATCATCCAAGGAATAAAACAGTCAGTGGGAGAATTAGCAGGGAGAAAAATTGTTTAGGAGTCCCTGAAGAGACTCCCATCACACTACGGGTGACAATGGTAGAGGGCCTTCAACTGCAGAATGCAAAGACAGACATGCTTTCAAATGTTATTAAGACTTAAATACAATACTGATTATAAAAATAAAACTTGTTTTCTTTAAAGAAAAAAAAAGAGTTAAATACAATAGATCTTGAGGACATTATGTTCAGTGGAATAAGTTAGAGAAAGACAAATACCACATGATCTCACTCATATGTGGCATCTAAAAACAAACGAAAAGGAAAAACAAAAAGGGAGCTCATAGATAAAGAGAGTAGATTGGTGGTTGTCGGGGGGTCGTGGGTAAAATGCATGAAGGGGGTCAAAAGGTGCAAATATCCAGGAATAAAATAAGTAAGTCCTAGGGACGTAATGTACAGCATGGTGACTGTAGCTAACAATACTGAACTGTATATTTGAAAGTAGCTAAAACAGTAGATCTTAAAAGTTTTCATCCCAAGAAAAAGAATTCTGTAACTATGTGGGGTAACGGATTTTTGCGGAGGTGATCATTTCACAATATATACAAATGTCAAATCATTATTTTGTACACCTGAAACTAATATAATGTTGTATGCCAATTATGCCTCAATTAAAAAAAAAAGTTAAATTAAAAAAATAAAAAAAACAAGGGTGCCTGGGTGGCTCAGTGGGTTAAAGCCTCTGCCTTTGGCTCAGGTCATGATCCTAGGGTCCTGGGATCGAGCCCCGAATCAGGCTCTCTGCTCAGCAGGGAGCTTGCTTCCCTTCCTCTCTCTCTCTGCCTGCCTCTCTGCCTACTTGTGATCTCTGTCTGTCAAATAAATAAATAAAATCTTAAAAAAAAAACAAAACTAGTTACAATTGCTAGTTCTATCCTTCTATCCAAGGACGATTCCACTGGAAGATCTCTTTGGTGGACGTGGATAGTCCCACTACATTTTTCCTTGGCAAGATAAATAGCATTTATTTGCACTTCTAGATTAAAAAGATAAAAAATGAAGGATAGGGCACCTGGGTGGTTCAGTGGGCTAAATGTCTGCATTGTGCTCGGGTCATGATCCCAGGGGCCCTGTGTCAGACTCCCTGCTTAGCAGGGAGTCTGTTTCTTCCTCTCCTCTGCCCCTCCCCCCACTCCTACCCATGCTCTCTCTCTCTCCCTCCCTCTCTCTCAAATAAATAAAAAATAAATCTTAAAAAAAAATTGAAAAATTGCTGGACTAGAAGCACTGGGGGCTTTGGGTTTTATGATTATTTCCCCCATAATGCAATTATTCAGTCACTGGCATTGTAGCTTCTGGAATTTTTTCTTTCTTTCTTGCACTTCTATTTTGTTCATTTGTTATTGTATGCCTGTACTTAGCATATGGCTCCACCTTATAATAGTTTAAAATGTATTTGTTGAATTGAAATTTAATACAGACATGGAATTTTCTGACTACTTACTAAAACATAGGCTACTACCTACTGAGAAGTTTCTATGTCCCAGGCACTGGACCAGGGAGATGTCCGTGTACTCATAAACATCAATATTGGGACTAATTGATGAAGATCCAATTGCCAGAAAAGGGAATGGAATAGTACAACTTTGTAGGTGGAAAAATCTTTTGAAAAACTAAGAAATGTTTCTTTATTTATAATAGTGGAACTCTGGGAAAATCTAAAATATGCAATAATAAATTATAGTGAAAATGTCTGCAGCCATTAAAATTCATT
Source organism: Enhydra lutris kenyoni (assembly GCF_002288905.1). NCBI lineage: Eukaryota > Metazoa > Chordata > Mammalia > Carnivora > Mustelidae > Enhydra > Enhydra lutris. Next base: position 23,721,751 of record NW_019154109.1, on the reverse strand, counting down.
AATTCATTTGACAAATATTCTGAGAGCCTCATGTACATGGAAATGTGTTCACAAAATTGTTAGGCGATAAAGTTTATATGCTGTAACTGATATGCATAAATTTAGATATAGATATTCTTATTTTTAGGAGATTTATGCAGGAGTAAGAGTAACGTATCATGATATCTACAACGTTTTTGAAAGAAACAGCCAAAAGTATGTGTGTGCACGTGTAAGAGAGAAAACAAAGGGACAAAATATTAACAACTAGTGAATCTAGGTAAAAGGTATACATGTGTCCCCTATACTATTCCTTCAGCTCTTTCTAAGTTTGAGAATTAAAAAAAAAGCATACTCTTTATAATGATATATCTATGTGTCACAGTTGGGTCACAAATCTGAGTTTAACTTTTATTAATCAAACCAAAAAGGAGAATGTAGATAGGCAAATCACAGGGCTTACAAAATACAGACAGACCAACTGGTAAGGAGAACATAACGATACTCAGTGTGAAGATGAGGCAGAAGTTTTTATAGGGGTGTCCTGTCAATGAGGACACTGCGTTGTAATAATGTCCTTGGTGGCCCCTTTAGCTTAACTGGGACGGAATCTCAGTTCTGCCGAAACCTATTCATTGCGATCTGGTTCCTCATCTTTCACTAGTGAAGTTAATTACCCTGATCTGTTTTAGAATAAATGGCCCACTGTCTTCTGAGCAACCTTTGCTAAATATTATTTCTCGCAACAGTAATTCTGCTAAATATTGAGAATGTAGTCTCTGGAAACGTCTGGAGGTGAGCAACTTTTAAGATGGTCATTTCCATCACAGTGAAAGAATGGGACTCACACCTTTTTGCGGACCTGAGAGTCTGAATGGGGCAGCTGTCTCTAAAGTAGGTCATCAGTCTTACCTAAAATACAAGCCCAATGACAGCTTGCTGCGAGGCTGACATTCTTCATTGTTCATGGTTTTGAATCTGCTTCACAGAGGCAAAGGGCTGATTGAGAAAGAGAACGAATTGCTCTACGCCATACAGGGTGGCCAAAAGAGCCATAATCTGAAAAAAAAAAAAAAATTGTAAAGATTTCTAAGGAACATTCATCATTTAACTTCCTGTTGAATACTTGCAGGTAAACTGGGAAATATATTTCAATGCAAATGAGCTAATTTACTTTTTTTTAATTTTATTTATTTAAGTGATCTCTGCACCCAGTGTGGGATTCAAATTCGCAACCCGAGATCAAGAGTCAGATGCCCTACAGACTGAGCTAACCAGGCACTGCCAAGTGAGTTAATTTATTATAAGGGATTACAATTTATAAGACAATTAAAAGCTGAGAAACGTTTACCAAAAAATGATAGATTTAGATTAGAATAGCTAACTTTATATTTTATTTGTTTTATATATGTGTGTGTGTGTGTGTGTATTTATTTATTTAGAGCCTGCAGAAGTGGAGGAGAGAGGTCGAAGGAGAGGGGAGAAAATTGCAAGAAGACTCTGCCCTAAGCAGAAGACTCCCAACTCAGGGCTCAGTCTCATGACCCTGAGATCATGAACTGAACCGAAATCAAGAGTCAGACGTTTAACCGACCAAGCCACCCAGGTGCCCCTAGAATAGCTAACTTTTACTTTTTTTTTCTAGCAACAACCAGCTATCAGGGTCATTTATCTATTTAGTCCCCTCAAAGATCAAAATTTTGAAAAACATGTTATCTATTTTTTAAATAAAATATTAAGATTAGGGTCAGAGAGGAGATACGGAGAAGCGAGGGGAGGAGAGTGAAGTGTTCAGTTATTTCAGACTGGAAATCCAATTTTAGGGGTACCTGGGTGGCTGAGTCAGTTAAGTGTCTGCCTTCAGCTCAGGCCATGATCTCAGGGTCCCGCTCCCTGCTCAGCGGGGAGCCTGCTTCTCCGGTTGCCTGCCACTCCTTCTGCTTGTGCGCTCTCTCTCTCTCTTTCTCACAAATAAATAAATAAAATCTTAAATAAAGAAAGAAATAAAATCCAATGTTACATGTTTTAAAAATCTGTGGCTTTACCATGATGCTCTCACTCTAATCTTGTACTTAAACATCAAGTGCCGGTTGTTTGGAACTAGACAAAGCTCCTCTTTCTCCTTCTTAGGGAAAATCCACTGCAAGGCCCAGCCTTTCTTCATCAAGCAGAGTCAAATCTTTTTCTTCTTTCAGTGATTCTGGGGTTCCTGCAAGTGTGAGGCAGCCATCTGGGGTAAATGTGCCTGCTCTGCGGACCTGCCGTCTCTTCTGGTGGGCCGTCCTCGGACAAAGCCCACGTACAGCTGCACGTCTGAGCCCCAGTCTCTCATCAACTTTATTAGCGATAAAATTGGTGTTTCCTGGACATATTCCTGACTCCTGCTTCTTCATCTTAAACTGTTTCTGAATTCAGTAGAGATACAAAGGCTGTGGGCAACGATCTCTCTAAAACATAAGCACGACTGTGAGAAATTTTGAAAATGGAAGAACAGGGATGGGATGAGAGGCTACGAATACATGTGAAACCAGGACAACTGTACAATACCAAAGAAGGTAGAAGAAATGAGAATCTATTGGTGGGGGGGAAAATCCCAAATGAGAGCATATAGGAACACTAAGTGAGGTCCTACAACCTCTCCCTGGCTACCACCCCCACCCACAGCACCTTATTGTCTCTCAGGAAAAATGAACAAAAATGGAAGACTGTTCACTATTAAGTGAGAATCTAGAGAATCCCCGCGTAGAAACATGAAATCCTAACGTGATCCTTAAACGTGATTTCTCTAGGAATTCTACTAGTATCCTACCCTTAGTCACAGGAGAGGTACAGTTTACCAATTAAATTCCATATAATATCTCAACTGCCCTTAAAGATTCTGAGGTAAGAAAAAAAGTAAGACTCTTCCTAAACACTCCATTTATTAAGTCCATGCGTCCATGAAACTATGTTTTTCCTATTTGCCAGAATGTTTCCATTAGAAATCTGTGAGTCCAGGACAAGACCATGTGATATTTATCACTGAGTCTCAACCTCACTGCGATAGCGGCATCCATAATCTCAAAATAATGGCAAGATGTGAAGATGAGACAGAATGCAATGATCAATTCCTTGTGAAGCATGACAAGGCTATTTGCACCGGGCTGGACCGTAGCAGTCAGGACCCTCACCTGTATCCTGGTATCCTAATGAATAGCTGTGACTTAGACCTATTGCTTGTCCCCTTCTTCCTCCCAACTTTATTCTCACGCTACTATTCCAACAGAGTCCTCTTTTGCTTTTTGTTGAACCTGTCTAGTAAAAGCTCTGCTTTTCCTTTTCACTTCTGTTCATTTTAGCCTAGCCAAAAATTCTATAGAGTTAGGTCAATTCCTTATCCAACCAACCAGCACATACAATTTGCTAAGTTATGCCTTAGGAAATAGGTCAGAAATCACTTCAGAAAAGCAGAGCTGTTTTTTGGTTTTGGGTTTTTTGGAGGTTTTTTTGGTGACTTTGATATGATTAACCGCATACAAGAAAATTCAACAGCGACTTAGCAGCCTAGTTATTTCCATCTTATGGACATAATAGGATATATTGCACTTATATAAGCTTATGTATTCATTTATTTGTATAAGCTTATATATCCATTTTTAATGAGTGTTTTTCAGCAATCACACTTCCACATTTCCGTGATTAGATCATCCTAAACACCTTTTCTGAACTTCTCTATAGAAAAGATAAATAAAAACTGCCAAATATTCTAAAAACTTGAAATTATAATAGCTGCCCAAGATTTGCTTCTTTCTCTAGTAAATATTAATGATATTCATTTAACTATCAAAATTTGTTTCATAGGCTTGAGATGATTTCCGTCTATAACAACATTATAATTTTGCTAAAAGGTAAAGAGCCAAAAAGATGTTAGGGTATGACACTGTATGTCTGAGGAAATTTTTTACTGAATTGGTTAATTGTCTCAACATTCTACCATTCACTTGGCAGATTCTCTAGTAAGTCTTTAACTACAACTTCTTAAGCAGTAGCAGAATCTAAGTATATCGAAAATGCTTGATCTATTTAAGAGGCTCTCTTGGAAACTTCTGGCAATTGGGGTATGCCTCCATTTTCACATTTGTGTATTTGTTAACATCATTCCCTGGAAGTTTTGAACAGTTTATTTCTGTAAAAAGCAGTATAGTTTAGTTTCTTTTAAAAATATATTTTATTTATTCATGAGAGACAGAGAGGGAGAGAGAAGGGGGCTGAACAGGGAGACCTATGTGGGGCTCGATCCCAGGACTCAGGGATCGTAACCTGAGCTGAAGGCAGACGCTTAACTGACTGAGCCCCCAGGCACCCAGAATGGCCAGTGGGGAGGAAGGGCTACGTGAGAACCAGCCACATGCCATTAAAAAAAAATGCCAGGGGCGAAGGGGGTCAAAGGTACAAACTTCCAGTCATAAGATAAATAAGTCCGGGGATATAATGTACAACACGATGACTACAGTTAATAGTCTTTTACGTTTGAAATTTGCTGAGAGAAAACCTTTAACATTCTCTCCACAAAGGGAAAAAAAAACTTTGTTACTATGTGTGTTGATGGATGCTAACAGCTTATTGTGACCATTTTGCAGCACATGCAAAAAACAAATCATTAAGCTGTACCCCTGAATATATTGTTCTATGTCCTTTATACCTCAGTTAAAAAAAGGAAAAAAGACACAGGCCACAACAACACTGGTTTGTGCACACAACTTGTCCTGGTTTAGAGACATTGTTAAAAAAAAAATGGTAATGCTTCTCACTCGTAAATAAGTATTTAAATGTAATTTTGACAAAACAAATTCTATTGTGCTGTGTGATTGGTCATTGGTATCCCTTATTTTTTCATAATTTCTTTCTTTTGTATACTTTTATGATTATTCATTTAAAAAAGTGATTTTTTAAAAAGATTTTATTTATTTATTTGACAGAGAGAGAGAGAGATCGCCGAGGGGTGGTGGGGCAGCAGGGAGCCTGATGCAGGACTCGATCCCAAGACCTTGAGATCATGACCTGAGCCGAAGGAAGAGGCTTAACCTGCTGAGCCACCCAGGTGCCCCAGTAATGTTTTTATATTTAAGTAAGTTATAGCAAAAGTCCATACAGTATTTGACATATCCTAAATAGCTTTTAGCTGCTCTGACTCAGACCTCCACTGAATAAAGTTCTCAACTCCTCTTTCACATTCAATTCCAAGAAAAATGGCGGGAGTGGGAGGCATCTCTGCCCACATTGTGGCTGAATGCCTCACACTCCAATGTCGAACTGACACAGGTTCAAATCCCAGTCCTTCCTCTTATTACTGTGTGAGGTCAGGTGAGTTGCCTCAACCCACCAAACCTCTGTGTCCTCCTCTATGACACGGGGACGCCAGTCTCTATCCCACAGAGGAGTCGGGACGATGGAATGAATAAAGCGTGTCCACATCTTAGCACCGCGCCTTCTGTTAGATGCTGTAACACTTACTATGCTTTTTCTGCCTCATTCCTACCCAACCCAGGAGGTCAGAAATGGAAGTTAGATCTTGATCTTTGCACAGAGCAGAGACAGCGCGGCAACAGAAGCCCCTCAACCCCGGGTAATATGACCGAAAACTTATCCAAGCCAAGCCTGAGAAATCCTCAAAGAAAATACTTTCAAACTTCTTTCAACTCTCCAAACTTGCGCTTATAGGAAGGACCACGTAGTTTTCTGAAACCAAGTGCCTCCTCATTACTATGGTTCTCTAATGCCCTGAAAATGCTTGTTAAAGATGTTAATTTCCCTGATGTTCTATGAAAGTTAAAAAACAAAAATTTGTTGAACTGACAACAAATAGAATTTTTATTATGCAGGAGGATGTGGATCAAAGTCCACAAACATCTTTTCCATTCCAAGGGCATTTGGGCCTGGCAGTAGTAGCATGTGAGTCCTGGGACAGGCTACGGAATATTCTGCTACCCTTGGTTCTCTAGACGTTTTAGGTCCTACTAGGGTGAAGAGCTTACCCAAGGCATTTGAAGATCCAGGGCTAGATATGGGCTCTGGGATCTGTCTTTTCACGATGAATAATCTATCAGACTGTATTCAGAAGCCCTAAACAAGTAGACACAGTCAGAAGTACACATTGCAGAGAAAGTCTACTCCAAGGGGACCCCCTCATCATAAGTGGGTTCTTTCACAGGGCATGAAATGGCCTCCATCCTCACTTTCTCCTCAGACACCACCCAACAGGGAACTGTATCCAGCGGAAACTCAACAAACACTTCTGACAAAGTATTTCCCGCCAGGCAGGCCGGTGCCTGAGGAGAGTAAATGAGTAGGAAGACATGTTATAAGCTTAGTATTTTTGACATGTGGTTTTCCCAAAATCTTCGAAGGAGTTTATTTCAAAGTAATGATACTTGTACATGCGAAACCATTTGAAACATGAACTAATGACTCTATATGTCTTTGAGATGCCAGGAAGCCTTATTATCCCTTCATGTTTGTGGTGATGACACAGATATATGTGGTTGACTGGCCTAAGGCACCACTGTGAGGAGGGATTAAGAACCAGGAACACCCCCAAGTAGATCCCGTGGTTTGAATCACAGCTGCCCTGTCTCTGTTTCCACAGACTTGAAGGAAGTCCTTAGAAAATTGGTAACTCTGAGGCACCTGGGGGTGGGGATACCAGGCACCCTGCATCGTCTGCCACAAGGCAGCATTCCACTCAAGCAATGGCGCCAGGACATCACAGGCCCCCCCTGCTTTCCCAGCTGACTGGCATTTAAGTGGGCGGCTCGGAGCTTAGTACCCCTGCTGGATCTAATCCAAAGCATGAATAGGTTCTTATATTCTCAGAAAATCCTTCTCTCAGTTGGCTTGGACATTCTGTTTAATTAGCAGACAAAACTAGTTGAAGCATGAAGCTACTCCAAACCCCAAGAAGCACCATATCCATTTGGGCAACTTCGTCCCCCCATTTATCCAGGCACTGTCCAAGGCATTAGAGATAGACCAGAAAACAAGAAAACCAAAGTTCCTGCTCTCCGGAGCTACATAGCCTAAGGGTTACAGACACAAACAGATAGACAAACATCATACCAAGGAGGGAGAAGACCAGGAGGAAAAGAAAGGAGGGAAGAGAATTGAAAGTGATCTTGGGTGGGGGGTAAGGTGCTGCTTTGATCAAGGAAGGATTCTCGAGGGAGAACCTTTCAGCCGAGACCTGAAGGAGGGGAAGGAGACAACTACTGTGAGCAACTCGGGGTGTAGCCCATTCTTCTCCATGCACGTAAATACCCAAACAATTTTTCAGCCTAAATTGGAACATACCATACCTAGTTTCTTGTAAATGTCTATGATTTATTCCAACAACCTGACAATTTGGGGAATTCAGTTTGCTTCAGCATATGGGAATTTATTTTTAAAATAATTGATCAAAAATAATTATACATGAGACAGTAGATAAGGAATACTTTAGATAACTAGAAAGTCCAAAGGCTGGGAAACATGTTGATGGTACATCCAGACATCATTGTCATGTGGACCAGTTTGCTCCTAGCCAATTACTGTACTTCATCTAGAACATTCCTTTATAGTAACTGTGGGTTCCCCTACTGTTTCCTCACACCCGTAAGCCCTGCCATCACCTTCATAATCAGTTATTACCTGGAGACCCTAGGAGCCAGTCCAACACACAAGAAGGTCTACTTTCTCAGGTCTACTTTCTCAGCCTTGGGAATCAGTAAAGAACATCTGCACAGGAAACATCACCTGGTCCCCTCCTTCAATAGACAAATCCCTCCCTGAAGACAAAACACACCTGGAACCCTCCTGACCCCATGGCATTCTATCTCTCTACCCTCTGTCTCCATGTGGATCTATCCAATGTTCCATCCACTCCCTGACAAACCCTTTCCTGCTCCTCTGAATCCTAGCCTTGAAAACTTGAGAAGGTGAACTAGACACATGGTACCAGAAGCACTGAATTCCCACAGGAACCTAATCCACACTATTACTCAGTACCATGGGGAGGGTATGAGCTGAAGGAAGGGTCATGGGAGCTGGTCTACTGCATCCTTTCTTGATGAATCACGGCTTTTCAGGAAGCCCGGTCTCTGCTGCACCAGTGATAGAAAGCCTAAAGGAAAAGGGATACTTCCTGCTCATCTCTTTAAGCGGGACAGTTCACTGGGTGGTCACTCCAAACTCTCCACTCCCCAATTGTTCCCCACTTATCAGTCCTTACTTCTATACTTACTCCTTGGCCCTTATTTATAGCCCTGGCCCATCTCTGTGGTTGCCTCATGTGCCCTTTTGCTTGGGTGACCTTCAAAATTCCCTTCCAGTTATTTTAGATCTTACCTTTCTAGCAAAGTTTTATTTAAAAAAAAATTATTTATCTGTTTGTCAGAGAGAGAGAGAGAGAGCGAGAGAGAGAGAGCGCACACAAGCAGAGGGAACAGCAGAGGGAGAGGGAGAAGCAGGCTCCCCGCTGAGCAAGGAGTCTGGTGGAGCGGGAGGCTAGATTCCAGGATCCTGGGATCATGACTTGAGCCAAAGGCAGACGCTTAGCCAGCTGAGCCCCCCCAAGGGTCCCTAGGAAGGTTTTATTTTGCTCACTCTCCACCCCTTGCCATCACCAAAAAAACAAACAAAGAATCAAAACCTCATTAATACAACTATCTGGTATCTTTTCAGGTAAGGACAGCCCAAGTTTAACTAAACATACAAAGCTTTACAAAGTTGAAAACAAATGTATCCATAATACAAACCAGAGTATAAATATTTCTGTAAGTGTGCTGAATATGAATGGTCATAGTTAAGTAATTTGTATAAAAGCTTTCTTCCTTCTTTTCCCAGAGTGGGGATGTCTAGGAAATATGAAACTGCCGAATTTGTTCCAAATCGGAAAGAGAGTTGGGAAGAGAAAAACAGAGCAGCAGGTGGGTAGAAAAGGCATTGTAGGAATCTTTCTGGAAACTTGCTTTCACTGCTAAAATGGGCACGCCACTTCCACCTGGTGGCAGAATTGTGAGTCACAGAAGCAGATTTACAAGGTAACCAAGTCGCTTTTGTAGCTGTATTTGCAAAATTAAGATTATGACATGCGCCTTACTAATGCTGTCGAATGTGAGTCTCTCAAGACAGATCTAGGGCAGATGAGGAACGGCAAAACCTATGGACAAAAACTGGGACAAGACAGAGCCGACCTAGAATTTTCCGAGATGACGGAACATTATAAACCCAATCTCTGAATTATGAACTGCCTTTTCATAGTATTCAGTTCAACACAAAGGCAGGTCTCTAGAGAAGCTGTGAGAGCAGGGCTACGGGGTACGCGGTGGCAAAGCAAATAGCCATGTGGGTACTTCCAGTAAAATCCTTGCTGGAGACAAGATGATTATATGGACTTTCTATAAACAAATACATAAGTTACGTAATTTCCAAGGAAAGCCAATTATTTTGTATCAGCTCTTGGTCCCACTGCATGAGAGAGAAAGAGTGGGAGAGAGAGAGACAGAGAACGAGAACAAAGTGAAGTCAAGAGCAAAAGACTGATGAACGAGGACTGGAGACTGGTCTCCCTGCCCAGGACCTGCCGGACGCAACACCTGGTGATTCTGGAGGCGCTGCCGGCTGGGAAGGGCAGAGCCCTGTCTGATATTGGGCTACCCTCACCCCTGCCCCACCCCCACTCAGGCTGGAAGGTAACGGTGTAGGGGGACTGCAGGGCGCTGCGCCAACAGATGCGTATGAGACAAAGCCAGAAGGACAGGAGTCAGCCTGGATCCACACTTTTCTGTAAGGCGCACATCCCTCACTCATCCCACACACTGAAGATGCTGCAAATAAGGGATGCGATAACCTGATCCCCGCACGTGCTCAATCTTGTCCATTTCGGGTTGAGAGCAAGCCCCACGGAGGAAATGACGTTGGAAGCGTCCTCTTCAAGCCTATGACTACAGGTTAAAGAAACTTAAAAACGAGAAAAGGGGGCTGTATGATGTTTATACAGACAGCAATTTCAGAATATCTTGCTAAATTTTCCAATTTGAATTGTGATAAGTGATCGGTTCTGTCCAAACAGCGGTGACTAACTCTATATAAGGCAAGGAGGTGGGCAAACTCCCTACTGAGAACAGGTGCCCCAGGCTCCACATTACCCTAGTACCATATCTCAGGGCATCTCTTGAGGCGGCTTCCCGCTGTCTGCTAAAGGGCAGAGACCATGTCTTGTCCTCTTTTTATTTCCACCATCTGGAAAAGTAAGCAGCACATAGCCTGCACTCAATTAACATTTACTTGGTGAATGAAAAAAAAAAAAATCCAGCCATAAGAGTTTTAGAAGAAGCAGGATGGTGAACACTAAGCAGATAAAAATAGGGTGAACCCCACAGAGTGAAGTTAAATTTGGGACACAGCCTTTAAAATGCTCTCTCAGTCATGTAAATTAGCGAATATTGATTCTTCCCTGACAGGTAGGAAGGCTACACAGCTGCTTTGAAATAAGGCCATGATCTAGGTATTTTTATAAAGTGAGAAGAATATTTCTTTTTACTGCTGAGAACTATTTATATATCTCCACTGTAAAGTTAACCTAATCTTGTAACTTTTCATTTTCCTTCTCCTGCAGAGGTAAATCCTCTGTCTATAAATGTATACAATCATAATCCCATGAGTTTCACAAAGAGAGCTTGATAGTTTTGACGGAGTAACATAATATTTAATAGCTCAAGGGGTAGCTGACAAAGAAGTAATTAAGAGACACAGATTTCACGAACCGATAGAGCTTCTTTCTGTAGCACAGTTTTCTAACTACAAAGGTAGGACTTAAATCTAGAGATAAATTTTAGAGATAATTAGTTCCTCGGCCTTTTCAAAAATAAGCTCAAAATAAATTTGAGCTTACACCCACTGAATGTAATTAATGTCAGTTAAATCTCAGCGGCCTTATTTCTAGCTTTTTGTAATTTTAGAAAAGCTGGCATTAAAAGGCAATCAGAAAATCCTAGGGTGTGTTCAAATTTTGAGCACAGGATTTTCTCAATATTTGTGACTGTGGGTTTACAATATTCCAGACACTATCCTTGGCCCTGGGGCACAAAAATGAATAAGATAGGGCCTCTGCTCTCATGATGCTTATGATCTAAGGCAAATGAGCTTGTGATTCCATTTTTTTAATAACTAGTCAAAATTGAGGAACCCTGAATTAGCACAGGTGTCTGGAAATTTCTTTCCTAGCACCTAGCAGGTCTCATTAAAGTATCCCAGATATCTGTGCATGCTAGTTTATCTTGGTGAGAACTCTGACATACTTGAACTTGAACTTGTCTACTTGAACACTATTAATAATATGTACCTTTAATAATTAATAAAAACTATCCAAAAGAAAAGCAACATCTAAGAGATGGTCAGTGCAAATGTGATAAAAAAAAAATTCATCAGTCTGTTACCAAATGATTAAAAGTTGATGGATTAGGAGTCAAACTACAAAATCCCCTTAACATTTTCTGAGAGAGCTCACAAAATCTGTGGGATCTTTGAAGTCTAGCCACATTCCATCACAGGAGGATGATTTGAGAAAAAAGATTCATTTTTCTTAGCAGGACTTTTCTATCTGTAGCCATATTTAGGTGTCCACAGCATCATAAAAAATGCCTCATTTGTAGTTTTTTTGCTAACTGTAAGGTCTCTACAGCATCATGCATGTCTCCAGGTTATGTTGGTGAATTAGACTTGATTTTTAGACCATTGCTGCTTTTCCCCTTCCTCCCAAAGCAAAATACCCCCACAAAAGACAAGATGAACATAGAGTCTATGATAATAGAACAGACCCACATCATACTGGTGTTAGGATTTCAATGAAGTAAAGGCTATATATTTCAAGCATTCCTCTCAATACAGCAGAAGGCCAGAAATTCTGCTGCTGTGACAACTACAAGCAAAGCAAAGTGGCTCAAAATGACCAAAATGGCTCAAAATGGCGCTCACTGTCCATGCAGTGTTTCCACTCTTGCTTTTGGCCTTTCCTTTCTTCCCAAGTCCTGGCTTTCCCTGAGAGAGGTAACTGACAGTGAAGTAAGTGACAGTATAAAGGTTACAATGTGAAGGATGGACTTCAAAGTCCAATTTCACTCTTAACTCTAGAAAAATACGCATTAAAAATATTTAAGAAACATTTCAAGTGGTTGCTAATGAAGATCGACCACTTCTTGACCCCCCTCCAAAAACATAGCATATAAAGCAAAATGAGGACAATTTTTAAAACTTTTATAACACAGGAAAAAGGAAACATAACAAGATGACACAAGAAACAGAAATTATGTAAATTAAGGTAAATGAATTAAATCTCCACATTTTTAAAAAAACCCTCTTATATTAGGTTAAAATTCAAAATCCAACACCAGGTTGTTTGAAGGGAACTCACTTAAAACAAAGTGGCCCATGTAGCAACTTCTTATTAGACACATTGCCAGAGGCAAGGGAAACAAAAGCAAAAATGGACTATTGGGACTTCATCAAGATAAAAAGCTTCTGCCCAGTGAAGGAAACAATTAACAAAACTAAAAGGCAACCTTCAGAATGGGAGGAGATATTTGCAAATGACATATCTGATAAAGGGTTAGTATCTGAAATCCATAAAGAACTTAGCAAAGTCAACACCCAAAAAACATGTAATCTAGTTAAGAAATGGGCAGAAGACATGAATAGACATTTTTCCAAAGAAGACATCCAGATAACTAACAGACACGTGAAAAAATGCTCCCCATCAGTCATCATCAGGGAACTACAAATCAAAACCATAATGAGATACCACCTCACACCAGTCAGAATGGCTAAAATTAACATCACAGGAAACAACCGGTGGTTGGAGAGGAAACAGAGAAAGGAAAACCCTCTTTCCTTGTTGGTGGGAACGCAAACTAGTGAAGCCACTCTGGAAAACAGTATGGAGGTTCCTCAAAAAGTTAAAAATTGAACTACCTTACAACCCAGCAATTGCACACTACTAGGTATTTACACAAAGGATACCAAAATACTGACTTAAAGGGGTACATGCACCCTGATGTTTATAGCGATAGCCAAACTATGGAAAGAGCCTGAATGTCCATCTACTGTTGAATGGATAAAGACGATGTGATCTTTATCTACAATGGAATACTACTCAGCCATCAAAAAGAATGAAATCTTGCCATTTGCAATGACATGGATGGAGCCAGAGTGTATTATGTTAAGTGAAATAAGTCAGTCAGAGAATGACAAATACCATATAAGGTCACTCCTATGTAGGATTTAAGAAACAAAACAGATGAACAAAGGGGAAGAGGGAAAAAAGTGAGAAAGAGGGAAACAAACTGTAAGAGACTCTCAACAACAGAGAACAACTGAGAGTTGATGGACGGAGGTGGGTGGGGAAGGGGTTAGATGGGTGATGGGTATTAAGGAGGGCACATGTTGTGTTGAGCACTGGGTGTTGTATGTAAGTGATGGATTACTGAATTCTACTCCCAAAACCAATATTGCACTGTGTGTTAACTAACAAGAATTAAAATAAAAATTTGAAAAAAAAAAAAAGATAACCTATGATCATACCTAAAAAAATAAAATAAAATAAGATAAAATAAAATAAATAAAACAAAGTGGACCAAAATATTAAGATTAAAATAATCGTCCATATGAGAGACAATGGACTCTGAAAAACAATCTGAGGGTTTTGAAGGAGCAGGGGGTGGGAGGTTGAGTGAGCCTGGTGGTGGGTATTATGAGGGCATGTATTGCATGGAACACTGGATGTGGTGCATAAACAATGAATTCTGGTACACTGAAAAGAAATAAAAAAAAAATAATCGTCCATAATGTATTAAGCAAAAGAAAACAAAAACAAAAATGGAGCAGCTTTTACCATATTGAAATCATATAAAAATGTAAAGCGGGGCACCCGGGTGGCTCAGTCAGTTAAGTGTCTGCCTTCAGCTCAGGTCATGATCTCGGGGTCCTGGGATCCAGCCCGGCATTGGGCTCCCTGCTCAGCGAGGAAGTCTGCCTCCTTCTCCATCCACTTCTCCCACTGCTCATGCTCTCGCTCTCTCTCTCAAATAAATAAATAAATTCTTGATTTTTTAAATCTTTAAAAAATATTTTTAATGTATCGCAAAAATTAAACAGCTCCTACTGATAAACAGTACAATTCAAATGGATTAATCATAGTTCATTAGTCATATGTTCAAAAATTTCATCTTAGTAAGTTTCTGATATATATAAGGTAAAATAAATTAGAAATCAACCAACTAAACTCATTACTAGTGGTTGCCTACAACGCAAGAATGTCCGCTAACCCATTTCAATTCAACATTGCACTTAAGATTCTAGTGAGTTCAATAAGGCAATAAAAAGAAATGGAACACATAAATATTTGAAGGGAAGGAGAAAAATTACTCCTATTCTCAGGTAATGTGACTGTATCCATAGAAAACCCAAGGAAATATTCAAACTACAGAAATAATGTGTGATGTTAGCAAGGTTGCTGAATTTATGGTCAAAAATTTAAGTTACTCAAAAAAATTGTACTATATTTTTATATTGTCACTAGGCAATAAAGAATACATATTAAAAATACCATTTAGGGACGCCTGGGTGGCTCAGTTGGTTGGGCGACTGCCTTCGGCTCGGGTCATGATCCCAGCGTTCTGGGATCGAGTCCCACATGGGGCTCCTTGCTCAGCGGGGAGCCTGCTTCTCCCTCTGCCTCTGCCTGCCACTCTGTCTGCCTGTGCTCACTCTCTCTGACAAAAAAAAAAAAAAAAAAATTTTAAAATAATACCATTTACAGGGCTCCTGAATGACTCAGTCCCTTAAATGTCCACCTTCAGCTCTTCAGATGCCAGGGTCCTGCGATGGAGCCCCATGTCAGGCTCCCTGCTCAGCACGTAGTCTGTTTCTCCCTCTTCCTCTGCCCCTCTGTCCCACTTGTGCTTGCTCTCTCTCTCTCTCAAATAAATAAAACTGTTAAAATTTTTAATTAAAAAATTACATAAATAAAAATACCATTTTCCCCTTACAACAGAAAGCTTATGTATAAATATAGAAGGAATAATGGTATTAGAAAAAGTCATCAGTTGCCAACCATCAAAGTAATAATTTATTTAGGTAGGTGGTAAGGAAGGACGTGGGGTAATGACAATATTTTTTTCTTGATCTGAGTTTTGGTGATAGGGGTGTGTTTAGTTATGAGCAATTATTGAGCTGACGCAAGTGAACATCAAAGCTTTAATGAATCACCCAGTTTTAGTTTTTTTTATTTTTTTTAAATTTTATTTATTTATTTGAGAGAGAGACAGTGAGAGAGAGCATGAGAGGGGAGAAGGTCAGAGGGAGCAGACTCTCCCTGGAGCAGGGAGTCCCATGTGGGACTTGATCCCAGGACTCCGGGATCATGACCCGAGCTGAAGGCAGTCCCTTAACCAACTGAGCCACCCAGGTGCCCCAATCACCCAGTTTTAAGTCCCAAGTTGAGCTTCTCTGGGAAGTTGGCCACATTAGTCCTAGCGTTGTACAACCCCCTCACCTGGGAACTCGAAGAAAGTAAGGGACAAAGCAAAGGAACCGTGTTTAGAGTATGTTAAAATTTGTGAAAGAACAAAAAAAAAAAACACATAAAGTTAGGTATGAATTGTCATTACTCAAAAAATTAGTAACAGTGGTTGTCTTCAGAGAGGAGAAGCAGGTCTCTTCCTTAAAACTTCCTATACCTTCTAAAATTTCTACCATGTACATCCATTGCCTAGTCAAAGAATTAATGGGACAAAGAAAGAGATTCATAATGTATTGTTAAACAGAAACAATGTAACATTACAATCCCATTTTTATAAACCACATACTTGTGGATTTTAACCAAGAATTTGATTTTATTCTCCACTTTATATAGTTCTGTAACATTTTAATTTTTCAATGAGCTTATGGTTTTTAGATAGAAAAGATATTCCCATTTATAAAATACGTAAAGAAGCACATTTTGAAGTTGAGGGAAGGTGTTTGGGGTCAGTTTCCTGCTGTGCAGGGTGCATTTCAATTGAGAAAACACAGAGTATGAGAATGAAGCCAGCCACAATTAAATACGTAGCCTGTTGTTATGCAAGCATCACACAGCGCCACTTAACATGATTAACCAATAATTGTGTCATGGGATTTCTACCAAAGAGGATTCATAGTGTTTTCAAACACTTTTAAAATCAGACATTTCTGTTTCAGGAATACAAGTTTATCAACAATTTAGAAGGTCATTTTCCTACATTTCTCGGCTGTTCCAGTAGTATTGAAACCTCTGGTTGTTTGTCAAACACAGTCTATACCGGTGAAAAGATACCGGCCGTGAGGAAATCACTAATTTCAGAATCAACCGAGGATAAATTCATTAAATAAATGCTCTGCGTACAGGTAAGTTTACTGCTTTAAAGCTCTTCAAAGATGCTTAAAAATAGAGAACATCCAAATCACAGTCCTTGGAGTCTTCTGATCTAATGGGGTAGATAAAAACATACTCTAAAAAAAAAACTTTAATCCATATTTAGGAGTCATATATTTAGGAGAAACTATACAAAATGTGAATATCTATAACTGGGGGAACCTGTTTCTTAAAGAAGAATTTGGTATAAGAAAATCTACCTTGAGTTTTAGCCAAAGGAATTCAGGTATTGAATGGACAAAAGGCTTGCTCATAAGCAAAATCTGTAGTTATTATATTTTAATTTAATGAGCATTTATTATGGTCTCAGTGTGCCCATGGAATGACGGTGTTGTTATATAAAGATGATCCTTTACAAGAGTTGTGACCTTTGGAGTCCTGAATAGAGTCCAAAACTCGAAAGCAATTAAAATGCCCTCAGGAAGTGAATGATAAATATATAATAAATAATGTAGACAATGGAATATTATTCGGCACTAAAAATAAATGATCTATCAAGCCATGACAATGCGTGAAGGAAACTTAAGTGCATATTAGTGAATGAAAGAAGTTAATCTGAAAATCTTCTTACTGTATGATTCTAACTACATGACTTTCAAGAAAAGATAAAACTGGAAACTGTAAAAAGATCAGTGGTCGTTGGGGGTTAATGAGGCAAAAGGCATGAAGAGGAGGAGCACAGAGGATTTCTAGGGCAATAAAATTATTCTGTATGATACTGTAATGGTGGGTACAGTCCTTATAAATTTATCCAGACCCACAGAATGTAAAACAAAAGTGAGTCTTTACATAAACTGTGGACTTTGAATAATGATGTGTCGAAGTAGGTACATTAATTGTAACAAAAATTTCACTCTGGTGGGGGTTGGTGATAATGGGGGAGGCTGCCCAGGTGGAGGGACAGGAGGTATGCAGGAAATCTCTGTACCTTCTCTTCAATTTTTCTGTGAACCTTAAACTCCTAAAAAAATTTTTTTCATTTAAATAAAATTTAAATATGTTTAAATATGCGAATATAAATATTTGTTGACTAAATGAATGAATGAACCTAAGATAACGCAGCCACCCCAAAATAATAAAACGAGCATGTTCAGGGTTGGTTTTGTTTTTAAAGTTTTATTTGTTTTGTTTTGTTTTGTTTTGTTTTTAAAGATTTTTTTGTTTTTAATGATTCATTTTTTGTTTTTAAAGATTTGTTTTGTTTTTAAAGATTTTGTTTTGTTTTGCTTTTGAAAATTTTGTTTTGTTTTTGTTTTGTTTTTTGTTTTTAAAGGTTTATTATTTGAGCGAGAGCAGGGCAGGGGAGATAATCCCAAGCAGACTCCCCGTGGAGCATAGAGCCTAATGCTGGCTTGATCCAGCAACCCTCCCCTACTCCGTCCCCCTCCCCCCCCAACTCCCAGATCACACCTGGAGTGGAAATGAAGAGTCACCTGCTTAACCGACTGAGCCACCCAACGGCCCCTATACCCTGTTTTTACTTTTTGCTGTTTCACCACTCTGTTCTCATCAACGAGAGCCAGAGTCTTCGCAGGGACACAGTGCCGGCTGACAGGTGCCTTTAGCTCATGCATGTGGCGCGCAGCTCAGGGGACCCAGGGACCCGTTACAGGGAACTGCCAGAAGCCTGGTCATGGGAGGTGGGCTGCTGAGGTCCAAGGCTTCTTCCCAATCCAGGCCCCAGATGCCCGTATTGCCCTGAAGCCAGAGCTGGAGGATACGGCACTGCCTTGCCAGCACTGGCCTGTGCTACACGAGGAAATGCTCCGATAAGAGACGCCTGGTGGGGGGTTCCTGGGGGGCTCAGTCAGTGAGGTGCCTGCCTTCAGCTCAGGCCCTGTTGATCCTGGAGTCCCCAGATAGAGTCCCATGTGGGGCTACCTGCTCAGTGGGGCATCTGTTTCTCCCTCTCTCTGCCCCTTCCTCCGCTCATGTTCTCTCACTCCGTTACTCTCTGTCAATTAAGTAAAGATCTTTAAGGAAAGAGAGAGAGAGAGACCTGGGAGCTGTGATTGCTGGAGAAGCCCTGGACCCCATCAGGCAAGCCGTCCAAAGTGGACTGACTGTCGCGGGTTTTAAGGTGCCTCTCAGAAAGCTTTCCCACTTGGGAGGAGGCTGTGCAGGTGGTCCAGGCCAGGGGCCCTCAGTAGACCCTCAGGGCAGGTACTGTGATGGCCCTCCTCGCACCTCAGGGGAGCAGGTGACTTGGAAGGAGGCAAGTTCCTGGAGCGGCGAGTCGTAGCAGCCGGCTGTCAGGATAGAAGGCACCTTCCTGATTCCAAGTTCTAAGCTACACAGGTGTGCATATTCCCCCTGGCGGGAAAGCTGCAGGAGTCCCGACTGCCTTGCCAGGTCTGGGCCTGGCGCTGCCTCCCTTCACTAAGAAGCACCTGGGAGCCTGGGTTGCTGGTAAGTCCAGGACCCCGTCAGGCAGCCAGTCCAAACAGGCACTGTCACCAGTTTAAAGGAACCAGTTCAGAAGGATTTTTTACGGGGGTGAGAGGAAGGGTTGCTTCTGCCCTGGAGGCTATGCTGGTATTTGGGGACCAACAGAAGCTCCACAGGCCTGGAGGGCCCTAGTTTCACCGCCAGGGGCTGAAGAAGTGCTCAGTGTGTATGTGCCAAGCGAGAAGTCCTGATAGCAGGCGACCCGGAACAGGGCACATGTCTGGGCAAACAGGGTCACCGGACAGGGATGCTGGGGGTGCAAGTCATCAGCCTGATTCCCCGGGCTTACCCATGCAAGTGTGCATATTCCTCTGGAGGGAAGAGCTGGAGGAGTCAGGACAGCCCTGCCAGGTGAGGCAAAAGAGATGGTTGGGACACCCTCCAGTTAGAGGCACCCGGGGGCCTGGATTGCTGGAGAACCCTGGGAACCCACTGGGCAGCCAATCCAAATGGGGGCTGACTGTCCCCATAGTAAATCTGCCACCTCAGAAATATCTTTCCAATAGGGCCGTGGGGGGTTCCATTGGTTGAGCGTTGGACTCTCAATTTCAGCTCAGGTGGTGATCTCAGGGTCCTGGGATCGAGCCCCAGCTTGGGCTCCACACTCAGCGTGGATTCTGCTTGAGAATCTCTTTCTCTGTGGGCGCTTGCACTCCCTAGCAAAGTAAATAAATACAATCTTAAGGAAGGAAGGAAGGAAGGATGCAGGGAGGGAGGGAAGGAGGGTGGGAAGGAGAGAAGATGGGAGGAAAATATTTTCCCATCTCGGGCTCCCTCCACCCTGAAGTCATTCAGGTGGTTGGGGGGCCTCTCCGAGCTCCCTGGGCTTGGAGATGCCCAATCAGCCCAAGGTCGGCAGATAAAGTGCAGACTGCAGATTGGCAGGTCAGGGTAACCAGGGACCTGGAACAGTGCAGATGTAGGGAGAGGCCAGGCCAAGGATCAGGTTATTTGGGGTACCTGGCATCTACCTAATTCCAAGCCTTATCTTCCACGAGTGTGCCCATTTCCGCTGACAGCAGAGCTGGAGGACACTGGACTGCCTTGCCAGGGTGGGGCCACGATGACTGGTTGGGGTATCCTCAAGACAGCTGGGAGCACTGGTGGCTGGAGAGGCCCCTGCTCCTTGGGGCCTGGTGCAAGACAGAGATTTGTGCTTGAAGCTCCTGCACGGCTCGGGGGCAGGGGGTTGTAAGGGCCATCCCGTGCCCTGGTACTGGACCAGGACCCAGTTCAGGAGAGCAGAGTCACAGTTGTGAACTCTTGGGGGAAAGTGTGCATCTGCCAGTGTCGAAGCTTGCACTACACAAAGGCTACTGTTCCCTCTGAAGCCAGATGTGGAGAGAATCCCAAAGCCTTATTTGGAGGGACTGCGTTGTCTTTGAACGAGATACCTGGGAGCCCTTGCTTATGGATAACCTTGGGTCCCCATCAACAGCAGTTTTAAAAGGGAATTGACTTTCACACCTTTATAGCCTCAGGTCTATATCCTGTTGTGGGAATATCCCGGGACAATATGCAGGTGGTTGGAGCGGCCATAGCCTCAGAGGCTTGAAGGGCCAAGCTGCCCAGGGTCTGCTGAAGGGGTCTGTGCTCTATGTGTGCCTGCTGGGTAGTGGTTGCTGGAGATCTGAATCAGTGTTTGTCTCCTCTAAGCAGGAGAATCAATGGCTCAGGCTCTTGAGGGACCCAAGTCATCTGAATAACTCCAAGCCTTAACCTATCCAATGGTGACTTTTGTTCTTAAAGGCAGATCTGGTTGGGTTGGGGGGAGACTTGAACATCTTTTCAGGGCTGGGGTTAGGGTTACCTTCTATCAGAGACACCTGGGAGCCATGGCGGCTCGAAGGCCTGTGCTGCTGGAGTCCTGGTGCAGGAGGGGGAGCTGTGCATGTGGGTCCTGGCAGCTCTCTGAGCAAGGGGATATACCAGCCATGATGTGACCTGTAGCCTCCAGGACCGCATTCGGAGAAGTGGGGATGCTGTGGTTGGCTCTTGGGAGACACTGGGCCTTCAGAACTCCTCTGTTCCTCGCTAGCCGTTTGCTCAAGACTTCGGCTCTTTACCAGATGGACCTGTCCACAGGCTGCACAGAGGTACTCGCAGTATAGCAGCGGGCTCTCCCCAGAGTAAATGGTTTAAGAAAGAGACCAAAACAGAAGCCAGTCTCTCTTACAGTTATCTCAGAAGTGTCACACCATTACTTCTGACATATTCTGTTGGTCACATAGATGTCCCTGGTTCAGTGTGGGAAAGGCTACAAGGGATGTGAGTACCAGAAGGTGAAGATTTATTGGGACCCTTTGAGAGGCTGACCACACAGTCCTGGGAGGCCTGAGAACTCAGCTGTCTGGAGTTTAAGGCCAAGGGGAGTGCAGAGATTTTTGTCTCTTTGATTGATAGCCCTAAAACAGTAACTGGTCCGGGGAAGATGCCCAATTAATATTAAAAGAATGAGTTAATATTAAGGGAAATGTGAGCTTATCTTGCAGCCACAGCCTGGTAAGATCTGGGCATTGGTTCCTATTTGCTTTCCTTAGGATTTTTAGCTCAAGATTTGCTTGATTTGACGTGGTCACTGACCCTAAGGGAAGGCGATCTCCATTCTTTCAGAAGAAAAGAAAAATAGATTGAGAGTATACTATTTGCTAGATAAAATTCAGTCCTACAAATATTACACTTGGGTTTGCCTAGCTCTCTAAAATCAGCACTAAGCGGATATCTTCTAGGGCACCATTACTTTTTAGGGAAAGTTGAAGAGTTCAAAAGAGTCCATCATGGGGTCTGTTTTGAGGCAACTTCACAAATAAAGCAGGGACTGGGTTTTAGTACCCTGACACCTGAGGTACAAATAACCAGTACTTACCTGGTAGGGTTAGCCACTTCTTCTGCATATCAGAAGCTCAGGTTTACTTTATCTTGAAATTGGACTAGCAGGGCCTGTCAGATAAAGAGCTAAGACTGACCCCTTAGTGGAGATAAACCATTCAGACTCCTTGAACTCACATTTATCAGTATTAATAATTATAAATGATATTATGGTTTAAGTACCTAATGTGTTTTTCCTCAATTTTCACATAAAAGATTTTATTTATTTATTTGACATAGAGAAGTCACAAGTAGGCAGAGAGGCAGGCAGAGAAAGAGGGGGGAAGCAGGCTCCCTGCTGAGTAGAGAGCCCGATGCGGGACTCGATCCCAGGACCCCGAGATCATGACCTGAGTCAAAGGCAGAGGCTTAACCCACTGAGCCACCCAGGCGCCCCATCACATTTATCCTTAGAATGGTCATGGAGTGTGTCTGCCTCGTTCACTTTAACCCTCTTCTCCTGAGATTCTTGCTCAGTCCTCTGTTCATGTTGCTGCTACAGGACCCCCCTTCCCTGGTCACAGTTGATCACATGATGGATGGTCACCTGAGCAAAAAGGGCTAATCAGATTCTAAGTCCTGTATGTCTGGAATTGGGACTAAGAGGCAGACTTGAACAGGTGAGTTATAAAAGGCTATCGATTTGACACCAAAAGCAAAAAGAACAAAAGCAAAAGTAAACAAGTGGGACCACATCAAACTAAAAAGCTTCTACTTAGCAAAGAAAACTGCCAACAAAATGAAAAGACAAATGGGAGAAAATATTTTCAAATCATCTATCTTATAAGGGTTAATGCCCAAGACATATAAAGAATTCATACAACTCAATAGCAACAAAAAAAAGAAAAAAGAAAAAAGAATCTGATTAAAAACATGGGAAGACAATGAATTCTGGAACATTGAAAAGAAATTTAAAAAATTAAAATTAAAAAACAAAACAAAACAAACAAGAAAAACATGGGAAGAGCATCTGAATACATATTTTTCCAAAGAAGATATACAAATGGCCAACAGTTATATGAAAAGCTGCTTAACATTCACTAATCATCAAGGAAATGCAAATTGAAACCACAATGAGATATTACCTCATTCTTGTTAGAGTGGCTCATATCAAAAAGACAAGCAAAAGCAAATGTTGGGGCACCTGGGTGGCTCAGGGGGTTAAGCCTCTGCCTTCAGCTCAGATCATGATCTCAGGGTCCTGGGATTGAGCCCCACTTTGGGCTTTCTGCTCAGCAGGGACCGTGCTTCCTCCCCTCTCTCTGGCTGCCTCTCTGCCTACTTGTGATCTCTCTCTCTCTCTCAGTCAAATAAATAAATAAAATCTTTAAAAAAAAGAAGAAAAGGAAAAAGAAAGTGTTGGTGCAGATGTGGAGAAAAGGAAACATTTGTGCATTCCTGGTGGCAAAATATATTGGTGCAGCTACTATGGAAAACAGGATGGAGATTTCTCAAGAAATTAAAAGTAGAACCACCACATGATTCAGCAATTCCATTTATGGGCATTTATCCAAAGAAAAGGAAAACACTAACTCAAAAAGATATATGCACCATGTTTACTGCAGCACTATTTGCAACAGCCAAAACACAGAAGCAGCCTAAGGAACCATCAGTGCATGAAGGGATACATGTGGTACACACACATACACACCAAGTGGAATATTATGTAGCCTTGAAAAAGGAGGAAATCTTGTTATTTGCCACAACATGGATGGTCCGTGAAGGCATTATTATGCTAAATGAAATGAGTCAGATGAAGAAAGATAAATACCACTTAATCATACTTATATATGAAATCTAAAAACCAACCAACCAACAAAAACAAATAACAAAAATCCAAACTCACAGATACACTGAACAAATTAGTGGTTGCCAGAGATGGGGCATGATGGGTGGGTGAAGGTGGTCAAAATGTACAAATTACAGTTACAAATATAAGTAAGTCAAGATGATGTAATCATACAGCGTGATGAATATACTGTATATTTGAAAGTCACTAAGAGTAGATCTTTAAAGCTCTCATCACAAGAAAAAAATGTGTAACTATGTGGTGGATGTTAACTAGACTAACTGTAGTGATCATTTCATAATAGATACCAATATTAATCATTAGGTTGTATACCTTAAACTAATATAATATTATAGGTCAGTTATATCCCAGTAAAAAATAAAGATTACAAAATAAAAGAGGTATGGAGTGATCTTTCTTCCTCCTGTAAGAAAGATGAGAAATGAAGAGAGTATTGCTTATGTATATGTTTACTGAATTTGTTCTAGACCTACTGAAGTTTATCTGCTCTTGGGGTCCATGAGATACCTCAATATCCTTCCAAAAAATTCTTTTTTGTTGCATAAACTAGTTCAAATTGAACTTGCTGCCTGTATCAAATCTGGTTTACACATAGGAACGTTGTGAAGTTGAGTCACTCGCCCAGGGCCATTGAGTTACAAAAGGACAGCAGAGCTGAGATTAAATCAATATCATAACTCCTGAGCCCATCATTTATCCCATACTACCACTAGGAGAAAGTGTTTCCCCTTCTCAGCCATCCTAGGAGACTCATATCCCTTAAAGCTGATTATGGCCATGTGACTTGCTTTGGTAGAGGAAATATAATCAGAGATGACGCGATTCATTCTCAGCGGGGACGTTGATTGTCCATTCCGTCTCTGCTTCAGCAGCCCTGAGCACATCACAGTATGGAGAACCGTAAGATCAAAGATGCATGTACACTGAGCCAACGCTCTGGGAAGCCACCTGAACTGACAGTAGACTTCTCATGAGAAAGAAATAAGCTTTTGTTGTTTCAAGTGACTGAGCTTTAGAATTGTCCAATTAGGCAGCAAAACCTGTCTTATTCTCATATATCCAAACAACAACACCTTATTCCCAAGGCCACCTTCTCGGTTTCCTATCGAATCGATTCCAATTTCCCGTTCTCCTAGAGCTATTCCTTCAGTTACATATGCTGCATAATAAACCCCTCCAACACTTAAAAGAGTAATGATTTATTATATCTCGTGATTCTGCAGGTTGACTGGACTCAGCCATGGGGTTCATCTACTCCACGAGGGATAACAGAAGGTCATTTTTGTGGCTCCATTTGGTGAGGAGCTTGGCTGGGACTGGAATATGCAAGACAGTCTTTCATCCTTGGAAATCTATTTCCACGTGGCCTTTCATTAGTGAGAAGTCTAGCCCAAGCTTCTTTACGAAATGGAGTTTCTAAGAAGACAGGCTCCCATTCACAAGTACTCATCAGGCCTCCACTTGCGTCACATTTGCTACTGTCTCATTGGCCAAAACAAGTCACAGGGCCAAGCCCAGCATCAAGGTAGCTGGGACAGTATCAGGGCATGAATTCCAGAAGCCATGGTTCTTTAGGGACTTTCAAGGTAACAGTCTATAACAGCCATTAATTAAGCATTACTGTTGAATATTAACAGTTTTAAAAGTGTTTTCACTTTTATTATCTCATTTTTGCTTAACAGTAACCCTTGAGGAATAAATATATGCCACCTCTATTTTACAAAAAAGGTGACAAGCGCTCAGAAGTCTGGACTCCTAAAATCACATGACTAGTAAATGGTAGAGTGGAGACTTGACCTCCCATCTTCTTACAGCAAGTCCTATGTCTTTCTATTATATCATAGCACAACCTGTGATATCGAGCTATGACTTCCAGGTTTGATCTTTCCAGGTTTTGAAATTTTGCTGACAAATTTTAAAAGAGTATTTTTCAAATACTTTTTCTAGAGCTTAGATTATTGTTTTTAATTGTGTGTGTGGGGAAATGCACCCAGTTCTCAAAGACTTTGATATATCGTAACGAAGTTACTAACAATGTTAGCTTCTTGTAAAGCAAGTGCCAATGAAGCCAGAGTGGCTTCTGGGAAGCACACACCTTAGATCAAACCCTGAAAGTGGACTTACTTAGACTTCATAAGGCCCAAAGTTTCTTTGGGCATTATGATGAAGAGTTTTAGTCCAGATCCAAGTTCCTTAAGGCATTTGCATTTCTGGGCAAACATCAGTAATGAGAGATGACCAGCAAGATTTCCATTACGGCTGGGCAGGGGAAGGGGGTTGACTTGGGAGGCTTATAAAATTGAGAAAGCATCCATAATTCTCATTACTACTTAATAATCATGGATGCTAGAGAATAAATCACAAGGAGATTAAAATCAGACCTGGCTCAGAAGCACAACCTGTGTTGCCATGATCATCAATGGCGGTGGAACAGACATTCAGAGGAACTACAGCCCCGGGGCCCATTATGAGCTGAAATCTGCGGCCACGCCTTCCCTGGATGAGACGCTCTGCTGAGGAACACCCTGGACAATGTCCTGTCATCTGGTCCCATACTCTTTGCCCCCAGCCTCCAGGTGACACTTTTCATTAGGAACCTTGGCTGGCTGGGCCTTTGATCCATTTCCTTCACTTTCCTTGTCACTTTCCTGGTATGGAGAGAAAATGGAAAATTTAACTGCAAACCAAATACCTCTGAACTGCCCCTCTTGCAGAGACACCCCCATACAAAGCTTCTTTATTTAATGACTCTTAGGCTTCACGTTCAGCCAACTTCTACAACCCATCTCATGACATTGGAACTTCACACAAGAAAGGCAGCTACAAAGTATCATGGAGCGAAATTGTACATAATTTCCAGGTGGGAGAGTAATTTATATGAAGTGGAAGCAACCAATCTTCCCCCATCAGGAGGTCACATACCTTATTTTGTGTCTTATAGTACTCATTCAACACATACTGATATTTGGGTTGATTAAGACCAAAGAAGGTAGCAAATCTTTCACCAAGGAATTCACATGCTAAAAGAAAGAACAAGCACTTGGGTAAGTTGAATTAATAACTAAAACTTAGAGTCAGTCGAGGGGTAAGAGTTTAAACTTGCCTGGAGGAGATCTGTTACTACACTTAACTGGAAGGCTGATGAGAGATTTTAATTGCTCTGGATTCTCAAGAAGTTCTAGGGCTCAGAAGGACTTGTTAAATCTTCTGTCTTCCCATGGGATTACGTCTAAACTATCCTTCCCAGATGGGTGTGTCAGGAGAAATTTTTCAAAATACTTACTACCCAGGGCCAACGTTGGTGCTAAGCAATCACAGTAGATGCTTTGCTTATGAAAGGTAGAGATAAAGGTTTAGTATTAATAGTAGTTCCCTGAAGGTGTCTCCTAGAAATGTTTCCCTTTAAAATTGTAGGATTTCTGACACCTCCCCCCATCCCCAGTGACACAATTTTCTGATCCCCATGACTGATTCCTCTTCTTGGGATGTTGCTCATAGAACACATTGGAATGGGGCTCTACATTTTTTTTAATGTGTTTTATCTTTTCAAAAATACTGTAGCTCTTGGCTGCCTGGGTGGCTCAGTTGGTTGGGCAACTGCCTTCTGCTCAGATCATGATCCCGGGATCCCAGGATCAAGTCCCGCATCAGGCTCCCAGCTCAATGGGGAGTCTGCTTCTTCGTCTTACCTCCCCTCTCATGCTCTCTTTCTCTCTTTCAAATAAATAGATAAAATCTTTTTAAAAATACTGTAGCTCTTTAATCTCTTTGCTTGCCACCGTGCATGGTATATGGGTATAAGAGAAGTTTCTAAAATATTAGAATAAATCTTGGGAAGTTTTCCTGTTTAGGACTTACTAGAATTTTAGATTGAAAACACTCATTACAGGTTCACCTGGGTGTCAGCTCTATCCAGAGTTTCTGTGTGGAGACCAGGTGCTAAGTGGTTGCATACCCATGCTTCCACTACCACCTGGAAGCCCCACACAGATGCCCTTGAATACTACAGTTTTGCTTGGAACCTGGAAGGCAGCTTGGTTCCCCTTGTGTCCTGTCCTTGCCATCTTAAGTCAAAGCCCAGCATGGAAATCACTGCCATCCCTGTTCACCTTCACATTTTCATATCGCTGTATTGGGTTTTTCTTCTTCACCTAACCTAATCTCCTAAGGTTTTCTCCCTCCAAAACATTTCACCTCTTTGAAGGGTCTTTCCCCAACTAAAGCACAGAGCTCTCTGGAAGACGGCATATATATTCTGCCAGTATGTTATGCATGAGGCAAGACTGGTATCTCACCCAGGTTCCCAAAGTAACTTCCAAATCCATAACCGTCTACCCTGGTGTGAATGCACTTGCTCCTTTAAGGCTCATACCATCTGACTAAATCACCCATCACTACTTTTTACTGTAATTTAAACACTTCCCTCCCCTCCCCTTCCCCCAGTGACTTTCATGGTCTCCACGCTGAACTTAGCCATACTTTCATAGCACTCTGATGGTACTGCCTCCATAGGTCAGCATTACTGAGTTTCCCCATCGGTAGTCCTGATGCTCCTTTCACCTGGCAATGGTCGCAACAAATTATAATTATAGGCATGTTTACTGGCCTATAATATCCATTGAACATTGAGTCCTTTGAAAGCAAAGACTGTCATTTGTTTTCATGTCCCAGGGACCCACACAGTGCCAAACACATACTGTCACTCAATAAATGTTTGTTTAATGAACGAATGACGATCAATTCTTCAGAGCTATAGCTATACTTCATATTTTCTCACGTTTTTAAAGTTGTTTCCTCCCTGTTGTCCATACAAGCATATGTGAGTTAGAAGGAAATAAGTAATAAGGTATTGCCAATTGGGCTCTAAAGAAAATTGGTGAATATCAAGGAAAATAAGATTTAGTATTTCATCTGTTATAAATAGCCACTTAGGCCATTCACTGTGTCCCTGGGAAGGGTCAATAAAGTTCTTATTCATAACAGAGTGGTTATGATGAGGGAACTTGGAACTGTGTCATATAACAATAGTTTAAAAAAAACTTGGAAGTTTATTCAGAAAAAGAGTCAGCTGGGGATGGGGAGAGGTTATTGTCTTCAGATATTTGCAACTCTGTCCTGTGAAGGAGGAACCTAGGCTTGTTTTATACGGTCTTAAGAAAGACCACTAAGATCCATGGGAATAACTTTAGAAGAAGACAAATAGGAGGTAGAATTTACTAAAAAGAATTGGAAAGAGATAGGAGGGTCTGCCTAAAGATGTGAGGTTCTATGCCTTTGGAAATGTTGAAGCATAGATTGAGAACCGATCAAGTCATTCCTTCTCCGGGATGCCAGAGTGGAATAAACTATTGGAAGCCCTAATTCTGAGGGTCTGTCAGCCCATCCTTGAGTATTTAGGAAAAACAAATAAATACCGTTGGCAGTACTTACTAGACAATGAGGTGCTTGCTATTTGGCCTGCCCAAAACCATAGATAGGGCCCCCATGAAAGGGTAGACTGAAAAAAGAAAGAGAAATCAAGTTAGAGTAATTATTAATAAGAGTGGTGATACGAAGTGTTTCATGTAGAGGTTTCAAATGCTTTCTAGTATATTCCATTTTCTTTCTCATAGAGGAGAAATACAAAGTTACCAAAATTATGAGCTGACTATAAATGGATCTAGAAAACAAACTAAGGGGAATAAGGAGTTCGCTTAAAACTATATTTTCTACAAACCTTGTCTGGCTTAATCTCTCATGCACTCAGTCCACATGTTCACCAATATTGATACTGTAAGCTTACGCGATCATGTGTTGAATTTGTTTTCTGTCCCTCTTTTTCTTCCTCTTCCTCCTCCTCTGTGCTATACTCTTCCATGATGTCTCCATCAACGAAATGGATAATTCTTTTGGGAGTAGCTCCTTTGGGAGATCCACTCTTCTCTAATTCGGACTCCCGGAAATTGCCTTCTTCCATAAGAAAATAAAACAACTAGTGAATTAAAAACCAGACACCTTAGGGCAGGTCTCCTGGGCAGTGTTTCTATAGCTGAGAGGTATTTGATTGTTCTCAATGGGTGGTAAAGCTAGAGACTCCAGATATAATCATAGCTGTGATCTCATCAATTCTTTGAATCCAACAAGGACTCTCCAGTTCTGTATAAAAATGGAAAAAGTTTTATTAGTAGTGAAAATGTGAACTTTGAGTCTCCAAACAAAAATTTCAACAGGGGTTCCTTACCCCTTATTAATTACAAAACCAACAAATACTAGTAGGAAGAGTCCATTAACCTGTGGAAATTTCCTAATTATTTCAATAAATAATGAGAGGCAATATATGCAGTGATTAAGAGTGCAGGCTTTGCACAAAGAAGAAAAAAACTGTCAAGTATACCTGGTAAAGGACTTCTTTCCAGAATATGTAAAGAACTATTACAATTCAATAAGTAAAAGACAAACAACTCAATTGAAATATGAGAAGAGAGGGGCTCCTAGGTGGCTCAGTTGGTTAAGCATCTGTCTTTGTCTTGGGTCATGATCCCCAGGTCCTGAGATTGACCCTTGCATCAGGCTCCCTGCTCAGCGGGGTGTCTGCTTCTCCCTCTCCCTCTGCCACTCCTCCCTGGCTTGTGCTTTCCCTCTCACTCACTCACTCTCTCTCTCAAATACATAAATAAAATCTTTAAAAAAAAACCCTATTATTTAGTATCTCTGTGCCTTGGTTTCCTTATCTATAAAATAAGAATAGTACAGTTTGAGTGTATGTTTGAATATAGCACCAACCTTATAAAATGAGAATTCAATGAATAAAGATACACCATGGAATTAGAAAAATTTTTAGCAAACAGCAAGTGTCTCGCAAAAGCTAGCTTTTAAGTACCTATCACGTAATAGTGTATGTATTAGACACTATTCTAATGTGGTAACCACACTATTGTCTTAATTAGTACTTAATATATTTTAAGATTATATCACCAAATATGGCAGACTGAGCTGATGTGAATGACTCCTTTCTGGTTCCAAATACACAAAATTAAACAAATAAAAATATTAAATCAAGCTGTACTAAGGCAGGAAGAGAGAAGAGAGAGACACCGGAAAGAAGGAAGCCTGGGTGTCCGCAAAAGAAGGAACTCAAAATCCTAAGGGTGAGCGAAAGCTGATGTGATTCCTGAGGGTTTCAGAAATAGATACAGGCATCGGGGCTAAAGTTTTAACACGGGTGCGGAGAGGAGAGCCCAAATCACAGATCCTGTGAGAGTGAGGAGCCGAAGTGAAACCCCTGCACAAAGCCAAGATAATAGTGTACAATGTTACCTATAAAATATGGGCTAGAAGAACTGCTACTGCTTTACGAAAGTGGCAAAGTAATTTGTCATCTCCTGGCAACACGGGTAGAAATAGTCACCTGAAAAATACTGGAACCCCAGGCCAGTACCAAATGCTGGTTGTGGCCAAGTTCATAGTCCTCCTGTGGTATGAGGACCAAAGTGAAGCTGCAGGGTGCCTGGGTGGCTCAGGGGGTTAAAGCCTCTGCCTTCGGCTCAGGTCAGGATCATAGGGTCCTGGCATCGAGCCCCGCATCAGGCTCTCTGCTCGGCAGGGAAGCTTCACTTCCTCCTCTCTCTCTGCCTGCCTCTCTGCCTACTTGTGATCTCCATCTGTCAAATAAATAAATAAAATCTTAAAAAAAAAAAAAAAGTGAAGCTGCAGGAACCAAAGGCGAGGAAACCCATAGAACTCTGTTGGAAGCAAGCACAAAGCCGCCCTGAAGGGAACAGTCAGCAAGACAGGGTAGGCTGCCTCTCCACTAAAAACAACCCTTGCTGAGGAGACACTTGCAAAAACTTACAAATCACAGGACGAACCCAATCGTCTTGAGGAAGGGTAAGCCAATGAAGAAATGGGGAGAGTCTTCACCCAAGAGTTAGAAATACTAGGACAACACAAAACTTGAAAATGAATGTTTCGTATAGCCACAGGGATAAAGGAAACAAAACATAATATCCCAGAGGAACAGGTTGATTTGAAGAAGAGCTGAACAGAAATTCTAGAAATGAAATATATAGTCAATATAGGATAGATTGGATGTAGATTGAACAATGACGAAATCTCTCATAGCAGAGCATCAAGCGGTATATATTCCACCAACATGAAGGGAAAGCTTTGAGATGAAGGATGGGTGAGAAAGTCCAATACTTACCGATTGGGAGTTCAGAAGAAGTGAACAGAAAAAACGGAGAACACAATATTTGAAGAGGTAACAGCTATGAATTTTCAAAATTTGAAGAGCAACATAAATCCTCAAATACAGGAAACCTAAAGAATCCTAAGAGGGGCAAATAATAATGAAATCAAACCTAGATCATGGAAATTACTGAAAATCTTAAAGGTCACAATACACAAGGCCAATTAATCACAACGGTGTAACAGACTAGTGGCTGACATTAGATCAGCAACAACTGAGACCAGAAATATGTATGTTTATGTATATATGAATATTCATATATTTATGTGTTGAAAGGGCCAGGGGCAGGCTGCCCCAAATAGGTCACTTTGGCATACTGATTGTTTTAAAAAGGTTACTTAAGAGCCAGCCTGTGCGAGAAGGACACTCAGACCCTCGCCTGAAAGCAGCAAATCTATGTGAAAGGGACCCTCCCTGGGTACCAGAGATAGGAAATTTAGACCCAAGAAGACTGTAGAAACAACCCTTGTTGTTTTTTACTGATTCGCTATCCCAGCCCAGAGTCTGTTCAGAAGTCCATACTAATTAAAGCTACGAAAGTTTTGTTTGTTCTGTGAATTCTTCACAGATCTATCGTCTCTCTGTCTAAAAAGTACAAAATCAGCCTGCCTTGGGCATTTCTTTGGGTCTCAATTTCATTATCGGGTCTCTCTGTGCATGTAATAAAGCTTTGTTTTTCTTTTCTCCTGTTCATCTGTCTTTTGTAAATTTAATTCTTTGTCCAACTGGAAGACCTTGAGCATAGAAAAAATTGTTCACGCCCTTCAGTATAGGTGAAAAGATCACCAGATCTTAGTGGTACAGTGCTGAGTTTATGTCCTTGGCGAAGGTGAGGGTTGCACAAGGCCCGTCGAGGGTTAAATTTGTCATCTGCCGTGAGGGGATGGGAGGGGATGGGACGCCTGCCCAGCACAGGGGCTTCTAAGGAGACTTGAATGATGCACAGGGTTTTCCCTGCCTGACTTAGTGACTGCGTCACAACAGAACCTTAGCAAGAAATAGGAAAAGTTGTTACTGTTTAGTTTCTGATGCCAAAGAGCAGCAAAAAGTAAGCATTTTAATTTGGTGTTTAAGACCCAATTGTTAGTGCCATGAGAAATAAAACACATCCTACAACGATAGTCAAAAGAAACTCACCTGCCTTTATCCCTCTGCATTTTCTTTTATTGCTTTTCCTCGTTATGTTTGGCTTGCAAAGTAGTACAGAATTTTGTGCTAGAAATTGTTCCGGAGCTTGTGAGTCCCTGAAACTCGGCTGAGGCCGTGCCGAGCCCTCGACCCTGCTGACGTGGACTTGCTCTAGTGTGTGTCTTACAGGGTGCAATGTGTTTGATTTGTGGGAAGGTCAGTTCTGTGACACGCTGCATTACAGAAACCCAGCGGCGGTTATCTTGCCCAGATTAGAAGCATCTAAGGGTCTTTTAAGAAATTCTAAGGGCAGAACACACCCTAGACCACTTAAACCACAATCTCTGTGGGTGGGACGTGGAAACTGGTTATGTTTGAAGCTGCCCAGGTGATCCCACTTTGCAGACAAGTTTGGGGACCTGTGCCCAAGGAAGCAGAAAGAGATTCAGCAATCTGGTGTACTTTGAGCTCGTGCCAAGACGTCTTGTGTTATTTTTTTTCAAGAGGGCTTTTTGTTTTTTTGCTTTCAGAGCAGTCCCCCCAACCTTGCTCCAACTAAAAAGCTTAAATATAAAAAGTTTAAGAATAAGGCCTAGCAGTTCCACTATCATTTACTGTACTTCACTCCTCTGAAGACCATCTCCCAGTTCATACATTTCCAAACCAAGGGAAGTACCCCATCACCCATATTCCTGGCTTAGTATTACCTATTTTACAGATTCATGATACCTGTTGGCTCTCAGAAGAAAATACTGGCTTGGGTTCTACCTGATAATAGTGTTGAGAGTTAAATAGGCATTTATATCTTTCAGTTGAGGGAGGCTCAAAGGGAGGGTGGAGAGAGAAGGAGAGAGAGAAAAAAAAGAAAGTGAGAGACTTAGCTTACAGTTGATTTAGTGAATATTTTTCTGCCACCTAATGGACTTTTTAGGATGTGCTATGCAATATTACCGAAGAATGTGGAATCTATTTATTTTTTTAAGATTGTATTTATTTATTTGAGAGAGAGCACATGCCAGGGGAGGGGCAGAGGGAGAGGGACAGGCGGACTTCGAGCAGGGAGAGGAGCAGGGAGACCAATGAGGGCCTTGATCCCAGGACCCTGGGATCATGACCTGAGCTGAAGGCAGACGCTTAACCCACTGAGCCCCAAGGTGCCCCCGGAATCTACTTATTTTTATTTACAAAACCCTTGGGAGCACCACCAACTTCACAACATGTACGCAGACATGGGTGTTTTGCAAGTGACCTTTCGGAAGGCCAAATACTCCCTACAGCATGCTTTTTCCTCCATTTCATTATGAGCACCTCTACTTCTTTCTTAAAAACCCCAAATCCAGTTTATCAAGAATTGTGCCTAAGGATATAATTAACAGACCATACAATCTCCCTAATCTTTCAGTATTGGAGTACCTCTAGGCTCAGTGATTTGATCTCCTGTTTTTATCTATTCACTGATGATCTTACCTGGTCCTATGCTTGTAAGAACGATCTACACACAGATTTATAACCAGCAGTGCTATCTCCAGGTCAGACTTTCCTTGGATCTCAGGCTCATAGATCCTCCTGTCCACTCCACACGGCTTCTTGGACGTCCGATAGACTGCTCAGCCCCGACAAAACTGAATCTTTGCTCACACTCCAGGGCACTCTCCTTCCGGCACACCCCTCCCCTAGACACACACTCCTATCTCTTCAGGAGTCTTTCCATTTCAGAAAATGACAATTCTATTCTTCCAGTTATACAGACCAGAAACTTGGGAGTCGTTCTTGATCCTTCTCATTTAATCACACTTCCCATTAAGTCCATCAAGAAATCCTCTTGGATATTTCCGGAATCCTCACACCACCCCTCCAGGCTGGTCTGGGCCATCATCTCTCACCTGGATTGCTGTGGTCGTCCCTAACCGGCCCCCTGCAGTCTATACTCAAAAGGCAGCTAGGGTTGTTGAATCCTAAATCAGTTCCCATCACTTCTCGGCTTAAAACCCTCCAGGGAGTTCCCTCAGCACCTAGGGGTAAAGCCCAAGTCCTTATAAGAGCCTGCGGGGCTGTAGATCTGGGCCCCAACACTTGTCTGATCTCATTTTGTGCTGCTCTCCCCTTCACTCATCCCATTCCACACACTGGACACGGACTCCAGGCTGGAACCTTGCGCCCGCAGTCCCCAGGACTAGTCAGTCCTCCCGTGGACTTTGTTCCCTCACTTCCTTCCCGGTTTTAGTGCAAATGGTCTGCTCTGAGCTCCTCTGTCTCTGGAGGCTCCTTCCCGTTGCCACCACCACTCAACAGTCTACCTCACTGTTGTGTCTCCTTAGCCCTTAGCCTCACTGAACATTCCCTGTGTTCCACTGGTCTCCCTCTTCCCTTCCCCCGGCCGGTCCTCCGGCCAGAGTGGGAGGGGCTCTACCTGTGAGCTTCCTGCTCTGTCTCCCGCCCCTGCAGAGACGTGGCTGGAACTCAGTATTTATTTAATAAATGGACCATATGTTCAGATCATTTGAACAGGTGGGGGGAGGGATTATGTAATAGGTTGAAAAAAAAAAAGAGAACAGACTTGTAATTGGCTTTATTTCTGAAGCTAAAATGGCTGCCTTTTGTTTAATATTTTTCTCATTACATTTACACATGAATCATTTCATTAAGACCTTCACTGAAACGCAGCACTGTAATCTGTCCCTACAAAATAACAAATATAGACTTGGCATTTAACTTCAGGAAGACATCGAACCTAAGACTACCCGGGGCTCTTTCACTTTGCACTCATCATGGCATGTTTTCAAATGAACCGGGTTCAAGTGCACGGGGTGGTTAGTTCCGCAGGAGATACCGGGCCCAGGGCAGGGACTCCCAGCTTCCACCTTCCCCTCTTCCCCAGGCTGGGGGGTCTAAAGGTCGAGCCTCTGGTGGCCATGGGCCTGGGACGGCCAAAGCCCCACTTGGCAGAGTGGAATTGGCTACCAGTGTCCTGCCGCCATTTCATGGGAGAAGGGCCCACTCTGTTGTGTGTGACTCACCCTAGAGTGGGGAGCGGACAGGGCTGAGCGAGGGATTCTGTGGACTGAGCAAAGATGAACACATGGATCAGTCAACCACTGCTCCCCTAAGAACTGCTGACAGAACATTCCCTGACAGGATTTTTCTATCTTTATTTTCAGTACTGAGCCGTGGATCAAGTGACATGACTGACGGGCTGGTGCTGTTAGGGCCTTTCTCAACCTTCTCTATGTCAGGGCAGATGATGTAGGGAATTCTCTGAAATTCTGGAGGTGACCAGGCAGGGAGCTCCAGCCGCCTTACGCTCCGCCCAGCTGAGAGGCTGAGGTGGCTGAGATCAAGTAGCTCCAGGCAAACTACTTGGGAAGCTCAAGAGAACAAAATCCAAGGGGCACCTGGCTGGGTGAGTTCAAGCCCCATGTTGAGCGGGTGTAGGGATTACATAAATAAGCAAAACTATAAAAAATTTTTCTTTAGAGAATAAAACTCAAGCTACCGGTGAACAAACACTCTCTAGGGAGCACTCTGAATGACAATATGAACTCACACCTACCTCGAGCATATCAAAGGTTTTAGATACATTGAATTGCATTTAAGTGATAGCTCTGGCCTTTTGGATAAGTGCGTTTTTATTTTATAATTCACAGTAGGCTGCCCTTAATTTAGTCCCTTCAGTTTACTAAAACATTTTAAAGATAAAGATGTAGGCGGCACCTGGTGGGTCAGTCGGTTAAGCACCTGCCTTTGCCGGGGTCATGATCTCAAGGTCCTGGGATCCAAGCTCTGAGCTCCCCGTGGGGCTGTGCTCAATGGAGAGTCTGCTTCTCCTTCTCCCTCTGCTCCTCTCCCCGACTTGTGCTCAAATAAATAAAATCTTTAAAAATAAAAATGTAAATTCTAAGCAAATTACTCAAATATCAAGCCTTTAGACACAAAATTATGCTAAGCCAGATGACATTCCAAGTTTTCTTTTTAAGATTTTGAGAGCGCACAAGGGGGGGGGGGCAGAGGGGGCCTGGCAGAGGGAGAGGGAAAAAGAAAACTCCTCACTGAGCAGGAACCCAGGACCCTGGGATCACGACCTGAGCGGATGGCAGATGCTTAACTAACTGAGCTACCCAGGCACCCCCAAAATTTATTTTTATACACATATTAAGAGATTTAAAAAATGTGGTATTTTCTAAAGCACACTCTGGAAAATAAAGATTTCCGAATGCGGTTTTATGTCTCAGTACATTTATAGCTCAAGTTTCCAAAGCACAGAGTTTAGGGCAGAGCACTGCTCGGCCACAAGGACTGGCTCTCTAGCCCAGGTTACCATAGGACACACCACCGCGCTGCACCGGGTAATGCAACAAGGAAGGTAGATACAAGCCAAATGAATTCCTACTTTGAGATTCAGAGGTGGTAAGTACCAATAAACATAAATAGAAACCAGATAGGTCGAGGAATGTTGGATAGTTAATGAACTCATGTGGCGTAAAGCACCTGATGCATGTGTTTCTGTCAGAAGAAATAGGGGTTTTGTGTCCTATTAATGGTTACTGGTTTAATAAATGTAAAAATACTTGTCAAAAAACAAAATCCCGATGAATTTGTAAGTAAAATTACTTTTATTTTCATAAATAAAAAGATAAT
This sequence comes from Enhydra lutris kenyoni, assembly GCF_002288905.1. Taxonomy (NCBI): domain Eukaryota; kingdom Metazoa; phylum Chordata; class Mammalia; order Carnivora; family Mustelidae; genus Enhydra; species Enhydra lutris. Next base: position 23,684,197 of record NW_019154109.1, on the reverse strand, counting down.
TCATTATATAAACAACACTTTTAGCGGAGTATGTTAACTGTCATTATCCAGTTTAACTAAGAATGAGATGTACGCATAGTTAACACAAAGTTACATCCCTCTACAGCTTTCATGCAACTGCTTTACATCTGTTAACTTCCCAAAATCTCCAACACCATTTTAAAGAATATGATAAAAATGGGGAATTCTAGTCACAGAGCGTCACTTATGCTGAAGTCAACACGGTATTACTTGCTCAGGTCGAAGCTGCCAATTATGGACTTAAAGGAACACCAGTATTTTCTGCATTTTACAGAAGCACTGACCACGTGACGCGTTTTCATGCCACATATGGTGGTATGATTCACAAAAATGTCGATGTGAAAATTTGGTTAACTAGGTTAGTATGCCCTAGTACCCGAGAGAAAGTTCCTACAGGCCAAGAGCAACAAGCGGGCATCAAGTACTAAAGTTCCGTCAGTAAATGGCACACCGCAAACCAGTGACTTTGTAGCACACAAAATACAGTGAAACTTAAAGTATTTTTTTCTCTACACAGCGAAACAAAATTAAATGTCTGGTTATTATTCCACTTATTGGACTCTGCAGCTTCAAATATTAACTGTTACACAGCAAGGGGTAATTAGCATCTCCGCATATTTTAAAAAAAAGAACCCTCACTGATACTAAGTATTTTCAAGAGTGAAAACTGTGATTTAATCATTTATTTGAACACAATACTGATTCAGACAGGCATAATCTATTTCTTCTTCTTAAGTTTTTTTTTTTTCTTTTTTAGTAATCTCTACACAACGTGGGGCGTGAACTCACAACCCTGAGATCGAGTCGTATGTTCCACTGACTAAGTCAGCCAGGCGCCCCTATTTAGTCTTCATAATGAAATGTTTATTACTATTTAAATACTTTACGCAGATTCTACTTATTTGTCACAGGACTGCAGTGCGGATTCAATGGTTCATCCATGATCAGTGTTTAGCAGAGGGCCTGGCAAACAGTAAGCTCCTGGTGTCCACTACTATTATTTCTATTAAGTGAACCAATCAGTCATTTATGATAGGAAAATCAGCTAACACCCCAGATGAATAATCAAAAGATAAACCTACAGATGTGTGACTTTTGTTAAAAGTATTATGCATCCACTATTTCCCAGGTTTGTGTATATGCTAAACTAATGACTTCAATATTACAAGCTATTTTTAAGATCATACTGTATGTTTGCTCTTTAAGTTTTTGTTATGGCCTCTGGCCTAAAGCAATACAATTTGGATAAGACATGTGTATTAGAAAACCATATAGAAACAATGTACACTGAAGTCGGGTAACAAAGGCATTTCACCATAACTTCTGTTGCCAAAATGTAGTTACCAGTGTAATTCAGGACAACCTACCTCCATTTAGGTTTCAAATTTCTTCTTTACATCATGCATTATCTTACTTCTGCAAAAACATTTTCATTCTTTGTTCATTAAGAGCTGTCACAAAGTTCTGTCCTCTAAGTAAAAAAACCTACTAGGAAAGGTACTTGTAAAAATCATTGTAGGTTCATTGAGATTGAAATAAAGTGCAAGGCTACCAGAATAAGAGTATGTACTTTTTTTTTTTTTGCTAAGATTTATTTACTTGAGTTATTTGTATGTCCAACATGGGGCCTGAATTCAGAACCCCGAGATCAAGAGTTACATGCTCCCCCCAGAGAGAGCCAGTTGCCCCTGGGGTAAGTTCTTAAATGGTCTCAAAATACTTATAAACACTGATTTTCGAACAAATTATCGCTTCTTATATATGTGAGGGATTTGGTTGAAGATGTTCTGATCTTCAAGTGTAAATAACTTTTCTACCAGAAAAGATAACAGACTCAGAGCATAAGTCTGTGTGACAACATAATGGTGAAGGGGGAAAACCTCTCCGTTAAAAACCAACTCCTCTCATTCTTCTGGCATCAAATAAGAGAAAGGAAAATAAACTTTTTGTGTGTGTGAAGACAGAAAAACATACCTGAAACCACATGATTTTGGCCTATATTAACCAGAAACTTACTACTACCCAGAGTTCGGAGACAAAAACCAACAACAAAATAGGCCCTTCAGAGGCATAATAAAATCTTTTACATGTTGTCCTGATTAAAAAGGCGTCTGGAAACAAAGCATGAAAAAACTCTACTACATTAAAAATCAAGAACAAATAAACTGAAGGCAGATTTCCCTCTGAATGTACTAAATCATTCTACAGGCTTCGGAGGAAGCATTTCAAGAAATATGAAGTTCCATGGTTTCTCTTAGCTACCAGTAAAGAAATTCAAAGTGCCCATTTTCTCAATGTACTTTAAGAGATATAGCATCCCGTGTCCTTCTGAGGTTTGATATCTGGTTCTTTCACAGGTTTCACCACTTCTTCTGGTCTGGGTTTGGTCTAGGGAGAAAGAGAAACACAGCGGTAAGTACATAAACTAAGACTTGAAAAGCAAACACTAGATCTTTTCCACCTTAGACTTCTAAGAGATGCTGTATTAAATTACACAATACTGAGATTAACAATGCTGTTCCAGAAGCTACGTGTATCAATTCAAGACGTAATCAGGAAGCAACATTTCAGTGAAGATGAGACCCTAGATGGGTAGGCAAACATCAAGCTAATGGTGCTCTTCCTCTTTCTGATGAGGGAGAAACTGAGCGATGAATCTGTGCACACGGAACTCTTCTAAGTTTGAAAATACCTCATGACAGTAACAGGCTACCTCATACAGCATTACTTTAGAGGCTGAGCAGGATAAAAAGTCATTTTATTTTATTTTTTTAAAAGATTTTATTTATTTATTTATTTGACAGAGATCACAAGTAGGCAGAGAGGCAGGCAGAGAGAGAGGGGGAAGCAGGCTCCCCACTGAGCAGAGAGCCCGATGCAGGGCTCGATCCCAGGACCCTGGGGATCATGACCTGAGCAGAAGGCAGAGGCGTTAACCCACTGAGCCACCCAGGCGCCCCAAGAGAGTCATTTTAATAATAGTTTCAGAATTGGGAGGAAATTGTATTTTTAAAAATTATATTATAAAATTACCTAAAAACATTTCAGGAAGGAGCTATGGCTGCAAATTAATTCCCATCCCTTTTTCTCAGGTGCCTCCTCTTCTGGCAGTCAAACCTCCAACGTTCCACTTAATCTACTATCTGACTTAGCACACCTAGATGTACTTAGATATAAATGAATAAAAGCAGTCTTATTTTACTGCTGGATGATTTCATGGAATGTTGAAATTAGATCAAATCTTCAAATACCCTGAGGCATGCAAAATCCAAAACACAGTATTGCTATAGCAATACAAACATGGACGAGCCATCTGTTTCCGACCTTTTCTCCCACACTGTTCTTAAAGGAGGCTCTTAGAAACTACAGAGAGGCAAGATAAGGTGTTTGAAAACAACTTCAATTATGCAGAAAATCAGAAGGTAATTAAGGCCTAGAGATCTTATTATCTCTGAGAGAGTTCAACAACACATTACACAAACACTGCAGGTAGCTCATTTAACGTTCAGACAAACGTATATATCTAAAATGCTAATTCTGAACTCTCTTCTCGAACTTCTGTGAACAGATGGAAGAAAGCCAATCTCATACACTGTCATCCTTGGGTCTTTTGGTGAGATCAAATGCGGCCAGCGTGTCTGGTGTCCAGTGTGCACTTGTAGGAGGAAATTCGAAAGGCACAGGCTCTACGAGACCGTAATTTGCTTTGAGTTCCAGTTGTGGAGCTTCGGTTGGAATTTTTTGAAAGTAACTGCAAAAAGCAATTTAAAAAGCAATTCATTCATTCAACTACTTGAGCGTCTACTATGTTCCAGGCCCTGTGCGAGAGAAAGACAGTAATGATGGGCAAGACAGACAAGATTTTCCTGCCTCGTGCAGTTTGCATGAGCAGACGAAACAGGAACACTTGTCAACAACAATGCACCATAACTGAAGCTGTGACAAATGCTGTACACCGTAAGAACACGAAAGAGGGGCAACTAACCCCCATGTTAGGGGGCAGGGGTGGTTCAGGAATGCTTTCCAAAAGAAGGGACAGAAGTTATACTAGGTATGTTTAAGCAAGTAAAAGAGCTCAGTGTGACCAAATGCAGGACATGAGCGGAAGAACGTAAAGAGATCCAAGCGGGGACAAAACTGCTTCTCCCAGTCCACACAGGTGGTTGTCTATAGTTTGAACAATGCGGACTTAACAATGGAAAACTGTTTGATAGGACTAGGCAGGACTGACAGAAAACCCATTTCCCGGCTTTACAGACAGCTGCAACCAGAGTGAGATGAATACGCGAAGGGAGCAGAGAAGCCACCTCTAACGTGTGGGGAAGAAACAGCAGGGAGGCAAAGTGAAGAGAGAATTAAGACACTGTAAGTGAGCTACATGTTAATAACTGATGTTTAATTTTTAGAATCTGCTTTTATATATCATCAGAAGTAGAATAAAGTCAGGCCCAACACAAGGGAACTTTACTACCAATTTAAAGAGAATATCAGAGCTAAAGTTAAATGCAATGTGACATAAAATCTTTGGGGGCAGAGACTAACAGAAACTGTGTGATTACTAACACAATATAAATACTTAAACATTATAAATACAAGTGTATACCGAATTAATATTACGAAAATCATACGGAGCTGTACCCACATGAATCCATTTTCTCTCTGACATTTCTCTAGAGTGTTCTTCACAAGATTTCCAAGTTTCCTGAAGAATAAGTGTCCTGAAGGTTTGACCGTTGGGCCGGGTCCTTTGGTTTCTCCATATTCTTTGCACAATGCTTCTGCCTTGGCATAAACTGCATGTGAAAGGGAAAATCATTTGATTATAATCAGTTACTGACCATACTAAAAAGGCTCTGAATCGCACGACAGGAACTTCCCTGCACCTGACCTGGTCTGACAGCAACAGCAGCACTAGTGTAAGGGGGAGTAAGTGTTTTCTACAGATTTTTTGGCTTTTGAAACTTTGTTTCTCTCTCTCTCCAGTTCCCTCACTTGGTCCCATTCTCCTTCATGAAATCAGCCAAAATCTCTTCTAACTGGTTATTTCCTTTTAGGATAAAACATTTGTTTTTGGGACGCCTGGGTGGCTCAGTTGGTTAAGCAGCTGCCTTGGGCTCAGGTCATGATCCCAGCGTCCTGGGATCGAGTCTCACATCGGGCTCCTTGTTCTGTGGGGAGCCTGCTTCTCCCTCTGCCTGCCACTCTGTCTGCCTGTGCTCGCTCGCTCTCTCTCTCTTTCCGACAAATAAATAAAAATAAAATCTTAAAAAAAAAAAAAAATTTGTTTTTCAAAAGGGAGTTAGTATTCTGGCAGGGATACGTACATTTTTCTGCTTCTTGAAGGGACCTGACTGCTTCACCACATTTATCGCCGGCCAGCAAAGTCTGACCATGGTAACAGTAAGCCTGATGGAGAAACAAATTTTTATTCATTCTCACCCAAATGATGCCTTCTGCTATCATTGTTTTCCATACGCATCAGATGAAGGAGCGCCTCTGTCCACTGTTGAAGTATCAATGCAGCCCCTTACACTTCTTTACTTGAATAAGCCTCCCCCAATCACTGTTAGTATAAAAAGTGGGATTAAGTCAAGCTTTGAGCCAAACGAACTTTCTAACTACAGGCTGAGAGCAAAAAGTATTTCTGAATAATGAAATCTGTTTTTACAATCCAGGCACAGCAGATAAAGGAGGGAAACTGCAGTGCTAATGCAGAAGGAGAGGAAGGGAGGATTCTAAGGTTGATGACTAAAGAGTTTTCAAGAGAAATGTTATCAGCCTGTAGTACGCCTTGCTCTCTCTTTAAATGTCTGTATCAAAGGCAAGGACTGCAAATGGTCCAACGCTGTATGCTTGAAGACAGATTTTTAAGGTATAAAAAATAAAATATCAACCTGGATCCAAAAAAGGTGTTTGATTATCTCTCACATGATATTCTAACCAAGAAAAAGTAAGTTTGCTTAATGGGTGTTAAGAGACTGATAAGTAACTCCTCAAAGAGGGCTTATTAATGGTTCTGCACAGATCTAGGGGACATACTGGATGGTATGCCTTATGATTAGAATCAGTAAATACCTTCTTCAATGTCCAAGATGAAAGGAGAGAATTCTCGTTAAGTAGGCGGAAGGTTCCGGCTTAAAAGTGGGTTTCGCTCAGACAGTAATTCCACTGCTATAACCCAGTTCTACAATTCTACATCGTCTATATTTCCACCCACTTCAGCTCACAATGGCTGCACTGTCCGTCACCATTTACTGAGAGCTGTCCGTTATTTGTAAAATGCTAATTAAGAGTCTGACAAGATAACAGACCTAGCACTCAAGGGGCTGGAAAGACAGTAATTCACATTGTTTTTCAGGTTACAAATACTTACATAAGCTGTGTAGAAACACATTTTCAAGTGAAGATACTTTCTCCATTTAGCAGAATACGCAGGCTCCAAACTGGATAAAGTATGATCTAAAGTTACATTTTAAAAAGCAAAATATAATTTCACCCTGATTCACTAGAAGACTTTTAGATCATGTGTTCAGACGCTAATAGCAGAATGCCATTCAAGTCTAAAACTCAAGCATTTACACATTTTCCAAAAAAACTTTGTTTTAATTTTCCCATAACTGTATTTTAACTACATAATAAGGTTGTTTAAATACCACGGCACATCTTTTGATGGTAATATAACAAGTTTAAGATAATGGTAACAACAGAACTTCAAGATAAATACAAATTATATACTGTTTTACTGTTTTCTTAAAATTATATAACATAGCAATGTGTAGTGTGGTCACCCAAGACAGAGACACGGACACTCTCCTTACTGGTTCATCCCCGCAGCACTGAATCTTGCCTAACACAGACATGCACATCCTGCCAGCTTCTCTCTAACCCATTTCTCTTCCACTCCCCACTTCACTGTCTTTGTCGATGCTTCCATCACTTCCTTCACACACTATAATCGCTTCTCAATGTAAGTGGGGTCAGCCTAGTAGTCCTTCACCAAGCAAGCCCATTTCTCATCTTCTAATTAGAGGGACCTTTCTTAAATTCAAATCCAATCAGATTTGCTTCCTATCTATTAATGGGTCCCAATTATCTCCTGAATAAAAACCAAATTTCTTAGATAGGCTTACACATGCATACTTTCTTAACCTTTTCTCCTATCACCCTGTGTTTCAGCTAAGACATCTGTTTAAAGGTCCCGAAGGTGCTGAATTCTTTCTTATCTCTGACGTACTAGAATGTTCTACTCTTCCATATGGCAAAGCTTCTTAGCAAACTCAGAACTTCTATTTATGTTTCAAAGTCAGGCTCAAACGCCACCTTCCCCTAGACAATCTCCTCCAGCATGCCTAGATCCTTTTGGTTTTCATTACGCTGCTGTAATAACATCTTATTTTATGCTGTGATAATGTGGCTATGTGTTTGCTTCCTTCCCCAGACAGTGAATCTCTTCTACTGATCTTTGTATAGCTAGCAACTAAAATAGTAATCATCCCATACATAGAAACAAATGCTTGTTTCCTAAATAAGTGAATGAAAAGAATAATGGGCTAATGAGAAAACCAGAGTTCTAGTCCCAACTTCATGCCTAGTAACCGTTAAATTACAGGTTGGTTAATTCTCTGGAGTTCAGTTTCTTTAATGACAGCAAATGTAAGATTATTGTTAAGGTAAAAAAAAACTTCAAAATTAAAACACCTGTATAATTATTACATATAACTTGTTAAAAAGGACTGCACTGTTCTTTACGTTAAAAGTTACTAAAAGTTACGTAGCACATTAACTGAACAGTCCTCATTCTTTGAAACAACGTAATAAAATAACGTGGTATTATTCCAGTTTTGCAAATGGTCAAACAGTCTGAGAATCTTGTAGTTTTGCTTGTTCCCTATTAAGCCAAGAGTTTAATCTGAAAATCTGAAGACTAAAAATACAACAAAAGAATTATAAACTTACCAGCTTTTTGATAGAAGTTGGCAGTTTCATACGCCAGTGCGGCAATCAGTCCCGGAGCGTGCTTCAGTTCAATGGCTCGAGCAATTGTTACTGTAACCAAAGCACAATAAAGTGAATTGTAATTAAGTTTACTTGCATTAAATTCATTATAATAGCAAAAGACAGCCCAACGATCTATTTGGAATTTTAATAGTTTATTAAGAATTTTAACATGAAAAGTTTAAGTGACAGAAAATGCAAACATAAACCAAAAACACTGAGCCTGCTGATTTTGATACTGTTTCTTTAAATCAATAGCCAATTACTAGCTAATCACAAAAAAGTACTACTACTAAAACAAACACTTCCAGGACACTCGAATTTAAAAGAGAAAAACAAAAAGCCTACAAAGTTTCTTTACTGGTTTTACTGGAGTCTTCATTTATTTCCTGCCACTAAAAGATGAAGATTTAAAGGCAAGCCAAGCAGTGCCAGAGGAAAAAGAGTGAGCAAGGTAGAGAGGGAAAAAGGAGTTACAGAATTAATCTGATGTTGTCAGAAATGGCATGACATCAAAATCCTTTTTAAAAGAGCCAATAGGGGCGCCTGGGTGGCTCAGTCATTAAGCATCTGCCTTCGGCTCAGGTCATGATCCCTGGGTCCTGGGTTCAAGCCCCACACTGGGCTCCTTGCCTGGTGGGAAGTCTGCTTCCCCCTTTCCCACTCTCCCTGCTTGTGTTCCCTCTCTGTCTCTCTGTTAAAGGAAGAAAACAAACAAACAACCCCCCAACTTTAAAATAAATAAATAAATGAAAATAAAAGAGCCATTAAACTGCAAGGCCTTTTCCTGCTAACTATCCATGAAGGCAAACACTGAGGGTGAAGTTGTTCCTCACAATAAATTTCTCAAATGTGAGACTCAAATCAAGCTAATTCTGATTTAAGGGGAAAAAAAAGAAAGAAAGAATCAGATGCCACTAGAAATTTCTTAAAAAAAAAAAAAAAAAAAAAAATCTTACAATATGTAGGATACCTTCTTGAGCTTCAGCCTGACACTGGACAACATAAGCTTCTAGTAGTCGTGCCTCTAAATCCCTCCCCTTTTCTGCAGGTGTAATAAGCTTTGGGATATGACTTTCCTGAGAGAGAAAGAAAAACAACAAAGAAGCCACATTTTCTTTTAACCCAGTTGTTAGAGATGAACAAAAATGGAAGACATTCAATTTGGAGATTGATCAGAAATTCAGGGGGTGCCTAGCAGGCTGGGCCAGTAGAGCAAGGGCCTCTTGATCTCACGGTTTTGAGTTCAAGCCCCACCTTGAGTGCAGAGATGACGTAAAAATAAGATCCTGGGGTGCTTGGGAGGCGCAGTCAGTTAAGTGCATGACCCTTGGTTCCAGCTCTGGTTGTGATCTCAGAGTCCTGAGATCGAGCCCTCTGTCAAGCTCCGTGGCTCAGAATGGAGTCTGCTTGGATTTCTCTCTCCCTCTACCCCTCCTTTCCCCTCCTCTTCCCACCCCCCTAAAATAAATAAATCTTAAAAATAAGTAAATAAAATTAAAATTAATAAAATCTTTTTTAAAAGGTCTTTAAGAAAAAAAAATCCTAAACAGAATAAATTCAGGGCACCAAAACTGTGTAAAAAAGGAGCGGTATTTAGCTTCTAGAGAACAAAAGATCCTGTATACTAAAATTTTTAAAGCTTCTCATACGCCTCTGCAAAACTTGGGTCAAAATAGATAGCACAGATATGCAAGCTACATTTTCATCTTTGGAAATGTGTAACTGCAACAGTAACCAAAGCTCTCTTTTGCATGACTGCTGGAATTACTCATTCATATTAACAACTATAGAGTAGAAAGAGGTCTACAATTCTGTTAACTCAATCACAGGTTTTTAATCACTAAAAGCATCTTACTTCATCATGAGAAAACCCATCATTGGCCTCTGGAAGGTGTCTAGTAATTAGCAGTTTAACTAGGATAAGGTGTGGGTAATCCTGACTGCGAAATACATCAGTCTTTCTCCTAATTTCTTTTCCTGGAGATTTCATATAATTAGTTCCAACTGATTGCCCTCGGCTTTTCATGGAGATAGAGAATACACTCAAGTTCAGCTCTGCAGAATCATGATTTATCCTGGCAACTGCCACAGACCGCAATGGGAAATGGTAAGAACCGTCAGATTTTCGTGTTGTTTTTTTTTTTTTTTTTAATTTTTACCGAAGGGATACAAAAATAACCATTGAATTACAACTTAAATTTTGTAATTGTAAAATTCACTGATGACTTTCTAAAATGAAGACATCTGATATTCTGTAATTGGCTGCAATCACCAATAAAGTATTCAACCTAAGAAAAACAGCCTATACTAGGTTCTTTTTACAACGTGAAATAATTCCTAATCCCCCACCCCAAGAAAGAAAAAGTATTCAAGAATTAAAGTATGTCTTTATATTTTATTGTTATTATTATTTTACCTTTAAATGTTTAAAAATCCCAGCAGCAATTTTTAGGCTTCGATGGACTTCTTTCGCTTCATCTTCTGTTATGCTTAAAGATAGTGGTTACATTAGTTAGAGGATGAATCTTGTTTCTTGTACTAAAATCAACAACTAATGCATTATGATAAAACCAAATTAGTCATTTGTATTTCTTACCACTTGTTTTCTCCCTTTTAAAAACATTTAATTTGGCACTTAAAAAAACAAATGCACATGAAAAATATCAACAGAAGACACTACAAATGATAAAAAGGGAGACCCTGTCTATACGTTGAGACAGCCTTCTTGTTCCTTTCAGGTAATCTGTGCATTAAGCAAATGTAAAATATTCTACACCTAATACATGCACACATGTAAAAACACACACAATATTCACTCTTCCATTCGTGCTTAATCATCTAATTACAGGTGATTTTACATCAGGACATATAATTCAACTTTATTTTACTTATTTTTTTTAAGATTTTATTTTTGAGTAACCTCTACGCCCAATGTGGGGCTCGAACTCACAACCCCGAGATCAAGAGTCGCGTGCTCCACCGACTTGAGCAGCCAGGTGCCCCCACCTTGTGTTTAAATGGCCGCATATCAGATGTACCACAGTTGGTAATTGCCAGTTTCGTACCGCTAATGCCCATTTTCACTATTATAAAAATTGCATCTTATTTCATTTCACAATTCTTGAATCCTTCAAAACAGCTTTCACATCTTTCTATCTCTTTTTCTGTGAGTTGCCTGTTTAAGTTGCTTGCTTATTTTCAAATGATTTGTTGGTCTTTTCCTTTCCTTTTCCATTACAAAAATAATTTGTCATGTGCATCGCAATTTTTCTGACCATCTGTCATTTGTTTTTTAATTTTGCTTACGGTACTTTTATGCAGTCAAATACTCTATTTTTTTCCTTTTCTTGGTTTGGGGTTTTATTTAGAAAGCCCTTCCTCATGACAAGATTAATTTTTTTTTCCCTTTTAACACTGGGCTCCATAATTGAGGCTTAAAAACCTATGAGTCAATCTTTCACTTTACAGAAGGGGTATTTTTAATCAATAGCCCAGACTTTTTAATAACGAATCTCCATTTATTTGAAAAATAACACATACATAGACAACCCTTCACTTTAGACTTACTTTTCTTTTCCAGCCAGTCTTGAAGCATATTTGGTATACCATAAAGCTACATTAAATCCCATGGAAATTAGTTCAAAAACAGCATCCTGCTGGGCACTAGAATTAAAAACATGAGTGTCATTAAGTTCTGTCAATTACTGAGACTTTGTTAGATGAAGCCCCCGTACATCCAACTCAAAATTATACAAGAACTATTTGCTAACTGGAAAATGAAGAAACCAGTCCTGTGTTACTGACTAAAAATAATGGCCCGTAATAGTAAACATGAGAATAGCGGGTTCTCAAAGGTTACTGTGCACAGACTAGCTTTAAAAATACAAATGACAGGGACTCAACTCCAAAGAATCTGAAAAGTCTGGGAGAGGCCCAGAATCTACATGTTTAGTAAGTACCCAGTTGATTCTTGAGTGGGTGGTTCTTACACCAATTTAAAAGCAATGGAATTCAGAAGAGAGACTGTTTCAGGCTAGAATGATTAGAGAAGCTTAATGGTCGAGACAGTCTCTGAATTGTGCCTTGAAAGATGGCCAGAAGGGAGGCAGAAGGATACTCCAGGTAAGGGAATGAGGCTGTTAAAGCCCAAGAAAAGCATAAACATTTTTTCTGAGAGGAGTGACCCAACTAGTGTGATGCAGCAACACATGGTTTGTAGAAAGAAATCAAGGTCAAAAAGCCAAGCTGAAGTGAAACTGGAAGACTTTGAATGCCAAGCCAATCAGTATGGGTACCACAAGGAAAAGGTCTTACAAACATCTTATTTGTTTCCTTCAGATTCTATTACTAGATACGACACCAAGAGGATGGCAAGAACTTATTTAGCAAATAAGGTAATACTAATTCTTAATCATTCCTGTTTTGAAAAGAACCTGAGAATTTTTTATATATTACCTCATTTATCTCAAATGATGAAGAAGACAGAAGTAATAGCCTTCTTTTATATACATTATACTAAGATACAGAAAATTTACCCAAAGGGAAGACACTAGAATCATGGTCCCACTTTGTATTTTTTGAAGGCTTATTTATTTATTTGAGAGAGAGGGTACGTGCATGCTCACGCATTTGCAGGGGGTGGGGGGCAGGGAAGACAGAGAGAGAATCTCAAGCAGACTCCCTGCTAAGCACGGAGCCTAGCGCAGGGCTGGATCTCATGAGCCTGAGACCACAACCTGAGCCAAAATCAATCAAGAGCTGGATGCCTAACTGTCAGAGCCACGCAGGCGCCCCTCCACTCTGTATTTTTTTTTAAGATTTTTATTTATTTATTTGACACAGAGAGAGAGAGAGATCACAAGTAGGCAGAGAAGCAGGCAGAGAAAGAGGGGGAGGCAGGTCCCCGCTGAGCAGAGAGCCCGATGTGGGGCTCGATCCCAGGACCCTGAGACCATGACCTGAGCTGAAGGCAGAGGCTTAAGCCACTGAGCCACCCAGGCGCCCCCACTCTGTATTTTTTATTTGACTGCTGCCTCATAAAAAGAATGGAGACAGGGAAACTTTTTAGATTAAAAAAAAGGAGTGGTGGTGTAAAACATTCACAGTTCAAAAATAACTTACATACTATCCGGTTTAATATGTTACAATACACAAAAACACAAGTTATGTGTTTTTTAATGGAATACTTCACAAATTTGAGTGTCATCCTACCAAAGGGGCAATGCTAGTCTCGACGCTGTTCCAGTTTTAGTGATGTGCTGCCAAAGCGAGCACTAAACACACTTCTTAAAACAGCGTTACCCACGGAAGAAAACTGGAGGCCACAGTTTCATAGTTTATTCTTGGGATGCCTGGTGGCTCAGTAAGTTAAGTGTCTGCCTTTAGTTCAGGTCATGACCCCAGGGTCCTGGGATTGAGACTCATATCGGCTCCTTGCTCAGCAGGGAGCCTGCTTCTCCCCTTGCTTTTGCATCCTCTCTGACGCAAAAATAAATAACATCTTAAAAAAAAACATGTTCATTCTTTTCAGCACTGAGAACTTTCAAATGAATTACATCTGGTAATTTGGTGGGCATATCTAATTTGTAAGTTTACCTTTAAATAAGACAGTTTTGCTAATTTATATAAAGTCTCGTGAATAACTGTCTCCCTTTTTATCCTTCATTTATTTCAGTCTCACTTGCTCCCAAACACTCCATTTCTATTGTACCACGTCTTGGTAGTCAGAATACACATTGTTGAAAAAACATTTTCAGAACAGATATATTCATAGCACACTTTTTACTGAATAAACAACAATCAAAGATAAAGCAACTTAAAAATCTTACCTGTAGAGAATATTGGATATCATTCCTTAAGGACTTCATCACCTAATATTTCACTGCCTCATAAAACTCGCTAAAAAAAAAGCTGTCACGAGGAATCAAGATTTGGCATGGGGGGGGAAAAGTGTCAAATGTATGTACTGCAAAACACTTTACAATCTGCCAAAGTTTTGCGATGTGATAACGATAGAGGTTTGACTCTCAAAAACGTCTTTTTGAAGAAAAAATCCCTTAATTTTAAAGTACAAAGGGATCACATAAAGAAACACATAAAACGAGGACTTGGAAAACCTTAATATCCCAGAATATTAAAATCTGGGAAAAATCTATAGTCCCCACCTTCCTATCAAATTTATGAATTCTACATACAGTATTGCCAAGGAAGGAAGGAAACTAGGAATTTAGCACTTATCTTTTATATAGCTGGCATTATTTGAGTCACTTACCATAAATTTGCCTACTTCATTTCTTATAAAAGCCCTGTATCTGTAACCCCAACCCAGAGCTGAAGCAGGTGTTCACACAGAGACCTGAGACTGAATATGGAGCAATCCAAAGTCCACACCCCTTCCACTGCAATGCCTGTCCTGGGTCTCTCAGCAAGCTCCACTTCCTTCCCTTCTGACTTTACACAACTTTCTACAGCAAATTGACATCAGGATACACGGTCATGGTCATTTAAATAATACAATGGTGTTTAAAAAAAAAAAAGTCCAATAAAAATTTAGCACCGTTATGATGTTTCCTGTTATAACCAGACCTCTTCTGATTAGTTTCAAGTGAGTGATAAGAAAGTTCTGAGGCAAAATTTTTTAAAAGAGCAGAAACAGTGAAGAGAAATTACGAAGAAAATAAGACTATGACTCAAAAGAGTATGAGCTGGGGTGGAACCAGGGACAAAGAGTAAGAAAGAGACTGACCAAAGACATCTGAACTATCCATCAGAAAAAATACTAGGTGAAAAGCAAAATTTTGATCTCCTTGAAGGAAGGCAAAGACTAAAAGACAGAGTAGGATTCCAAATTCCCAAACTGTTCTTTGTGTGTTATTAATAAAGCCAAGAGTGTTTAAGTCTAGTTAATATTTGTATTGATTATCTCAAAAAGAGATTTGGCCTAGGAGAAATAAATTATAAATTATATTTTTACTTAACAGAATGTATTAGTTTAGGTCAAATGTTTTTAACTAATTACCTGATAAGAGAAGATGCTGATCAGATCTAATTCTATTTCTTCAAATACAGAGGCTACGGGTTAAACACTGGCTAAATAGTTACAAAAATGGCTTCTGTTTCGTACTGCTGGCTTGCCTACCTTGGAACCTGCCCCTGTAATGTATCAGTCCACTTGAAATTTTGAATATATCGTAACTTGCTTTCTTGGGTAGATTCATCCAATGAATTTATGAAACCTGTAAAAAGGTACAGCATTTCAGTTTTAGGAAAAAATATCAAGTATTCTGTTCAGAAATTTTTTCAGATAATGACTTATCCAGATACCTAAAGAAAACTCTTAGCCCCTCTATCCCTTCTTTACCACATCTTCTTCTAAGGTAACATAATATGAAGTATGTACACATTTAATTTTCAAAATGTTAGAAAGACCAAAATCACCCTAACATTTCTCACATTTCTGAAACTCAAGTACTGAGATCAAAGAATACAGACCAGAAGACTACACTATTCAAATTTGAAAAGCCTAAGAATTAAATGTGAATTTCTGCAAAGCTGTTAAGTTCTCATAAATAACTAACCTTGTAAAAGTGAAAAATAGGAATCTGATGCATTCTTCATCATTTCTGGATTACAGCTCAGATCAGTGAAGAGTTCAAGCAGTCGTGCTCTGGATGATCTCAAGTCACTTACAGGAGACAGAAATAGTCAAGAAATTTAAGTAAGCTGCATTGTGATGAATCTATGTAAAAGTGGCTTAAAAGTGTCCATTGTATAAAGCTTTCAGATAACACACACACACACACACACACACCTCCTTGAAGGTTTTACTAAGGTATACACAGGACAAACTTAGTTAAGAAATTCTAGTAACAACTGTTTTACAAGTGGTACTAAAATAAACTCAGTCTCATCTAAGGGGCAAATCATGGATATAATTATGTAATAACAATATACAGCAAGCTTTAATTAAAAAAAAAAACAAACACAAGCATGTAAGATGGGAGAAAGGAATTAAGAATGAGTAAATTAAACAGAGCAGTTCACAATAAAAGATATCTGAAAAATGGTAATTTAACATGCTTATGCATCTCCTTAAAATTTCAAAACTTGACACTGTATCAATACACTTTATTAAGTAGGGAGCCCTATTTTTAAATTGCATCCTATAATTCAACAAACACATCAAGAGCGTGTGAGAACACGTGGTTACTACGCATTTTAAAAAGGCTCCCTGGTCTCCATTCTCCTTTACTTCTTCCCAGCAATAAATGTTGCAGATCCACCATTTCCTTCTTGAAATTCTCTTCTCCCTTTATTCCACTAACATTAAATTTCCCAGGATCTCCTTTTATCTCTAAAAGCTCCTTACAATGTTTAGTCTTTGGCTTTCTGCCTTTCTTCCTTTTGAGGTCTTAACATCTTTACACCCAATCTGAGAGCTACATCATCAGCTCCAACTTGGTCGGGTTCCATTTCCACATCTAATTTCAGAAGGCAACTTGCTTAATGAGAGCTCAGAAATTATTCTGCAGGACAATGATTGAAGACACTTGCATGTAAATGATTAATGAAAGACTACACTTCGATTGTTAGCACCAAGAGACTTGGGACTGTACATCCAGAACTTAGTAGGTCCTGAGGATAAAGGACACACTCAAAGTTCTCTGTGGAATGAAAGAATACTAACATATCAAATATTTTAAGACTTACAAGGCCTATCATGTAGCAGTGATGTTTAGAAGAAAGTGCAGACTTCATTTTAAATGGTCTGGGTGGAACGTTTACTCACTGGTACAAGTTCCATGAAGGCTTATTCCAAGAAAGTACATACCAACACTTACATACAGATTACCAGAAATGGGATGGGCTACCTTATGAATTTGTCATTGTTAAGTTTTTTAACTAGAAGCTAGGCAAGAGTAATTCCTGGACCAGAAAAAAAGCTGAATTCTTAAGGCCTATTCTAGGCTCAAATAGTTTGGTGGTTATTTCCGGGGAGGCACTCAATCATCTGCAACCCAACTGTATAAAGTTATACTCACCTTAAAATTAAAGAATTTCAGAAAAAAAAAGTACCTCAGAAATGTCTGTTTTAGGCTGTTCATTTTATAGATGAACAATGAGACCCAGAGAAGTTAAGTGACTTGCCCAGTATTACAGATAAAACAATTAAGCTGGGACCAACCTCTGTGAGTTTAAGATTAGGGGTTAGCAAATGACAACCTATAGCTTGTTTTGAATGGCTCAGCTTGTTTTTATAAAAATGAACAAATAAGAATATGCCAACGGCAGCTGTATATAGCCCCTCGAAGCCTAAAATGTTTACTACTCAGCTCTTCACAGAAGTTTGATGATTTCTGATCTAGATAAATAAGTCAGTTTTCCTATCTTTTGCTCCACTCCTTCTTTCCATAGAAAGTAGCAACACTCTCAATTTTCCATTATTGGTGCCATCAAGGTCTTGATCATCTAGGTTCTGTATTTCATACAGACTGAATCCTTTTCAACTTCCCAGAGCAAATTTCTGAACAGTTGACTCCTCCTTTGAAATATCTCTTTTGTTCTGATCTACTCACTACCCCAGAATAACATTTTTCTGTAAGAAATTATCTTCTTCTATCACTTCTTACAATCTAAATCAAGTATTAGCAAACCTTTTCCATAAAGAGGCTAAAAGTAAATATATGAGGCGCTGTGGTTCATAAATTCTCTGCTGATACTACTCCGCTCTGCTGTTGTAGAGGAAAGCAGCCAAAGGCGGCCAGAAACAATATATAAATGGTGTGATATGACATGGCTGTGTTCTAATAAAACTTTATTTATAAAAATAGGCAGTAGGAAAAATCTGCAGGACAGTTCACCAACTCCCAAACTGAGCCATAAACTCTAACTCAAGTCCCTTCTCCTATATGAACACTGCAAAGCCTATTCCAGCTTACCGGACTCTCTCCCCGCTCAGAACTCCATGAATTTATGATCCGGTTAATTAACAATATCCATATACAGCTTTGTGAAGTCTCTTGTACTGTTTTAATATATAGCTTAACTCTTTTATTGTGTTTGTTTTAGTCTCTCTGGGACTCACTAATCTAAAATTAAGGGCTGCAGTCTAGAAGGCTGCCAAACTTTAAATAATCTATTATTTCACTCTTCACAAGTCATTTGTAAGTTTATAAGGACTCTAAGGACAGGGCAATGTGCTACATACTTCTGTATTGCCCAGGAAACCTAAATTAGTACCTTGTATGCAAAAGTGGCTCAAACAGTACTTGCTGAGATTGACTAAAACTAACCTGCAAATTTTTGAAGCAGCAGGGCCAGCGGCTACACCATAGTAGTTAAAAGTGACAGGAGCTGTGGCTTTTAATGGGTTCCTATGAAACCAATGTGTCATTTTCTCCAGCTGTTTCCTATAAATATAAAAGGAGATGTTTAAAAAATAAAAATAAAACATTTACTAACATAGACAGTATAAAAACAATTAAAAATTTACTAAGAATATATGTATGCATTTTAAAGTGTGTACATATATATATATACACATATATATATAAGTAAGACATACACAGGTACAAATGACTCTTAATTAGACTGCTAAGGGTACTTTAAATAAATAGGTTTTAAATTAACTATATTTCCAACACGGTGTTGCTGATGCCAATTTATTGGTTACAGCATGTGTTTCTACAATAAATACACTTTCCACAAAACAGTAATAAGCAGAATTTTCATGAATAAAAAAATCACAGTACTTGACCAATAATTTCTATCCTATACACCCAAAATATTTGAAAAACTACCTAAGTGAAATGCCAACTTAAAAAATAGTCCCAAGGGCTTCTGGGTGGCTCAGCTGGTTAAATGTACAACTCTTGGTTTCCACTCAGGTCATGATCTCAGGATCCTGAGATCCAGCCCTGAGTTGGATTCTGCACCGAATGTGGAGCCTGCTTAGGATTCTCTCTCTCCCCTGCACGTAGTCTCTCCCAAATAAATAAATCAACCATTAAAAAAAAAAAAAAAGTTAAGTCCTACCCCTTTTTGGTTTAAAAAAAAAAAGCATGTCACTGGCCTAATAGTCCTTAGGAGATAATGCAAATAAAGAAAGGCCCAGCGGAACCTGGGGCAACTAGTGTGGCAACTAGTTCCGGGAAATCATCGTCAAGAAAACCTGATAAGGTTTAATTAACTTAAAGGCATTATACAAAACCCGTGGGCTGCACCGTGAAATACCTCCTGGAGCACCTCCTTTAAAATATTCACCTATTCCTGACAAAACCGATTTGGGAGAGCACCACATACTCAATGCATTGTACATGTGCTGCGGAAGCGAGCACTACTCAATGCACTGTATACTCAATGAAAAATTGAGTTCACTTATGGCTCAAAACATTTACGTTCTTTTAAGAACATATATAATCTTCTAAACATCCATGTAAACCAATTTTATAACATAAGTAAATTAATACTGCTTGTACGTGCACATACGTCAAGCCTTCTCGAGATAATGGCACACCGTACACTTGACTTCGGAGCAGCAAATTTTCTACCAATAATACCCTTTTCAGGTGGATTTCCACTTCCCGGATGAACACGTCCGCAGTTCTGTACATCCTGACTTCGGGAACGAAGAGGGCAAGTACTGCACTGTCCGCCCCGGCCCCACCTTGCCTCTTTCTGAGACCTGCCATTCCCGTTTTCAGGAATTCGGAGAGAGAAAAGCGACACACCCAGCCGCAGGTGCAAGGTGCCCTGAGAGCCACCAGCACAACGGTCGGATCGAAGCTGCCACCTCCCCTGCCTCCGATTACTGAAAGGGGTCCCCCACTCGCGAGGCCGGGGCCACCCAGACACCTACCTGCAAGCCACCCCAGAGCTCCGAGCGCCCACTTCCTGTTTACCGCCCAGCCTCTTCCTCCTGAGCCCCAAAGCTGGAGGCGGCGCGCGGCGACCCTGCGCAGGCGCCAACCCTGGCAGCCCCACATCCGAACAGGCATTTTCTTGGAAAGCCGATGCTTTCCACCCGGGGTGGCGGCCACACAGCAGCCGAACAAACCCCCGTTTAGCTTGTAAGATCCCCGGCGGCCAGTGGAGACGCCGGCAAGGGTATTCGGTCGAGTCCAGCTGTTAATACGACCGACTCGCGGGGCCAACATGCATTTTCTTTCTTTCGTTAGTTTCAAGGCCTTAGAAGGAGACTTTTTTGGATCACTATCCGGGAGTCTGTGAAGACTGAAAACGCGTGTAAAAGCCGGGCGGGGCGGGGGGGGGGACCCTATCGCTTGGGACTCCAGGATAACGCCAGGGGTAGGCGTGTTACTGGGAAACGCCCATTCTCATGACAAACTTACCGGATTTGTCAGAAATCTGTGTAGCAGTCCTCCTCGGGGAAGAAAGGGAATGTCCAAGTCCGCAAACGAGAAAGGGAGGGAGGCGGAGTGCCAGGAGAACCGGAGCGACGGGCAATCAGGCCTGCGTCGAGGCGGGGTCACGTGGCCCGGGCCGCCATGACAGCTACCGAGGCGGCAGAACGCGCTGCTTTGGGGCGGAGGCTTCGCGTGTTGCGGCCCCGTCGGAACGCTCCGTTCTTCAGCCCTGTCTTAGTTACTTTTCCCCAGTCTTTAATCGTGAGCTGCACTCTCTTTTCCTGAGAGGAAGAGAGAATGCGGCCGGGACTCCCAAGTCGAGGAAGAAGGCCGCAATAGCAATGGCGGCCCTCGCCGGGAGCGGGGCGGCCTCAACCTAACGCGGGGCGGGGCGTCAGGGGCGGAGCCTCGGCAGGGCGGCCGCTTCAGAGCCGCAAAGTTTGGCTGTGGCGGCAAATGGGCTTGGGCGGCTCCTCGGCGGGTGGCGGTGGTGACCGTAGCGGTTCCTCCTGGCCCTGTTAATGTCGGGGCCAGGCCCGGGGAGGATGGCGCGCTAGAGCCCGGCCTCGCTGGGGTAGGGGCGGGAGGGGACAGGGTGGGCACCGGCCATGTCGGAGGTGACCCGGAGTCTGCTGCAGCGCTGGGGCGCCAGTTTTAGGAGAGGCGCCGACTTCGACTCTTGGGGCCAGCTGGTGGAGGCGATAGACGAGTATCAGATGTGAGTGACTAACCGCGGGAGCGGGCCAGCCGGGCTCGGTCGGCCGCCTCCCCCTTTCTTCTGTCGGTGTCTCTTATCGTATCCCAGGGTGGGGCCCCCGAAGGCACTGGGGCTGGGATCGCGCTGGCCCCGGACGGGCTACCCTGGAGACTGCAGCCCGCTCGCTGGGCTTTCGCGCCCCTCTCTCCCTCCGCCGCCACGGGGTCAGTTCCATTCAACAGGTAGCCCCCCTCTCCGGGGGCGCCCGCCCTAGCAGGCTGCCTCTGTAGTTCCCGTCCCCCGCTCTGCAGTCGGATTCCTTCCCTCCTTTCCTTCGCCTCTCTCAGGTTGCTGCCGCTCAGTTTCTCTTCTAGAATCTCGGAGGGATACTTGTGTGTTCCCCGCCCACGTTCCTGGGATGAGTGGCCTTGCTCTCTGTGGTGCCTTCCTCCTCCCATGTGTAGGACTGGAGGGAACTGGTGGCGCTTGAGGGGAGGGGGCGCCCCCAGGAAGCAGCGGGGACAGGGGCGCCTCACCCGCCAAGGGAAGGGTCCCCTCTGGCGCCCCTTCTCCACCCCTCTTTCGGATGAGCCCTGTTTTCACAATTCACCTCGATTCCGTTTCGGTTTCTGAAACTGTTATTTGCTTGGCTGTGTGAGTCCCACCCACCCCCTCGCTCGGTTGCTTTGGGTGGAGTCCGCGCAGGATGTGAACAGAAGAGAGCGAACTGAATTAATGGACCGCGCACGGGAGCCACCACTCCCTCTCTGGGTCCCTCCTCCTTGTCCTGTGTGTAATGTATAGCCGCAGGGTACTTTGTGAGTACCCGTTTCTTTGATCTTTGACCCGAAGTCCAATTTCTTATAGCCTTTCTGGCAACTCCCCCAAAACACTTAAGGGGGGCTTTTTAAGTTAAAAGACAAGATTTACGCCTATATAAAACCTTGCTGGGGCATCAAGGTGGCTCAGTGGATTAAGCCTCTGCCTTCGGCTCAGGTCATGATCTCAGGATCCTGGGATCGAGCCCCACATCAGGCTCTCTGCTCAGCAGGGGGTCTGCTTCCCCCTTCCCCTCTGCCTGCCTCTCTGCCTACTTGTGATCTGTCAAATAAAGAAATAAAATCTTAAAAAATAAATAAATAAAACCTTGCTTAATTTCTTGCACCTTTTACTGAAAAATAAGAACCGTCTGCTAAAATGCTATTGTTTGCAAACTGTTGCCATGAATTACTTCTTGGTTAAAAGCAACTTATTGTTTGAGGTGTTACTGAGTATGAAACCCTGTGAGTATAATCTACCTCACCCCCCACCCCCATGTCCTTGAGTGTTGGAAACTTTAAATTCTATTTCCTTTCCGTACAATAGTTTCTTGTTTTTAATCTGACCATTAAGATAATTCAAATGTGCAGATGTTTTAGACCCCCAAGGTACTGACTTGTAGTTTCAAAGAGCCGTGAAAACAACCGTGCTCTGGGCCCTGTTGCCAAGTATAACAAGTACTAGCTCTGTCTTGCATCTTCGCTTGATTTCACGCACTCCTGCAACTACTTAGTGAGAACTCTGATTTTACAAAATGAGGAAGCTGAAGCTCAGGTTAAATAAATTAACAGGGGGGTCATAAAGCTACCGCTGAAATCTGGGATTTTTTTTTTTTTTCTAACTCCCAAATCCTGACTGCTGTACTACATAGTGCTTAGCATGCTTTATTTAAATGCCTGGTGTATGTGAATTGGACAAATGAGGTTTCCCTCGTTACCAGGGAACATGTCTTATCCTTACCGAAGCTAGTGAGCACCTGTGTACACTCATTCTGCGGCTTCACTAGAATCACATCCCCTGAAGTGTAAAGCTGCCTTCACTTGTCATGCGGTGGGACTTAGCAGCTGTTGGCACTCAGCAGCGGACTTCACAATGGAAAGTGAAGAATACCATGTCCAATTGAAATTACAAAGGAAAATTGAGTATGCAAGCCGTTCAGCTGGAATTTCTAGAAACATCTCAATGAGAGTAATAGCCACATACAAATCCATTGTTGGGCCACGGTACTAACCTTTAAACTTCATGATTCAGAGAAGTTCTCAAATTATAAGAACTGCTAGTGTCGGAGGAGTAACGATTGGCTAAAATTTTGTAAATCCATAGGCTACATATCAAATGAGGTTGAGTTTAAAATTAATATGTTTAAAAAATGAAGACAAATTGTCCTTTTTATTTCAGTTATCTGGGAGGAAATGTTGCAGAAAAGGAGACCATTTGGGGGCCGCTAAATACTCTAAAAAGAATGGACAGAATTTAGTGACTGGATGTTGAGAATGAAGGAGGAAGAGTCTAGGATAATTGGCATTTCTGGTTGGGCAGCAGGGACTTTATGGTCTTGCAACACGGAGGGAATTTATGGGAGTGGAGATGTTGGGGAGGAAAGAAACATGTTTGTACCGTCATGATGTAAGTAGAATACTATCGCTTAAACAATGTTTTCTTTCAGTGACAAGAGCAGGAGATATAAAGATGTATAAGATTTGATTCCCACCTTCAAAGCCCTGAGAGTCTAAAGGAGGATTTTAAAGCAAATGGGTTTTGCTATTACGGAGTAGAAAAAGAGTATGTGCTACCTCACTGCTTGCTGATTCCAGGAGCATGCTTCTGCCTTAGGGCTTTTGTACTTTTTCTGGAACATTCTCTCATTATCTGCTTAGGTCCTCGGTCACCTCCTTCAGGTCTTTGTTCAGATATTATCTTAGTGAGTTCCTCTCTGGCTACCTTATTTAAAAGAGTGAAACCTGTTATCCACCCCAACTCCCTCTACCTCAGTCTTCCACATCCTAACCATCCCCCCGCCAATCCTGCTTAATTTTTTTCATAGAATTTATCACCATCTAAAATACAATATATTTTACATATTCATTTGGTTTATTGTCTCTCTTCCCACTTGAATGTAAACTCTGAGAGGGCAGAGTTGGAGATGTTCTCTTGTTCTGACTATGTACATCGTGTCCTAGTGAAGCTAGGCTGTTATTAAATAATTGTTTACTTAGATACTATATGTTGTATTCTTTTGAATGAATATGGATTCGGAAGTATGCGGTGGGAGCATTGACTTGATATTAAAGTGCTGTTGGAAGATTTACACAAATACGTCAGAATTAGAATCGCTAGCCAAGATATACCTGGTCACTTAAAAACAATTCCATGAAGCAGGCCAGCTCTTTCAGCAGCCTGGGGATACATGACCCCAGACTTCATTAGAATGGCATGGACTGTGTTGCTCAGAATCAGGTGGTTTGCAGGATCAGTGCTGAGGTATTAATCTGGCACACGGATGCTCAATCAATACTTGTTGAATGAGTTTGAAGACTGAATAATCCTTGCTTTAATCATCTTTATTAATGCCTTCAACAGTGCTACTCAGAGTGGGTCTACAGAGGGGTGCTGGTCTGCAGTGAGGTAAAGGAATTGAGATTGAAGATTTAGAAACTTAATAGCAATTGGACATCTTCTTAAGAGTTTTTATATTTTAGAGAAGTATTAGCTTGGAACAGATTGGGGAAAGAAACTAGTCCTTCACTACAGGTAGTTTGAGAAGCACTAATTTCTGTTGTGGATTGTTGTGGGGTTTCCTTCAGTCACTTGTTTTTGTGTTCCAAGTATATTTTCAACTCCCTCTTGAGAGTAGTGCTGTTTGACCAGGAGGCATCCTTGTGAGAGGAGATTCTTCTCTAGAGAATATTTGAGAGGTTTCTCGCCTTTCCCAGTAGAGTGTCAGTTCTTTGAGCTGCTCCTCTAATATCCAGAGAATGTGCGTTTTCCCTCAGTGGCCAAAATCATGTCTCACTTTGTCTTAAAATGGTGCAATCATTTATGGATTTAGAAAAATTTTTTACACAGGTCTTTAAAAAAGTTTTTAAAAATAGTATAACTTATATACCGTGGAATTCACCCAATTTATATGTACAGTCCAGTTAATTTTTAGTAGCTTCACCAAGTTGTACAACCATCACTATAATCAAATTTTATGACATTTCCATCACCCCACAAAAGCTCCTTTGTGCCCATTTGCAATCACTCCATATTCCTGCTCCAGCCCTAGGCAACCACTAATCTATATTCTGTCTCTTAAGATCTTGTCTCTTCTGGATATTTCACGTAAGTTGAATTATGTAAATTGTGGTCTTTGGTATGTGGCTTCTTTGATTTAGCCTGATGTGTTTGAGGTTCATCCATGTTGAACGAGTATCAGTACTTTGTTCCTTTTTACCGCTGCATAGCGTTACGTTGTATGGATATACCGCATCTGTGTGTCCTTTCCCTAGCTAAGGGACTTTGAAGTTGTTTCTCCTCTTTTACTATCATCAGTAATGTTGTTGTGAACATTCACTTGTCTTTGTGAGCACATATATTTTCATTCTTTTTGGGTAGATACCAAAGAGTGGAATTTCTGGTTGCTGTCAATTTATGTGTACTTTTTGAAGGAAACTGCCATATTGTCCAGACTGTACAGTTTTACATTTCTACCAGCAGCGTATCAGAGTTACTGTTCTCCATCTTGATGGCATTTGTCACTGTCTTTTCTAGCCGTTCTAGTAGGTGTATAATGTACTTGACTATATTTTTAATTTGCCTTTCTCTTATGACTGATGATGCCCAGCATCCTTTCTTAGGCTTATTTTCCCTCTGTAAATCTGGTTCGGGAAATGTCTATTCAAATTTTTTGCCCATTTTTTTAATTGAGTTGTTTCTCTTTTACCTCTTGAGTTTATAAGGGTTCCTTATGTATTCTGGGTATAGGTTCTTTATCAGATACATGATTTGCAAATATTCCCTCCCAGTCTGTTGCCTACTTTTTAAAAGCAGGATTCTGTTTGAACTTAACATCCTTGCCTGGTGACTGTTATTAGCATTTGGGCAGTTTAGAGCTACCGTCTTTCTTCCAGGAGTGACCCTGCTTAACAGTCACTATTAGCATATTGTATGTAGAACTATTCCAATAAAGAAACTGTGCCGCATTATAACTTCCCCGATATTGGGGATGTATAGTTGACATCATTAAATAGAGACTATAATTCCTAAAAGAGAACTTCATATAAGTGGTAGGCCAGCAAGAGTTAGAAACCGAGTGCAGAGCAAGGACAAGGATAATGGTTCTGTTTTTGTGTTTTCTTCTGTGTAGAATTCACGAAGAGTGGGTCTCTACATGACATCATAGGATAATATTATGGGGGTTCTACCTTTGAGGTACAATAAATAAATGGATAGAAGCAGTTTAAGTAACATAATGGAGTCATTCCTGGCAAATGTCAATAATTTTTGGTAGGAGTTGGATTGGATGGATGCCATCAAATATAATGAACTTTACACCTGATCTTTGAAGACATGATTGCATAGAATAGAACTCTCATCTAAGACTTTTTTTGGAAACTCAGTGAACTGTCTTGCAGTGGGCTTGGTAGGAAATCTAATACTTGCTACCCTTTGCATTCTTGGTTTTATTCCCCACCCAGAATGGTATAGTATGCTTGAGAATTACGATTTTTAACTTCTTTTGCCAGTTACAAAAATGTTTCACCAAAGAATCTCTCGATTCTTTGGGGTCTTCCCCCCCCACCACAAATTTCTAAAAATTGAGATAAATATCACATAAGATCTCTTACTGTAAAGTTGTACCATTTGGTGGCTCTAGTATATTCCCAGAGCCATCTGTGGCTCTGCATGGTTATGAAGCCATCACCACCATCTCATTTCAGAACATTTCCATCACCCTCAAACCCCATACCTGCTATCAGTCGCACTCAATTCCTTCCTTACCCAGCCCCTGGCAACCACAAATCTGCTGTCTCTGTGGACTTATCCATTCTGGACATTTTGTGTAAATGGAATCATATGTGATTTTTTTTTTTTTTTTTTTTGCATCTGGCTTCTTTCATTTAGCATAATGTTTTTGAGGTTCATCCGTGTTGTAGCATGTTTCAATCTTCATTCCACTTGCTGCCAAATCGTATTTCGTTGAGTGGTTGCACTACATTTTGTTGATTCATTCTGCAAGTTGACAGACATTACGGGTGTTTCCAGTTTGAGCATCCGTGTACAGGTTTTTTTGTGTGAGCATGTTTTCAATTCTTGGACTATACCTAGAATTTTGAAATTGCTGGGTTATATGTATGGTAACTCTATGTTTAACTTTTGAGGAACTGCCAAACTGTTTTCCATAGCGACTGCATCATTTTACATTCCTACCAGCACTGTATGAAGGTTCCAAATTTTCCATATCCTTGCCAACACCATTATTTTTTTCTCTCTTTTTAGAAATTGTACTAGTGGGTATGAGGTGGTATCTCATTGCGGTTTTGATTTGTATTTCCCTAATGACTAATGATATGATATTCATGTGCTTATTGACCATTTTTATATCTTCTTTGGAAAAATGTTCAAGGGGCACCTGTGTAGTTCAGTTGGTTAAGTGTCTGACTCTTGGTTTGGCTCAGGGCATGATCTCAGGGTCATGAGATCGAGCACCGAGTCAGGCTGTATGCTCAGAGGGGAGTCTTTTTCTCCCCTTCTCTCTCTCTGTGCCCCTCCCCAGCTCTCTCATTCACTCTAAAATAAATAATTTTTTTTTAAAGTTCAAATTCTTTTTCCATTTTTAAATTATTTGTCCTTTTATTGTTTCGTTGTTAAGAGTCAGTCTTTTAGTTTTTATTGTCTCAGGAAGAGCTTTGGGGATGCCTGCATGGGTCAGTCAGTTAAGTGTCTGCCTTCAGCTCAGGTCATGATACCAGGGTCCTGGGATGGAGTCCCGGCATTGGGCTCCTTTGCCTGTTGGGGAACCTGCTTCTCCCTCTGCCCCTCCCCTTGCTTGTACATGCATGCTCTCGCTTTCTCTCTCTCTCTCTGTCAAAATAAATAAATAAAATCTTTTAAAAAAAGAGAGAGAGGGAGAGAGAGTGAGCTTTGGATCCTTACTGTTGAGTTTGGACTAGTAACACAGATCCATTCTTGAAAACTCATCCAAGGCCTAGCTGCTATTTTTAAGAATGATAATTGGACAAACAATGATTTTCATGTCTGATTGGTGGAAGATTTTCTTTATTTTTCATGAAAAATATTTTGAAAAGCATAATTTAATAGACTTATTATTTTGTCATGGCTGTTATTTGGACTAATCTTATCAGCAAATTAATGACAGACTGATAAAGTGTCTCTGGCTGGTACTATGACCGGTGCTCACTGGAAGTGTCTAAGCAAAATCTGGACAACTGCTTATTGGCTTGTTAAAGAAGAAATTCATGCATACTGAAGAAAGTTGGATTAGTTGCCACTTGAGATTCTTTCCAGCTCTAAGATTCTGTTTTTACTGCCTAGAGCTGAAATTTGTCCCAGTGCAATGGTATAAAAAGTATTATATCTTTTTTTTTTTTTTTAAGATCTTATTTATTTATTTGACAAAGAGAAAGAGGCAGGGAGAGAGGGAACACAAGCAGGGGGAGTGTGAGACGGAGAAACAGGCTTCCTACCAAGCAGGGAGCTTGATGTGGGGCTGAGCCACCCAGGCACCCCAAAAGTACTATATCTTATTTTCATTTTTGTTGTATAGAGTTTGATTCTAAACATAATGTAGATTTAGACTTTGAAAGCACAGCAAAATATTATGATACTTCATTGTCTCTTTTACAAGATTTAAATTATTTCATTATTGCACTTGAGATAGTTTGCTTTCCTTCAGTTCTGAAGAATGTATTGTTTTCTTCTTACAGATTAGCAAGACATCTACAAAAAGAGGCCCAAGCTCAACACAATAATTCCGAATTCACAGAAGAACAGAAGGTACTATAAAATAATCTCTACATATTATCAGATTCCAAATGAAAAAGATTGTCTTTTAAGCCATTAAGCAAAAACAACAGAAACTTATACTTAAGTACAAAAAAATGACATTATTATGCTTTGGGGAACATAGAGTGATCACTGAGGTAACACATGATTTACCAGTTAGTGACTTTCTAAGTTGATGAATTTCTCGACTCAGCCATTCAGACTTAAACTTCAGTGGAGGCTGTCTATACTCTTTGGGAGAGGGGTAGATTCCAGAGGCTCAAGTTTGACTGTGAGTAATTCTGTCCAACTTCAATACTTTTTTAACTCTGAATTTTCTTAACCCTTCTTCCTCCTCTCAAAACAAACACAAAGCTAAAAAAAAAAAAAAAAAAACCAAACAAAATCCCCCAAAAGCCATCACTGAAAAAAAATTAATAATAAAATAATAATTTTTAAAAAATAGTTCAAGTCAAGAATTTGGCATAAGAATCCATCAGCAAAATAAATGCCTAAAGTTGCAAAATGTCTCAGTGGTGCCCTTGAATTAAGATTTTAACATGTTGGAGTCGATGCCCTGGACTTTTAGAGATTATAAAAAGTGGGATACTTTAAGAAGCTTTGCTTTCAAAGAGTGAGAAGAAACAGGAAGAAGCAAGTCCCATTTTTTCCTGGCTCAGAGTATCTAGTGTTAAGTCAAATTTTAATCTTGTAGATAATGAAAAAAATTACTGTTGTCAGTTTTTCCATCTCTTAAGAAAAGACACTGAAAACTGTAGTGACTTAATTTGTTTTTATTAATCCTTTTTCTGTACAAGGGGTGGGAGTGGTTTTCTGCGTGCATTTTAAGAAAGTCTAAAATTTATTTTAGTCCTTTTCTTATATTCATTTGACTCTTATGTATAGGGGTTTGAACAGATAAAAACACCAAAGATTAGGGTTAGGATATTTCTTACACAAGTCAGTATATTTGCATCTTAAAAATACTTAGTATCTACATCACCTATACTTTTTTTTTTGTATTTAGGAAACATGTTATTCCAATTTACAGGTGCATTTTTCTTTTTTCCTTTACAGTTGTTAATGTATGCAGTAGATATAGGAAATTTAGGTTTAATTGTTACAGAGGAAATGATTGGTTTGCTCGAGGAAAGGAACAGAGACTATATGCTTTATCTCCTCTATAAAATATGTGAACTCTAGGAATTGATTAGAAAGTGATCAGCTGGGACGCCTGGGTGGCTCAGTTGGTTAAGCAGCTGCCTTTGGCTCAGGTCATGATCCCAGCCTCCTGGGATCGAGTCCCACATCGGGCTCCTTGCTCAGCAGGGAGCCTGCTTCTCCCTCTGCCTCTGCCTGCCACTCTATCTGCCTGTGCTCACTCTCTCTGTCAAATAAATAAATAAAATCTTTAAAAAAAAAAAAAGTGATCAGCTGACATCACAAAATTAATTTGAAACAATCTCAAATATTTGAGTATGCAAATTAATAGCTGACAAACTTATGAATATGGAAACAGCTGAAAGCTTAGGGAATTTTTTAAAAGTTTCATGACCCCCCTCCCCCAATACTTGAATCACCGGTTCGCCTGGTGTTACTTCCATGCTTTGTCATCAGCACCTTAGGACCCTGAGCAACGTGACCTCAAATAGTAAGTGAGTTCACCTGAAACAAAGCAAAATTTTTTAAATGCTGTCAAGGAATGAGCTTTGTCATACCGTGATTAAACTAACAAGAAAAAATAAACTTTTTCTTAATTCTCTTTAACTTTCTAAGGCTGAAACAACCTGATGTTCGATAATGTTCTTTATTCTTTAATTTATGACTTCCTCAGCAGCCACTGATGCTGCTTTGTTTTTAGTTTACACAGACCCACGGGTCTTGCACCCCATAAGGCCTGGGAGACAGCATGACCTAGGGGAAAAGCCTGAGATCTGGAGTCAGACGACTTGGTCTTGAATCTGGGTTCTGTCCCCTGGCCCTAATTTCCTTACGTATGAAATGAGGGGTTAGATAACCCTACATGATCTTCACTCTATCTTCTAATGACTTATACCTTTGAAGTTTTCTGTACCTCTTCCTTTCCTGGAGGCCTGATTTTGGAGGTATTTGTTATTTATAATACCTGCCTAGGGGGCATTTGTGGCTCCTGCTTGTGACTATAGAAAGAGCTTGTGCCTGCCTATTCCTTGAGCTTGGAGAAGGACCCCCCAAATCATTCTGTACTACATTAGGAACATAAGGCAAGTTATATGCATTTACAAATTTAATTTTCTTTTAAAATGCAGGTGAAACATTCACAATGGGCCAAAAAACTCATACTGACCCATAGACCTTATTTTTGAATGTCACACAAGGAAAAAGTTAGAGGCTCCAAGTTAATGATTAGGAAACAAAGATTTCCCAGATATGATTTGGGGGAACACTGCCTCTGAAAAATGAATAGATGTTATTTGAACAGAGAGTCTGTGACTTGTCAGGGCTTTTAATATGCTAATGTATATGTTGAATTTTTTTTTTTTTAAAGACTTTGGTAATGGAGTGTTTCTTAAATTTGTTTGCTTTTGGAGGCTCCCCCCTCCCCTTATAGAACACTTCATTGGGTCTAATGTTCTGAAGAACATGTTATAGGAGATTTTGAAACCAACTGTTAGGTCTGCAAAATTAATTGAATGCCAGACCTGGCACATCAGCCAAAGGCCAAAGAAGAAGAAACTCAATTGCGTTTTCCTCAAAAATGGGGAAAATGCAGAATATACGTTATATTATTCTAAGCAAAACCGTTCTTTATGTTTTCTATTTTGAATTATATTTTTTATGCTTTTTGCTATTCTCAATGTTTTTACAGCAATGACAAATCTTAGAATTATGCTAACCATTCATAGTTTGTGGGACTACAAAAAAATTTTTGAAAAAACAACCAGTATTTCTTTATGAGACTTTTTACTGTCTGACTCACAATAAGCTTTAAAAAATAGTTGATGAATAAATGCTTTGTTGGGTCTTAGGTTACTGATATGTATCCATATAAATTATTTAAGATCAAAGAAATGTTAATTTTTGAGAAAATAGTATATGTATCTTAGTATTTATTTTAAATCTAAACTCTAGAGCAGAACTACTGATCTCTCTAAACTTTATTAATTAGTGATTTTTAAAAATCTTCATGTGGATTTGCTATTCATAATATTCTCAAAGATTTCTGGTGGAAAGTGAGAAAGTTTAGGATTCTTGTTTGATCCTCCCTCGCGATTCGTTGACTTAGCTTCCATTTCAACCCTCCGTAGTTTTGTCATTACAACAACTGGGTTTAGTGGCCAGAGAATGGCTGCCAAAAGCTTTCATTCCATTAAATTCCCTACTTCGGTGTCGTAGATTTTCTCATGTAAGTTTCTGGGCAGAATAGAACATCCTGTCTCATGATGCTCAGAAAGTTTTTCCTTGTTTTGAATCAAATTTGTAGTAATGAGAGTTCCAGCACTAAGGGCTTGTTTCCTAGTTTATAGGAACCCCCTCCCCCTTTCCACCGTCTCCCCGGCCTTCCCCTTTTCCTCCCACCCCAGCCTCCCTCTGGCTGGAGGGTAGACGACTGGCTGTTTAAATAAAAAAATCAAGTCTGGACTGAGATTGCACTACTTTATGTGTATTTTTTAGACTTCTTTTTCCATATGTAAATTGAATAAGTTTAAGCAAAATTAACTTGGCTCTTTGTCTGTTTTTATGCCATCTTCTCCTTAGCTGCTCTTTTTACTAATTTCCCTACCATTGACAAAATAGCCAGTATTCTGAAAACGAGGACATTTTCCATTTCTGTACCATATTAGGCATGAGCAGTTAATTTGAATGAGGTGCTAATAATTTAAATCTTTTAAAACTAAGCTTCATTTACCTTCAGTGCTTAGTCTTAATGTACATTAGTTAATAGTACTTATATGGGGACACAAGTGACCTTGTGCTGCTTAATCGTTTTTCCTGACTGTTTCTAAGAAAGGTGACACGGTTACAGTAGCAAGCACTTGATTTTGACATCAATAAATGCTGCATGTTTTAAAAGTCATTGCTGCAGCTGAAAATGATAGTGCTTCGCTCCCTTTTTAATACTGATGTTGGGTGTGGTCCCTTAAAGTAGTTATGAATAATGCCTGTTGGTATGTTGCCATGGTTCAGTAGATTCTGTGTAAAGAGCTGTTGGTTCTGCTGAACTTGCAGAAATGTTTAAATTTAAAATAGGTTATTAGCGGAATCGTAATTGTTCAACTGCATTTTACCTTAGATATTAACAGCCTCAAATCAAATGGATTTTAAACCAAATGGAAGAAAGGGAGTTAACTAATATTTCTAAAGACCCACTCATTGATACATCTCACTTAATACAGAATCTTTCCTAAAAAGCATTTTTAAAAGAACCTAAAAAGTATGGCCAAATGATATTAACACAAGTATATTGCTTTATTGTACATATGACTATTATATGCCTAGAAGACATGGATGTCTAGGGCAAGTTGCTTAACCTCTCTTCAGTTTTCACATCAATAAAATGATAGTCTCTAACTCAGGGTTATAATGAGGATTACATGAATTAATGCTTATAAATCCCTTAGGAGAACTTGAGTACTCAATAGCTGTTAGCCATTACTCTATTATTATATGTATTTTTATGTTTTTATACATATATACAAATAAAACGTAAATTTTATTTATACATATTTAAATCACCTAGTTTTGTCAGAGTTGAGTGGTATGTTTAAACAACAGTGAGATATTAGATTTGATGTAGAAAAGACTATTGCTGGTTCCTGTGCATTAGCTGTTTGAGAGAGAAAATAAATATGAGATATCTTGAGTCCTTTTGAACTTACGAAATTTAAATGTAATCTTTAAATGTAAGATTTCATAATAAAATTGGGTATTTTCTAAATGGTGATATTGGGCTTAAAAGAAAATTTTTAAAGATTGTGGAGATAGTTGGAGTGTTATTTGTTCCTTGGCCAAGGGTCCTGTGTTGCTCAGGAAAGGTGGGAGTCGGCTATACCAACTGTTGATTGTCGATAAGATGATTGCATAGTGCCCACTCGCCTGAGTACCAGGGGCCAGGACAGTACCTGTTACACCTCTGTGCTCCTCATTTATCTGATAAAGCAAGTGGAAATCCAATTTACTAAACCTTTGCAAGTGATCAGTACATGTAGAAAAAAGCATTTCATTTTTTCCCAAGAATGTTTCTGTGGTGAAGGCATTGCAAATATTGTACATAAATACTTCACTTTTATGGTCTGGATTTATTCTTAATAAAAACATAAGAAATACCCTTTTCTGGAAGGACTTAAAAATGTCAGTGGGCCTAATTCAGCTGCCTGCTCTTGTAGATGTTTCTTCTGTGGGTCTCCTCCTCTTTACTTCCACTCTAGTCATTCATGTTCTTGTTCTTATTCATGGGTACCTGCACAGCTGGAGTAGCCTGGCCATTCTTGCCTGTGGTCTTTTCCCTTTTCTCCCCCAGCCTATGGAGATCGTTGCCCTAATAGTCTTCCTAAAGGTCAAATCTGATCGTCATTCTTCTATTCAAAAACTTCTGTGCGATTTATTGCTAAAGTAATAACAGATTCCTCAGCTAGTCATGGAAGGTCCCCTTCAGAAAGACCCCTGCTGTCCCCAGCATGTGCGCGTGTGCTTTCTCTCTCTCTCACACACACATGCGCGCGTGCACACATGCGTGCACACACACACACACACACACACATACACACACGTTATCACTCCCTCAGTCACTCTTCACATTTCAAACCTATATCCCTCTACTTTCACTTTGAGACTTAGGATAACTGAACCGTGACAGTTTTCCAAACTCTTCCGTTTTATAAATCCTCCCAGTCACTGGGGCTTGAGTTCTAACACAGAATCTTGCACTGTTTCTTCAGAACATATGTAATGGTTCACTTCGCTAAAGCTTATAAGAATCAAGTATCTCTTCTTTATATGACATTGATTTTGTAGAGTCTCATGTCACATAATAGAACTTGAGCTTGTTAAAAGCAAGGACTATACCCTATCATTTATATTCCTCTTATAGCTCATCTAAGACAGGTCTGACTATAAAGCTTGCCACCATTCATCACAAGTATTGATTTTGCTGAGTATTACCTACATATTTAAGTAGACAAGTCAAGATTGGTCTTATATCAAAATTAAATGATACCATTTCGCTAGCTTTCCGATATTTTTAATTTTAAATCTTTTAATGAATTTCAGACCTAATGGAGATAAAGAGAAGACAAAACTTGGGAGGGAAGATGTTGGAAGTCCTTTTCATTGCCCTTTAAATAAATCTAAAGCTGTCATCAAAGCAAACTTGATTTAAAATTGGTCATGGTACATTTAGGTCAGGAGAAAATATAGACTCACATTCTCTCCTTTATCCTAGCCCTTTGCTTCCTGTTTCTCTTCTCTAAAATCTGCAAGATGCTACACAGAAGTAAAATTTAACTTGAAAAAAATTATAGCTCCCTAACTAATAAAAACTAACACCGTGGTTTTAACAATTAACAGTTACAGTATATTCAGTACTTATGCTTTTTCTTTTTCCTACAGAAAACCATAGGCAAAATTGCAACATGCTTGGAATTACGAAGTGCAGCTTTACAGGTAAACACGGTTTTTTTCCTGCTTTCTAATGTGAGAAAAATACATTATGAACTATTCTAATAAACCTTAAACATTAATGTTAAAATGTCTCAATACTTTGACACAAAGTATTGTCTCAGAAGATATGTCTAGCAATAGGAATTCATGGGTTAAACTCCTATTAAAAGATTTAGTTCATATTTAATAAACTGAAGACAGAAAAGATATAACTTCAATTTTTTGTTATTTTTAGCTCAAATGTTCTAAAATATAAAAACAAAAACCAGTTTGGGACTTTTCATTTTCTTTTCTTTCTTTTTTTTTTTTTTTTTAAGAAGATTTTATTTATTTGTCAGAGAGAGAGCACAAGAGGGGGAGCAGCAGGCAGAGGGAGAAGCAGGTCCCCTGCTGAGCAGGGAGCCCGATGTGGGGCTCAATCCCAGGTCCCTGGGATCACGACCTGTGCCAAAGGCAAATGCTTACCCAACTGAGCCACCCAGGCATCCCGGGACTTTCCATTTTCTACTTTGAGAGCATGAAATGGATTCCTTCATTTTGTGCACTTTTTGAATATTTAGTTCTTGCCACTTAAAAGACATAGGGTATCATGAAATCTTTGTAATAAAAAGATGTAATATGCATATTTCAAATTCAGTCCACACAGTCTCAAGAAGAATTTAAACTGGAGGACCTGAAGAAGCTAGAGCCAAGTAAGTTTTATCGTTTCGTGGGACTCCTTTAGAAAACTACTTCTCCGTTATAGATATTAAGATTATTTAGCATAGATGTTTATTCATTTCTGTTCGTACCTAGTCCTATGTGATATTTTGTGCTTTTATAATTCCTATAATATTTATAGTAATTATTACTCTGTTTACCATTATAGAATATGAAAAATTGATTCCAGGTTCTACCTCATTCATATATTTTAGCCTTTGTTTTAATCACTTTAATAAAGACTGTAATTACTTTGGTAAACAGTTGCAGTAGCGTTCACTGGAGAGTATAAAGTTACAGGTACTGATGCCCATTTATACTGTATGACCTGGAAAACTACCGTCCAGCTGTTTGCGGTGCTCTACAAAAGATTTCCTTGTTGTCCCCATTTTCCTGTCCCTTCTTGAAAGCTTTTTTGAAGTAAACAGTTGCTTCAAATGTTTTGGTGGTTAGGATGTGCCGAATAAGATTTTCTTATTGGTTCACATGAATGTTCTCTCACAGGAATGTTTTCTTATCGTTCTTACGAAGAAAAAAGTGGGCAGAGGCACAAGTACTGAATATCACCGTGTTCCACCACATTTTCATCACCCCCGAAGAAACCCTGGCCCTGTTTTTAGCACACACCTGCTTCCCCCCCCTCCTCAATTCCCAGCCCTAGGAAACCGTGTATCCACTTTCCGTCTTGTGATTTTGCCTGTTCTGGACATTTTGTATAAATGGAATCCTATCACATATGGTCTTTTGTGACTCATTATATATAAGATTATTTTAAGAAAAGCACATTGATGGCTTTTTAAAAAGATCAGCCGCAGTGAGGATATCTGTTGTATAATGGTTTTAAAGATGATAATGTTCAAATTTTTTTGAATGATAAGAATAACTAGAATTTTGGCTTTCTATTTAGTCATTGTTTTCTATTTTGTTGTTATTGTTGTTTGGTGTTTCCAAATAAAACTTTAGAGTGTTACAGATTTCTCCTATTGCCTTATAGGATCTTTCACGGTATTACTGGTTACCATTCCCATTAATGGAACCAAACACACAAATAAGTCCACCAGCTGCCATTTGCTAACTTCATGGTCTTACTGCTTGTAAATGCATGAACTGGGTTTTAACCAGAGTTCTAAGCCACCCCAAAGCCCATGTTCCTGCCTCTGTCCTCTGTTGTACTACCTGTGGGTGCAGTATTGACATCAATCCTAAATACCGTGGATTTCCAGCTCAGGCTCTTGGGAGATTACTGACTCACATATGAGTGGCATTTTGGACTAAAATCTGCATTCGTCTTCTATTTCTTGCTTTTTTGTTTGTTTGCTTGTTTTTGTTTTTTTAAGATTAGGGATGGGAATGGAAAGGAAAGATAATACTGGGATTTATTTTGTCATATTTTGAATTTATATAGTGCCTTTCATTTGGACCTGTCCCTTCTTCATACTTAGTTATCTTTTCAGGTGATTTTAATTTGCTCTTGCCTTTTAAAGGAATGTAAATGTGTATCTTACATCTCAGGATATGCTCTGTAATTTTGCATTTATCAAAGCTAGGCACTTCTTATGAGTTATTTCATCAGAATTGAACATTTTCTACAAATCAGTATTTGAGTATATTTCAGGTTAAGTCAAGCTAGTTTCTGCCTCTTTTAAGACTATAAGGAAAGGAAAATTAATATGTGGGATTTGGTTTATTCTGTTAATGTACTTTTCCTTTAAGGTTAAAAAAAGTCTCTTGATAATCCTTTCTGAAACTAGTGCTACCTCTAAGAATTTGAAAGTACTATTTCTTTCATTTTCTGATGTTGATCCTTGGTAATATACTACTTCTTACTGAAACATACCTCCCCCACCACCACTCTGTGAAGTTCCTTCCACTGACTGATCCTTAAAGGCCCCAGAGAAATCCCACCTTTCTCTGAAAGCTTTCTCTGCTCTCCCAGCCCTAATTAAATTCTATGTCCTGGCCTTTTTAGGAGCACATTTTATGTCCATTATCATAGTGTGCCCTGTGTGATGCTCACTTAAATTCATTTTGCTCCTAAATGAGACTGTCAGTAACCTTTGTAATTTTCCCCACAGAGCCCAGGCTGCATATCGTATGATCTTGGCAAATTTTTAAGTTGAACAGTGTTGAATGTCTTCAGGGAATCTTCTCCCATGATTAAAAAAGTAACCTTTCAGCTAGGAAGCACTTACTCATTTTGTCCACCAGAAAAATGAAACAAATCAGCCACAAAAGCAGAACACACGTTGTTGACTGTGTGTCATTTTTAGAGTATGGCCTTCAGGAGGGTGGGAGGCCATGCTCTGTGAGAGTGGGCAGGGAGTACTGGGTTTTTCCTCACAGAGGTGCACCATCAGATGTCAGCCACGGGGTGAGCCCCTTGGTCCCCAAACCGTGATGGACTCCGTGCTCATGATAATACCTTCCGGGAAATTATAAACTGCTTCTCTTCTCCACATCTTCCTAAAATATCAGCACTAGATCAGTGGAGGAAAAATCCTATATGTAAGTTTTAAGTAGAATCCTATTGTAAAAGCACGTTAGAATCTCTGTTATTCCATAGTTGGTGAGAATAGAAACCTATAATTAAAGAAAATGAGAAAGGACCTGTTATTTTCTTCCAAAAGGATATGAATTAAATACCTGATATGCTCTATTATTGTAAATAGAAACTAATGACAAGCTGTTGTTCCAGGTCAAGCCTTTCCTATGATAGCATTGGTACCTAAGAAAAGAAATACTGTCCTATTCTCGTATTACAGTAGAAACAAAAGGTATTCTTAATAACTGATAGAGTGTTTGACTTTTTTATTGATTTTTTTATACTTGTAAAGTTTGATTTTTTCCCCCTTTTATTATTAAAATAGCATTTCAGTGCTTTCATTTCTGATGTGAATGCTACAAGGCCTTCTTTGTCACCACTCCCCTACTCTTAGGATCTAGCACAATACTGTGTAAGCGATTAATTGATATTTGAGTTGAATTAATAGTTTATTTACACTGAGCAATCATGCACAGGTTTAAAAAAGGATGTTTTGTAATTTTAAAAATAATACTTCTTGGACCTGAAATAGTAGGATTCTAGTTAGCTGAATAGGGAAAACTGTGGAGAGAATAAATTACCGTATAATAATGTGAGCTTATACTTATGTGGGACTTTAAATTTCCCATGCAATTTCATATATATTAATTTTACTTCTTTCCACAGTGGGGAAGTGGTGTTCCTGTTTTAGAACTGGGGAAACAGATTCAGAGTAGTTATATAAATGACATAATGACAACTGACATGATTATGGGACTTCTCTCTTGCTTATTAAACTTGAGTTATATAGTCTGTTTTATTCGTTGAACAAGCCAAACTAGTACCTGCCTCAGTCTTTGTTGTTGTTACAAAGATTTTTTTTTTTTTTAATTTTATTTATTTATTTGACAGACAGAGAGCACAAGTAGGCAGAAAGGCAGGCAGAGGGAGCAAGGGAAGCAGGTTCCCTGCTGAGCAGAGAACCCGATGCGGGACTCGATCCCAGGACCCTGGGATCATGACCTGAGCTGAAGGCAGAGGCTTAACCCACTGAGCCACCCAGGTGCCCCCAAAGATGTTATTTTTAAGTAATCCCTCCACTTAACATGGGACTCAGACTCACAGCCCTGAGATCAAGAGTCGCATGCTCCACTGACTGAGCCAGCCAGGGCCTGCCTGTTTTTTGGTTTTTTTAAATTTTATTTATTTGAGAAAGAGCACAAGTAGGCAAAGCAGCAGATGGAGAGGAAGAAGCGGGCTTCCTGCTGAGCAGAGAGCCTGATGAGGGGCTCAACCCCAGGACCCTGGAGTCGTGACCCGAGCTGAAGGCAGACACTGGACCCACTAAGCCACTCGGGCGCGCTCCCTCTAGCCTGTTTTTTAATACTTGGAAAGCCCTTCCCCAGTGCTACTTAGGGACAGTTCCTCTCATTCCAGATTATGGCTCACTAGTGTTCCAACAGTTATTTTGAAAGGCCTGCCCTGTCCACCTTAGCCGAAGTCCCTCAGCTCCACTTAGGCGCTCACCGATCCTGTCCTTCATGATGCCAGCCATAGTCTAACAGTACCTTGTTGATCTGTTGCTTTATTTACTGTCTGCTTTTCCTGACTGCGGTCTTAAGATCCACAGATGAGAGCAACAGCCGTCTGCCTTGATCGCTGCCATATCTTTAGCACCTAAAACAGTGAGTGGAACTGTGCGGGAGCTCGGGGCACATCTGTTGAGCGGAAGAACGAGAAGGGAAAGATGAGGATAAGAGCTGGAGGGAGAGAAGGAGTAAGAATGAACAAGAAGCTAGACCCAAGTCCCAGACCTCTCTCTCATTGAAGGACTCAGTAAGAGTGCCCCTCCAGCTCCTGTTGGGATAAACCACGAAATTGCACATGCTCTGGGATTTCCTACTTTGGGATGGTAACATGTATGCCACAGCTATTTTATCTCTAAACTACAGTGCTCCAAAATGAGGCTAAGTGAGTTGAGTACAAAATCTTAGGAACTCTCCGGATTGCTCAGTTAATGCCATTATTCCACCTTCATATAACTGCAGGGAGTTGCTGAAGACCCGAAACCCCACATGTGAAGCTCTAAATTACGTGCTTTTAGGGGCACCTGGGTGGCTCAGTCGTTAAGCGTCTGCCTTCGGCTCAGGTCATGATCCCAGGATCCTGGGGTCGAGCCCTGTGTCAGGCTCCCTGCTAGCGGGAAGCCTGCTTCTCCCTCTCCCTCCTTTCTCCCCTCTCCGCCTGCTTGTGTCCCCCTCTCACTGTCTCTTTGTC
This sequence comes from Enhydra lutris kenyoni, assembly GCF_002288905.1. Taxonomy (NCBI): domain Eukaryota; kingdom Metazoa; phylum Chordata; class Mammalia; order Carnivora; family Mustelidae; genus Enhydra; species Enhydra lutris. The sequence continues at coordinate 23,643,174 of NW_019154109.1, read as the reverse complement.
AAATAAATAATTTTTAAAAATAAAATAAATTAATACTTTTAGTAAGTCTGTAAGGTATCCATATTCATAGTAGCTCTCTAAGCACCAGGCAGAGTTATAGAACATCTCTCTTTAAGTTTACATACCAGCATGTAATCATGGACCATACCATGATGCAGAAGGTGATGGGTTCCATGTTATCTGAAGACTTCTCCTGAGGGTAAATCCCTCTTTGTGTATTTGTCTACGTATGTGTGTAGATATATGTATGTCTGTAATAAACTGTCGTAAATGGCATGTTGAAGTTGTAACCAGTTATGTTCAGTTTTGCCAGTTTAATGGAGTTGAGGGGAAATCAGGACATAGACCAAAATGTCCTGACCGAAATTGGTTATCTTTGAACCAGTCTTGTAATTGAGGTACTCCAGGAAGGAGATCTCTTTTTCTGCTGCCCTATGTCTCACCTAGGATCTTGTACCTACAACTTAGTTTGTTTTCTGTGAGGGCTCTGAGACTCTGGAACTTACTTTCCTTGGAGATCTGACAAAGTAGTTGTGCCTGGAATATACTATGGATATTTTCATTTTGCTAAGACCTTCTGTGGACAAATGCATCATGGTTCTGAATGATGATGAGAGTGGGAATTTTTTTAAGTATTAATATGCATAGTAAATTTGACTAAAAATCAGTCATTTCTAATAAAATTTTTTATTTTGATTCATGGAAGAGTTTATGTGTCTGTCTTTCTGTTTTTATTCTAGTCCTAAAGAATATTCTTACGTATAATAAGGAATTCCCATTTGACGTTCAGCCTGTCCCCTTAAGGTAAAATTATTTTTTTGTCTTATTTTATAACTATTTTTCAGATATTTCTGCATTTTTTAAATCCGTATTGGTATCTTTAATATCAGTAGGTCAACATTTTTGTGTCAACATTTTTTGTGTCTACATCTTACCTGGGATGTAATCTTTATCTATAATAGAGCTATAATGCCTCTCTAGGGTAGTTAGTTTTGTAGCTTACTCTTTTGTCTTCTGTTTTGCATGCAGAAGAATTTTAGCACCTGGTGAAGAGGAGAATTTGGAATTCGAAGAAGATGAAGAAGAGGGTGGTGCCGGAGCAGGGTCTCCTGATTCCTTTCCTGCTAGAGTTCCCGGTGAGTATCACTGATTGCAAAACAGGCATAACAAGGCATAACTTAATCCAAGCTTAGGGGGTTTAGAACTTATTTTGGTACTTGCCAATCTTAAGCAAATTTTCATTGCCATGTTATTGGCTGGAGCTATTTTATATGTATAGTCTGAAGGCATCTTACTGTCTGTGTTGGGTACACAAGGCCACCCAAATTCAGTGATCTGCTAGGAAGACTCACGGACTCAGTGTATAGTTGTATTCACAGCGATGATTTCACAGCTATGATTTATTGTACTGGGCAAAGACAAGAACAAAGTCAACAAAGGGAAAAGGTGTGCAAGTGAACGGAGTCTGGAGGAAACCAGGTGCGGGCTTCTTTTTTTTTTTTTTTTTTTTTTTTTTTTTTTTTTTTTAGATTTTATATAAATTCGAGTTTGTTAACAAAGAGTATATTGTTAGTTTCAGGGATAGGATTTTGTGATTCATCATTTGCATACAAAACCCAGTGCTCATTACAAGTGCCCTCCTTAATGCCCATCTCCCCATTGCCCCGCAAGGTGCAGGCTTCTGAGAGTCTCTCCCAGTGGAGTCACGCAGGTTGTACTACGTGTAAAATGGGTCTGAGGGAAGCTGTTAGAGGCTCCGTGCCCATAGCTGTGATGACACCGAACTGGAGGTTCAAATGGCCACTTTGGACTCCTCCTGCCTCTGAATCGACAGGTGAAGAAGGGAGTTACCGTGCTGGCCGAGGTGGCTGATTCCGAGTGCACCTGGGGAAGGCAGACAGCTACTCCACAGTGACTAGAGGGGACCCGTTTGGATGTCCGTTGTATCACAACTCCTGTGATTAGGGTCGATGGCAGAGTGCACGCATCCAGTCCCTGCACGACCAGTGATGGCTTCTAGTACTTGGGTTACAGGATGTCAAGGAGAAGCACAAACATTGCTCACAAAACATCACCTCCTCCTCTGGGGAAGGCGCTAGTGAGGTTTGGGTTGTGTACAGGACAGTAGTATCATGTTAAGTATGGCCTTCTTATTGCCTTTATATAGAGCTTAAGTGTGGCTCAAGGAGATGTTTCTGCGTGCTGAGTAGACAAGGGGTGACATGGTGATGTTTAATTTTGTATGTCAGCCTGACAAGGCCCCAGGGTGCCCAGACATCTGGCCAGTTGTCACTCTGGGTGTGTCTATGAAAGTGTCTCCAGAGACCTCACATTTGAATTGAAGACTGAATGAAGCGGATTGCCGTCCCTAACGTAACAGGCTTCGTCCAGGCAGCAGAAGGCCTAGACGGGACAAAGAGGCCTCCCCTCCCCTCTTTGAGCTGGGTTACTGGTCGTCTTCTGCTGTGGGACTCGAACTGAAACATCAGCTTTTTCTGGGTCTCAGGCCTCCTGGCCTTCTGTCTGGAACATACACCATGGGCTCTCCTGGTTCTGAGGCCTCAGACTGAAACTACATATCTGTCTGTCTGTCTTCTGTTTCTCTGGAGGATGCTGAATACAGCAGTTAATCACATCTGCAGAAAGAAAAAAAAGAATGAAACTCCATCCCAGCACCATTCTTAGGGGCTGATCACATAGGCACCCTCTGCTTAGCACTGGCCAGAGTTCCAGACTCCCGGAAGGAAAGTGCATACTCAGCATAAACCATATTGTTTGCACAGTTTACCGATAGTGACCGTCCTTACTGGGGGATGGTGGGGACATGCCAGAAATCCAAGTTCCCAGACTCTAGCCTAGGGTGGTGGCCTTGCCACCTGAGAATAACAGTCTCAGGCCTGCTATAGTAACCCTTTTCTGTAGACTCCTCTAAGCACTTCTTTAATTAATCAAATGTAGTCATTAAGACTGCATCCAAGGGGAGTGGGTACTGAGCAAATGCTCTTTTTTCCCATCTTGTTTTAGGAAAAGAAATAACGTATGGCAAGTCATTTTTTTTTTTTTAAAGATTTTATTTATTTATTTGTCAGAGAGAGAGAGAGAGGGAGAGAGAGTGAGCACAGGCAGACAGAATGGCAGGCAGAGGCAGAGGGAGAAGCAGGCTCCCTGACGAGCAAGGAGCCCGATGTGGGACTCGATCCCAGGACGCTGGGATCATGACCTGAGCCGAAGGCAGCTGCTTAACCAACTGAGCCACCCAGGCGTCCCTGGCAAGTCATTTTTATTTGCAGAAGATCTCCATGAGGATCTTCCCTTTCTGCAGGCACCCTGGATAAGTCGCCTGCCTCTCCCAGTCACCGGGTCACTCTTACACGTGCATCATTTTCATTTCTGGCAAACTGATTCACTTTAGGTGTGAGAGCAATATGCTATGAGATTATTACGCATTTTGAAATAGACCCTAGAAGCTTTACAGTAGAGCTTAAGCACAATTTGTGTGTCATCCAGATAACTTTCTTGGTAATAAAAGTATAGTAATATTCCGATATTTTTAACACTCCCCGGGGAGGAGGCATTATGGAGCAGGAACAGCATAGACTTGAGCCAACAGGTGCTTGGACTGGCGTCTAGGCTCTGACAGTGACTCGCTGAAGGGCTTTGTTCTGATTTCCTAAACCAGTCTGAAGCTCAGTTTCTTTTATAACATGGGATAATAGCAGTGCCTAACTTGTCAGGTTCCCGTGAAGATGGAACACAGTTCTGTGGCTAAAGCTGCGAGCGCCATCGGGGTCACATGCTGAACATTCCGCGACACCTGTTGTTCTGACCGTCCCTTCCCTTCAGTGGGGGTAGCAGGACCTACGCTCTGGGGCTACTGGGGAAATTACAGGCTGTGTTTCTTTGGGGCAAGGGCATTATTTCCAATCTGCTTTGCTTTATGAAGAGCGATGTATTTTTCTTACTTTTGTCATATGGGTAGGAAATTTCAAGTTGGTTGAGTTGGTGAGAGAAATTACTTTGCTGTTTTACTAACTGAATAATTGTCATTCCCTTTCCGAACCACATATTATAATTGACATGGCTTCCAGTGCTATAAATTTCAGTCTAACTTGGTGGTTTGCTCACTTCTGTACTTTGATAGCAGATAAGATCCTTAAAGTAGATGATATAAACTGTGATACAGATTAAGATCTTTGTGGTGTTCAGGTTGATGAGTTGAAGGGAAACTTGTACCATAAACTAAATCTATTTGCTATATAGGATTAAGCCCAAATGAAATAGATTTTCGTATTCTGATACAGCATTGTGATATCTCATTTCAGAGATACAGAAAGGTTACCGGACCCTTGTGTTCGCTGAATTTCTTTTTTCCAAAATTAAGAAAGAGCACATATAGTTTAAGTAACTGTATTTAGTTTGTGATATGAGTGTTATTAAGTAATTTGTAGAGCGCCTGGGTGGCCCAGTCGGTTAAGTGTCTGTCTTCAGCTCAGGTCATGATCCCAGGGTCCTGGGATCGAGCTTCTCCTCTGGCTCCCTGCACAGCGGGGAGTCAGCCTCTCCCTCTCTCTCTACCCATCCCCCCCCAGCTCATGCTGTCTCACTGTTTCTCGCTGTCTCTCAAATAAATAAAATCTTTTTTTAAAAAAGTAATTTGTGAAGTTATACTTACTGAAATCATCATCGAAATAGGAAGGTGACATTTGACATTTAATTGTAAAGCAGGACAACATTTCTTGTTCTTACAACCCTGAGGGATTCAAAATTTCAGTGATGCCTAGGTAGTGTCTGCATTTTGGTGGCAAAAAGATTCTAAGAATTGTGACTTTTTGTCACCTTTGTTCTTTTTTTTTTTTTAAGGTTTTATTTATTTGAGAGCGAGAGAGATAGTGAGAGATAGAGCACAAGCAGAGGGAGAGGGAGAAGCAGGCTCCCCCGCTGAGCAGGGAGCCCAACACTGGGCTTGATCCCAGGACCTTGGGATCATGGCTAGAGCCGAAGGCAGATACTTAAGCAACTGAGCCCTCCAGACAGGGTTCACTTTTGTTCTTATATAATTTATTCAGATGTGAGTTTGTTGTGACTTTTTGAAAGTCAGATTTACTGAAATATCGTTTACATGTATATTTACGTATAAAATGAGTGATTTTTAGTGTGTAGTTTATACGTTTTGACAAATGCATACAGTTATGTAAACACTACCATTAATGAAGAATGTGGTATTGTATATGATATGTATGACTCAGTGGTTTTTTCCCATTTAAAATTAAAAATGACTTTGTCCAACCTTTCTTGAAGAAAAAAGATTAAAAAAATCTTAGCTTTCTTGATAAGTACTTTCTTCTTTTCAAAAATTTAAAAACTCATAAGGCAAACAAATTTGTTAAATAATTGGCTTAAGTCAAAATGACATTTAATTTGTCTAGAGGTAGGCTTGGCGGGGATGCCTGGGTGACTCAGTCAGTTAAGTGTCTGACTTCAGCTCAGGTCTTGGTCTCAGGGTCCTGAGATGGAGCCCCCCTCACTGGGGAGTCTTCTTCCCATCTCCCTGTCATCCCACTCATCCTCTCTATCTCTCTCTCAAATAAGTAAAATCTTGAAAAATAAAAAATAAAGTAAAAAATAAAGGTAGGCTTGTTAGATTTCATTTAAATAAAGGATATAAATTTCCAACCTGTTATTTATGTCCAGAAAATTGACTGACAGCATTGAATAGTAAAGCTAGTAAAATCATAAGCACAGCAGTATGAATTTAAAAATAGCCCAAGACACAATTTTCCAAGATTTTTAAAAAATTTTCATATTGAATGACATGATCAATCTCAAATATAGGTTTAACCATTTCAAAATTATTATATGAGTGTGATTTATCTCTATAGAGACTTAAATATGTGTACACATTTATTTTTGAAACTAGAAATAAAGAATGTGATTTATCTCTTTAATGTGGAAACAGTTTTCATATTCACTTGGGAAAGACATCTTTCACAAAAGGAGAATTACCATTGGCTTTGAAAGTTAGATATGCAGTCCCCCCGCCCCCCGCCTTTTTTTTTTTTTTTTTTTTTGAGAGCGCATGCTTGCATGCTGGGGTTGCCGGGTTGGGGGAGGCTCTTAAGTAGGCTCCTTGCTCAGTGCAGAGTCCGACAAGGGGCTTAATCTCACAATGCTGAGATAGTGACCTGAGCCAAAATCAAGTCAGATGTTTAAGCAAGTGAGCCACCCAGATGCTCCAGCAGTCCCCTTTGACTGTCAAAAAAAAAGCCATAATCAGAGTGAACAAGACAAATAAGGAGCCAACATCCTTAATACATAAGAAATCTTTAAGCTCTGACAACAAAGGCCACAGGCACATTAGAAAATTGGGCAAAAGACATGGACAGTTAACTCACATGGGCAAATACGTACACATAGCCCTTAAACATATGAAAAGATGTGTATAATGAGAGACATACAGACTGAAACTGCTGTTGCTGAGGCGGCGGGGAACATGCTCGTTCAGTGCTGGTGGGAGTACAAACAGGTACATTCCCTTTGGAAGGGAATTCAATGTCTAACAACAAAATTAGGCATTTTATTCTTAGGCCCAGCAATCCATCTCACTTCTAGGAATTTATTCTAAGGATACACCTCCAATAAAATGAAAACAAACAAACAAAAAAAAAGACTGGCGTATATCAGGTTATTTATTGTGGTATTATTTGTAATAGTAAAATACTAGAAACAGCCTAAAAACTATGATACATAGAAAACTACAGAGCACAATTAGGAAAATCTTCATGAACTAATGAGTGATTTTTAGAATATATTGTTAAATAAACAAAGTACATTGAGGTGAGTCACCTTAAGAGATTGAGAAAAATCTCAGTCCTCTCAATAGATGCAGAAAATGTTTTAAATTAAACTCTAGGGGCACCTGGGTGGCTCAGTGGGTTAAGCCTCTGCGTTTGGCTCAGGGTATGATCTCAGGGTCTTGGGATCAAGCCCCACATGGGGTTCCCTGTGTCCCTATCCCTCTGTCCCTCCCCACTGCTCATGCTTGCTCGCTCTCATATAAATTTAAAAAAATTAAATTCTAAATCTATTCTTGAATTTAAAAAAAAATTCTAGCAGACGGGGGTACCTGGGTGGCTCAGTCAGGTAAGCATCTGACTCTTGATTTCAGCTCAGGTCCTGATCTCAGGGTTGTGAGATGGAGCCCCACATCAAGCTCCATGCTCAGTGGGGAGTTTGCTGGAGATCCTCTCCCTCTGCCCCTCCCCTACTCCTAAAGTAATAAATAAATAATCTTTTAAAAAAAGTCTAGCAGACTGAGAACAGAACACGTCTCCAGGTGTTCTCTAGGGACACTTAGAGCCAAAATCATACTTATTGGTAAAAATTGAAGCTTTCCTTTTCAGATCAAGAGCAAGGCAAGAATGAGAGTGCCTACTATTACCTCTTTTTATTAACATTGTCTGGAAGCGCTAGCCAGTACACTAGGACAAGAAAAATAAAAGATAAACATTAGGAGAAGAAAATCTCCTCCCTTTATCTGCAGGTGTTATGAATATATATATAGTCCATATAAAAGAATCAACAGGTGAGTAATTAGGATTAATAAGAGAGTTTAGCATACATGGTTCCTTGAAAGAATCAATTAAGTACAAATTTTTTTATCTATAAACAAGCAGTTGCTTAGAAGATAAATATAACATTTATTATGGTATCATAGAATATCAAGTACCTAGCAATAAATCCCAACAAAAGAAGTATTAAGACCTTTGTGAAGAAAATTATAAAACTATCAAGAGAAATTAAGAAGTGTTTAATAAATGGAAAGGTATATTTCAGTTCATGGATTGGAAGAAGCAATTTGTAAAGATGTGACTATTTCTAAAGTTGATCTGAACTTCACTGCAATTCCAATAGATTTTTTTTTTAAAGAACTTGACAGCTGTTTTTATAATTTACATGGAAATGCAAACAGCCAAAAGTAGTTGACTCTTGGAAAATAATGTTAAGAGGGGAGAATTTGTTTTACCAAATGTCAAGACTTCTTAGAAAACTGTAGTGATTAAGACACTGTGGTAGTGGTGCGAGGGTAGGAAATGGTCCTGTGAGGCAGATTGGAAAGCCCAGAACAGGCAATGCTTGATTTGTGATCAGGGTGCACTGCAGATCAATGGGAGAAATGATGGCCTTTTATATACATGGTAATTAATGGCACAGTCCATTAAGCATCTGAATCTTGGTTTTGGCTCAGGCCCCCATCTCAGGGCCGTGAGATTGATTTGAGCCCTGTGTCATGCTCCCTGCCCAACGGGGTTCTCTCTCTCCTCTCCCTGTGCCCCTCCCACTTGTGCTCTCTCTCAAATAAATAAAAAGATCTTTTGAAAAAAAATAAATAAGTAGTGCTGGGACAGTTGGGTTTCCATGTTGGATAGAATGAGATTGGGCTCATACTATACACCAAAGACAAAAATTAATTATAGAATTAAATGCAAATGGAAAAATGATAAGTCTGCAAGATAAGAAAACACCTATGTGATCTTGGAGTAGGGAAAGATACTTGAATAGTACACAGAAAGTGGTGACTGTAAAGGAATTTAGAGATTAAGAAATACGGAATATTAACATTGAGAATTTATCATAATCAGAAGACACCATTAACACAGAAGGGCTTAACATGTAAAACTAATCTGTGGTGGTAGAAATCCTGAAAGGTTATCTCTTCGGGGAGAAAATGACTTGGGTCTGCTGGAGACACAGGAGGGCTCCCAGTACACTGGCAGTGTCTTTCCTGGATCCACTGGTGTTACACAGACGTGTTCATTTTGAGAAAATTCATTAGGCTGTACTTAGAATTTGAACATAATTTATATACTTTTTAATATGTTGTCCTTCAATATAAAGTTTCTTTTTAAAGGTAAGCCACCTGAGAATCTAATTACAAACACATATCCAATGAAAGCTTGTATCAAAATATTAGAGAATTTCTACAAAGAAGAAAAAGATGAACATTCTGAGAAAAGATGTGCAAAATAATTGAACAGATACTTCAGAAAAGAGGAAATCCAAATGCTCATTCTAAAATGAAAAGAAGCTCAACCTCAGTCAGTCATTGGAGAAATACACATGAAAACTGGACCGACGTTTCTCTGCACCTAAACTGGCTAAAAAGCGTCTGACCCCTCCAATCATCGTGCGGGGCCTGGGGGGCGGGGCACAGGGAGAGCAGTGCTGGAGGGGGGTATCCGCATGGACACTTTGGACACAGATTGTCTTCACGTGGTAAGCAGGAGGGTGGCGCCCCATGGGACTTGGTGATCCCTCTCTTTTGCAAATGTGTGCACACATGCACGAGAACATGTGTGCGAGAATGTTAGAGCAGCATGGTTCACACAACTCCCAATGCCTGTCGGCGGAAGAATGGACGCATCACCTGTGCCTTGTTGAGAAACCCGTGTGCTGTGCACCAGTACCACAGTCCTGCGGATGGACAAGTTAACAGCTACTGGCAACAAGTCAGATCAATCTCAAGTTCAAAAGCAGGCAAAATATTATTAATACAGTGCTTTTTAGCAATCACTTTGGAAGCCAGGATAGTGGAGCGGGATTAGGAAGAACTGTGCACGGTGAGAGAGGGGAGCTCCTGGGGTAATGCTTATCTTTTGACCTAAGTGATGGTTACACAGATGCTGGTTTTCCAGTTTTCATTAGGCCGTGCACTTGTTTTATTTGCCTTTCTAAATATTTGTCAGATTTCACAATTGAAATTTTCTAAGACACAGTGGATGCAGTAAGAGACCTTTTATTTTTAAGAAAACCATTGAATATTGAAAATGTGTTGAAATATGGCAAAATGTCAAAGACTAATTTCATGTGAAAAAGTAATGTTATAATTATCCTTTCGAAATGGTATTGAATACTGCTTTGAGTGTTCCGTTTTGATTTTCTAATTTCTAACTTTTCATAAGCCAAAAGTTTTCTTTAATAAATATCACCAGTTAAGACCTTTGAATTTTTTTTCTTTAAAGATTTTATTTATTTGTTTGAGAGAGAGCGTGCGACAGAGATAATGAAAGAGACCACAAATGGGGAGGAGAGGGAGAAATGGGCTCCCCACTGAGCAGGGAGCCCTGATGCCATGTGGGGCTGGATGTCAGGACCCTGAGATCATGACCTGAGCCAGAAGCAGATGCTTAACCAACTAAGCCACCCAGGCGCCCCAAGACTCTTGAATTTCTATAGTAATTTTTCCATCATAAAATTCACTCATTGTAAGTGTACAGTTCAGTGACTTTTGATCTGTAGTGTTTGTTGTACATCCAACCAGTTTGACAGATCTAATTTGAGAACATTTCCATCACCCCCTAAAATCCCCTCAAACCTGTTTGTAGCTATTCAAGATGTTCTATTTTGAAGGTAGTAAGTTGATTCACGTATTTCAAATAATTCATCATTAAAAGTAGAGTCACACATTGTTGGACAGAAACATGAAAAATGTCAAAGTCCTTTAAAAATGTTAGATACTTTAGGGGCACCTGGGTGGCTCAGTGGATTAAGCCTCTGCCCTGGACTCGGGTCGTGATCCCAGGGTTCTGGGATCAAGCCCCACATGAGGCTCTCTGCTCGGCAGGGAGCCTGCTTCCCTTCCTCTCTCTGCCTGCCTCTCTGCCTACTTGTGATCTCTCTGTCAAATAAATAAAATCTAAAAAAAAAAAAAAAAAGTGTTAGATACTTTAGTTTGAGATACAGTGTGCATATTAGATTAAAGTCAGCTTTGGTTCACATCTGTTCTCAGTAGATAATATGATTTCTTGATGTCAGTTTTTTGGTAGGGAATGCTCTTCTGGGTGATTTTTCAGTTTTAAAAAATTTGGTTGATATGCAAGAGAGGTTTCAAATACAAATGTATATGCCATTCTCAGCAGGATTAATTTCCGAGAGAAAAGATCAGACAGAATAGGATGCAGAAAGGGGTAGGAAATTAGGTTATAAAATTATTTAATTAAATACATATTTTGTAGTTGTTTCTTCCATTAATAATTAAAAGATTGGGGCACTGGGTGGCTCAGTTGGTTAAGCGTCTGCCTTCGGCTCAGGTCATGATCCCAGGGTCCTGTGATCGAGCCCCACATCGGGCTCTCCGCCCTCTGCCTGCTGCTCCCCCTGCTTGTGCTCTCTCTCTCTCTCTCTCAAAGAAAATCTTAAAAATAAAAAGGATTTATTGATTGATTCTGTTATTAAGCTTCTCAAACTTTGGGAAAATATAAGAAAAGTTTAAAAAGCTCTTTGTCTTTTTCTACCACTTCATACAAAGATAGGAAATATATCTTATGTAGTACGAGTAAGTGTGAAATGTGTGTATGACATGAGTATAATTAAGTATGCGGTAATTTGTAATTGGGCTTCCCAGAGTGAGTTCAATCTTCAACAGATTTGACCAACTTACGCTTTAGTGTTGAATATGAATTAGGAAGTACAGATGTATTTTGTATCTCATTAAATATTTGTCCAAAAGGATCACATTGAATGGGAGTTTTGGAAACTACAACAATGTTGGCGACTTGCTAAGTCGGTTAAGGGCAAGGCTGTGTCTTCTCTGTGTTGTTCCAGGATTTGCTCACTTTTTGCTCTTCTCTTGTCAGGCACTTTACTACCCAGGCTGCCGTCTGAGCCAGGAATGACATCACTCACCATCCGAATTGAGAAAATCGGTCTGAAGGATGCGGGACAGTGCATAGATCCCTATATCACAGTTAGCGTAAAGGGTAAATAACTCTGTCTGCCTTTTCCCTTCCGGCAAACCGTGTAATGTTGATTTGCACTTGGGACAGGGGCAGGTGTGGGGCTGGGTCCTGGCACCTGTGACCGTTCATTTGCATTCACCCTACAGTGAGGGAAAATCCCTGGGCAGCCATCCTTGTTCCTTCACTGAGTATTTCTGAGAGTGTTTCTAAAAATACTTCATTATTTATAACTGACATGCATATTTGCTTTTGAGGGTTTTTTGGTAAATTTCCATATCCTTACAATCCGATCCAGGGTGCGGACTAGATATACACACTGTCTTCAACGGCAGATGCTTCCTTCCACCTTCTCAGGGTATGTGGTTTTCTTTGCCAAACCCAACGCTCTCCTGTTCCCCCATACCTCCCCTTCGGGCCCTCTCCTTCCTGCCATGGTGTCTTAGGCCCAGGGGAGCCTTGCAGGGCTGCAAGCGCGTGCATCGGGCCTCCAGTGAACCATCCATGGAGACAGGGAAGTAGGACACATCCCTGAACAGCCATACCCTGAGCCTAATGCTGGGGGCGTGAAAGAAGCGTTGCATTTCTTACTAAGCACGGTTGTCTTCAGGATTTGTTTGTTTTCTCCTGTCCAGTGTGACATACCATTTATTCCTTGAAAGTAACTTTCTGAGTCTTTGGTTTAGGACGGAATCTGCGCTGACGGATCCTTTTGTCGGCGTCAAGCCTTCATATGGCACTTTATTTGTAAAGCACTCAGTGGTCTTTTAAAAATAAATACTGGGCAACTGAGGATAAGGTTGCCATACTATTACGCAGAAATCCTGCACCATCAATTTTCATCTACAGCTAATCTGCACCTTGAGGCGAACCAAAGAAATAGGCTGAAACTAAAGTTACCAATCACAGAAGTAAATTCAGACCCCTGGGTTCATTAGTACCAAATAACAGAAAAATGAATTCAGACACAGAGAAGAATTTTAACATGGAGACCCCGTGACCCACAGCACTAATGCTGAAATACTTGAACCTCTGATGTTATCGTTTCCCAAGTCCATGGTCTCCTGGAAAGTCTTGATACCCTACACTATGTGATAGACCATTTGTAAAATTACGTATCTCACGTGGTACAATGCACTGTAAAAACATACTGCAGGGTGATGTTCTAGGTGCTCTGTTACCGTTGCAAACACTGAACTAAAATCATCAAACGTACTAAATTGTTGTAAGTTCTCCCAGGTAGGAGTCTGTTGAGTAATTCATAAACGCTAGTCATTAACTGAGTCCGTGTTGAACTTGATTTAATTGCAAGATTCCTGGCTCCAGGAAATTAAAACCGTACACCATACCTAGTGTACCCTGTGGTTGTTGTAAATCCGGTTCCTTTATAGCAGGGACAGTCACAATTTAGGGAACATGTCTAAAGAATGACTCGTTTAGAGAAAGGTTTCATTGGCAGCTTTCATGGCCACTGTTCTGACTCTCCCTGAAATACAGCTGGAGAATTCTGTCCTGTTTGATGAAAGGCCTTTCCACGCCGTGCGCTTGATCGAAGTTGGAAGATAGGGGTAGGGGCCCCACGGTGGATATCATTCGTGTTCCAAAGTTTTGTTGCATACAGCAGCACAGCGGTGTAAGGAAGATAAAAGTTCTTTTCCCTTCTTAACAATAGGGATCAAACTTTGTTGTCCTCAAGCTTTCTTTAGCACCTGTACCTGGCAAGGCTTCCTCCCCTGGCCCTGAGGCCTCTCCCAGACTCCGTCCTCCGCTCCCTCCATACACCTCCAGAAACCAGCAGCTCCCTACGTCCTTACTCACACCAGAGGGGGTGTCTGTATCTGAGACTCTCCTCGCAGCTTTTGCCAGGCCTCTTTAGGAGACATAACCCTCTGTGGTTTGTTTGCAGTTTCTGAGTCCGTATGTTTGAAGCTCTTTTTTTCCCTCTCTAGATCTGAATGGCATAGATTTAACTCCTGTGCAAGATACTCCTGTGGCTTCAAGAAAAGAAGATACATATGTTCATTTTAATGTGGACATTGAGCTCCAGAAGCATGTTGAAAAATTAACCAAAGGTTGGTTTGTGGTGGTAAACATTGGCTGCTGACGGCCGGAGTTCTCAACTTGGGCTTGTGGGCCCGCAAGCTAGCGCGGTGGGCAGAAGTACGTGTCACATAGTGTTTAGTGACTGAAGTATCGGTTTTTTTAAACGTGGGAATTAGGAATTGTATGATCTAGTTGGATAATAAATAGCAGTTGTATAACAAAATGTTCTTTGATTATAAAATTTCATCATCTTGGACAACAAAACAGAATGTCTAAGTTTTCCTCTTACCGAAGAGTGGAGGGAGACAGAGGCTCTGACGGTTTAGTCTCTGATCGGTGAAAGAATGAGTTGTTGCTTTTCCAGCTGATTTTATTGGGCAGAAAGATACCATAAGTTGTACGTAGTTGGCAGGGGGTTGGGAAAGGACAAAACAAAGGTGAAGTTTTTAAAAAGGTGAAGTTACATTTCCAAGTGAGCGGGTTCCTGAGACTAAACGCTTTCCAGTGCCGCATGCGCTGCGGGAGTGTCTGCGTTCTAGGACAAGACTTCAGGATCCCTCCGTCACCTGAGATGTCTTGCAGTTTTTGACATTTCCACGCTTTGCAGGAAGCTTGTATGAGATCTAGAAGTGCCTTTGGAGCCATTGCCACATTCTCTAAAATAGGCGACATTTTACTTCTCAGATCTGGTGCTGCTGCCGCCTCGGCTCCGTCCCTGGAAGACTTGTCTCGTGGGGCTGTCGTGGGTGTGGGGGCCACGAGTGTGAGCAGCAGCAGCACCTGGAACCACGTTAGATGCCAGTGCTCGGGGCCCCCACCTCCCTGCAGACCTCCTGACTCAGAAACCCACTGGCTCGGCTCAGCAGTCTCTGGGGGGCTTGTACCTGGTTCTCATACACACCAAAGCTGGAGAATCGCCATTAGAATATGGAGAGGATAGGCTTAAGAAATAATGTTGAAGGAATTTCAGTATGAAGTATTAGGCTGTCTGCATAAGAATGTGAACAAAACTGGGTTTTTGTTGTTTTTTGTTTTAAGTCCATTGCTTTGGGAGAGGTTTCTGCGATGGGCAGGGGCTGTGGCGGGGGAGGTGTGGTGGTGGGAGAACGTTTTGTGGGCTGACTTCTCTGTCGCAGTGCACGTGTTCTGGAGGGTTCATGAGATGCCGAAAGTAGAACCAGATTTAGAATCTGTTCGTTTTCTCGAGCTTTGACTTTACGGTGTGCAGTATTACCGTAGTTTCCACGGATACATGCTGATGAAGATGCTGTGTTGATGTGTACAAGCATTTCTGTTCATCTCCGTACACTCGTCTCCTTGTACGTTCCGTTGTTTCTTATAAATACCACGAAGGAAAAGCTGCGCGCACCCGGGACTCAGGAAATAAATGATCTATTGATGATGCAGATAAATAGTGAAACTTTTTTGTTCCTTAACATGATGGCATTATGTTTGACCTTTAGTATTGTTTTCAAATGTGACTTTATTCCACATTTATTCAGACCTGAGACATGGGCGTGATGACAAGGAGATGGGCATCATAGCTGCGGAGACGAAGAGATGGGATCGGCTGTCTGAGGAATCTGTAATGGTTTTTAATAACCAGCCGCTTCTGTTATTTCTGTGGCAGAGAGAAGAGAAGCTGCCCTTTGGCAGATACGGAGGGTCATACCTTGGGCACTGAAAGTTGTCAGTCACTAAGAATTGTAACCCTCGTGTGGGAGCAGGGAGTAGATGGCCAGGTGTGCCTGTCTGTCCCTCAGCCACGTCCCACAGTCTTGAGCAGTTGCTCTCTCTTTCCTCCTGTGACAGGAGGTGCACCATTTGGATCCAGTGCGACAGCGCACACAGTTCTGAACGTTGTTAAACCTCTTGTCACTTGTGAGTTTTGTCCTTGGTTTAAAAAGTACTGGGTGTGTGTTGTCCTTAAAACGTAAGCAAGATCCAGCCCCACTCGGGTTCAGGCAGAACTAATAAGTAGCCAGTGAAGAGTGAGACCTGCCTTCCTTCCAGCTAGTTTCTGTGCAGCCTTTAGAAATGAATGGCTTTGGGGCACCTGGGTGGCTCAGTCGATTAAGCGTCTGACTCTTGATTTCAGCCAAGGTCCTGATCTCAGGGTCGTGAGATTGAGCCCCGCGTGGCCCCGTGCTCAGCGTGTAATCTACTTGAGATTCTCTCTCTCCCTTTGCCTTTCCCCCTGCTCACACGCACATGTGAGCTCCTTCTCTCAAATAAAATCTTTTAAAAAAGAAATTGTTCTTGGTCACAGTGATGAGGCAGCTTGTTCTGTTCTAAGCTTCTCTCTGTGGGGAGAACATCTCAGTTGGGCTTTGGGGTGATGAAAACATCTAAATTTCCCATTGCCACTTGCTCATTGGGGGAGGGATGGAATAGGAACCGGCTGGCCCTTCGTTAGCCCCTTGTCTCCCAGAACATTTATAATTCTGGGAAAAACAAAACCGTGCTTTGAATACTATAAAAGGTCTTAGGAAACAGGTACTAATTAAAAAGTGAACCAGCACATGATTTATGTTTGAACTCCAAAACCCCCAAAAAAGTTGACTTTTTGAGCTTTTGTTTCAGGGAGGAGCAGTGCTCTAAGCTTGGATGTTCTGACGAGCCCTTACTGGGCTCTGCTGCTTGCCGAGCGTCTGTGGGTAACGTTTGTGCTTCGCAAGCATCCTCTGTGTTTGTTGTGTCACTGCGTTCAGGTGAAGGAGAGTGTTAGGTGACAGCTCCCGTGGTCTCATCAGAGAGACTGACAAGGGTTACCGTGTAAAATTGTGCTGAGTGCTTGCTCGGATGCTTCCACTGACGGGAGAAGATGAGGGGCACAATGAAAACACGCCATCTGGGCTGATGTTTGTGTTCACTCCGTAGGTGCAGCTATCTTCTTTGAATTCAAACACTACAAGCCGAAAAAAAGGTTCACCAGCACCAAGTGCTTTGCTTTCATGGAGATGGATGAAATTAAAGCCGGGCCAATTGTAATAGAACTGTAAGTGACGCGCACGCCGGCCTCATACCGGTGTAATGCTGACTCGTTCTCTTAGTGTGGGACTGTAGAGCAGGCCAGTTATCCCAGTATGTTAAACCGTGACTTTTCTACTGTGGTTGCAGATACAAGAAACCCACTGACTTTAAAAGAAAGAAATTGCAGTTACTGACCAAGAAACCACTTTATCTTCATCTACATCAGACTTTGCACAAGGAATGATCCTGACATGAGTCACCCGGAACGTCTGTGAATTCTCCCACACAGTAGCAACCAGCCCAGCTCCGCGTAGCACATCCCCCTCCACCGGGCCGGAGGAGGGCCGCACGGGCGCTGGCAGGCCAGAGCGAGCCCGTGGGATTCACAGCCCAGCACTCCACTGACCTAGACAACTCCTTTGGATACGGGCTTATTGTAGTTTTGAAACATGTTTTTACCTTTATAGTATTTGTGCAATTCATAGTCTCTTTTCTAACTTACCACTGTTCCTGCCCTGCTTCCTGGAACAACACTGCTGTGGGTAGGATCTGCTCGTCTTCAAAAATTAATACAGCAATAAGAATGTGCTAGAGTTTACACATCCATTCACTTTGCTCCAGTATGCTTTTTCGGTTTTTTGAGTTGATGTCAAACTTTGGGCTGATGGGAGTAGGAGAGTATGAAACTGTTCTGAGAGGAGGAATTGGACCGCTTATTCTGCCCAGGGAGGTCAGTCTGGAAAACGATAGGCTGCTCCTCCGAGGTGGCCTAAACTCACCCTGATCTCATAGTTTTCCTGGTTAGAAATCGTGTGCCTTGGCCAGATCAGTATCCCAGATGGGAGGGTTCCCAGGTTGTAGCTGTGATTTTTCCAGATGACCAGATTGTTTTTCTGAAAGAGCGCATTTGTAGTCCGTTGATTAGCTTTTCTTCTACGTCACATTATTATTCTTTCTGATAGTGATTCTAGGGTTAATGATGGAACCATGTCAGAATAATTACAGACTTCTAGATGGCTTTGTAACGTCTTCTAAATCATGTAAGCTAAACTGAGTCAGATGCTAACGAGATGCTGCAGGCTAACTGCTGTTTTTCTGACAACTGATTGTGAACCCTTACAGCCTGCATACCTCTTCTTAGAGTGGTGAGTATGCAAAGTCTGGAGCTACTCTAGTTGTTTTTATATAGGTAGACAGGATTGCCATTTATTTCCTATGTAGATATATTGACTTTCATCCATATGGAAATATGCAGGTCATTAGCTTATTATAATTTGACTATTTACAGTACTTTTGACTTAATGGGCCATAAATAAAACCTTCAGAGGACACCCAAGGCGGCTGTCTGACACACAGGACATGAACATTGGGGGCGGGCTCTCTGTGGGTTAGATACAGACCCACACGTTTAACATTCACTATGTTGAATGACCAATTCTAGCACGAGGGGAACGCAGCGCCAGTACTTGGCCTGTTTTTAAACTAGTGTAATAACCCGAGTCCTACAGTTCAGTGTGTGCTTTTTAAAACAGCCACAGTGAAGTGTTCTAGCCCTCGCACTTCAAGAAAGCTGGTCTTTACTTCCGGTTATCTGTCGGTTCTGTTTAAGATGTTAAAAACTTGGAGCCTGAAAGAATTCTCAACCAAATTTAAGTCTTGTCTCTTGTATTAATTAGATTAATTCCAAAAATGATTCAGTCCACAATAGCTCAAGGGGATGAAGAATTTGCCTTAATAAATTACCTTGTTGTTCACTCAACCCTTAAACTTAGTTGTCAGCTCCTCAAGGGGGCAAGAACCACATTTTCTCCAAGTCCTGTATATGTGCTAAGGTGCTTGGCAACGCTCTGTACCCTGTGGAGTACTCAGTACCTCCTGTGTGATGTTGCTGACGAGACCTAAAAAATAATCCCTTAAAGTACCTACTATTAAAATGTAGCAAAACTCATCTGTTGGTCTTTCTCTTTTCTCATAGAGCGTAAGACATGTATGTCAGGGATAACTTATATGAAGAAGCACCAGCTGTCATTCACAGAAGTATGGTTTGTATGAACTGCAGAGCCTTTCCGCAGTATTAAAGAAGCTTGAATGGAATGCTGTGTCATTAGCGTAGCTCTAATTCAGACCTGAGTGGGGTGACAAGTGATCATCTGGAAGCAGTAAACACAGAACACTGTACTTCCCACAAATTATTTTTTACTGTCCAATGAAAAAAAAAAGGCAGCTACTGGATAAGAACCATAGTAGAAATGCTCTCAGGCTAAAACGCTGCCACTTCATCAATGAGATGATTTTAGCAACTAAGCCCAGACACACGAGGAGCTGTAGAAGCCCCGTGAAGCAGCTGGGACAGGGAGGCCGCCTGGGCTCTGCTGCGGCCACAGGGCCCTGGGAGGCGTAGAGAGGTGGTGTCCACAGCTCAAGGGAGCTGCACCAGACCTGCTCTGCACCTTACGGACTCCTGGAAACAGGAGATACAGGACAAACACCAAAACTGTGTAGAGGTAAAAAAGGACTGACTTTGGCATTAAAATAGGTCTGATTTACCTTTGCAACTTATCTTTGCTAGCAGGTGTCGTCTATTTCATTACTATCTAACGTTAGCAATTATATTAACCTCATTATTTTGTGTCTTGAAGAGACTGACCTTACTCAGGAGTTGGATTTGTGGTTTCAGTCTTACTTTATTTACATGGTAAAAATAACCTCTGCTATTAACTGTGGAGGTGTTCCTCTCTCGTCTCCTCTATTCTTAATTAAATGGGAAGACACCTGTGAATTATCTTCCTGAAGAACTACTCATGAATTTTAAAGAGTTGTCGTCTTCTTTCAGTGGTCCCTATCTTTTCAAAGTGTTATCGTCTGGTAGTTTAGTGTTAAAAAAAAAAAAAGTTTCACAGTGAAGCTTTTGCTTCTTTTTATTTTATAGGGCATTCGTTAGTCCTTTAAGTATTAGAACGGTGACGGGTCATGGTCTAGGTTTCAATAGTATCATGACAGAGAACTTCAGAGAAGGGGAAAGTGTAGTCTAAGTAGTGAATACTACCAGCCTTTCATAACTTAATCTAAATCCTAAAGATTGTTTAAAAAGCAAGATGTAGTAATAGGTATAGTAATACTTTAAATATGATGTAATCCCAGATTCCCATATTTACTGGTTTTTAAATCTAAGTGCCAATATTCAAATACTAATTTTGGAGTAGCAGTAATCAACAAAAAGAACCGTGGGCAGCCTACAAACCTTAGAGTCCTAAATCATTCTTTCTCATAGTATTGCACTCTTCTGAACTTTTTTGCCGTTTTCCTTGAAAACCAGAGGCAAGGTATGGGAGAAATAGGCTGTACTTTTTGAAAAGGAAATTTCCTTTTTATGGTCACAACGTATCATTTCTAGTTTTCTGTAATGTACCCTTAACGTGAAGATGGTTGCAACAGAACCTCGGGTCAAACAGCTCTTGCTACGACGGTGAGCTCATACTCAGAGACCATCGTCAGGTAGGCAGTGAGTCACCTGAAAGCGGGTGACTGCTGCACTGAGGGGCCTGCTGACTTCTCTAAAGGACAAGGAAGACATACGGTTGTGGTGTTTCCAGGGGACTTCAGATTGCATCTCCCGAGCACTGAGCAACAGGGAGCGTGCTGCCAGTCACCGTGGGCAGCTCTGCAAGCCCCAGTTTACGCGGTTCCGAACGGTACGCAGTTTCATGAGAAAACAGTCCAATGA
The DNA here is from genome assembly GCF_002288905.1 of Enhydra lutris kenyoni. Classification (NCBI taxonomy): domain Eukaryota; kingdom Metazoa; phylum Chordata; class Mammalia; order Carnivora; family Mustelidae; genus Enhydra; species Enhydra lutris. The sequence continues at coordinate 23,622,702 of NW_019154109.1, read as the reverse complement.
GGCAACAGACGCTTGTAATAACCAAATTTTTATGAACTATTACTACAAAGAAGGGAGACAAAGTGATCTTTTAGTAAACGTTTTTAGCGTAACAGTCTTTGCGACCAGTATTTTAAAAAACCAAGCTAATAAACACCATTGCTCTGTGTTCAACTGGTATACACTAAAAATAGGGTAATAAATGGAAATACATGTTCTTCTAGCATTTCCACAGGAAATGTTCATATTTCTATGACATTCTAAATCATTTAGCAGTTACATACGCTATATTAACTAAAACACAGGTATTCCTTATTGCACATTTCAAAGTTGTAAGGAGATTCTAGCTTATGAGGTGGTTTTTATTTAGGGGGGAAATTATATTTTTCAATTGTTTGGCTCAAAAATGCATACTGCCAGGGCAGCTTAATTCTAAAAACAAACCTTTTAAAATAAACTTTTGGATTCTGAAGCCAATGAAATCCTTTACTCTAACAAATGGTTCACAGTTCACTTTCTCAGACTAAATGTCAGACGTCAGAGTTACGGGCTCTGTTTTAAAGCCTGTGAACAGTCCTGGCTACTGCTCTGAGAGGCAGGTGGGGGCTCATCTCTAGAGCCAGAAGGTGGTAAGTCTCTTGCAGCAGGTGGAGGTGGATAATCCTGGGGCCCATGAGTAGGGGGCGGTAGTCGAGGACCAGGAATAAAGTACTCTCTTGGACCAAGAGAGCCTAAAGGTCTAAAAGGTGTGTGTCCCGGTAAAAATCCTCGAGGATCAAGAGGCATGTCCCGTCTTCCAGGAGGAATGCCTGGTGCGTATTCTCTTAAGCCCAGTGGTGGACGTAAAGGAGGACCTGGAAAAATAAAAAGTCCTGTAAATACATATGAACACATGTAAACACAGAAGACTGTGGGCATGATAGTCTATAATTTCTCACAACTTCAGAAGTCAGGTGGTGGCATCCCTGACTTCAGAGACGAGGCAGACAGGTAAGTTGTATGCCCGTGGCTGGCCGGCCAGGAAGCCACACAGGCAGCATTTAAACATGGCTCTAGCTGGCTTGTGTTTTCTCTATTACAGAGTTCTGCCATTTTTCTCTCACAAGGGCTTGGTTTAACACTTCAAAGCACCCTAGCTTGTCGTAGCAAGACGACAGATTACGAAACAAGGACTTCACTGTAACAAAGATATTTGATAAAGGGAAACTCCAGTGTCTGCCGCTGTGTCAATTCATGCAGTAGCTCCCCATGGACTTAAACGTGCCGTCCAAATCCAGGTGGTCGCCTACTGGGGAAAGGCCTTCTAGCTCCCCCTAATCAAATTCAGCAACATTTATTAGGCATTAAACTCAACCTTCTCTAGAGCTAACACTTCCTCTCATTTACTACCAAGGCAGGAAGTTTAAGTTGAACTGTCCCTCTTCTATACTCGATGATCCATTGTTCATGCTTTCATCACAGTGATTACAAGCTTTACGTTTCATAATCTATATATCGACGTTCTAGAGGACTTTGTAAGCTCTTGAGTTGGGAGAATTAGTTCTAGCCATCAGCAGACATAATATTTCCAGCTTTCTATTAATATCTCTGGTCTACATGAGATCTACTGCCCATCTCTGTACAGGGGGATTATGCAGCACCCTGTGTCCTAAAAATTGGAGGGAAAGTTAAGATGCACTGGCTTATCTTACACTTTCATTACCTAGGCCTGTAAAAGCCACTATTAAAATTTCAACAAGAAGAGAGAGAAAAGATGAATTATACTCTATAAGTCAATTACTACTATTCAATCATCATACCGAATGGTGGAGGAACTGGCCGAGGTCCGAAAGGCCCACAGAGTTGAGGAGGTGGTCCATATCGAATGGGTGGTGGCAGAGGGCCTCCCATGGGGGAGCTCATAAGGGGCACCCCTGGGAAAGGAGAGGGCCCTTTTGCAGCCACAGTCACCTGCAGAGCAGAAGCAATTACAGTTGTAAAAGACTCTGGTATGACACAAGCACCAATACCAGTAAAAGCTGAACCCCCGGGGTGCCTGGGTGGCTCAGTGGGTTAAGCCTCTGCCTTCGGCTCAGGTCATGATCTCAGGGTCCTGGAATTGAGCCCCCCACATCGGGCTCTCTGCTCAGCAGGGGGCCTGCTTCCTCCTCCCCCTCTGCCTGCCTCTCTGCCTACTTGTGATCTGTCAAATAAAATCTTAAAAAAAAAAAAAAAAAAGCTGAAACCCAATGAAGCAGATGTCCAGCATCTGTCCAAAAAACAGAACCAGTGCAACAAAACTTGACACCCCCGCCCAGGGGCGCCTGAGTGGCTCAGTTGGTTGAGCAACTGCCTTTGGCTCGCATCATGGTCCTGGAGTCCTGGGATCAAGTTCCGCATCGGGCTCCCGGCTCTGCGGGGAGTCTGCTTCTCCCTCTGACCTTCTCACCTCTCATGCTCTCTCTCACTGTCTCTCTCTCAAATAAATAAATAAAAATCTAAAAAAAAAAAAAAACTTGGCCCCTCCTGTCTGTTCCTGCCAGCAGCTTAGGCAGGTTCACGGGACGGCACCAAAGCCAAAACGTTCGCTGGAGTTGCACTACTGCTAGAATATGCAAGGGGAAGAGAAAGCAAGAGGATGGCTGAAGGACACTAACAGAGGTGACTCCCACAAACACCATGATCGACTCCCAGGGCGACACCTTCACCCCCATGTCCTTCCCATTGCCACAACAGCGCATCATTTCCATACTGAGCATGGACAGAACAAAGATCCACTCTCTACACATGTCACTAGAGCCACTATTCAGAGTGCCTTCAATCTCCTTTCACATATTCTCTCTCATCCTCCGATCTCTCGACCTCTGAGCAGAAAGATTTCCTGTTTTAAATGAGGGCGCAGAGTATCAGAAGATTTGCTGACGGTCACACGGCATGTAAGAAGCTGTTGCAATTCAGGATCAGGTCTGCCTCCAAGCCTGTCCTCCTTGTGCCTGCGCTTCCCTCACTAACAAAAGGGGCTCTGCTCTCAAGTCCACTCCCAAAGGGCCTCAGTTGGATAAAACGACCTCAAGAGATCCGTGTCCCTGGAGTCCTGCACTGAAACGTGGAGGCATTTTCCAACAGAAACGATGTTCTATATACAAGGAGGCAAGCACAGCACCATTATTTACCTTCGTGCACCAGTAACGCTGTGCTTTATAGTAAGAGACACTGACCTTTCCCACGGGAAACTGGGTTGGAAATTCTAAATCGTCAGATCACACACTCTGATTTCAGCACACAGAAGCACTGTGAGCCATGCTGGGAGCACCAGCGCAGCTCTCACAGAGAATACACTTCTGTGCATGGTCCTGAAGGCTACTGCTGACAACGGACACAACAGCAATGACAGGTTTTCACGGGTCATTATTTCACTTCCGGCAAGCATTCTTCCTTTACCAATCTGTAAGTTCAGGTCATTCAAAGCAGGGTCTGCCCAGTATACAACTGGAGATATTCAGCACACTTGCAAACACATAAACAGGGAATTAGGCTATATATAATTAATTTACTCTGCCTCAGAACACTGGACGCCAAAGCACACACAGCACACAGTTGCAGTGATGACTTTCTGCTGCCTTTAGTTACAACAGATATTCCCTACTGGTTAACAGCCTGACCCAAATGGGGGAAAAACCCCGACCAGTCAGATTTCAGCAATCCAGCAACACTTCCAAGTCAAGAACAAGAGTAGGATCAATACTGCCGTGCAATTCAAAGCAAAGCAGATTAGTGTCATGCTCGTCATATCCTTTCCAGAAATATACCAAGTAACAGCTCAGCTCAGTCCTCAACCTCCAAGTACTTACTACTACTGACTGCTCAGCCACAGACGTACTGCTGGGAACTGAAGGGCCTTCAGGGTCTTGGGGAACAGTTTGCTTTTTAAAAAAATGAGATAGTACAGCTATAACAGACACACAAACAAGAGATGGATGACGCAAAGAGAGGGTGTTGTAATGAAGTTTAAGGTTTCCTGAAATACCTAATTACAATTCAGAGCAACTGTGGAACTTACCTTGCCTTCATCCATCATCTTAGTAGGGGAAGAGCCTCTCGAGCTGCTGTTCATCATGGGAGCTACACCAGATCCTGGATCTGCCGAAGGCCAGAGAACAGATTTGGACTTATCCTGACGTATATACTCTTTGAGGAAGAACTAAGAGATCCTCTGCCCACTTCCTCCATGGTTTTAGACCCAAACACACTCAGATCCCTTACCAGAGGCAGAGGGTTTCCCAGATGCCTCAGATGACCATCGAGGACGAGGTAGAGGTCCATCCATTGACCCTTAAGATAGAAAGAACAGAACCCTTGCATGGATTTTTCAGAAGAAACAAACCAATTGTGGACAGGTCAGGGTTCAACTCTACCTAGTAAGCAACATTAAAAATGGCTCTCCTAATACATAAGGGGAAATCCCAAGTTAGGCACAAAGCTTAAGAATTAAAACAAGAAGGGTGCCTGGGTGGCTCCGTTGGTTAAGCCTCTGCCTTCAGCGCAGGTCATGATCCTGGAATCGAGTCCCACATCAAGTTCCCTGCTCAGCTAGAGTCTGCTTCTCCCTCTCCCTCTGCTGCTCCCCCTGCCTGTGCTCTCTCTTTCTAAATGTCAAATAAATAAATAAAATCTTTAAAAAAAAAAATTAAAATAAGAACTGTTGGATTCAAAGATCAGCAACAAAACCTGCATGTTAATGGCACCAGCTGGTGCTTCGAGTGACAGGCCTGATGCAGTTGTACAGGCTGATGTTTTCAGTCTGTATGATCTGACTTCCATACCTCAACAAGTATTACAGACATGTCTGATTGGAAACAGACTCACAGCACTGTGTGTTAATGAGAAATGAGCGTCTGCTCCAGTAATTATATAGTCTTGAAGCTACTTTAATAATATCTGAGAGGAACGCCATAATTTTTACTTCACAGTAAAAAAGTAAAAAGCAAACGTAACAATTATATATTCTTACTTACAAATGCATTTTATGTATTTATTTTATAATACTTAATATATGTTACAGTAATATTAGTAACAATGCTTTCTGTTCTAAAGCAGATCTTGCAGCAGACTACACACCAAAACAAACTAAGACATTTTCTTCCCTATACTGGACAGACCCAAATTCTAAAAACATTGTTTGCATTGGAATTCTCAAGACAAACCATAAGAGACTCTTGACAGGAAACAAACTGAGGGTTGCTGGGGGGAAGCGGGGTTGGGGAATGGGTAAGTGGGTGATGGGCATTAAGGAGGACACATGATGGAACGAGCACTGGGTGTTATATAAGACTGATGAATCACTTAACTCTACCTCTGAAATCAATAATACATTATATGTTAATTAACTAAATTTAAATTTAAAAAAAATCTTAAATAAAAGGGGGAGTAATCCTCTAGAAACAGTTTACTACAAGGTAAAATGTGAATGCTCACCAAATTCACCTCTCGGCATCTCTCTTCGATTAAGCGTAGCGGACAGAGGCCTCGCCGGCGGGTCAGCCATCGGTGGAGGGGAGCACTCCCCCCCCACTCACAGGAGATGGACCGAAAGAGCCATTCTGGCTTAGAGGACCTGAAGACGACAGTGAACTGTTAGCACCCTGCGGCAACCTTTCTTCCCTTTAGTAAGTTCATCAGAATGAAGATACACAGAACCAGAATGTAATGCACACACACTCCGCACACAGCCTTGGGCGCTGCCCCCAAAAGTGCAGCCCACCTCTCCATGGAGGGTTCTGGGTGTTGGGCCTGCCTGGCCTCGGCTTCACAATCACAGGCTCTTCTTGCAGCGCTGCCATCTTCTGGGATAATTCCAGTAACCTTGAATACAGAGAAAAGACAACCTCCATTCCTTACGAGATACCAAGCAGCACTGCCTCTGGAAACCCGAGAACGCGCCGAGAAACCGGAATTCCACATCACGTACTTGTGTCTCAAGTTGGCGGCTTCCCTTTTCTCCTCAGTGATAGCTCTTTCTGCAGCACGAGCTTTGAGCTACGGGAGACAAACAGATCCTAATCAGTGCTGGCACGCCACACACGAAATAAAGGAAAGGAAAAAAAGTCTTACCCAGTTATCATGAGCTTTCTTCTCATGAGTAGCAATCTGAAAGACAACACATGGACGACTGCATGTGGGGACTCGGCGTCGCAGCCACTGCCAGCGTCTGTCTCAGACACCGAAGAACCCGCAGCCGCAGGGGAGGAGAATTACCTGGGTTTTGAATGAGCGCTCTGTCTTCAGCAGTTCCTCCTCCATCTCTTCAATTCTGCGCCTAAGAATCACAGTTGCTTTTATCAATTAAAGTGCAACTAAAGAAAATTTGAAACCGTCTCACCACTTGCCCCTTCCTGCGACACCCGCGCTCCCTCGCAGAAATACTCACATGGTCACAATCAGAGAGTAACACAATCAAAACTAAGACGACCTAATTTCCTTATTATTTAATGGCAGGAGAGCCTGAGTTGATACACTGTAATTTTCTGGACTGTTCTTCAACACTCTCGAGCAATCCTGCTAGGACAATCTTCCTCCACAAAGCTTTTTCTTCTTTTAATGACGGCCACAGAAACTTGCCCAGAGCTGTGACTACAGCTCTGTGGCACAACGGCTGTAATGATTCCGGATACAACACTACAGCAAGCGGGCTTCCTGAAAGAATTCCTCCAACACACAGAACCGCCCAGCACGAACCAAGCTCCCTGACGGTCTTGCCCGCACTGGGTGGGTATATACGGCAATGGCTGTTAACGTGACACTGTTCCCTTCGTTAACTTAAAATGCATTTTTTCTCATGGGAATGAACTATTCACATCCTGTGACTACTTATGTATGTTCTCTGCGGTTTTGTTCTACACAATGTAACACGGTTTTAAAAGATGCCAACAGCCGCCCCCGGCACGGACCCCACGCTCGAAGCTGAACTCACTTGTAAGTTTTCACTTCTTCCGCAGCCAGAAGCGCCTTCTCGTCAGCAGCTGACAGCCGCTGCTCTCTCTCCTGCCGCTCATACTCTTCCTGACTCAGTTTCCTAAGACAAAATTGGCTGTCAGACGGGTTTCTGTCTTCCCAGCAGTCTGCCCGAATGCCTCTACTCAAACATCACCTCCCCTCCCCTCCCCTCTAAAATGCACAGACATACAGAGTCACGGAAGAATTCAAACTTGCCACTCCAAGATAAAAATCCATCTCTGGCCTGTCAGCAAAGCACCTGCGTTTTTTAACTTCTTGTAATTCTTGACACACTAGAAACTAGTTTAGCAAATGTCACTCTATGTCCACCAACTAGTTCCTTGTGCTTAACACAGTGAAAGGACATTTTACTTGACTGTGTAAGGCCATGGCTGATCGACTTCACACCATTAAGCTTCTCAGGCCTAAGCAAGGGGTAACTACTTCTCTTATTTCTACCAGAGGAAAACCTGTAATTACTTCCCTTGTTCTACCATGGAAGGACTGCCTCTCAATCCAAGATGGGTACTGCAATAAAATAGCCAGAGAAAGAAAGAGCCTTCTAAAAGAGTCTTCTAGCTTCTAAACCGTGTAGTTAACCAACCACAGAACATTCCTGTACTTCAGATATGGGACTCCTACTACCTATTTCAGTGGCATGATGATTCAAGAAAGAAAAATCTCAGAATTATAAATGTCTAGTGAATAAAACAGAAAAAGGGGCACCTGGGTGGCTCAGTGGGTTGAGCCTCTGGCCTTGGGCTCTGGTCATGATCTCAGGGTCCTGGGATCGAGCCCCACATTGGGCTCTCTGCTCAGCAGGGAGCCTGCTTCCCCCTCTCTCTCTGCCTGCCTCTCTGCCTACTTGTTATCTTTCTGTCAAATAAATAAAAATCTTCAAAATAAAACAGAAAAAGAATCCCAGCTATTCCATAATCAGGGTCTTACCTACTGGAAACTGGTTTTGACCCAATTAACCTTCAACCTCCAGATGCCCATCTAAAATAAATCGATTGCAATGGGAACGTTTATGGGTTGAAAAATGCTATTTTGTTACCCTTGTACATCTTTGGCTACAAGTCTAATTCAGAAGACCCTTAACTTGAAATTTAAATTTCTATGAATCAGAAGCAAAATGAGAAGAGCTATATGGTTAAAAGGTTTAACAAGGAAAAAAAAGTTTATGTATTCTTTTATAACTGCCCATTCAATTCTCAGCAAAGTATTTTATGAATGGCTACACTATAATGGCTACCTCCTGAGATGCTAAGATAAAAGTACTGGCAAAGTACTATCCCTGCACTAACAGAGCTCATAGTTGAATATGTGAAAGATACACATAAGAACAGAAAAATCCCTGACTCTGGCTTAGGAAGAAAGGTGAGAAATGGGGGGTCTTGAAGAAAAGATCAATCAGAATTTTTTTTCCCGGTAATGAATAAGCTGGTCTGAGAATACTGAGAACAATTAGAACATCGGACAAAAATAAAAAGACTCTGCCTGAAGACATCAGAGACTTAATATATTAGTTGACAAGTTAATATATGAGGCCAAGCTCCAGGGGAAAAAGAAATCTCAGAATTACAAGAAAGCCTGGCATCTGAAGCCACCTTTCTCCCAGGTTCATTCTATGCACTGAAGACCATGGAGACATAAGGAGATTGAGAAGAACTTTCACCAGATCCGGGTTCAAAGAAAAATGGAGTTCAAGGTCGCCAATGAAGGGGACCTCCAATCAAAATCCGAGGCTTTGGGTTTGGACTAGAAAGAGTTGTGCAAACAAGGCAACACAGTGTCCTCTGAAGGGACAAGGCCAATTTTAAATGACATAAATTGCCGACTGGATTAAAGTAACAATCTCATGCTACAAATAAACTCAAATCTTTTCCGTAGGAAAATAAAATCATCCTAGACCTCTAGTTTTCTCTACGGTTACTATAGACAATTTCTGCCACTCAGTCAAAACTGACCAGGCACTCCACAAAACACTGAGATCAAATCTAAAAACCAAGAGGGATGGACCCATAGCTGAATCTTTATAGACTTTAAAATAATTATGCTTATATAATCAAAGAAGTAAAAGTCAAAATTATAAATTTCAGCAGAATCTGTAAAATTGAACCATAGTAACTGAAATTAAGAATTATTAATAGGGGGTGCCTGGGTGGCTCGGTGGGTTAAAGCCTCTGCCTTTGGCTCAGGTCATGATCCCAGGGTCCTGGGATCGAGTCCTGCGTCGGGTTCTCTGCTCCGCAGGGAGCCTGCTTTCTCCTCTCTCTCTGCCTGCTTCTCTGCCTGTTGTGATCTCTGTCTGTCAAATAAATAAGACCTTAAAAAAAAAAAAAAAATTATCAATAGGGGCTCCTGGGTGGCTCAGTTGGTTAAGTGCCTGACTCTTGATTTCGGCTCAGGTCATGATCTCAGGCTCATAGTGTCGAGTCCCACATCAGGTGCCTCACTCAGAGAGGACTCTGCTTTAGATTTTCTACCCTCCCTCACCCCCTCTGCCCCTGTGCATGAGTACATGTGTGTGCATGCTCTCAAACAAATAGATTTTTATTAAAAAGCCCTCAATGAATGATTTTAGCAGCTGACTTGACAAAGTGAAGTGAGACCTTTAGCACATGAGACAGGTCAGAAAAAACGTCATTCAGAATGCAGCAAATCAGGTAAGAATGTAGGAGACACAGGGGAAATATAAAAAAAATTTAAATAGAATCTTACAAGAAGAGAGATTAAAGCAGAATCAATATACAAAGCAAGGTCCCCAAAACCAAGAGGTGCCAATGACCCCAAGCAGCATAAATACAAACAAGATGGGAAGAGGGCGGAGAAACAAAAAAATGCACACACACACCCTCACACCTGAACACCTCCCACTAACACTACTGAAGAACCAGAAAGGATGACTGAAGGCTCCAAGGGCAGTGGTGAGACACTGAGGAGGGAAAAGACAATGGATACTGGACTCCTCAAAGGAACTACAAAACCAGAAAGTAACTGGTTACTTTCAAAGTAATGAAATTAAGTAACTGCGAGCATCTCAGAGCCAGCAGAACAATCCTTAGAAAGATGTTATCACAAGATAAACTGATCATATCTGTCACTAAAGGGTGGCCTTCGAGGAGACTGAAAGAGACCCGCAGTGAAAAACTACAGACGTGGGCGAGGAGGAAGAGCTACAGGAACTATGCAAGTGTGTGTCAGCAGAATGAACGCCGGCCGGACCGCAATGCAGTACGACACTGAAACGTCTCTGGAGTTTAGGTGTAGAGGAAATGACGATGTCATTCGAATAGCATCTACTTCAGATGGGAGCTAAAGCCCAGAAAGAGGCACACTTATTCATGTCTATCACACTGTAACAAGTTCAGGACCCATGTTATGGTCTTTAGGGTAAGTATAGGAGGAGAGAAAGAGCAACCTCTAACTACCAAGCCTTAAAGAGCACAAAAGCAGAATTATGAAAAATACTCCAACAATCCAAAAGACAGAAAGAAGGAAGAAACAGGAACACAGAACAGACCATCAAACAGAAAGCAAACAATAACAGGTAGATTTATTTTATTTTACTTTTATTTATTTTTTTTATTTTTAAGTAATCTGTACACCCAACATGTGGCCTGAACTCACAACCCTGAGATCAAGAGTCACATGCTCTACCAAGTGAGCCAGCTTGGTGTCCCAGTCACACATAGATTTAAACCTCTGTGTGTGTGTGTGTGCGTGTGTGTGTGTGTGTGTGTGTGTGTGTGTTGAGGAGTTACATAGAAAAAATGTGCACTCACCCAGTCTCTATAGCTACATACCTATTTATGCCACAACAGACTCCAGAAAAGATTTTAAGAAACATAAATGTTTCAATGGGCAGAGATTGCCAGGTGGAGAAACTGTAAAAGGGTATTTTTCTGCAGAGAAAGCAGCATACGTAGTGACAATGAGGCTCAGAGTGGCATAAGGAACTGTGCTCAGTATGGCTGCAGGTCGGAAAGCATCAGAAGTTGCTGCAGGAAATGCACCTGGAGAAGCAGCTCCAGACAACTGAGGAAGTGTCCTGTGTGCCTGCGCGAGAGTCAGGAACTGATCCAGAAGAGAATGGAGCACTCCTGACAGATTTTAAGCACTGGAGGCCATGCAGGGACCTGCATTTTAAGCGAGTTCACTCGAGACTGAGAATGAATAAGAGCCTGGAAGGGGGATATGAGAAAGGGCAGGTGATGAGAGGTCCCGTCAGGGACTGGCAGGAAAGAGGATGTGGACCTGAACTAACCCAGGCTCTGGGGATAGAGAGCACGGTACAAACCAGATATGCTGGACAGACCAAAGAAACCAGTGCCACAATGATTATCATGAAGAAAAACAACCGTCATTTAGGAAATTAAGAGTATTTCTGGTGGCAAAGAAATACTCTTTAAAAAAAAAAAAAGGTAATGATATTAGGAATATTTCTCTGAAAAAAGGCCAGGTATTTAGAGCTGGCCTGAACAAAATCTAGAAAATCTAAACTGACTGCACGGTGAGCAAAGAATCCGAGAAGACATCAGTGGTCTGCTTTCGATGTTTCATGGCACCAGGCAATAGCAGCCTGAGCATTTAAAAAAGAGAAACTTTGGGCGCCTGGGTGGCTCAGTGGGTTAAGCCGCTGCCTTCGGCTCAGGTCATGATCTCGGGGTCCTGGGATCGAGTCCCGCATTGGGCTCTCTGCTCGGCAGGGAGCCTGCTTCCCTCTCTCTCTCTCTCTCTCTGCCTGCTTCTCTGCCTGCTTGTGATCTCTCTCTGTCAAATAAATAAATAAAATCTTAAAAAAAAATAAATAAATGAATAATTTAAAAAAATAAAAAAGAGAAACTTTGCTCAGCAGAATAAGCCTTCTCAGAGGCCGCCATGTATCTATTTTTAGAGAATTCTGGTAATTTTGTGGAGGAAAAAAACTTAAAATGAACTCCAAAAGTCTATCTTTCAAGAAACACACGTAACTCCAGATTTGAGATGGAGATTTCAAGATATTAATAGCTAAATATACACACGGAACAGGTACGTCTACATTTAAAACTCCAAACACCCTCACCACAATTACAGTATGTAACGTTTAACCTGAGCATTTGACTAAACTCCAAAACTTAGGATACCTTCAAATAACTAAATTTTTGGAGTGTTTATTCTACTAAACATCGTGTCCTACAAATCACTCAGGATTCTCAAAGGCTGTATTAAGAAGTAGTAGAATAGGGGTGCCTGGGCGGCTCAGCTGGTTAAGCGACTGCCTTCAGCTCAGGTCACAATCCCGGAATCCCGGGACAGAGTCCCGCACATCAAGCTCCCTATTTGGTGGGGAGTCTGCTTCTCCCTCTGACCCTACACCCCCATGCTTGCTCTTTCTCCCTCTCTCTCAAATAAATAAAATCATTTAAAAAAAAAAAGAGAGCAATAGAACAGACACAGGACAAATCACACTTACTTAAAATGCCACAAAGAAAGTAAAGTACATGGCAGGGCGCGAGAGGGACTGGGTCTTTACAAAGCACATGCCACAGCAGGACCGCTTTACCAGTAAAGCACTCCCTGTCAAACAACCTGCAGTCCGGTGACGCACACATTCACTTGCACGGCGAGGCCGCGAACGACCGGGCATGGTTATCTTACTTCTGCAGCGCCGTCTCCTTCTGCTGGTACAGCTCATTCAGAATCTCTACTTTCTGCCTCAGGGTTTGGCATTCATCCTCCAGGACGGCTTTGGCTGACTGCAGTGAATGGCGGTCATCTTCTAATTTCTTTATTTGGTCTGGAGAGAGAAAATGGTTAAGCTGGGTGTGTGCACAGGGCTCACAAACTGGTGGGGCAGGGGGGCTGGAAGGAGTTAGAAACTCAGCACGTTCTTCTCAGAAGCAGCCTACCTTCCAGGTTACATTTAGTAGACATCGAGGCTCTAAGCTTAACTTGTAGAAGTTTTAGATCCTCTTCAACTACTGAAATTGCAGTTTGTGTCTAAAAATTCCAACAGAGAGAACTATCCTTAGAAGGGAGGCACAGTGAGGATTCACAGGCACTTACAGTACTCCACAGAAAAGCTCATACCCGAGAAATGTCCATCATCTGCTTAATTTGATTTTTCACTTTCTCACTCTGGTCACCTAAAATACAAAAAGCTTTAATTGCCTTTTCCTCCTTTGCTTTTTAACTGTATTTTCTTGATTTCTCCAAAAATAAACAATTATAATTATGTTCAAATATTCAAAGGAAAAACAAATCTACCAAGAGAACTAATTAGGCTCCATGACTTTTAAGAAAATTGCAAATTCAAAAAGCGAATTCCCAGTTTGTCCAGCTAAGTGTTATCTGTGCCATTCTCAAACAAGAAGGGATGTGTGAACTAAAGCTCTTTCTTCTCGTTCAGATCTGTGTCCACCTGGTCATGTGTCTTATTTAGACAGACTTCCTCTTCCATTCTCCCCTTGAATCTGCTACCAGGCATGGTTGAAAATGCCCACTGTGAAAGCAATATACGATTTGAAAAACATGTCCAGAAACATGTCCTTCATCAGTAAACACTGCTACCCTTCAGCTCCACTCTCACGGCCTTAATTAGTTTATGGCTCCCCCGACTTCATTACTCTTGAAATCGGTTGTGGGCCTTAAAACTGTAGAGCTACAGAGATGATGAGCCCTAAATTCAAAGGTCATCCCCACAGCAATGAGACATAAATTTCTCCTACTGAACAGTGTTCACACTTACAGGTCTAAGTCACAGCTCTGCTGCTCTCACTCTAGTGCAAACAGTCCTCAGTGGTATGGAAAAGCAGAGTCTATGTTCATTGCACACCCACTGCTATACCACAGCCCTGCAACCCACCTCTGCCCAGTGCACAAAGAGGTGTTTCTAAGCCCAGTGATAGGCATCTACAACCCTTAATGCTTAAGTTAATCAGGGGACAGCTGGGTGGCTCAGTCGGTTAAGTGGCTGCCTTCGGCTTAGGTCACGATCCCAGTGTCCTGGGATGGAGTCCCAAATCGGGGTCATTGCTTGGCAGGGAGCCTGCTTCTCCCTCTGTCTGACAATCTGGCTGCCTGTGCTCCCTCTCTCTGAGACAGATAAATAAATAAATAAATATATAATCAATCTTAAAAAAAAAAAAAAAGAAGAAGAAGTTAGGGGCGCCTGGGTAGCTCAGTCAGTTAAGCATCTGACTCTTGATTTCAGTTCACATCATGATCTTGGGGTTCTGAGATCAAGCTCTGCATTGGACTCCTTGCTCAGTGGGGAGCCTGCTTGAGATTCCCTCTCCCCTGACCCCTGCTCTTTCTAAAATAAATAAATCGTTTAAAAAAAAAAAAAAAGAGGAAGTTAGTCAGCCAAAAGGAGCATTAGTGTACTTAAAGACAGGAACACAAAAAGTGGTCCAACCTCCCTGAAACCAAACTTACCTCCCACTTCTCCATTTGCTAATTCATCTAACTCACTTCCTCCTTTATTCTGACCCGCAGACTCAGATTCACAATCTAACAGATTCAACTGGGTAATGCAGTTAGTCAAAGCCTAGAAAAGAAGCAAAGGGACATTAGAAAGAGCTTCTCAAATAGATTTCATGAGGATTAAGCATGTAGTCAAGAGAATAAACTTACATTAATATTATCATCTTTGTGAGTAAGAGCTACTTCCAAATTTTTCTGAGATTTCTCAAATGCTTTGATTTGGTCACTGAGCTCAGCATGTGATTTGCTCCAGTCTTTGATTTCTTGCTGCAACTGAAAAGTTAAAACACATGAATTTCCAAAGGCTAGGGCTCTTGCACTGGACACATCAGGAATATATGAATGAGACAGGGAAGCAGGGAGCCATGCTATTCTTTGGCCTGTCACTATGGACTGAGGCCTTCGTGATGGGAGAGGGGAGAGTGGCTCCTACCCTCATGTGCAGTAAGCACATGAGATGAGAGCTGTCGAGGAAGTCAACCCAGTTACTGCAGAAAACTGCAGCCCATTCAAATAATTCACTTTCACAGGAACAGAACACATTTCACTATCTCCCATGTCCACACTCCAGATCATGTAACCTTCCTTTTGTCAGTGAAGCAGTAATTGCTCAAAAAAGGGTTAAAATTCATAATTCTTTGGTCAAGAAGCAAATCCATCACCCCACTGAGGCTATTCAAGTTAATAATTGGTTGGTATTTGACAAGACAAAGACTAAAAACACTCTGACAGCTATAAGAAATTATAGATAAGAACAGAAAATCTAGAACAGATGGAGAATATATACATGCACTCAATTTTGGAAGCTTAAACTTTGCATATCTAAGAATAAAATTCTGCATACATATTTCATTTCCTTAAAAACAGATCTGAGAAAAGATACTTAAGGGGTAATGATACTCGGTCCCTTCATCCACATAATCTAGGACATTAACTTTTCTTTACCTGTTCTTTCTTCTTCTTAAGCTTAGCATTTTCCTCTTTAATCCGGTGGCATTCAGACTTCACCTTCTCTTCATTAAGTTTGGCTTCATTAAGCGCAATCTGAACCTAATGCAAAACACTCCTATTAGTGAGTTAATTCCAAAGGAGGGGTATTACACTTTCCCAATTAGACATCATATAGTTTTCATTTATTGCAAATTCTAGCACATATTAAATGTTTGCTCCTCAACAAAACTAAGACACCTTATTAACATCTTGCAGAATTAAAGGCAGCTTTACCTCTGAAAATTCTGAGGCATTCACTGAAATGACATCCTTTAGCCTCTCTATAGATTTCTTGCTTTCCGATATCTGCCATATGGAAGAAGAACACAAAAAATGTATTAGGATTTTAGTATAAACAGTAGGATATGTGCTAAAAAGATGAAATGCTATCCCAGAGCCATCGCCTACATATCAGGTAAAAGCAGGTGATTCAGTGTTAGCTGGGGAGAAAAGTCAAGACTATAAAGAGGTAAGAAAAAAAATAACTGGAGCTCTAACTGCGTGCATCTACGACATTCCTTGCTAACGTGGTAGGTAGATGACCAGACAAAAAGGTGAAAAAAAGCAGGGAGAAAAAA
The DNA here is from genome assembly GCF_002288905.1 of Enhydra lutris kenyoni. Classification (NCBI taxonomy): domain Eukaryota; kingdom Metazoa; phylum Chordata; class Mammalia; order Carnivora; family Mustelidae; genus Enhydra; species Enhydra lutris. Next base: position 23,606,713 of record NW_019154109.1, on the reverse strand, counting down.
AAAAAAAAAGAAAGGAAAAGAAATGTTCAAGTAGTCCAGTTGAAATCAACTGGCAGAGAAAAAAAAAATCCCCAAGGTCACCTTAAAAATTCTCTTGCCTGAACTAAAAATGGTTGGACTTGAGGACAGACAGACAGACAAATCTCACTTATGGAAGAATTCCAGATAATCTGTCAAGGTACTGCCTCCTTAAGGAGGTGGAGCATACTCTTCACTCTTTTCATCCCAGGCTGGGCATAGGTACTTCCTTCAGAAGTGAACAGTACACCAAGAGTGGGAATGGGTCTACTGAGAGTAGAGAAACCTGGCAAATACCTGGTCAGCCAGGTCACAAGCTCAGCTGGGTGTGCAACATATGCGAACTCTCTGAAACTTCGCTGTAGTTCTTAAACGGTTCTAAAAGGCTTGTTTTTAAAAGGAATCATGCAAAACAAAACAAAGTACTAGAACTGTTCAACAGGGCTACGGTTTCTTAGTTGTGCTACATGTTTCAGATGGCAGAGCCAAGCAATACAGAAATTATCCAGGGCTGAGGACAAAAATATTTCCTAGGACCATGAAAATAACAGCTTGTGGTATTAGCATTTTAGATTCCATGAAGACAGATGGATATAGGTTCAACTTCCCTGTCTCCCAATCCTCCTCTGGTTACACCCTGGGAAAATGCAGAGTTCATTCCACCCTATCTACAAAACAGTTTGAAAGCTAAATTACAGTTAACGATTTGTAATAAAACCCTTACCAAGTCCTGATTCTTGACATTCTGTTCCCTCTCGGATTCTAACATAACACGCAGATTTTTAGCTGTATCATCCAGAATTTCATTAGTTTCTTCAAGTTTCTTGATTGTATCCTATTAAAAGAGACATTAAAATAAATAGTAACTACTCACTATTTTTTTGTTTTTAGAATGTAATCTCAAAGAGAGAAAGGATTTTTACCTTATATTTAATTGCTTCATCAGACAGAATCATATTTTGTTTCTTAGTCTCTTGAACATGTTTCTTTGACTCCTTAATCTATTTAAAATAAAGCACACAGAATTCAGAACTATAAATCACAGGGGTATCAAAACTTATCTGAGTAGGTAACCCCTTAGAGAAGAAAGATGTACTTTACACATACGATGATTACTTCAGATCTGGATGGCTCATAGGAAATAATGAAATTTTAAAATACCATAATAACTGCACCATAACAGAGGAGGAAATAATTCAAGCTGGAATCATGAGGGGAAAATATTGAAAGAGTAATTATACCTTCTGTTCGTAATTTGACAACTTTTGTACAAGTTCTGCGTTTTCTTTCATGATATTCTTCACCTTTGCAGCAATCTGCTGTTCAGTAACTAAAGGGGAGAGGAAATCCATAAGATTATTATGAGAACTAAGTAAAACTAAATAACCCATTGTATTAGCAGCACATTTACCTAGCACTATGAGGAAAAGAACTTCTTAACATAACTATTACACTTTTGAGAAAGCAACCTGCAGTTCATGGCAAATAAGGGTGTAAAAATACTACTAAAATAAGGAAAACAGGGGCGCCTGGGTGGCTCAGTCAGTTGTGTGTCTGCCTTCTGCTTGGGTCGTGATCCCAGAACCCCCATCAGGTTTCCTGCTCAGAGAGAGAGCCTGCTTCTTCCTCTGTCCTTCCCCCAGCTCATTCTCTCAACCTCTCTCTCTCTCAAATAAATAAAATCTTAAAATAAGTAAATACATAAAAAAAAAGAAAAATATAATAAGGACCCTTCCTTCAGTGAGATTCCAATTTATTTCAAAAATAGGAAATATAATAAAGTATTTTTAGCTTGATATCCTTCCCTTCATGGTGTACCTTTCTTCTCAGAAACTGTGATCATTCAAATATATGTCATTCGCAAAAAGAAAAAGACAAAAAATACAAGCACACTGATTTACATCTCTATTCCTCAAATTATATACTTAAATATTTACTGTATTGATCAAACCATTAGCTCAGGAACACTGTTCATATGCAATAAATCTGTAGTAAGTCAACAAAGCCAATCTGCCCCAAATCAAACTAATCATCTTCCTCCTCCCACAATTTGTTCCACTTCACCTCCTATCTCAGTTGGTAGCATCACTATCTACACTCTGTCATCCAAGCTAGCAACTAGGATTAGTAAAATGTTCAGGAGTGAGTAAGTCAATCAGACATCAGAAGTCACCGTATCTATTTCTAGCGTACATAAAACTCATATCAAACACTAGTACTGAGGGAAGAGTACAAACAACAGAATAAGCTTAAGTATTTACCTTGATATACTCTACTCTTTACCTAGAAGAAAAATAAAATTAAATTAGATGTCAAAATATTTTAATAACAGAAATATTACAGTATTTCAATATTATGAAAATATTATCTACAATAGTCAAATCATAACAAAATGAAAATTTAGTAAACAGTTTGGTTCACTGTAATAATCCACTGAATTAAAAAATAAAAGAAGATTAAAAAGCATTTCAAATGTGGGGCACCTCAGTGCCTCAGTCAGTTAAGCATCTGCCTTCAGCTCAGGTCATGATCCCAGGATTCTGGGATCAAGTACTACACCAGGCTCCTTGCTCAGCAGGGAGTGTGCTTCTTTCACTACCCCATCCCCCGCTCGTGACCTCTCATGCTATCTCTAACAAATAAATAAAATCTTAAAAAATAATAAAAAAATATTTTTTAAAAAAGCATTTCAAATGTAATTGGTAGGGATGCCTCACAATTTCTGGTAGAAGCACTAAAGTGAATACATCATTTTGCAAATAAAGATATGTTTATGTATTAAATGAGCACCAATCTTATTAAGCACTTAATTTTAATAATGGAAATGGATATTTTCATATTAAATATATCAATGCTTCTTTTACCCCAATCATTTATTTGACAACCCCAAATAGTGAGAATGAAGTCCAGAAACAATGATCATTCAAAGACACTTTCAGGAAACAAAATTAAAGGCATAATCTTTGCACTAAGATATGTCTCTCTCCCTCACCAGAAAACATCTGTGAAGTCCTATTACAAGTTAGCAACTGGCTGAATTTAGAGATCTAAAAATTACGCTAGGTCATCGGATTTTCTCAAAACCCCTAAACATAGTGGTCATCAACCTGAAAAGGAAAGAAGGCTGCTAGAGGAAAAGGCACAAGCAACAAGAGAAATGACAACTAACCTCTAAATCCTCTCTAAAGACAGCACTGAATTACAGGGTTGCAAAATCTAAGCAGGGGACACCTGGGGGGCTCAGTTGGTTGTGTCTGCCTTTGGCTCAAATCATGATCTCAGGGTCCTGGGATCAAGCCCCCAAGTCGGGCTCCCTGCTCAGTAGGGAGTCTGCTGCTCCCTCTGCCCCTCTTCCCTAGTTTGCACTCTCTCTCTCTCACAAATAAAATCTTATTTAAAAAAAAAGAAACTAAGCAGTACTCAATTTTTTAAAAAATTACATCATTGAAAGTCTTTGTAACCCAGAATTTATTTCCACTTTCAAAAGTTATAAATGGTAATGAAATACTCAGATCAGTCCACAAATCATCCATGGTATCTCATTATTATTACAATATCCAACAGCATGTATAATAACGTTGTTATTGGAAAATGCATTCAGAGTTCCAACATGGAAAGAAAGGACTGTTTTTCTAATGTCACAGCCTTGTTAATGAGACAGTAAGTCCTCCTTTCACCCACATCAGTAGGCGGGAGGAGGTAGGAAGAAGCAGGCAAACGAGAGCAGGGACCAAGGTTCCAAAGTCAACTGCTGAGGTTGAGAAACAGCAGTTAGGACATAAAGGCTGCATCATCCTGTGAAAATGTACACAGGTGTTGGGATTTTTAAGATGGGAGAAACAAGGGACGCCTGGGTGGCTCAGTTGGTTAAGCAGCTGCCTTCGGCTCAGGTCATGATCCCAGTATCCTGGGATCGAGTCCCACATCGGGCTCCTTGCTCAGCAGGGAGCCTGCTTCTCCCTCTGCCTCTGCCTGCCATTCTGTCTGCCTGTGCTTGCTCTCTCTCCCTCTCTCTCTCTGACAAATAAATAAAATCTTTAAAAAAAAAAAAAAAAAAAGATGGGAGAAACAAGAGTGGGAAATGAAAAAACGTTTTCACCTTTTCCCCCTTCCACTCATCCTTTCTATGTTCCCTTTCCCCTTCCATCTGAGGAAAAGTCCCATGAGATCAGAGGACTCTTCCCAGGAATCCAGGCAAATGACCCTTCTTTTTAAGTGATTTTATCATCACTTGTACAAGGAGAGAAAGCTTACGAACAATGGTATGTCTGATCAAACTAAGAAATCAGAAAAAGAATCTTAGAAAGACATGCATCCAATGCTTTGGCTACTTCAACTGTTAAGCTTCAGCTGAAACTGAAAGCTTTTCATCTGCAAAGCTCATTCACCCAAGATTTCTTCTCCAGTTATGTTAGATAACTATGAAACAAAAAGACATAATACAGTCACAAGACTGAGTACATACGAGCATACATATATAGATAAGCAAAAAAGACAAATTCTGCACAGGAAGAGACTCTGAAGAAATAAAAATTTTAATAGTGTGTCTTTGGATACTACATAATCTGTGTTTCCAAATAAGAAGGTATTTTATGAGTCCAATAGCAAATGATCAAGTTAGGAAATATGTGAAACAAAACAAAACAAAAAATCTGTGAAACAGATAACACATAGAAAAATACTGCAAAATTACCTAGGGTCCTAGATATATATTTTACTATTTTGTTCTCTTGTAGCATTTTTTTCTGTGTACACATCTATTTTTATATAATTATATATACAACATACAGTTTGTATTTTACAGTCCTGATTTCTGCTTTTTCCACTTAATATTAAATTGTGAACATTTTCTGGGCCCCTGTATCTTTGAAATAACATAAATTTCAAGAGTTACCTAGTATCCTATTATATGGATGTACAATAATTTAACAATTCCCCTACTGCAGATCATTTAGTTTGCACCAAGTTTTCACTCAAAAAATAGAGTTTCATGATCACTCATATAAAACTTTTAATGCATGACTGGTTATTTCTCTAGGACAGATTAATTACACATGGCTTGATAATAAAAGGATATGAAAACTTTAAGGCTTCTGATACATACTACTTAACTGCTTTTCAAGATGGCTCTAAGACTTGCCAGTTCTACTAGGAACCTATACATGTGCCCAAGTAGGTACATATACATTTAATGTTTAGAATTTAAGATTTATAAATTGAAGTTTTCCCATTAAAATTATACATATTGTCTTGTTCACCTAAATCTTTACCAACAAAGATTATACTGAACTACTTCACAAGATTAGCTGAGATCAGAAGCATTTGTGTTCGTGTTTGTAAATGAAAAAGAAACAAGAGGGAGGGCTAGCGATTATAAAATATCTGGTGTCTTGATGAGTCAAAGTGCAAGTTTAATTTACTCACAACAAGGACAGTTCTCCAGAAGAAGACGGCAAATGAACCAATTCCCAAGAAGGCGGTGATAAGTACAGGTTTCCATGGCAAGCCATAAAAATCAGGCCCAGGCTGAACATCATCAGGCAATGTTGCGACTAACTGAAACAGAAATATTGGAAATAACAAGAATCCATGAAGAATTTAGAACAGAACAGTCACAAAGAACCATCCACAGAAATTCTAAACCGACCTCCACCAGGTAACTACCCCCTCAAAATTCTTTAGTAGCTTCCACTGCTTCAATAGAGATGGGATACTGGCAGCCTCTTATTTCTTGTCTGGCTTCAAGTATTTCTGAATATTATGAATCTAAATGTATTTACGCTGAACACATACTTCCAGTTTGCAACAGGACCTACCACATCATGTCGTCTTGGACACGTCTAATCTCTTTGGATCAGACTTTCCTTAGTTAACTCATAACTTAAAAAGCCACATAAAACACAATATTGAACACCCTAGAGAGAAAATCAATTTGTATGGCGGCAAATAAAAGCAAAATGATAGCGAATAACCCAAATAATGTGCTTCTCCTCTAAGATTTTCCATCTTTATTCTACTGTTACATAAAAAAAGCTGAGTAAGCTCAGACGGCTCCGCGTAACTGGTCCAGACCGCGGCTCTGAATGTAACCGTCTTCTACATAACGCCGTGCCTGCATTTTAAACGCTTCCTTGAATACAGTTGTATGAAACACTGTCCCACCTTCTACGAGCACACAGCTACCATGCTGGTCCCAACCCAAACAATGCCAGAGGTCACTAGAAAAGGACCCCAAGAGATCGTGACTTTCTACCGGAAAATAACAAAGCGCCTGCTACAATCTAAGAAATCAGTAAAAAATTAACAGGGGACGAAACCTTAAAATCACTCCCCCCGGCTTCCCCAAACAGCACTGCAACGTCTTGCCTGCCTCGGCCCCGACCCACTCCAGTTCTCCCTCCACCCGTCAGCGCGCCAACTCCGCTCACAACTCGTCTACCCGCCTGCCGGAGCTGGGGTCCCTCCCTGGTCATGGGGAGCCTCACCTCCAGTAGCTTGGCTATGAGGGCTGCGTAAAGGACCGACAGGGGTCCCAGAAGCTCCGAGTCCCCGGGGGAAGCGGTGACAGAAGGCACAGTGGCAGGAACTGAGTCCATCGTGAGGGGGCAGCTGAGAGACGGCACGTTCCCCCCTCGGAACAGCACCGAAGGCCACTTTCCCACCGCTTCCTCCCCCGGAAAAGATCCGGCGGAGGAGGCGGCCACTGGGAGTGAACTTCGCCTTCCTCAGGCGAAGGCACTCTCTGCCGTACGCCTCCAGGAAATACGTCATCAGACAATGCCCCTTTTATGACGTAAAGGCGCCTACGGAGGCCCGGCCCGCGGTAGGCGGGGCCACGGCGGACGGAACCAACGGTCGCCGGAGCGGCCGCCGGAAGGCGGCGCGCTGACAGAAGCCTCACCTGCCGCAGGAGCTGGGGCCTCCGTGTCAGAGGAGCAGGGGCTGGGACTGGAGCGAAACCTCCCGCTCATGCCCCTCAAGGCTAGCCTTGTGACACTGCGTGCCGAGACCGCAGGCACCTGTCCCACTGCCCAGACGGGAGAGCAGCCTCTCCCACGCCCCGAGTAAAGACACCCTCCCCGGTTCTCCAGAGCGAGGCCTGGCTGCCCGAGTATCTCCAGTTCCCCGAAGCTCCGCTTTCCCCTTCCTAGTCCACAGGCTCACGCTGTCTCACATTCCTGCTGGTGCTCTGGAGTAAGGCTTCTTCTAAAGAGCCACGTCATTACCACACCATACCCAAGGGTCCCGTAGGTTATAGTTACGTGACTTTTGGAAAAGGACGGGGAATATGCATAGGCACGTTCTAAAAGTTGAAAAAACTGGGCGCCTGGGTGGCTCAGTGGATTAAAGCCTCTGCCTTCGGCTCAGGTCATGATCTCAGGGTCCTGGGATCGAGCCCCGCATGGGGCTCTGCTCAGCGGGGAGCCTCCCCCCCCCCATGCCTGCCTCTATACTTGTGATCTGTCAAATAAATAAATAAAATCTTAAAGAAAAAATAATAAATAAAAGTTGAAAAAACTGAGGACATGTAAAAGGGACAATGATGTTTGTAAATCTTTAAAGGTATGTCTTCCAGTTTAATATAAAAATTCAGAACAATCAGGAAAATCCTCAAAAAGAAGAGCAATGGAGGTGGGGAGGGGAGGTGAAAACAGGCCACACAATTAAAACAGTAGGGAACTGACCCAAGAATACAGATGGATTATGAACAGAACAGAAAATCCAAAAATACACCCAACTGCACTGAAAATTTAGAATATAATAAAAGTCAGCTGGGGAAGAAGACTTTAATAAGTGACATTAGTATAACTAAGCCATATGGAAAATGTTAAAATTGGATTTTTTTTCATAAGGATAAATTCCAAATGATCAGAAACCTGAATGTAAAAAATGAAAACAAGTACCAGGAGACATGAGTGAGTTTCTCCATGTATTATGAGTGATCAAAATTCCTAATTATGCCCCAAAATCCAAGAGAAAAGAATTGCCAACAACTTGAAAATAAAAAATGTGCCTAGCCCCTGCATGCAAAAAAATACGAAATGTCAAAAAAGTTTGACAACCAGAGAAAAAATATTTGTAACATTAGAGACAAAGAGTTAATATTCCTAAAGTATGAAGAACTGTAGAAGTAAGCAGAGAAGAAAACAGCCCCAAACCTATAGAAAAATGAGCCAAAATAAAAGAATCAGCAGTTCTCAGGAAAAGAAATAGGAAAAGCTCACAAACATACGGAAACATGCACTGCCTCACTCATAATAAAAGAAAAACAAATTAAACCTACACTGAGATACCATTTCTCACTTATACTGGCAAGATCTAAAACATCTGACAACATACTCTATTGGTGAGAGAATGTAGGGGAAACAAGTACTCTCACATGTTGCTCATCGTTCCCCAAAACGACACAACCTCTATGAATGGGAATTTAGCATCATCTCTCCAAATTGTGTATTTACCTTTTAATGCAACAATCCCACTTCTAAAGATCTCAAAGATACTGTGGACACAACAAATGTTAAATAGATATATAAACAAAACTATGTTAATCCAGCGTTATTTATAAGAACAAAAGACTACAACCAACCAAAATGTCCATCAGTAGAAGAGGTGCTGAATACACTGAAGTTTACTGTGAAACTGGAAAAAAATAAATTTTATATACTGCTAGGGTATGGTTTCCAGAATGTTTTTTTTTTTTTAAAGGAGGGGTGGAAAAATGTAGAATACTACTTTTACGTAAGAAAGTAATGAGACAAATAAGTATTTTTTATGGCTCTGAGATAAAATTCACATACAATAAATGGCATATATTCAAAGTGCACAATCTGATAAGTTTCGACACACGAATACACCTGTGAGAACCTCATCACATTCCAACTGAACATATCCTTCACCTCCACATGTCTCTTCATCCCACCTCCTGCCACTTACGGACTGGGCCTGTCCAAACAGAAGTTCTCTATCATAATAGTTTGCATTTCCTACAGTTTTATATATGAAATTTATAATCACCATGTATCCTACTTCCCTGGCTTACCTCACCAGCACAGACATTCCCCCATGTTGCCGCATTCATCAATAGGTAACTATTCCTTTTCATTGCTGAATGGAATGAATTTCACTGGATGGACCTAGCACAATTTGTTTATTTATTCAGCTATTGACGGGCATTTGAATTTTTCTCAGTTTTTAGCTTTTATGAATAGAGAGGCTATGAATATTGATGTACAAGTACATGGATGTAGATGCAGAATTTATTTTTTCAAGGGTACATGCTTAGGAAAGGGATGGTTGGAGCATCTGACATACACCTTTCTAAGAAACTAACAATCAATTTTCCAAGGTGATGAACCACTGTACATCCCCCACCAGAAGTGTATATTTCCAGCTTCTCCACATCTTCTCCAATACTTGGTATTTTAATTTAAATCATTCTTTTTAATTTTAGTCATTCTAATAAGTATGTATGATAATTCATGGTGATTTTAATTTGCATTTCGCTGAGAAGTAATGATGTTGAGCATTTTTTCATGTGCTTATTTCCTATGCACACATCTTATTTGGTGAAGTGTTAACTTTACTGGTTTATTTCTTATGAATGAGCTTTAAGAGTTCTTTATACATTCTGCATATTAAGTCCTTGTTCATATATACGCTTTGCAACGATTTTCTCCTAATCTGTGCCTTGTCTTTTCATTCACTTAACAGTGTATTATGAAAAGCAGGAATTTTTATTTTGATGAAATCCAAATTATCAAATTTTTCTTTTATGAATGAATCTTTTTTCGGTGTTAAATCTAAGAAGTCTTTGCTTAACTTTTTTCTGTAAGTTTTATGGTTTTAGGTTTTACATTCAGTTCAATGAAGCATTTTGAGTTCATTTATGTTTATGACTGAGCTATGAATTAATTTTTTTGCACAGGGATATATCCAATAGTTCCAGTCCTGTTTGTTGAACAGACATCTCTTTCTCCACTTTGTTTCTACCTTTGTCAGAAGTCCATTGCCAGGTATGTATGGATCTACTTCTGAACTGTCTATTCTATTCTAGTGATCTTTTTGTCTATCTTACATTGATACCATGCTCTCCTAATTACCATAACTTTATCGTAAGTCTTGAAATCAGGTCATGTTTGTATTGTTCAAGGTCCTTGGAATTTTCTATATGAATTGTATAATCAGCTTGTCGTCTTCTACCAAAAAATCCTCCTGAGATTTTGATCAGGATTATGTTGACTCTGGGGATCAAAATGGGGAGCTTAATATTTAACACACTGTTTGTCATAGTGACAATATGATAGCTTAACAATATTTAGTCTTCTGACTCTCAAACAATGGATATCTCTCCATATTTAGGTCTTCAATTTTCTATCAGCAATATTTTATAGTTTTCAGTTATAAGTCTCACGGTATTGCCAGATATATCCTTAAGTACTTCATATATTTTGATGCTATTGTACACAGAAGACTTTAGTTTTAATTTCCAACTCTTCATTGCTAGTACATAGAAATACAGATGCTTTTAGATGTTAATCTTTATCGGGCAACCTTACTAAACTGTAGCTTTTTTGTAGATTCCACCAGATTTTTTTCATAGATGTTCAATGTCTGCAGATAAAGACAGTTTTACTCCTTCCTTCCCAATCTGTATGCTCTTTCTTTCTTTTTCTTGCCTTAGTACACTGGCCATTGTCTCACTGTGCCCCACTTCAGTGCTGAATAGATGTGGTGAGCGTGGACATCCTTATTTCTGATCTTAGGGGGACAATTATCCACCACTAAGTACGATGTTAGTTAAGTTTTTCATAGAGGCTATTTTAAGCCCCCTTCTATTCCTAGTTTGCTGCTATTGTTTTTAGCATCAGTAATCAACATTTGATTTTTTTTCAAATGCTTTCACTCGAGCTGAATATTTGGATTTTATTTTTTAAATTTGTTAATATGTTATTTACACTGACTGATTTTCTAATGCTAAATGAATCTTGCATTCTTAGGATAAACCATGCTAGGTCATTATGTATTATACTTTTTATATGTTGTTGGGTTTGATTTGCTAAAAATTTTAGAGTTTTTGTGCCTACATTCATGGCGGATACTGGTCTGGGGTTTTCTTTTCTTGTTATATCTCTGTCTGGTTTGAATTGGGAAGTATCTTCCCATCTTCAATTCTCTAAGAGTGAGTTTATATAAGTTTTTTTCTTCCTAACAAGTTTCATTGAATTCACCAGTGAAGCCATCTGGGCCTGGAGTTCTCTTTGTAGAAAGATTTTTAATAAACTCAATTTCTTTAATAGCCATAGGTTATTTAGGTCATTTGTCTGTGGAGGAAGCTTTTCCAATTTGTGTCTTAGATGCTATTTCTTCATCTCAGCCACACTGTCAAATTAAGTGACATAAATTTTCATAATATTCCCTTTTTATTGTTTTAATTTCTGTAGAACCTGTAGTGATGTCCCCATATGATCACAGACATTGGTAATGTGTCTCCTCCTTTATTTCCCTGATCACTCTGGCTACAGGTTAATCAATTTTATTAATCTCAAAGAACCAGCTTTTATTTCCATTGGTTTTCCTTTTGTTTTCTATTTTATTAATTTATGCTCTTTATTTCTTTTCCTCTGCTTCTAGGGGATCAATCTGCTCTTTATCCTAGTCTCTAATAGTAGAAATGGAGGTCACTAGTCTGGGACCTTTCTTTTCTAATATAAATAGTGCTATAAATTTCCAAGTAGTGCTTTACTGTTACTACACAAACTTGATATGTGTTTTCATTTTCATTCAGCTCAAAATACTGATTTCCCTTTAGATATCTTTGGCCCATAAGTTATTCAGAAGTATGTCAGTTGGTTTCCAAATATTTGGGGACTTTCAAGAGATCTTTCCATTACTGATTTCTAATTTAGTTTTACTATGGCCAGAGAATATACTTTGTCTGATTTGAATCTCTCTGTATTTTGAACACTTGCTTTACGGTCCAGAATATGACTTGTCTTGGTAGATGCCCCATGTGCACTCAAAAAGCATATATATTCTGCTCTTCGTTACCATAGTCTACCTTCCCATGATCTTGTATTACTTCATGTGCATAAGAACTTTATAAGAGTTATTACCATTTCTTCCTCTCCTCACCTTCATATTATTGTTGTCATATTTTTACTTTTATATATTTTTAAACCCATGCTACAAAAAGTTGAATTTTGAAGATATTTAAATAGTAAAATAATGGTTTTATATAACTACTTACACAGTTACCATTCCTGGCATTCTTCACCCCCTTTCTATGGCTTGACTATTTTCATCTGTCATTTTCTTTATGCCTAAAGGTCTTCCTTTAACATCTCTTATGGCACAGATGTGCTGGTGAATTCATTCAGCTCTTGTACATTGGGAAAAAATCTTCAATCTTTGTTTTACAAAATTATTTTGCTGTGATATTATAGGTCAACAATATTGTTCAAGTATGTTAAAAGATATTATTCTACTGTATTCTCCCTTGCCTTCTGACAAGAAATCATGATGTTAGCCTTATCTTAATCCCCTCTATGTAAAATGCCTTTTTTCCTCTCTGCTTTTAAGATTGCTCTTTATCACATATTATGGGCAATTTAATTATTACCTCAATGTAGTTTTCTTCATGCTTCGTATGTTTGGGTTTCATTGAACTTCCTGAGTATATGATCTACAGTTTTCATAAATTTTAGATATTTTTAGTCATTATGTCTTTAAATATTTTTCTGAACACCTCTTCTATCCTGTCCTCTAGTGATTCCAGTTACATTTATTAGGCTGCTTGAAAGTGTCTCACAGCTCACAGGTGACCTCATCATTTTTCTTGAGTCGTTTTTCCTTATGTATTTCATTTTGGATAGCTTCTATAGTTATGCCTTCAAGTTCACTAACCTTTTCATCTACGATGTCTAGTCTGGCATTCATCCCAACCAGGGTGCCACTGCAGTTGTCAACCTGTAAGATTGATTTGGGTCTTTTTTTTTTTTTTTAATCTTTCATGTCTCCACTTAACTCCTAACATCCGAAATACAGTAATAATAACTATTTTAATACCCTTGCCTAATTCTAACATCTCTGGTAGTTCTTGGTTGGTTTTGGAGGGTTGATTTTTCTCCTCTTCATGTTTATATTTTCTTGCCTCTTTGCATGCCTGGTAACCTCTGACTGGATGTCATGTATTATGAACAAATGTGATGGTTAATTTTGTGTCAACTCCTCTAGTTATGGAGTAACCAAATTAAACCTTATTTTTGGGTGTGTCTGTGAAAGTGTTTCCATGTGAAATTAGCACTTGAAACGATGTCCTCTGTAAAGGAGGTTGCCCTTCCCGCTATAGGTAGGCAACATCCAATCCATTGAGGGCCTGAACAGAACAAACTGCGAAAGGAATTCACCCCTTCCTGCCTGATTCCTTGAGCTGGGACATCATTTTTCTTCCACCCTTGGTACTTCTGGTTCTCAGGCCTTCAGACCATCAGCTCCCCTTTGGACTCAGCCTGAATTAGGCCAATGCCTTCCTGGGTCTCCAGCTTACAGACAGCAGACTGTGGAATTTCTCAGCCTCCAATTGTGTGTATGTCAATTCCTTATAAAAAAAAACCTCTTCTACTTATCCATCGGCGTATGGGGGTCCCATATTTGTTTTGTTTCTCTAGAGAACCTTGACTAATAATAACAAACATTCTTGAGCATTGTTCTGTTTGCTCAGATACTTTGATTCTTTTGGATCTTGCTTTTAAGGTTTGTTAGGCAAGATGAGCAGATTTAGTCTGAGGTGACACCCTTCTGAGTACTTTATGCAATTCTCCTGGAATTATAAGGTATATTCTTGGCCTTGTGTCAGGAACTACTCCCTCTAATCACTTGGACGGTTTCTCTGACATTGAATAATGTCAAACTCATATGCTGATGAATACTCAAAGGGGACCTTTCACAGATCCCACAGTTCGCTCTCCGTGCTGCGTTCTCCCCTTGGTACTCAGCCCTATGAACTCTAGCTGCCTCGCTTTCCCTGGACTCTCAGCTCCATCTCCTCAATTCAGGGTTCTTCACGTCTATGTTACAACCAGGGAACTCTTCCAGTGCAGTATGCAGCCATAACTGCAGGGCTCACAGCACTAGTTCGCTATCTTTCAGAAATTACTCTCCTTTGTTACCTGATGTCCGGTGTCTTGAAAACAGTTTCATTTATTTTGTCTAGGTTTTTTTTTCCTTTTCAGTTGTTTCAGTAAGGAAGGTAGATAAAGCCAGAATCTTGGCTAAATGCAAGAATCATTTGCTTATTTTTAAATAAGATAATGAAATTAATTTTTAAAATTACTCACAGAGGAGGGTAATAACAGGTTCAATGGAACTGAGACAAAGCCTAGACTTCTCTGAAGTTTCACAAATTGTTTTATAAACTGGCATTGGATCTTGTAAATATGTTAGATACTTATCAAACAAGACAAAGCAAAACAAAAAATATTTTAAAGTAACCCTTAAAAAGTGCAAGCAAAAATGAAACAGTTGCTAACTGTGAATCAAACTGATGGCAGGAGAACAGAAAGGAATCATTTTTAAGCATGTACTAGAGGGATATACCTTAAAAACAAAAATAACTGCAAAACATCCTGAAAACATTTTCAGTAACAAACATGTTACTGAACATATAGTGTTGATATAGGTATTTTTAAAGTTGTTTGAATATTGTACAATAAAAAATAAATGTGTTGACATCATGGAAACCTGAGATTTTCAACACCGGAGAAAGAAAGTACATGTGTAAGATAGATGAGGTTAAGTAAAATCCCTCTAGCATCCTGAATTTCTTTTAGGAGTATCCGTACGGCACTAAGATGACTGTTCACACACACAAAAACTATGTCTGTCCTAGCTTTGTCCTCTGAAAAGGCCTAGAAATGTTGGCCAACTCAAAAGCAATAAACAATCTAAGTACCGAGACTGTGGTCTTTAAATACCATTTCCCATCAAAAGGAATCAGGGCCTCCCTGGAGAAAGGACTTTTTCACGATCTGGGCATGAAATGTAGATGAGCTTAGACTATCTTACCACACTAGAAAGCAAGGAAGGGATCAGTGACCACTGGGTGGTGTCAGAAAGGCCCAGAAGCCAAGGTGAAGAGGTTCCAAACTCAGAGAAACTGAACACTGAGAAGAATAAGAATTACAGCTAATTAAAACACCCCAAATATTTTTAAATTCATGACATCATAATGATCAGAAAGAGTTAGAAGAAACACACCAAAAAATCCCTTTGGCATCTTTTTATAAAGCCACAAAGACAACTCATTATTCTGGGAACTATTTAAATAGAACCAAATATTTATACTGCCTGAACTATGCAAACCAAATTTCAGTGTAAAGAATACTTGATTATAAACTTCTTTTTGGAGAAATATCCCACCCTTTAAATGAAGCAGGAACAACATGATCAGCGTATCAGCATTTTGCCGCCTATAATATATTGACAGATTTAGTCAATGTCACCAATGACTAGTGACATCAAAAATGGAAGGAGAGGGCTGCCTGGGTGGCTCAGTCATGATCTGACTCTTGATTTCAGCTCAGGTCGTGATCTAGAGGTCATGAGATCGAGCTCTGCGTTGTTTTCTGTACTCAGTGCAGAATCTGCCCGAGATTCTCTCTCTCCTTCTCCCTCTGCCCTTCCCCCGCTTCTGTGCACATTCTTTCTCTTTTTCTCTCTTTCTAAATATATAAAATCTTTAAAAAAAAAAAAAAAAAAAGAGGAGCATCTAGTCATTAGACACCTCCTGCTGAAAGTACACATCTCCTACTAAGTATCTTTGCCAATCATATCGAGCCTGAATCTGACTACTGATTCCCAGTAAATACAAAGAACCAGGGAAACCTGTTCAGTCTTATTGGAGGCTGTGGTTAGCAAGATACAGACCCTGATAACCCCTAGAAGCTAAACGAGCCTATTTCCGCAGTAAATACATTCCAACAGCACTAAACAAACAAAAGGAGAAATCTACAGAGGAAATGATATCCGTAACTTCCCACTGAAATAATCAGAAAATCAGGTAGAGAGCAACAGGCAGCAAGCAGCTGTGACCCCTGAGGGAAGAGAAACAGATGAGGTGAGCCTGGAGATCACCCAGCTTTCTACCAGGAGGCACTTTCTAGGCCTCAGTACAGGGAGGGAGAAACCCTGTGAGTCCCCCAATCTCGCCAAGGAGGCGGAGAACAGAGTTCAGGGAGACTGAGGTATGGGAACCGGGCCAGGAAAAGCACCAGAAAGAGGAGAACTACAAAAAAAGAGTTCTAGAAATCTGCAAGGGGGTTTCCTTCCATCTTCGCTGAATCTGAGGCAGCACCTATATAAAGTAAGATGTTTAATGGAAGATCTGAGGATGGGCAAAAAGCACGGCTTCCAGGACCCTGGAAGCTGAAGAGTTCCCAGAGTGAACAAGGGCCTGGGAGGCGAATCATGTTCCAGCCAGTTAGAGCAACCTGACCCTGCTGAACGCTCAAGGCATTCAGCAGACTCCAGGAGAATCACGCCTTAGGAGCAGGGCTATTCTAACTCTCGAATAAAGACTACTGCGTACACATCCCTAACAAATCTTAAAAACAAGACTAGAAAGGATCAAGCTGATCCCCAGGTAACAACAGTCCAGGCAAAGCAAACTCCAACACTTTTTAAAGGAAGCCACTATAAAGCAGGTACTCAACAGTGTAACATTCACCGCGCCTAGCATCCAGCAACAAATCACCAGACATGTAAAAAAGCAGGAAAATATGTCCCATGAGGAGGAGATAAACCAATCTCTAAAAATAGACCAAGAAGTTGCAACGGAGATGACAGAATTAATTTGCTTAAAAGAACTTTAAAGAATTATTTTGAAGTATATTAAGAATTAAAAGAAAGCCATGACCATATTGACAAAAGATAGAAGATACAAAATAGAATTAAGTGCACCTTTAAGAGCTGAAAAATAAAATATCAGAAATGAAAATTTCACAAAAGGTCAATGAATGTGAAGACAGTAATGGGAATATCTAAACAGAAGCAAAGACGTAAGAGACCGAAAATCAACAAAAGAACAGGGCCTCAGTGACCTATGGAACAGTATAGTGGTCTTAACATACATGTAATTAGAGTCCAAGAAGGAAAGGCAAGAGAGGAGGGATACAAAAAAATCTAAAGAAATAATGTGAAAACTCATCAAACCGTATACAGTAAGAGTGACTTTTACTAAAAGTAATCATGGTTCAATTAACCTGACTTTTTAAAAAGGTGTGTTTATTCACAGATGACATGACCATCTATCTGCCCAGAGAAGCCTATGAAATGTGCAAAAAAAAATCCTACAACTAATAAATTTAATCGTATTAAGATACAAGGTCAATATACAAACACCAACTGTATTTCTATAAACACAAAACAACTATAAATGAGATGTAAGAAAGACACCATTTACAACATCAGAAGTCACAAAAAACACAAGCTTATGTAAACAATATGCATGAAACCAGTACACAGAGACTAAGGAAGTTTCTCAGCAGTGTCCTGTAGGTCTCTTACAGACCTTCTTTAGATCTGTGTAGATGAACTTAGTTCTTAGATTAGAAGCCTTAATATTTGTTGATATCAATTCTTCTTAAACTCATCTATAGATTCAACACAGTAACAAAATCTCACCAAGTTTTTTTTATAAAAATTACTGTTGGTTCTAAAATTTCTAGGGAAATGCAAAGAAACCAAGATAGCCAAAACAATTTTGCCAAAGGACTACCCGATTCTAAGACCCACTATAAAGCTATACTAATCAGAAAAGTGTGTTATTATCTTAGAATAGAAACATAAATCAATGGAACAGATTTGAGTCCAGAGGGACCCACAAATATGGTCAGCTGATTTCAACTCAAGGTACCAAGGTAATCTCAAGGGAAAAGAATGCTACAGGAGCAACTGGATATCCATAGGAGGAAAAAAATAAAATGTGACACCATTCACAAAAATCAACTCAACATGGAGCAAAGATCTAAGCATGAAAAGTATTAACTATAAAACTTCTGGAAGAAAACATGAGAAAATATTTGCGTCTTCGGAATGGCCTATGATTCCTTGGGCAGGAAACAAAAGGCACTAACCATGAAAGTAAAAATTAACAAAATGGTATTCTATCAAAATTACAGGGACGCCTGGGTGGCTCAGTTGGTTAAGCAGCTGCCTTCGGCTCAGGTCATGATCCCAGCGTCCTGGGATCGAGTCCCACATCGGGCTCCTTGCTCTGCAGGGAGCCTGCTTCTCCCTCTGCCTCTGCCTGCCATTCTGTCTGCCTGTGCTCGCTCTCCCTCTCTCTCTCTGATAAATAAATAAAATCTTAAAAAAAAAAAAATTACAAATTTGCGGGGCGCCTGGTGGCTCAGTGGGTTAAAGCCTCTGCCTTTGGCTCAGATCATGGTCCCAGAGTCCTGGGATCAAGCCCCAGATTGGGCTCTCTGCTCAGCATGGAGTCTGTCCCCGCCCCCCCCGCCACCTGCCTCTCTGCCTACATGTGATCTGTGTCTGTCAAATAAATAAATAAAATCTTAAAAAAGAAACTTTTTTAAAAAATTACAAATTTGCTCTTCAAAAACAGTGTCAAAAAACTGAATAGCCAGGAAATAAACCAGAAGAAATTATTCATAATACACATCTGACAAAGAAGTTGTATCCAAAATATATGAAGAACTCTTAGACCTTAGTATTTAGAAGGAAAAGAACCCAGTTTAAGAAAGGGCAAGGGGCGCCTTGTGGCTTAGTTGGTTAAGTGTCTGCCTTTGGCTCAGTTGTGATCTTAAGGTCCCGGGACTAAGCCCCAAGTCAGGCTGCCTACTCACCAGGAAGTCTGTTTCTCCCTCTCCCTCTGCCTCCCCCAAGCTCACTCTCTCTCTCAAATAAATAAAAGCTTTAAAAAAAAAAAAAAAAAAAGGCAAAAGAGGGGCACCCGACTGGCTCAGTCAAAAGAGCACACAATTCTTGATTTTGGGGTAATAAGTTCAAGTCCCACATTGGGTATAGAAACTGCTTAAATAAATAAACTTTTTTTAAAAAGGGCAAATGAAAATAAATACATAAATAAATTTAAAAAGGGCAAAAGATTTGAAAAGCTGTTTCATGGAAGAACACACAAAATATATGACCACCTGAAAACTGCTCAGCATCATAAATCATCACAAAATACGACTAAAACCACAAAGACATGCCTACTGGAATGGCTACAATTTAGGACTGGTAATACCAAGTGTTCGCAAATATGGGACCAACTGGAAGGGTCATAAATTGCCAGCGGAAGAAGACATTGGGACACTTCTGAGAATTGTCTGGCAGCTTCTTTTAAGATAAAGCAAACTGACCATTTGGCTGGGCAGTTTTACTCCTAGGTATCACTCCCATTTTATAATTATAATTGTACAACAGGAAAACCTAATCTGTAGTGAAAAAAAGTGTTGCCAGGAGCAGGTGGTAAGGGAGATAAACTGGGGAGGTACATGAGAAGCTTGTGTGAATGAAGGAAATGTTCCATGTCTTGGTTATGACTGTTTTTACATGAGTGAATACATTTGTTAAAACTCACTGAGCTGTATTATTAAAATGGGTACTCTTTACTGTCTATAATTTATATCTGATTTTAAGTTGATTTTAAGATATATAGCAACCCACTACAACATCTGGACCTCAAGAAGATCCTGATTTGAATAAGAGCAATTTTTAAAAAGCAGGGGAGGGGATTTCGAATGTGTCCAACCTTGGGTGATACTAAGGAATTACTGTTAAGCCGGGTAATGGGCTCATGGGCTCATTTTACAATTGTCTCTGCTTTTGTATGTTTGAAATTTTCCACAACAAAACACTTTAAAAAAGTAAAGCATAACTTCAAATGTTTAAAGGGTTATTATGTAGAAAAAGAATTCAATTCTAGGAGTCATGTGGAAGAAAATCTGGATTCAATAAGAGAATGAACATGCCAAGAGAGCAATCAGTGAGTGGCCTTGTAAGGTTAGGACACTCATGCTAGGAACTGCTGATGCCCAGATCCCGTAACCACCTGCCAGGGTGCAGGAGAGGAAACTACTACAATTTGTGAAGCTAACCACGCTGCCCTCGAAGGTCCCTTCCTGCTCTAAGACTCTATTACCTGGGGATCCCTGCATCTGCCTCCTGGTTCAGTTTTCCAGAACAAGCCAGCACCCCATTTCTCCCCAGCCCTACCAAATAATTATCTATACTGTTTGATACTTCACGGAAACGATTTCAAATGTTTTCCATTTTCCCCCATGTTCATATATATCTGAAATGCCATTTTCTTAAACCCTTTCAAAATCAGAATCATGTCTTTTACCTCTTAGAATTTTGTACTCCTAACACAATACTCTGTACATACTGGGCCATCAAAATGCCTTCTTGACAACACCTTTCAGGTCAATGTTGCTTTGTAACATTGTGCCCTTTCCCCTCACCGTTCCTGTGTCTTCTCCTACCATCCCACAAGTGGAGACCCTGTCCTATATAACCTCTGTGTCCCCCAACCCAGACCTAGAAGAGGGTTCTGGGCATAGCCACAAAGAAAATAAAGAATTCCTCCCACATCTGGAGTCTGTTAAAGTTCTGAAGTGACAAGGATTCATCCTGATGATCAAATCTGAATTTGGAGATTGCCTTAATCACTGAAAATTTCATTATTCTAACTGCACAGGTCATACCTACATTTACCTGGGTGGTTGCAAACCACCACAGCCATAGAGAAAACTGAAAAATCTTTCCCATCCTGGTGGCCTTTCTCCTGAATTCCCCAGGTATTTAATGTCTTTACACTGCCCTCTGACCACCCAAATGAGAAGTGCACAGAGGGTGAGATCCTACAAAATGCCAGGTATGGCACTAGACACTTTATCATCGAGTCATTTAATTCTTCCAACAACTAGAGTAGGCATCATCTGCATTTGGAAGATGTATGACAGCTACACAAAGTTTAGTAATTTGCCCAAGCTTCTAAAGGATGAATTGGGGATTTGAAACAAGATCATCCTGCCTCAAAACTCATGCATTTTTATGGAACAGAAAAGAAAAAAGAAAAAAACAAAAAACAAAAAACCTCTTTCCTACGCAAGTCTTGAAATAACAGAACCTAATGGAAAAATATTTTCGTGTGCGGGAGGTTACTTTCTCTACAGGTCCAAGGACAACCTGGCCTCCAACTTCTGAAAGCTTGCTCATTCCCACAATTTACCAAGAAAAATGTCCAATTTCAACAAATACCACAAGGGGGAGCTAAGTCCTAAAAAGCTTAGATCTACTTCCAGATAGATTAAATGTCTCATCTGGATCATGACTCCTTTAAGAAAGATAAATCTGAATAGATACTGTGTCATAAGTGGCTCTTTCTAAGAAACAAATCTAACCACATCCTTTTCCTGCTTAAAACCTTCCAAGTATCCCCATCCCAAACAATGTAACACTACCTGTCATGATACACAACTTCCTTTACGGTTGGCCAGCTTTCCTCCAAAGACCACGCCCCTCCCCGCCCCCCGCCCCGACTGCTCTATCTACACCAGCAAGGCTTCCTCCGCTTCCCCAAAAGGCCTTTTCTTTGTAATAGCTTCCATGTTACTTCTTCGTCCTGACTGCATGCCACCCCCATCTCTCCTCCCATCCCTTCCATTTAGCAATAGCCTACATCAACCTCCCATTTGTCCTTCAACTCCCGCCAAAACACGTCTGAGCTAATTTCTGACCTTCTCTGCCCATCCTCCCACCATGATGAATCAACTTATCCAACACCTCACTCTACCACCAGGTAAATACTTTCTGCCCATACCATGCCTCCCGTGGAAGTCCTTATCTCCCTGGAAGACTAAGAGGTCTTGGAGGAGAAGAGCCATGTTTTACACCCAGCACTGACACAGCGCATATCCCCTCCAAGGGTGGAACTGCGCTAAGAACTCATCAAATTATACACTTGTGGTTTGCTTCAGAGGCGAACATAAAGGATCGGCACAAATTTTCATAAAGACATTTTAAGCTCTTTACCTCATGCTCAAGATCAACTCAAAAACTGTAATCAATCAACATTCAATCTAAAGAAACTATGTATGTCGAACTTACCGTCTTAGTTAAATAAAATATGAATGAATATATTAAAAGAATTGCATTTTCCAAAGGTGTGACACTTGCTGGCTCTTCAGCATTTGTTTCTAGTTGCTTTTTTGCATCAACAGCATCAACAGGACTGCTTTCTGTTGTAATTATCCCTAAAATTGAGGGTAAAAATTAATATTTTATTTTAGTCTTTAGAGTAAGACTTGTTTCTCTCCATTTAAAATATCTATTGAGTGCCCACTGAATATTAGTCAGTGGCTTCTCTTAAAGACTTATATGGTTTAATGGCACCTCGCTGGCTCAGTAGGTAGAGCATGGGACTCTTGATCTCAGAGTCATGAGTTCGAACCCCATGCTGGGGATAGAGATTACTTAAAATAATAAAATATTTACTTAAAAAAAAAATATATATATATATATACACATATAGCTTTTATATGTCTTATATAAAGACTTATATAACTTACATAATTTTTCTCTTTAAAGAATTATAAAAAGAAGGGGCACCTGGGTGGCTCAGTCGGTTAAGAGTCTGCCTTCAGCTCAGGTTATGATCCCAGGGTCCTGAGACTGAGCCCCGCATCCAGTTCCCTGCTCAGCGAGGAGTCTGCTTCTCCCTCTCCCTCTGCTCCTCCCCCCCTGCTCGTACTCTCTCGCTCTCAAATAAAATAAAAATAAATAAAAATTATAAAGAGAACAAAATTCAGAATGCCCATTAGAGCCATCATACCCTTCCGCTATGAAATGAGCGCACCTCCAACAAAATCTACCCCACACCAAACGCCTCCATCATGTCCCTCCCTGGCAAGGCAACTGCTCTCTGAGCAGCAGTTAGTCGTGGGAACTGAGAAAGGCGGAATTATTTTATGTTTTTCCCACACAGACACAGTTGCCTTTAGCAAACATTTAGTGCAGGTGAAGCACTGTGTTAGAGACGTCAGGCAAACCATGAGTGAGTGTCAGCGTGCAGACCTGCAGGTGGAACAGTCCAACGCTTAGCCCGGCGCCTGGCACCTGGCGGGCACTCAGTGGCTGCTGACCGAACAGACGAATGACAGTTCCACAAAAGCGAATATGGCAAATGCCCAGAGACGCTAATGGGAACTGCTGACAGCGTGGGGGGGATCTGCCTAAGAGGTAGGATTTCAGCATTGCCTGAAAGGGTTTCACCCGCAGAGGTGATGGGGAGGGATTTCAGTTTGAATTACTTGAGTCTGGGACACGTCTTAGGAAACCACTAGAAGCTCAAGCAGCAATTAGTGATGGGTGGGGCAGGGGCCTCCTGCGTCTCCTCCAACCAGGAGACTCCATTCACTATTGATCTGGGAACCTGACCTCTGAAGTGTTCTGTGTCAGGCGAGCATCTCCACGCCAGAGACGCAAGAAGGGATATTTGCGAAGATGAGCCTATAAAGGCAGTCGATATTATTTTGTGACAGACCTTAAAGGACAGGGCAAAAAATCTGTTTTTAATTCTGCAAGCAGAACTTTTCCTAGCCCAGACAGTTTTTGAGCAAGAGAATAACAAGACTTCATGGTGTATGACTCATTTTCAGTAAGGAAAACCCTTCTGACTGAAAGTTTAGAACCAGAGAGGACGACGCATGAATGTTCCCCTGGAACACGGGAGACGTCTGATATGACATTTCTTCTAGAATTTGCAGAATTCCTCCCCACGCTGGCTTCTCTGGTACTCTGAAGAGAGGGGGAGGGTCCAGCCAGGGCTAGAGTATCACAGGGAAATGCTACAGTTAGAGACCACAACCTCTAAGAACACAAACACGGTAATGAAATCACGCCACCACAGCGGACACGCAAAACAGCACGACCAACTCTTCTTCATTAGAAACCGTGATACCATTACCGGGGCTGAATTATTGTTTTAAACATTTTCCTCAATTCAAGGGAAATGAGCTGCTCTCGACTGACTGACTGCTGTGCTCTGTGATGCAGTTATATGGACCGGCCACTCGGGACCACCACACACTGCCAAGTCCTGCACTGTTCCCTATGGAGAGATACCAGGCGTAAATGTCCCCTCCGCTGTTTTTAAAAAGGTTCTTGCTGAGTCTAGGCAGCAAATGAACAAAAGAGCTAAGCCACAGTGTAATCTACTGGGGGCAGGGCGGGGTGGAGGGGACTAAGGAGTGGGGAGAAAACATGGAATTTGTGAGTTTCAGCACAGTGGTTCTCAAACTTTCAAGGGATCAGAATTTCCTGGAGGGCCTGTGAAACACAGCTTGCTGGTCTCTTCCCCCAGAGTTTCTGATGCCTCTGGTCTGGCTAAAAACTGTTTATATTCTACTATGTTAGAACATAAGGCTTTTTAGAATAATATTTTAGATTAAAATTATTCACATAAGTAATGACAGCCAAACATTGGTTTTTGGTTACAGTCTCTGGTCTTTTTCGTACTGCTGATCTCCACCCGCCTTGACTCCTGCTTTTCTTTCCCTTCTGGGGTTTCTTATTTCTTAAACTCACTCATTGAGCCTCTTTTATTCTCCCTTCTGATTTCCTACCTTTAAGAACAAATGTCCAGGGGTGCCTGGCTGGCTCAGTTGGTAGAGCATTTGACTCCTGATCTTGGGGTCATGAGTTTGAGCCCCACACTGGGTGCAAAGATTACTTAAATAAATAAATATAAAAAGGGGGGGGGAGAAAGAACAAATAAAAAAGAGCACAGAAGCTCTTCTTTATGACATACCTCTACTTCATAGAGAAAAATCTGCAAGCTTTACCTGGGTCTATGTCTTTCTCAGTATTTGGCTCCTGTGACACGTCTGGGCCACCCTTGTCACCAGTCACAGGTTGATCCAACTGGCTGGGCTCTTTGAGAATCTGTACTTTAAGGTCCTCTGCATTATCTTGTGGGAAATTGTCTTCTGAGTTATCTTGTGGGAAATTGTCTTCTGGGTTATCTTGCGGGAAACTGTCTTCTGGGTTATCTTGTGGGAAATTATCTTCAAGGTGTGGCTGCCTCCCTACAGGGAAGAAGAATGCATTGGGCTGGCAAAGCCTGCTGACACTCCCCACTCTGCCTTTCCCACTGGGCAGCTCTGCCTCACCATCCACCCCCCCCCCCCCCACGCTCCACTACTGCCCTCCACATCCCGGTATCCCAGGGAGCACAAATGAGCAGGGAAGTAAGGTTTCAGCTGCTTTAGTCTCACTTCACAGACAGCTAAAATTTATAAGGCAACCCTTCTTCCAAGTATTTTATAAACAAACACATTTATGGTAGGGTCATCAATAACCTAACTTTCCTTGACAAATCAACACATCATCACACAGATAAAGGTACAGAAGAGAATCCAGTCAAGTGCAGAAACATGAACATCTACCCCGCGCAGGAAGACCATGAACTCCTTCATGCATGAGCATGCTTATTTCCCAGAGCTGGCACAGAGAAGCCCATTACATACAAAGGCAGTCTGAAGTACCTCTCAAATATTTCCAGAGCATGTCTAATCGTCAAAGAGAGGGAACCCACTTCTTTCCCCAAGAGGCTCAGGCCATGCCCAATGCAACCCACGGCAAAGATGAATTACTTTAAAGCCTCATAGTTTACCCTGAAAATTCATTAGAATGCTTGCATTCTAATGCAAAACAGATCTGCTTTGATTATACACAAAAATGTTCCCATCCCCAAATTCTCCGGAAACATTGGTCCTCTGAGAAGACACATTTATTCTTGTGACTTTATGTCTCCCTGGTACTCTATCATACGTCTCAATTCAAATACCTCAGTCTGGAAAGCACGGGGACACAGAACAGGGCACGGAACGAGGAATAAAGTTATATCAGGATCCTGGATCAGGGTCTATTCAATCACTATTTACAAAAAGGCTTCTATCTGGCGAGTGCTGCATCAGAGAGCTCTGCGTCCCCAGTTCAGTCACTGATTAATCTGAATGCAAGAATCCTAGGGCCCAGCAGAATTTAATGTAAGTGACGGCTCCAAAGAGGCAAGAAAGAACATGAAAACCACAAAAGATGAAAACGGGGCGGGGGGGGGGGGGGGGGACTAGATGAAGACCTCAGGCAAGGTATCAATTTAAACGTTATTCCTGGGGGCCTGGGTGGCTCAGTCAGTTAAGCATCTGACTCTTGGGTTCAGCTCAGGTCACGACGCCAGGGTTAGGAAATCAACCCCCACATCAGGCTCTGAGCTCAGCGTGGAGTCGGCTTGAGATTCTCTCCCTCTATCCCTCCCCCTGCTCACTCTCTCTCTAAAACAAATAAAACCTGTTTAAAAATAAATAAAAAATAAACATTATGCCAACTAATCCTTGGTCAGAGAGCACTTAGTTTGTGCTTAAGAAACTGTGTTCCAAAGAGCCCTTTCAGAGGCCCAGGGATAAAAGGCACAGCACAGGGAATCCAGTCAGTGGTGGGGTAATAGTGTTGTAGGGAGACAGATGGGAGCTACACTTGCAGTGAGCCCAGAGGACTGCATAGACTTGCAGAGTCATTATGCTGCACACCTTGAAACTAATGTAACCCTGTGTCTCAACCAGACTTCAATTAAAAAAAGAATTTACTTGGGGTGCCTGACTGGCTCAAACAATAGAACATGCAACACCTAACCTTAGCGTCATGAGTTCAAGCCTCATGTTGGGTATAGAGCTTACTTTAAAAAAAAAAAAAAGGTTTTTTTACTAAGTTAAAAAAAAGTTACCTTTCATAATTTTATATGATGTATTTTGTTAACAGGTTTACTTGGTGTATCATTTTCTTGTCTATAGCTTTCTCGTTCTCTGCTTGTCAAGTCTCCTTTCGAAAATGCTACCAGTCCCAACTGTCCGAAGGGAAAAACAGTGAGAAATCCTTACCCACGCTCTGGCCTGGAAGAAGGCAGGAAGGGACATGCCGACGTCACAGGGCTATTGTCCCTTACCTTCAGGCACACTGTAAACTGGTCAGAGCTTCAGAAATAAGGCAGCAAGCCCTCCAGCAGCCATGTACCGCCCCCCCCCCGCTTCTCAAGCGCACCCCCACGAGGCCACAGGCGGGCACTTTACCTTCCATGGAGCCGCCCCAGCCTTCGGGCGGGCGCTGGGCTGTGGTCGGGGGTTCCTTCTCCTCCAGCGCCGAGTGTTTGTACCTGACGAAATAGATCAGGTCTTGAATATCGTCCAGCACCGCCGCCTCCTCAAATACGTCATTGTCCTTCATTCCCAGATCTCTGCTCTCAGTCACACGGGCGTCCAGCATTTTCTCCGCGGTGCTCAGAATGTGGGACTCGGAGGCTCGGAAGACCTTATCCAGGACCTTTTCCACGTTATAGGGCAGGCTCTCCTGCTGCGCGGACTTCAGCCTTGACGCCATTTCGTGGAACATGGCTTCCAGCTCATGGACATCAAAGTACTTCCGGAGCCTCTGTAGAGACTGCTGGTCTTTAAAGAAGCTGCCGACGACAGGCAGGTCCTCCACGTCGTCGCTGCGGGCCGGGGTGTGTGCACCCAGCGCCCGGGGTGGCCGGTCACCTTCGTGCTCCTCGGCGCCGGTCCCCTGGCTCTGTGTGTCCGCGAGCCCCTCAAAGTCCTCCTGGTCCTCCTCCGAGAGCTCTCCTACCCCCGGCTTCCGCGTGGATTCGTCAGCGCGGTCTTCCTTAAAATCATCAGTACCTTGATTCTGAAACATTTCACCCAACTCTAGAGTCTGATTTTTCTTGTCAGGAGAGTCCCTGCCCTCAGAGGCCCTCTGTGCTTTCTGAGCTCCAGGAGGGCTTTCTGTTTCCGCCGCCCCGCCCCCTGGGTCTGCCCTACTGCCCAGAGTTTCACTTTGTCTGTCAATTTCCAAAATATTACCAGTTTCTTCTTTGCTTCCTTCCCTTTCTGCATCAGGATTAATGGCGCCTACAACAGCCCCTGGGGGGGCCGGCGGATTAACGTCTAACCACCCGCCCTGGATCTCAGGGCTTTTTTCTTTAGACTGTTCTGCACTTAGAGCATTTTCATCCTCCAGGAGCTCTTCGGGGCTGTCATCGCCCTCTGCCTCTGGTCTCTCAGTATGGACACCAGGTCCCTGCGGGCTCTCTGTCTGGCCTGTTGCCTCCACTTCCTGTGAGCCCGCTTCGGGCTTGTAAGGAGTAACCTCTTCACCAGAGGAGCCCTCCTGGGCCTTGTCCCCCAAGAGTCTCCTCTCCTCACCTGTCTGCTTGTGTGCGGCCACCTCTTTTCCTTGTGGCCGGGAAAGATTTCTTCGCCCAAGGGGACCCTCTTCTTCCAGTTCTCTTGGCAACCCGACTTCATCCAGAGGGGAGGGTCTAGGCTGATCCTGAGTTTGAGGACGCCGTTCCTCTTTAAATTCCTCACTTGGACGTTCCACTGACAGCGTGTGCAGCTGAGGTCCCCCTGCTAGAACAGGTACTTCCTCCACCTTATCTCTGGACGTGTTACGCTGGTGACCTCCCAACCGTGGTGCAACACCCAGAGCCGCCTGTCCAGGCTTTTCCTCGTTCACTTGACTCTCTGAAGCTTCAGGTTTTGGTTCACGTCCTGAGCCCCCTCCCAAAATCTGCTCTCCAGGCTTTTCTTCACGGAGCATTCCTTTTGAAATGTGAACAGCTGCTCCTTTTAGGTCATTTTCTTTGTTGTCAAAGGCTGATGCCAACACTTCTCTACCCCTTCCAGCAGCTGGCAAAGAGCCAGGGTCGCTGCTCTGAGGAGAACTGTGAGAAGTCATGCCTTCCTGCTTTTGCCCCTCCAGCCCCTCCTCAGCCTGTGCCAGGCCTCTCTTGGATTCCTCAACGTTCCTCCCTTTTTCTGTAATGTGAATTTCCGGGTCTTTGTCATTATTTGTTTTAGGGACATCCACGGTCAAAAGACTATCTTCTGCTTTTTTAGGGTCAATAGAATCCGTGGCTGATTGTGATTTCCCCAATTCGCTACCTGGGACAAATGCATCATCACCCTCCTCTGAATCAGAGCTCCCTAAGTCCACACCTGTTTGTCTGCCACCGTCTGTGAAGGGGAGGATAATATCCTCCCAGTTTGTTACTACATTTTCCTCATAGTTTTTGATGCCAGGGGGCTGAGCAGCCTCCACCTTGTCCTCTTCGTCTGAACTCTGCTCTCTATCCACTGAATTGTTCTCAACTGCAGACATCGCTGGAGGTCTCACATCTTCATCTTCTTCGCCATGTGTGAAGGTCAGTAACAGCAGCTCATCAAAGTTCTCTTCATTCTCCTCTTCCTCCTTGGCCACTGTGTAATACTCAGTGTCCAATTCCTCATCCAAATCATCTTCTAAGGAAGTAACGAGTCTGGTTGTCTCATCATCAGATACAAGTGCATCGGCAGTGGAGCCAAATTTGGTTTTCAAGTCCAGAGTCATTTCTTTTTTTAAAAGTTTATAAGCATCGATCTTCTCCTGTTCACTCGAGACCTGAGAACCATTGCTGGTTTTGTTGTTTTCACTTTCTGGCACTTTTAGTTTATCCTGTAGCATCTCCTCAAAAGGTTCAAATGAAGTTGGGTCTCCCTGAGCGTGACCTGCTTGACTGTTTACATGGGGGTGGTTCTTCTGAGCCCCAGATCTTTCCTTGAGTTCCTTAGCGTTTTCTGAGAAGACGCTTTCACTCTCCTCTGAGTTAACTTCTTCTGGTTCTGGTTCAATGTCACTTTCCTCAAATGCTTCAGGAGGGGTGTCCCCATGCTGAGGTTTTTCTATACCTTTCTCAGAATCTCCAGTTACAGAACTGTATAATTCCAAAAATCCTAAAAGTTCTTCTATGTTGTAATTATCAAAATCATCTCTTCCCCCATCAAAACAAACAAAATCTGTCTCCTACAAGAGGAAAAAAAAAAAGTTAGCATGTTACTAAGTATCATAAGAGCAAACTCTTACCCATGCTAACAGAAGGAATCTCATATTGGCTCTGGAGTGGCTTCTGTGCCCACCTTGGGCAACAACTCTTCTTGGGTAGTGAAGGGATACAGAAGTTGAATCCACTTTTCCCTGGTTCCCTGCTTCCATGCAGAAGGACTCCTTCCTAATTACTACTCCTGACCACCCTTCCCTGTCTCCTCCCCCAGAGGAAACATGATTCATGTGGCTGGTGTGTTTGCCCTGCACCATCCCTATTTTCTGTTAGGGACCCGCTGGAGGGAACACATATCCTCCTACCCCCCGCCCCCCAACACCACCCCACTCACTGTCAGTTTTACAGGGACAGTCCCCTGGGGGTGGCCCCCCATTAGGCAGCTCTGTCTGTGGCCAGGCAGTCTGTCTTATTCTTGACTACAAAGTTAGAAAGCCCACTATTTCTGCAACCTGAGCCATGTTCACTGAAAGGCTTTATCAATAAATAATAGTGACAATTTGGTCTCCATGTGCCTGATTCCTGGGTCTCTCAATTTGAGCACAAGTGGAGAAAAAGCAGGGTGTCATTTGTTGGGTTTCCCCCAACTCCCAATATCTATGCCTGATGTTCTGGAAATTCATCTCATAACAGTTTGTGCAGAAGAAGCTGGAAGGCCACCCAGCTTCCCTATCACTGTGCCCTCTGGGCTATACTTCTGTTTACCCCGCTAGAGACAGGCAGAATCTCCTTGCTGTCAGGATCTAAGTCTACACAGATTTTTTTGGCTCATATTTTCTTTATACGGAAAAGACTGATCAGCTTAGGAAGTATCTTATTAAAACACAGAGGCATGGGAACTAAACATATAATGGCCCAAAGAAGGGTGTCCAGGGGGCTCCCCACTTAATTCTTATCTCAAATACACCATGAAAACAAGATTCAGGAAGGAGTATACTCTAACTCTAAATCAGGGTTCTAGGTGTCATTAAGATCTGTTCTCAGCCTGATATGAGGGAGAGGAGATGCAACATGGGGGGTTAAGGAGGTAGGAGAAGAGTAAATGAAACAAGATGGGATTGGGAGGGAGACAAACCATAAGTGACTCTTAATCTCACAAAACAAACTGAGGGTTGATGGGGGGAGAGGGTTTGGGAGAGGGGCGTGGGGTTATGGACATTGGGGAGGGTATGTGCTATGGTGAGTGCTGTGAAGTGTGTAAACCTGGCGATTCACAGACCTGTATCCCTGGGATAAAAATATATTATATGTTTATAAAAAATATAATTAAAAAAAAAAGATCTGCTCTCAGAACTATTTATAAATCTATATTCTTCCTTTCTTCCAATAATAAGCAAAATTGACATAAAATGGGCCATACACAGAGGGAAAGTTAGAAAGCCAACAAAGATAATTCTCTTCTCCTAACTTAACTTTCACAAAAGTCTGAGGAGCCCCTGACCAGTGCAGTAGGGATGGATGATTTCTTCTTTTCATCACTTGTGTTTCCAAGCTATTTTCATTTCTTTTTTTTTTTAAGATTTTATTTATTTATTTGACACAGAGAGATCACAAGTAGGCAGAGAGGCAGGCAGAGAGAGAGGAAGGGAAGCAGGCTCCCTGCTGAGCAGAGAGCCCGATGTGGGCTGGATCCCAGGACCCTGGGATCATGACCTGAGCCGAAGGGAGAGGCTTAACCCACTGAGCCACCCAGGCTATTTTCTTAATACTGAGTGAAGCGTGCAGTGGGAGATACAGTAAGAAGGCAGGTTCCTAAACTAGCGAGGTCACCGGGGCCGATGGCACGGCTGTCTCACACCTCGATCCTGGGGCAGGGTGTCTTTATTAGGAATGAGGCCAGACTCATTCTGGGCTGATTTTATGACCCTTGAGATTATCGAGAAACGTGAAGGACAGCACCGGCTCTAACACCACATATTCTGTCCGTCTCATCTAAGAATGGCCTGAGGCCAGGAGCACCCATGTTCTACAGCCCTGCAAAGAACTGCTCAAGGATTCTTGAATGAAAGTGAGTGTCAATTACTATAAATTTTAAAACTCCAGAAAATAGTTAGCAGGACTGAGGATCCTCACCAGCACAGAGCCACGGGTCAGTGCACTCAGTGAATTCTGTGCAGGGTACGCAGTCAGTACTGTGCAGATCTGAGACCAGACCTCCTCCGAGTCTCTCAAATTCCCTGTTCCAAACCTATACCATAACTACACCCCCGAAATCACTAAAGACTCAGTAATAAGAAAACCAACGTAAATTGGCATTTGTGGCCTAGTACATAATGTAGGGTTCAATTTTCCCTGATGTCTTTATACTTAAATGTCTAAGAGCTATTCAGTGAGTGGCTTCCTAATTGAGATACCTTCTTCTTTTGTTTCTAAAAAGATTTACCTCTTGGGGTGTCTGGGTGGCTCAGTCGGTTAAGTCTCTGACTCTTGATTTTGGCTCAGGTCATGATCTGAGGGTCATGAAATCGAGCCCTGTGTTAGGCTCCGCGCTCAGCGTGAAGTCTACTTCAGTTTCTCTCCTTCTCCCTCTGCCCCTCCCCCTGCTCACGCTTGCTTGCTCTCTAAAATAAATAAATACATTTTTTAAAAAATGAAAGTAACTAAATAAGAAGATCCTGAATTCTTAATTTTTTTCTCATATAAGGCAGCAAAGAAAAACCCTATCTATACATGTACACATATTAGACAGCTAGCAAATAATGAGAGTCTCCTATAAATTCTTTTCAGACTCTTCTTTCTTCTTTTTTCTATTTTTAAAGGTAATCTGATTCTAAATTAAAACTTGGTACACACATGTGAACTTGGTTTTTTTCCTGGCCAAAACACAAAGACTTTCAAAAATCATTAACTGACTGTCACTGATGAATTTCAAAGGTAACTTATAATTGAGAACCAAAAAAAAGTCCATAACTTACATCTGCTGGAACCCGTAGCTCCTCCTTAGTATATTCATAGACTACTTGGATTAAATCCCTTGGAAAATATCCAAAAATACGCCCCACCTATATGAAGGAATGGGCAAAAGAAAAACACCAATCAATATTCTGTGTGAGAAATACAAGGGGCAGACTTCTTAGCAGTGAGAGGAAATACACAGATAGGTAGGGAGGCATAACCACAAGAGATAGATAGTTGCCCTTAAGATTACACAAATTATT
This sequence comes from Enhydra lutris kenyoni, assembly GCF_002288905.1. NCBI lineage: Eukaryota > Metazoa > Chordata > Mammalia > Carnivora > Mustelidae > Enhydra > Enhydra lutris. Next base: position 23,573,584 of record NW_019154109.1, on the reverse strand, counting down.
ATTCCAATGAAAATTAAGTACGGACTATCTTAAAGATGTAACTTTTCTAAAACCACTCAAGTTTCCCTTCAACATGCAACTTAATTCTATTTTTTTTAAGATTTTATTTATTTATTTGATAGAGAGAGAGAGACAGAAAGAGGGGGAACACAAGCAGGGGGGTGGGAGAGGGAGAAGCAGGCTCCCCGCCGAACAGGGAGCCGGATGCAGGACTCGATCCCAGGACCCTGGGATCATGACCTGAGCCAAAGGCAGACGCTTAACAACTGAGCTACCCAGGCGCTCCCAACATACCACTTAATTCTAACCATAGAGTACATAAAGTTAGATTTCTCAAGTAGATAAAAGACCTACATAAAAGAAAGTTATTGTATATTTTGTTACTATGCAAATCAGGGGCACCTGGCTGGCTCAGTCAGAAGAGTGAGTGACTCTTGATCTCGGGGTTGTGAGTTTGAGCCCCATGTTGGGTATAGAGATCACTTAAAAATAAAATCTTAAAAAAAAAAAAAAATGAAAGCTGGTTAGAAACACAATTGCAAATAACCTCTAGCAATAATTTACCAGCACATGTCACAGCTTTGGCTCATCAACTGGTACTCAGAAGTCTTTTTTAAACCAGTAAACAGCCATGAAAATTAAGTAAAAAGAATATAAAATTCCTAAAAATATGTGATTAATATAATAAAAAGCAAATATTTATTGATAGAATGGGCTATAGTAGCTTTTTCAAAAACTAGATTTTCCAGTATTGGGGGAAGAAAATAAAATTCATACTAATGTATATATCAAGCTGTAGTTTCATGCAAAATAAACCTCTAGAGAAAATAACACTATTTACCTACAGCACTAATGGCTAAAATACATAAAGTATGTCTTCTTGAGACGCATATACTGTCTTCTACTGGCTGCATCTGAAATTGAAAGCAGATCTCTTCCAAGGAGGCTGACCCAACACACCAAAGAAGAAAAAGGCTATCTTATCACCAACTCCTAAAATATCCTCATTAGGAGTGCTGCTGTTATACCTGGCAAATACGTGAAAGCCAGTCTCTGTACTAGAATACGGTCCTGAAGATTAGATAAGACAGGGCAATTAAAAACTACTACACTGGCAGCTAAAATCAAAAACTCTACAAAACCAAAAAGGACTCCAATACAAAACTAAAAAACAGAAACAAGAATGATTTTGAAAGCTAAGGGAAGATAATTTTTAATTTCTTAAAGCGTAAGTTTCATGAAATAAGAGGAGAGACTGAGAGAAAATATACTTTTTTTCCTTTTCAGGAAAATTTTATTAGGAGAAAATATGGGGGGGCACCTGGGTGGCTCAGTCAGTTAAGCGGCTGCCTTCAGTTCAGGTCATGATCCCAGAGTCCTGGGATCGAGTCCCCGAATCGGGCTTCCCGCTCACTGGGGAGTCTCCTTCTCCCTCTGCCAGCTGCTCCCTCTGCTTGTACTCTGTCTCTTTCTCTCTGTGTCAAATAAAAAGAAAAAAGAAAGAAAGAAAAAGAAAAAAAAAAGAAAAGAAAATCTGGAAAAGGGAGAGAAATCAGAAATACATGGATAAAGGAAATACATTTGTCTTTGTGTAGTCTCTGTCCATTGACACCACAGGTCATATAAAACTCCATATTTTGGTGGTGTCTGGCTGGCTCAGTCGGTAGAGCATGTAACTCTTGATCTGAGGGTTGTGGGTTCAAGTCACATGTTGGGTATAGAGATTCTTAAAAATAATAAAATCTTAAGAAAAAAATCCATATTTTTACACTGTGGGGGGTGGGTATTGTGTCTTGGGATCTGACAAAAGGAGGTTCAGAATCATGGACCCTCAGGACTGGAAGTCAGCTTTATTTCTAATTTTGTTTCCGTATATCATCCCTCCAAGGAACTGCTGATTTGACTGGGGAGAATCAGAACATTTGTTCAAGAGAATAAATTCTGCATAGGCTACTATCAGGACAAATATAAATTAAGTGCCTCTGCCCAGAAAGGGAATATTCAAAAGGAAGGTGGGTAAGACACGGGCCCTTCCCTTACGGGGTTTATGACTTTATAGGAGCAAAGACGGTACACAAACCAACTGTAATACAAAGCAGTAAAAGGGATGCCACGTGAGCAGTGCAAACAAGGTGCCACCAGAGTGATCATCAAACAGCACAGAGCCCTCCGGCTGGGTGCTGAGAGCAGTGCTTCCCTAAGGAGGCAGCAGGAGCAGTGACCTCGGCCACAGGAAAATGCAAGTCAAGCTCACGTACCAAATGCTCCAACTTAACCACCTCACTGTACAAAAAACATGCAGCCTAGGTACACAGAAAAAACGTTCCAAGAGTAAAGACTATCAAGAAATCTCATGTAGTTGAGTTGAAGGAGATAGAACATATCCTTCTTTGTATCTAGGGATTCGATCAGGATTCTGCCCAAATGACAAGGGCTGAACCTGACCCATTAGTTGGTCGTTCAAGAGTCCCCCCTAGGAACCTGGAACACCAACAAAATTAATCTATTTTTCCTTGTGTAGGTTTCTCAAGACCTATTTTCTGTGGTGTGGTATTTTACTGAGAGGGAAAGTTTTGACAGTGGGGACTGGGTATTCCTAAAAGTTTGAACAATCCTAAGGACATCAACGACTCTTACAACTTTCAGTAAATAAACAGTCCACACATCACACTTTTTAGAGAGGAAAGGAAAAGAACTATCAGCCTCTCAATTAGGTTCCTCCTAGGGAATCTCCTCATTAAAAACATCAAAAGCATGAGCATTATTTACAGTAGCCAATGGCGCGCCTGGGTGGCTCAGTCGGTTGAGCATCCGATCTTGACTTTGGCTGAGGTCATGATCTCTGGGTCGTGGGATTGAGCCCTGGGTCATGGGATCAAGTGCCCCGTAGGGCTCCATTCTCAGCAGAGTCTGCTTGTCCCTTTCCCTCCCCCTCCGCCCTGCTCCTGCAAGTGCATTCTCTCGTTATCTAAATAAGTAAATAAAATCTTACAATAGCCAAAAGGCGGAAGCAACCCAAGTGTCCACCAACTGATGAGTGGATAAAGATGTGGTACACACACACACACACACAGAGCGGACTATTACTCAGCCATAAAAAAGAACTAAATCTTGCCATTTGCACCCACATGGATGGACCTAGAGGGTATAATGCTAAGAAAAATAAGTCGGTCAGAGAAAGATAAATGCCATATGATCTCACTCGTATGTGAAATTTAAGAGACAAAACAAAGGAAAAAGGAGACAAAACCAGACACTCGAATACAGAGAACAAACTGGTGGGTGCCACAGGGGAGGTGGGTGGAGGAAGGAGTGAAACAGGCGAAGGGGATTAAGAGTCCAGTTATGGTGATGAGCACCGAGGAACACACAGAATTGTGGAGTTCCTCTACTGCACACCTGAAACTAACAGAACACTCTAAGTTAATTATACTTGAACAAAAAAAAATTTTTTACAAAAATCAGAGCACGATAGAGTCATCGGTTTCCATGTCTGCCCTCAGGGCCCCCTAAAACCCACTGGGAAGACAGCAGGTGGGGGAACAGGTGTCCAGGAACAGGTGTCCGAAGAGCAGGAAAAGGACGACCCAGAAGTTGCGAACAAAACAAGGAACCAAAACACACACAATGAAAAGGACATCTTGATTTTTTAACAGACTCGTAACAGTACGGATGGTTAGGTAACTGGTCCCAGAACTGCCAATCTTTCACAAATATTAATAACTTAGAAAAAAATACACATACAGTGAACTTCAAATGTGAACACGTGAAACACTGTTCTGCACAAGGTTTGCAGGATTAAGTCTAATGCTTCATGCACCCTTCTGTCGTGAAGCGCGAAGTTCAGAATTTTCAGGTTTCGCCCCTACACCCTTTCCTATGGATGCAGCATTCACAGTCAATAAGGCCTGGGACTTACTGCTGAGAAGCAGCAACCAGAAGCAGTTTGGTTCTGTTAAAGGATAAGAGCAAAGCCCCTTCTCGGGGCCAGGCCTGACGCCTGCCGGGGACACACAGCCACCTTCTGCTTTCCCAGTCCAGCAGAGAGGACCACTGAACTCCATCAAAGACCCCAGGAAAAGAGTTATTTCCTTCTACAGTGCTAAACAAGCCAATAAAAAGTAAGAAGATAAAGTGTGTCAAATTTGTACTTACACTTCCGGCCCAAACTTCAGGTGGTCTCCCTGCCAGCTTATAGTACACATATACTGGGTCCCCTTTTTTAAAACTCACGAAACGACAATCCGGACCTGTAAAATCTTCTAGAGCCTCCCCCCGGTACATTAACACTGTATGCACAGACAGGGGGGAAAAAAAAGAGAGAAGAACAGGTATCAGGATTCAACTTTCACAGTCCGTTCTGATTTATCAGGCAATAGGAGGGTGTCCTCTATTCTGTAAACGACAGCCAAGTTTCTCCAGAGCTCTCTGGAATCAATCGCTCTCAATCCATAGGCTCTGAGTATCTAAAATCTTTAGAGCTTTATTGTTATTTATCATCCCCCTACAAGCAGAGAGACGGCCACTTTCCCTGTTTTTCCCTATGGATAAACAAAAAGCAATGAGTCCACCGCCACACATAGCTGGTGTCAAAAGAAACTCTTGGTCCCCTCTCTAACCTTCTTGTCCTCAATCTCTGCTCTTCCGCCATAAAAAGATTCATGGCACAATTGGATGAATTCAAGGGCTGATGCTGGCTGGCTTAAGTATGGCTACACAGAGAGGTAACAGGGGGTGGGGGAGAGCACCCAGGAACCCCCAAGGGGTCAATTAACTTGAACTAACACTAAAAGTCACTGTCATTAAGGGACTGTAAGTACGCCCATGCAGTAGTAAACACTGTTGACTTCATCACGCTGTTCTCCCCTTACGGTATCTGCATAAGTAAATGGGAAAGGACATCACATCCTATTACCAGTCCAATCACATGAAGTGGTGACGTCAAATTATTATGAAAGTAATGTTCACTGTACCCACCATTACAAAGGTTTCATCACAAGAGGAAGATAACCTTCTATATTTATGGCTATAGACAAAATCACAAGTGGGCATCACATGTTGCTGGACAAGCAAAACTCTGAGAAATGTGCAGTAGGTACCTTCAGTCTTAAAATGCAGGACTTAAATCACACTTGGTCTAGAAAATAGTAGAAGCAGCATTTTTTTCTTTTTGTTGGCCAAATCTGATACAAGATGAAATGGATACTAGATACAATTAAATAGCAAAAAACCCCAAACAAACCAAAAAATGGTGACATGGAAAGAACACACTTTCTTAAAGCCAGTGAGCCACAAATACATTAAAATGTATCTTTAGAGGTGCCTGAGTGGCTGAGTGGGTTAAAGCCTCTGCTTTTGGCTCAGGTCATGATCCCAGGGTCCTGGGATTGAGCCCTGCATCAGGCTCTCTGCTCTGCAGGGAGCCTGCTTCCCTCTCTCTTTGCCTGCCTCTCTGTGCCTACTTGTGATCTCTGAATGTCAAATAAATAAATAAAATCTTTTTAAAAAATAAATAAATAAAAATAAAACGCATCTTTAAATACATATCTGAGGGACGAACAGATAGATAGGAGGGCAGTGATGTGGATTTTGAAGCTGAAATCCACACTTGTCAGCAACATAATTCAGATATAACTGGGGGAAAGACCAGACTGAAGGTGATGGACAATTTAAAGATCGGGGATTCTACTGCAACTGGAAATGGCAATGTTTGTTTCCCACTTAGAAGAGATCACTAAAAAGTTGTAACAATAAATTAGATGACAACATTACCACACACTGTGGAACAACTTTCTGAAAAACACAGGAGAACAGTGTGATCTCTCTCTCTCTCTTTCTCTCTCTCTCTCTCTTTCTCTCTCTCTCACACACACACACACACACACACACACCTTACTAGATACTTTATGTGACACGCGGGGCTGCTGCCCCTTGTGTTTTGGTTCTGTCTGGACACATGCCATTTCTCAAATTCTGCGACAAGTAAGGGCACTTCCAACCCCCGTCTCTGTACTGGGGAAGCATCAGCGATGTGACTCCCTAGGTAACCGGTTCTGAGGAATCCTAGTGGGGGGGGTGCTTGGAAGCGAAGAGGGGCAAACGTTTGGTCTTAGCCAACCCTGCCTGCTAATCACCTGGGTTTGCTCGGATAAAACTGAAGGGGAGAAGTGTGGAAGTGGCCCCGCTTTCGTGGTGTTGGCTGACGTGTTTCAGCCCCGGGTTACCTCTAGGAATGGCTTAACACAACGATGCCTCCCGGCTTCCTGTTCACAGCCTTGCAGAGATTCAAACTCTCCCAACTATGAAATTTGATTTTGAATAGCACCGATTTGAATATAAATAGCTAAACCGCAGGCGTACGGCCTTTCCAGAATGAACATTTTTCTATACGTGTTGTCTACAATTTCTGAACAACCGTTTCCGAACGCGGTGATCACTAAGTTACAAGGTTATTCAAGACCCTCCGGGAGGCCCAAGAATGATCCCGGTCCCACAAACACTTGGGAAGAGACTCCAACAACACAAGTGACTCAGGCTAAGGCTGGTCGTGTTTATGAAAATAAATAAATATTTATTATGATTTCTTTAAGAATCCTCTTCATCTGACTCCGGAGATCTCTGTCCTCCTCACCGCCCAGAGTCCATCCCCCGCCCCCAGTCCAGGACTGGGGCACAATTCCGCTTCCTGCGCAAAGAGGAGGCTGCCGGTCCCAGGTGGCCGATGCAGATTCTTGGCCTCTTTCGACAGCAAGATGCTGGCCTTCCTTAGGTGCCCTCCCCGCCTGGCTGTTTGCAAGGAGACTTCCAAGCACAGAAATGACAGGACTGAGGCAGAGCCGAGGCGGAGACCTTGGAATACCCTGCACGCCTGGGCTCCGGGCTCGTCCCAAACCCGAACTCCAATCCCTGTCAAAAGGTGGCACGAGCCCCAAATCCGAGAGAAGGAGTAGGGCGAAGGGGCAGCGCCAGCGCCCTCCCCGTCCCCACCATCAGCCTGCGGCCGGGAAAGCACCCGCCGAGCCCTCCGCGAGTCTGCGCCCCGACTGCACCCACCCAGGTCCCCGCGGCGGGGGCAGGAGAGCGCTCGCTGCAGCGCGGAGAGCCCAGGGCGCGCGGCGCGCACCCCAACTGCTCCGTCTCCCCTCGGGGCCGGGCGGGGAGCGGACGCCGCGAGCCGTCCCTGGGGGAACCGGGGGCCACCGCCACCCCAAACCCCGCCAGATCAGCGGAGGAAAGGAAACGCCGGCAACAAGTGGGAGGCGCAGCCCCCTGGCCAGGGCCCGCGGGAGCCGAGAGCCGAGGGGACGGCGCGGGGCACCGGCACTCGCCCACCCCGGCGCCGCGCCCGCCCGGCCTGCGCCCCCAGCCGGCTCGTGGGGCTGCCCTGCTCCCGCCCCCGCGCGGCCCCGCCGCCGCCGCCCTCTTGCCACTCACTGCTGCACTCCTCGTCCGCGCACAGTTTGTGCTCCGCGAAGCGCCGGCTCGTGTCCGCGTGCGGTTGGCCCGGCACCCGCCAGGGCTGCCCGAGCAGGAGCAGCCAGAAGAGCAGCCCCGGCGCCGCAGCCATGTTGTGGTCACCGCGGGGGAGCCGGCGGCGCGGAGGCGGTGGCGAGGCCGGGCGGGCGCCGGCGGGCGGGGCGGAGGGCGGAGCGCGGCGGGCGGGGCGCGCGGCGGGGCGGGGCGGCGCCGGAGGCCGCGGCGTACTCCGCGACACGTCAGCGCGGCCTGGGTCGGGAGCTGCGGGCGCCGTAGGGGGCGTGCGCTCCGACTTCTCTCCCTCGCGCAGTTCCGCGCTCGCGGCCCCCGCGGCCGGCTGCCCAGTGTCCCCTCGCTCGCCCGGTCCCTTCGCACTCGCCCTCCGCGCCGCGGCGTTCGTCGCTCACCCCTCTCTGCGACCTTTGAGCCCCCATCCCGCCAGCCCACTACGGGGTCCTTTTCTGGCTCCTTCTCGCAGCTTCTCATTTCTGGTCCAGCCCGAACCAGCTCCCGCCCCCCGCCACCCTCACCCCCATTCTTGGTTTGGTGCCCCCTTTTCCGAACTACCAGATCCCTCCCACGAGCTGCCACTGTTAGTCTCTGGCTTCAAGCTCCATCTTCGGGCTCCCAGGGGTTCTTTGGGGGCCCCCTCTACGATCCCCTTCGATTGTAAGGGGCATGAGTGGAAGGGTGGGTTGGCGATGGAAAATGAGCTGGTGGCCGGCTTGGTCTCTTTCTGAGCCTCGGAGGATAGGGGCTGGCAGTGTATACCAGAGCTGAGATCTTAAGATTCTTGGGCCTTTTATCCCTAAGGGAAGAAGTAATTTAATTCAAATGTGTTGAGCTTCCACTTTATGCTATTATTTATGCATGCCAGACAGTAGGGTGGTGTGGGAAAGACGTGGATCAAAAGACAAGATACCAGGTGCATATCTGGCATCTGCCTTCAACTCGGGTCATGATCCCAGGGTCCTGGGATCCAGTCCCCCATCAGGCGCCCTGCTCAGCAGGGAGCCTGCTTCTCCCTCTCCCTCTACTGCTCTGCCTACTTGTGCTCTCTGTCAAATAAATAAATAAAATCTTAAAAAAAGAAAAAAAAAAAAAAAAACAAGGTACCTGGCCCTTGACTAAAGAAATCCACAAATTAGTGGAAGCCAACTGACACAAAAACTGCTAAAGGATAAATAGCAAGTAGGGAAAAGCTAATAAATTGAAAGTTGCTTTTACTGAGCTCTTTCTTCATCGAATCTTCACAATAGAGGATGCTATTACTATCTTCCATATCTGAGATGAGTAAATTGGGGCATTCACACATCTAGTGAGAGATGGAGATCAGATTCAAACCCGGGGAATGTCCTCCCTTTTATTTTTTTACTTATTTGACAGAGAGAGAGATAGAGAGATCACAAGTAGGCAGAGAGAGGGGAAGCAGGCTCCCTGCTGAGCAGAGAGCCTGATGTGGGGCTCAATCCCAGAACCCTGGGATCATGACCTGAGCCGAAGGCAGAGGCTTAACCCACTGAGCCACCCAGGTGCCACCCAGGTGCCCCCCCCCCGTCCTCCCTTTTAATCACAACTCTGTAAAGCCTCCATCAAGCAACATGAAACTTTTGTACTTTCTTTCTGACTAGGGGAAGCAAAATCCGGTTTAAATCACTGTAACTGAATTATCTGAATGTGCAAAGAAAGAAGGAAAGCCCACAAGCCCACACATCAGCCCAGAGAAGAGCACCTGCGATGTTCTGCAGGTGGTTGGAGCACTTTGCATTGGTCAGTCTTTCCATATCTCAACAAATGCCATTTTAATTCCCATCTTCCAGGTGCTCAAGTCAAAAACTTACTTCCTGGCACCCTTTTTCTCACACCCAAATCCAATCCATCAGACAATCCTGAGCTCTCTTTATATTAATGGTTTTATTGGAAGGTAATTAGCATATTATATATAATAAGCTGCATATAATAACTTGTGTGTAACAAACTGCACACATTTAAAGTGTACCGTTTGGGGGCTGACTGAGTCTGGATGACTCAGTCAGTTACATGTCTGCCTTCAGCTCAGGTCATGATCTCAGGGTCCTGGGATCAAGCCCCACCCCACATTGGGCTCCCTGCTCAGCAAGGAGGCTGCTTCTCCCTCCTCCTCTGCCATTCCCCCTGCTTGTGCTCTCTTGCTTTCTCTCTCTCTCTCTCTCTCTCTCTCTCTCTGCCAATAAATAAATAAAACCCTTAACAAAAATTAAAAAACAATAAAGTGTACAGTTTGTACTGTAGACCTGAGTCTACAGATACTGATACCTGAGACCATCACTATGATTAAGATAATTAACTATATCCATCACTAATAAAAGTGTCCTCATGCTCCTTTGTAATCCTTCCCTCCCCTTTCCTGCCTGTCTCCAAACAACCTTCTGTTGCTATAGATTGATTTATAATTTCTGGTATTTGTTATAAGTGGAGTCATATAGTATGTCTTCTTTTTTTGTCTGTTTTCACTCAGCATAAGCATCGGAACTACATCCAGAATCTAACCACTCTCACCACCACCTATGTGAACACTGTATGACCAGGCCACCATTATCTCTCACCTAGATTACATTAGCTTCTGACTATTCTGCCTTTGCCTCCCAAGGTCTACTGTGTCAACAGCAACCAGAGTAATCATTTCATGTCATAAATTTGGTCATCTCTCTCCTCTGCTCAAAACCTTCCTACAGCTTTCCACTTCCAAGTAAAATGCATGGACAGCCCTGTCTTTATGAAGGACTACATTGTCTTACTTGATCTGACCTCGCTAATCCCTTTTACCCCCACTTCCTAACACTCTCGTCTTGCTCAGTTGGTTCTACTCAAACTCACTAAGCCCCACTCTTGCATCAGAGCATTTGTACTTGCAATTCATCAACCTGGAACGGTTTTCCCAAAGAGTCCACCGGACTAGATCCCTCACTTTATCAAGTGTCTGTAGCAAGACCATTTCTTGTTAGGCCTTTCTTTATCACTCTCCATAAAATAGAGCTCCTTCCAAGAATATGGAGTTCACCATCCAGCTTTGTTTTTCTTTAGAGTACTTCCACCAGCCTTACATTTGTCTATCTGACTGCCTTCCCCCACCCCAAATATAAGTTTTAGGGAAGCAAGGAATTTACTTTGTTCATTCCTAACATAAATGCCTAGAAAAGTGTCTGGAATGTATAAGATACTCAACAAAAGATTTGTGGGATCAACTCATGATAACTCACATAGTATAAATATTTTATATCATTAACCTACAGGGAGCCTCCATATGTTAATAGCACCAAGAGGAAACATGCTATAATAACAAGGCATTTTGTGTCTTCCCCTCAGCAGCATCCTCAACACCTGGAACAGAATCTGGAATACATTTATTGTTGATTGAGGGCATATTTATTATAGAGGGAGTGAATTAAATTGCAGTGTATTTTTTCCTATGTATTACTGGAATAGATAAAGCAGATAAAGGTAATTCTAATTTTTCTTATTTCTTTTTGGGATAGAATTAATGACAATTCATTGGTGGAAAAGCCAAAATTACAAAATGATCTAATTCAATATTATTTCACTAATATTTACTTTGACTAATATTCAGATATGCTTTTGTATGAAGGGTGAGAGCTCTCAGTTGCTGAAGAACTGCCTACTTAGCTTGTTGATTTTCTGGGATTTTCATTTATCTACATTCATTATCATTTTTGTTGTTATTATTATTATTGCCTTAAAGAAATATTAACAAGTTCAGTAGACAGAAAAAAATTCTCAGCTGACCACAATGAGGGTGGTTCTGCCAGTATATATGTATGTGTGTGTGTGTGTGTGTGTATATATATATGTATATAATGTATGTATGTGTATATATATATATATAATATATATATATAAAATTATAGTGGATGAATCAGCATTCATCATTAATAGCATTTGAGTATGTGGCCCTGATGCTTAACATAAATTCTAATCCCAGGTATATTATTTGTTAACACCTCAAATGGAATTTTTACTGGGTAAGGTTGAGTAAGACTTAAAAAAATAAATGTGTCTAGTTGGGGGGGTATAAAAAATAAGACTTGGAGGGTTTTTGCCCTTAAAGAATTGTCAGTCTGCCTGAGAAGGAAAGACAAATGCATTTGAAACAAAGAGGAAACAGAATAATAATATATATAATTGTAAACTCCATGGTGCCTGCCCAGAAACTTCTAGAAGGTGTAATACTGAAGTTACCAGAAAGAACACAGTCTACTGCCAACAATGAGGCCACTCAGAGTCCAGAGAATGGTGTAAAATATTTATTGAGGACAATGGCTTCCAGGCGAGATGGAGTAACGGGCAAGATTTACCCTCCCATGTTAAACATATGAAAAAATTGGGCAAAATATATGAAACAATAATTTTTAGATGTTGGACAACAAGCAGTGGTCTCTACGAAAAGTGGAACAAATGAGGGGAGTGCTATGATTTTCTCAGCTTACTCTCTGGATGAATTTTCCAGGCTACAGCCAGAGAAGGACATGCAAACAGGTGATATCCTTGAGTTGAGGAGAAAGATTTGAAAGTTTGGGGAGGTCAAGGCAGCTAGGGAAGAGAACAAGTGAAAAGAGAGGTGCATGGGAAAGACAACTGCACAGAGCTCCAGAGAACAGCGGAGGGTTCTGTCAAGTCTTCAACTGAACAATGATAAGCACCTGTGTGCAAAGAACTACCTGAAACCAGTGAAAGAATCACCAGAGAGGGTAGGAAGAAAACCGTTGGAGGAAAGAACAGTTTGTGCTCCACCAGCAAGAGAGGAAAATCTATAATAAACAGGGCATCTCGTAGATTGTTCAGCAAAGGGGAAACTGTCAGCTTACAACTAAAAGCTACCCTAACAAAGCTTTAAAACAAGCTTTGAAAATATCAATATATTTGGGCCACCTGGGTGGCTCAGTTAAGCATCTGAATCTTGGTTTTGGCTAGGGTCATTATCTCAAGGTTGTGAAATCCAGCCCCACTTCAGGCTCCACACTCAGCAGGGAGTCTGCTTCTCTCCCTTTCCCTCTCCCACTACCCTGCTCATTTGCGCTCTCTCTCACTCTCAAACAAAGAAAGCTTTAAAAAGAAAATATAAAAATACTTCCAAGTAAATTAACTGCATTCAAGAACAAAGTTGAAGAACATTTAAGTGCAGAACTGAAAAGGTAAATTCACAATGTCTGGAATCCAATAAAAAACTATAAGGCATTAAAAGAAGCAGGAAAATACAACCTATAATAAAAAGAAAAATCAGTCAACAGAAACTTTCACAAATGACACAGATGAAAGAATTATTACACAAGGATATTAACACAGTTCTATTCTGTATATTAGAGATGCTATAGAAAAGCATGAGCATGCAAAGTAGAGTATATAAAAATGACCCAAATTAAACTTGGTGAACAAAAAAATGGTTGAAATGAAAAATACAATGGATGGGATTAATAACAGATTAGACACTGCATAAGAAAACATTACTGAGCCTGAAGACATGGTAATATAAACTCTCCAAAAAGAAATGGAGAGAAAAAGAGACTGAAAGAAATGAATTGGGCACCAATGTGCACACTTCAGTCCAAAAGATGTGTAAATGAGGTCCCAGAAGGAGGTGGGAGACAGAAATATGTTTGAAGAAATAACAAAAGCATTCCAAATTTGCTGAAAACTCACAGATCAAGAAGCTCCACAAACCTCAAGCACAAGAAACGTGAAGAAAACAACACTAAGACACGTTAAATTGCTTAAAACCAGTGACAATGGAAAAAAAATGAAATTCATTTAGAGAAAACATACTATGTACAGATGAGCAAGGATAAAGTGACAAAAGACTTCTCATTGGAAAATGGAAGCAAAAAACCCCAGCTGTTTGACATATTTAATGTGGAAAAACGACACTCTGGAGTTGTATACCAAGTGAAAATATTTTTCAAAGATGAGGTGAAGTCTTTCAACACATGATGCTGGGACACCGGGATATCTTTATGCAAAAGAATGAAATTGAACCACACCTTACACTACAAACAGAAATTAACTCAAAATGGATCATAGACCTAAATGTAAGAAGTAAAACTGTAAAAATCTTAGAGGAAAACATAGGGAGAAATCTTGGGAGTAGGCAATGATTTCTTAGATATGACATCAGAAGCACAGCAACCAAAGAAAAAATAGATAAATTGGACTTTACCAAACTCAAAACTTCTGTTCTTCAAAGGATATGAGGAGGGAGAAGATTGGGGCACCTGGGTGGCTCAGTCACTTAAGTGTCTGCCTTCAGCTCAGGTTATGATCTCAGGGTCCTGTGATCAAGCTCTACACCAGGTTCCTTGCTCAATGGGGAGCCTGCTTCTCCCAACTCCCTCTCTCTCTCTGCTCCCTCTGTTCTCTCACTCTTCCTGTCAAATAAATAAATAAAATATTTTTTAAAAAAGAGAGAGTGAAAAGATAACCACACAGAAGGGAGGAAAATACCTGCCATTCCTATGTCTGACAAGGGATTTGCACCTAGAAAATATAAAGAACTCTTAAAATTCAGTAATAAAAAGACAACCTAATTTTTAAAAAAATCCAAGGCAAACTATTTGAATGGACATTACTCCAGAGAAAATATACAATGGCCAGGAGGGTAAAAATGTAAGCCACCTTGGAAAACAACCTGGCAATTCCTCAAGAGGTTAAAAATAGAGATAACATACAACCAATTAATTCCACTCCTAGAAAAATAACCATAGAAATAAAAACATATATCCAGGAGCCTAGGTGGCTCGGTCAGTTAAGCATCTCCCTTCAGCTGGGGTCATGATCCCAGAGTCCTGGGATTGAGTACCACACTGGGCTCCCTGCTCAGCAGAGAGCCCCTCTCCAGCTCATGCACATGCTCTCTCTCAAATAAATAAATAAAATCTTAAAATATATATATATCCACACAAAACTTTATACACAAATATTCACAGCATCATTATTCATAATAGTCTAAGCTATAAACAATACAAATGTCCATCAACTTAATAAATGAATAAATAAAATGTGATATATCAATACAACAGCAATAAAAAAGGAATGAAATATTGATATATGCTAAAACAGAAATGTCCTTTGAAAACATTGTGCTGAATGAAAAAGCCAGCTACAAAAGACCATATATTACATGGCTCCATTTATATGAAATGACCAGAATATTTAAATCTATAGAGACAGAAAGTAGATTATTGGTTGTCTAGGGCTTAAGGAGATAAGCGTATTGGAAAGAGACAGATAAAGAGTACAGGATTTCTCTCTGGGGGTGATAAAAAATGTTCTAAAATTGATTGTGGTAATGCAGAATTCTGTGAACATATGAAAAACCATTGAATTATACACTTCAGATGGATGAATTGTTTAGTTATGTGAATTATATGTAACACTATTACAAAAAAATAGATTCCCATCACAAAAAGCAAATATGCAAAACAAAGCAAAAAGATGTTGGAATACATTTTCAGACACACAAAAGCTAAAAGAATTCATTACTACCATATCTATACTGCAAGAAATGTTGAAGCTCTTTAGGCAGAGAGATATTACTGGATGGAAATCTGAATCTAACAAAGGAAGAATATAAAAAGTGTATATATGTGGGCAAATATGAAATATATATCTAAAGTACACACAATAAAATAATGTAAAATACTTTTTTCTTATTTAAAAAATCTCTTTAAAAGATAATTAATGATTTAAAGCAAAATTAATAACATATTGGGAGGTTCATAACATATATACAAATAAAATGTATGATCACAATTGCATGAAAGCAGAAGAGGAGAAATGGAAGCTATAACAGAAGTGATAAAATATCACATGAAGGTATACTGTAATAAGCTAAATGTGTGTATAAGCTAAAGGTACTATGGAATACAAACAACAACAAAATCACAGAGTTAGAGCTAGTAAGTCTACAGAGGAGATGACACATGCTTAATTAATCCAAAGGGAGACAGAAAAAGAGGAAAGGGGGAACATAGAACAGAAGATACAAACAGGAAGAAAAATGGTAAGACGACAAAGTTAAATCTAATCATATCATTAATTACATTAAATGTAAATGGTCTAAAAATTCCTTTAGAAGGCATAGATTTTCAGATTCAATTTTAAAAAGGCAAAACTGGTAAGCCTGGTGGCTCAGTTGGTTAAGTGTTTGCTCTCAGCTCAGGTTATGATCCCAGGGTCCTGGGATCGAGCTCAATGTCAGGGTTCTTGCTCCGTGGGACGCCTGCTTCTCCCTCTACCTATTGTTTCTCCTGCTTGCTCTCTCTCTCTCTCTCTGACAAACAAATAAGATATTTTAAAAATAAATAAATAAAAATAAAAAGGAAAAACACAGGGTGTCCAGGTGGCTCAGTTAAGCACCTGACCCTTGATTTTGACTAAGGTCATGATTTCAGGGTTGTGAGATTGAGCCCCGCACTGGGCTTCATGTTCAGAGGGGAGTCTGCTTGATATTCTCACTCTCTCCCTTGCCCTCTGCCCCTCCCCACTCTCACTAAAAAATAAATAAATCTTCAAAAAAAACTAAAAAGCAAAACTTAACTATATGCTTCCTACAAGAAAACACAATTTAAATAAAAAAGATAAACTAAGCTAACGCTAATCATAAGGAAGCTGGAATAGCCATATTAATATCAGACAAGGTAGATTTCTTTTTCTTTTTAAGCTTTTATTTTAATCCCAGTTGGTTAACATACATTGTTATATTGATTTCAGGTGTACAATATAGTGATTCAATAATTCTATACATCACCTGGTGTTTATCACACATGCACTCCTTAATCCCCATCGCCTTTTAACCCATCCCCCCCAAAACCACCAGTTTGTTCTCTCTAATTAAGACTCAGTTTCTTGATTTCTCTATCTCTCCCTCCCCACTCCTTTAAATAGTCACTTCTCTTCTTTGCCTTCGTTCATTTGTTTTGTTTCCAGAGAAAGTATATTTCACACCCAAGAATGTTTACCAAGGATAAAAGAAAACATTTCATAATTTTATGGAAATCAATTCATCAAGAGAATATAACAATTTTAAATGTTTATATACCTAATAAGAAAGCTTCAAAATACAGAAAGCAAAAACAGATGGGAGTACTGCACAAATTCATAATTATAGTTGGAGACTTCAATATCCCTTTCTCAGTGATTAATAGAACAAGTAGCTAGAAAGCCAGTAAGGTTGTAAAAGACTTAAACACCATCAGTTGACTTAATTGACGTCTATAGAACACTCCACCCAACAACAGCAGAGTATACATTCTTCTTGACTATGGAACATTTATCGTGATCATGGACCATAAAGCAATACATTTAAAAAATTTCAAAACAGGTGAAGCATGTTTTCTTACCACCTGGAATTAATTTAGAAATCAGTAACAAAAAAAAATCTAGAACATCTCCAGATTCTGGAAGTTAAGTAACAAACTTTTATTTTTTTAAGACCTTATTTATTTATTTGAGAAAGAATGCAAGTCGGGGGAGGGAGAGGGAGAAGCAGACTCTGCACTGAGTGCCAAGCCTGACTTGAGGCTTGATCCCATGACCCTGAGACTATGACATGGGTCCAAATCAAGAGTCAGGTATCTAACTAACTGAGCCACCCAGGCACCCCTAAGTAACAAATTTTTAAATAACTCAGGAGTCAAAGAACAAATCAAATTAGAAATTAGGAAGTATTTCATAGCAAATAAAAGTGAAAACACAGCATGTCAAAATTTGTGGGATATCATAAAAGACTTTTAGAGGGTTAGGAAACCAGAAAAGTTTCTAACCAACAACCTCAGCTTCTACCCTAAGAAACTAGAAAAAGAAGAGCAAATTAAAACCCAAGCAGAAGAAAGGAAATGATAAAGATAAGCTCAGGGGTTAAAAAAAAAAAAATAGAGAAAATCAATCAGACTCAGTAGGAAGGAAAAAAAAAGAGATGTGACACTAATTATCAATACCAGAAATGAGAGAGAAGACATCACGGCAGATAGTACAGACATTAAAAGAATATGGAGGGAGGGGCACCTTGGTTAAGTGTCTACCTTCAGCTCAGAACATAATCCCAGGTTCCTGGGATGGAGCTCTACATTGGGATTCCAGCTCTGTGGGGATCTGATGTGCTCTGCTTCTCCCTCCACCTCTGCCTCTTTCTTTCTCTCTGTCCCTCTTTATAATGAATAAATAAATAAATATCAAGGGAATATTATGAACAACTTTATGACAGTAAATGATCCAACTAGGATGAAACAGACAAAATCCATTAACCTCAACCCTTACCACATAACATACAAAAATTGACTGGTAATACATCATAGACCTAAATATAAAATCTAAAGCTATAAAACTTCTAGAAGAAAACATAGTTCTTCTATGTTTCCACGTTTCCTATGTTCTTGATCTTGGGTTTGGCAAATTTCTTTTTTTTTTCTTTTAAAGATTTTATTTATTTATTTAAGAGAGAGAGAATGAGAAGGGGGAGGGTCAAGGGGAGAAGCAGACTCCTCCTGAGCAGGGAGCCCAAGGCAGGACTTGATTCTGGGACTCCAGGATCATGATCTGAGCCAAAGGCAGTCACTTAACCAACTGAACTACCCAGGTGCCTCTGGTTTGGCAAATTTCTAAATACACACAAAAAACATGAACTCTAAAAGAAAAGAAATCAATACACTGTACTTAATCAAAACAAAAACTTTTGCTCTCACTTCTATATTCACTGTTAATGAAAATGTAAAGGTAAACTGCAGACTAGGAGAAAATTTTGCAAAACACATATCCAAAAGAATTAAGCCTAGAATATATAAATAACTCTTATAACTTACAAATAAGAAGACAACCCAATTTCCAAAAAGAGGGCACGATGTTTAAATACACACTTCACCTTACAAGATACACACATGGCAAACATGTATATGACAAGATATCCACCATCATTAACCATTAGGAAAATACAAATCAAAACCACAATGAGTACCTTTGACTATCCACTAGAATTACTAAAATAAAGACTAATCATACAAGTGTTGACAAAGATGAGGAAAATTGGATTTCTCCTGACACTGCTGGTAATAATTGGCAGTTGGGGGCAATTTCTTTAAAAATTAAACCACATCTACCATATGAACCCAGTTTTTCCACTCCTGGGTATTTAATCAAGAGAATAAAAGTTATGTCCTCACTAAGACTTGTTCACAAATGTTCATATTAGCTTCATTTGTAATAGTAAAAACAAACCAACCAACCCAAAAGCCAGCTGTCCATTGGCAGATACACAGGTATTAAATTTTGGAATATTGTTCATCAATAAGAGGCTATTGGGGTGCCTGGGTGGCTCAGTTGGTTAAGCAGCTCACTCCTGATTTTGGCTCAGGTCAGGATCTCAAGGTCCCAGAATCCAGCCTGGTGTGGGGCTCCATGCTCAGTGAGGAGTCTGCTTGGGATTCTCCCTCTCCTTTGCCCCTCTCCCCCAACTTGCACACATGCTCTCTCTCTAAATAAATAAAATCTTTAAAGAAAATAATAAGGAGCTATTGATACTAGCAATGGCAAGGAGATTCTGAGTGAAATAAACCACACCAAAAAAACACATACTTAAATAGGACAGGGAGACAAGGAACACAAAGAAACTTGAAGATGCTGGTTATGTTCCTTCCCTTGTGGTGATGGTCTCAGGTGTACATGCCTAGGTCAGAACTCAGAAAGTGAGAAAATTTAAATACTTAAATAGAATTTATTTATTTTGAAATAGCATTTATATCTCAATAAAGTAAAAAAATTATATGGGGAAAAGTAATTGACAGAAAGTAAAGTGTAATTGATAGAAAGAGATGAAATATGGTTATCTTTTTTGTTTGTTTTTTGGACTTAGTGTGTTGCTTTTATTCAGTGGTCACACCAGTAGGTGTAGGGGGAGTAAAGCTGCCTGAGCCTGTAAGCCCCCCAACCCCAACTCCCCCCAACCCCCCCTCCACCCCCCAGCTCCATGGGGCAAGGTAGTTACAGAGAGACATTCCATCAGATGACTTTTCTCTTGGGTGTTAATTTTTTGGTCCACAAACTGGAAAGGAAGGCTCAGACTGAAATAAATACATTTATTTTGAGTAATGGCCTTTACTGAGCACTATATGGTTATCCTGAAAGGTAACTGGAGAGTCATAAACCAGGTAAATCCTAGTAAAGGTCTTAAACATGAAAACACTGTGATTGGTTACAATATAGTGAGTCAGAAGAGCAACAAACACATTTTTGTTTTATTCTGTCAGGTTAGCTTTTGCACAGTATCATTTCCTGCTGGACACCCTGAGTTCTCTCTTCCCAGATTTCTGACTTTTTGTGTCCAGTGTCATGCGTTGTGGACAGTGTCCAGGAGATAGGTCTACTTGTTATACCTGTGCCCAAGGAGGCCCAGTCTTGGCTCCTACCTTCAAGGGTGCAGGAGGACTCTGGATCCTATTATATTCTTTAGAGTGGAAACTCCTAAAAGATAAACAAATCGCTCTTGTTAACACCAGTCACTTTTCTTTTAAGTACGGGGTGGGGGATGGGAGGCAGACGGCGAATCCAGCCACATAATTATTGCTAAAATGAAGATGCATTTTCACATTCAAAACAGGTACAAATACTAAGCACCAAAGAATTAAAAGAAGGAGGATAGTAAATGATAGTGGTGGAATTTGAGTTAGGTCTTGTGAGTAGGTAGGATTTAGATTCTAAAAAGAAAGGAACGGTAGGTGAAGAAAGTGACATGAGAGAAAAGACAGCAGAATGTTTAAAGGACAGTAAGGGGATCTAATATTTCCAGAGTGAAATGATCCTAGTAAAGAGTAGTGGTAGCTAAATTTGGGCAGTTGGAGGAGGTCAGATTATATAAGCCCTTGAAAATCAAGCACAAGAATTTAGACTTAATAGAGTTAAGAAAGAGAAAGCTGCCGTCTGGTCAAGGAAAGTGATCATAACTGAAGTGGAATGTAAGCAAATATCCTGTTCTGAAAGCCAAGGAGGATGGAGTTCTGTGTTGGGCACGGCCAGTAGGGTTTGATTCTCCCCCACAATCAAAAAGCCATGTCCAAGTCATGTCAAAGGGTATTTTGTACTGGGAGTGAGTCATATACAAGGCAACTATACCTACCAGCATGTACTATTTGCCTAGTCCTGACAAATATTATCCTAATTTCTATTGTACGGAGAGAGAAACTCAAACATCTGAAATGGCCACTAGAATACAGTCTTCTATGTAAGTTCCTGTTTCCGGTTCTGCCTGATTTACCCTGGCATCATTTTCACAGAAGTCAAATATTTGATGTTTTGAAACAAATGCAGAACAGATTCCAGGGTGGGACCTGTTCAACCCAAGATCTACCACGTAGACTCTCTGGCTTCATCCATTTATAGTTTTCAATACAAATTACTTCCTTGCTAAGACAACAGCAGATGCAAGGGAAGTAATCAGAAGCGCTAACCTAGGTAAGAGAGGTCTAATTGTGTGGCCCTAGGCAAGTCATCAATTTTTGAGTCTAAGATTCTTCATCTATAAAATTGGGGCTGATATCAAAACCATAGTGTTTCTTTAAGAATCAAATCAGATAATATATTAAAAGGTGGCCCCTTCCTGTTGTTTAAATAATTAAACAGCAACATACCTGGCTCTCAGCCAACAGAGCCAATTAATGGTACCACAAGAGTCTCCACTTCTTTGTGACCGTCACAAAGGACACCTTTTTTGATACTAACTTCCCTAGAAACTTTTCTCTTCTCGGTAAAAATCCACAGGGCAGGTAACAGTCTCCCGAGTTGTGCTTGGCAGGTCAAACGCGCCTCCTGGAGGAGACCTTAAGTACTGAGAGGGAGAAAATACATTCTGGGTAACATACTATCACAGCAGTCCTATTACATACAGATCACTCAACAAGACAAAGCAAATCTCCTGAATAATCAGCATCTTAAATAATACAGGCAGAATAAAACTAGGAACAGGATCATAAATACCTTTATGAAGACTAATCAAGTGTGAATACCGAGCAATTGCATATAGAAGGGGTAAGAGTTCTCTGCAACTATGAAGGCTCATTCTATTTAAATCTATATGGGATATGAAATGGTATGGAATACATAAGAGGATGAATGAATGACATTAAACCAGAGTGATTAAACAGAGAATCTAAACATAATCTGATATTTCCCTTATGTCTCACGAATTCTCTAGATATGTTGTCCAGTAGCAATATGATGCCAGCTACAAGTATAATTTAAAATTTCTACAAGTCGGGGTGCCTGGGTGGCTCAGTGGGTTAAGTGACTGCCTTCGGCTCAGGTCATGATCCTGGAGTCCCAGGATTGGGTCCTGGGATCGAGTCCTGCATTGGGCTCCCAGCTCATCAGGGAGTCTGCTTCTCCCTCTGACCCTCCCCCTTCTCATGCTCCCTCTCATTCTCTCTCTCTCTCACATAAATAAATAAAATCTTTTAAAAAATAGGTAAAGCAAAACAAATGAAATCAATTTTAATAATACATTTTATTTAAAACAGTATATCTAAATTATTATCATTTAACTTGTAATCAATATAAAAATGATTGAGACATTTTACATTTATTTCAGATGAAATCTTTGAATTCTGGTGTGTATTTTATACTTACAGCACATCTCAATTCAGACTAGGTACCTTTAAAGACAGCAACGATCTAGAAAGCAGAGATTAAAAATTAACATTAGATCCACACCATATAATTGTACACTTTTGTCATACACTTAAAGAAAAGCAAAGCTTAAAATTCTGTTACAGGATATAAAAATTTTTGGCCAAGCCCTTTTGGAACTTTTGCAAAAAGAGAAAGAATTATGGTGATTATCTCAAAACCCCCAATATTTTGTTTCTTTGGAGTCAGAGGTTGAGATTTCTGTTGGAATATCTAAGAATTTCATTGCTTCTTCAGATGAATCTGAAATCTTTAATGAAAAGCATAAACTATGATCATCATTAAGCTCCTACACTAGTCATGCTTTTATCATTTATTTATTTTTATTTTTTTTAAAAGATTTTATTTATTTATTTATTTGACAGAGAGAGATCACAAGTAGACGGAGAGGTAGGCAGAGAGAGAGAGAGAGAGAGGGAAGCAGGTTCCCTGCTGAGCAGAGAACCCGATGCGGGACTCGATCCCAGGACCCTGAGATCATGACCTGAGCCGAAGGCAGCGGCTTAACCCACTGAGCCACCCAGGCGCCCCTCATTTATTTATTTTTTAAAAAGATTTATTTATTTTAGAGAGAGAAAGAGCATGAGTGGGGGGGAGAGGAAGAGAAAGAATCTTAAGCAGACTCCCCACTGAGTGCAGAGCTGGATTTCACGACCCATGAGATCATGATCTGAACCAAAATCACAAGTCCGACTTGAGCCATCCTGGTGCCTCTTTATAATTTATTTCTTATAATTATCTTAAACACGTTAACCATTCTTGACAAACATAAAGAAACCAAGAATGATGTTTATATGGGTAATACAACAATGAGACTGCACAAGAGCCCTTATTCCTTCATTTAAATTGTAGAAAAACACAATTATGGGGAAGTAAGGGACCAGAGCATGTTACTAGTTTAGGCAATGTTTCTTGCTAGACTCTCTCAGCATTTTGGGTGGGGCAGTCCAACCAGCTGCAGGATATACAACCTTGAGTCTAGCCATGAAATTTCAGTAGCATTTTTAGTCATGGCAACAGAATAAAAAATTGCCCCCATGCACTCCCAAACTCCCCTTGGTAAGAATGGTACCACCCTCCTACTTGAGATGCACTGCTTAAGACTTTTGTTAAAATCTGATCAGTTAGGGGTGCCTGGGTGGCTCAGTGGGTTAAGCCTCTGCCTTCGGCTCAGGCCATGATCTCAGGGTCCTGTGATGGAGCCCTGCATCGGGCTTTCTGCTCAGCAGGAAGCCTGCTTCCCCCTCCCCCTCTTCCTGCCTCTCTGCCTACTTGTGATCTCTCTCTCTCTCTCTGTCAAATAAATAAAATTTAAAAAAACTTTAAAAAAACATTTTAAAAAAATCTGATCAGTTAAAAAGCACCCATGTTTGGGCACCTGGCTGGCTCAGTCGGTGGAGCATGTGACTCTTGATCTTGAGGTTGTGAATTTGAGCTCTACCTTGGGTGCAGAGGTGACTTAAAAATATAATCTTTAAAAAAATGCACCCATGTTTACAAAAATTCTATATTTTGTGTTTTGTAGTTTCATCTGCTAAAAGAAAGATTATGCCCTCAACCTAAAAAAAAAAAAAAAAAAAAAAAAGAGTCACTACAGATCTAATTGACTTTGCTCTACAGTTTGGTTGTCATTAAAGGTAATACCACCTTCATAGACATCTCATATTTCTGAATTGAATTCATATTTTTCTTCATCCAAGAAGGGTTGTATATTGTTCTATTTCCACCTTCTCACACTTGTTCCCTCTTCTACACTGTCTTATCTTAAATTTAGATCTGAATAAACTGTATTGTTTTTCTTTGTGTTAATAGTCAAATCATGGGCACATGTTGAATTATTTGGAATGGATGTAGAAGGTTTTTATCTTAATGAAAGAACTTTTTTTTTTAAAGATTGTATTTATTTACTTTGGAGAAAGAGAGAGTGCATGAGCTAGGTGGAGGGGCAGAAGGAGGGGAGGGGAAGTAGACTCCCCACTGAGTGTGAAGCCTGACACAGGGCTCAATCCCAGGATGTGAGATCATGACTTGACCCAAAACCAAGAGTTGGACACTTAACTAACTGAGCCACCCAGGTACCCCAAGAACATGCTTCTTAATTAAAACTTAGGGGGATATAGGTTGAGATGACACATGAAGATGTATTAGGATAATAATTATAATAAATGTATATCATCTTCATAATGGCTAATCTCATTTACAGAATTATAACCAAGTTTCTCCACAATAGAACAGTACAATTACTTGTCAGCATTAACATCTACTGACTGTATTTAAAGTACTCAGATGAAACACTAACTATCTAGTCCATGACAGTCATAAGGACTGAGGTGTATGATGGTATCAGTAATTGTGTTTTAGTAGGTCTCTTTTTGGATGCAAAAATTAACACTAGTGTGAGTATGTATTTTTAAAAACTATATATATATATATATACATACAATGTACTTTAAAATATAATATAAATATATTTAATATATACTTTATATATATTAATGATATATATCATATATAATAATATAATAGATATTTGATAGATATTTAATATAAATGTATTTATATAAATATATATATATAAATACTTTAAAAACTATATACATGTATATAATGTGTGTGTGTGTGTATATCACAGCCAAATCTCTGTTGTGAGACTAGACTTCCATTAGTACTCTAAAGCAACAGTTGGCAAACTGTGGCCCACGGGCCAAATCCAGTTTGCCACCTGTTTCTGTGAATAAGGTTTCACTAGAACACAGATAAGCTCATTTGTTTATCTGTTCAAGAGTGGTGATAGAAACTGTATCACCTGAAAAGTCATAAAATTTGTATTAACTCTTTACAGAAAAAGCTGCTGATCCCCACCATAGATGAAAAGTTTAAAAAAAATCAGCAGAAAATATGCACAAATAATTTTTTAAAGATTTTATCTATTTACTTGCCAAAGCAAGACAGAGTGCAAGCTGGGGGCGCGGCAGAGGCAGAGGGAGAAGCAGGCTCCCCTGCTGAGCAGGAAACCTGATGCAGGACTCGATCCCAGGACCCTGAGATGTGACCTGAGCCAAAGGCAGAGGCTTAACCGACTGAGACACCCAGGTGTCCCAGTTTTTCTTTTTTATGGCTAGAATGGGTTTATGAAATGAGATGAAGGAGCTGGTATTTTCTGAGACCAATGTCTCCTCCTCGTAAAAGGTGTATGTTTAGGACTAGAAAGCTTGACACTGTGTCATGTCAGAGGTGGAAAAAAACCTAGTGAAGTTATTTTGATAAGATTTAAGAAATGTCTTTTCTAGAGAATTTTGAGGTGTATCTAATTTTTGGCACACAGATAATGACAGTTTTTCAACATAGGTGGGAATAATGTCTTACTCCATGAGTCGAATGTGCTCATTATTATGTGTAATAATTTTTTTAAGATTTTATTTATTTATTTGGAAGGGGGAGAGAGAGAGAATGTGCACACACACAGACATGCACATGGGGGAAGGAGCAGAGGAAGAGGGAGAAGCAGGCTCCCTCCTGAGCAGGGAGCCTGACATGGGGCTCGATCCTAGGACCCTGGGATCATGACTTGAGTTGAAGGCAGATGCTTAACAGACTGAGCCACCCAGGTGTCCCAATATGTGTAATAATTTCACAACTATCATCTAACATATGAAAATATCATAAGAGGCTGTCTACTGGATTGTAAGAACATTTTATAAACCTAACATTAACTTCTATTTTTTTGCTGATTTTAGATCTCATACTCATAAAGGTAGGGGTAAAATATATGGTCAGTTCAGTCTGATTGCCTTACAAGTTTTGGCCAGTTTATTTTCCAGAGACCTATTTTGAAACATATTTTTTAAGTTGATTTTGGACTCCAACAACAATGAAATTGTTGTTCAATCTGTGAGACATTACATTACAAGCTTTCTATGTTTAATTTGGCCTAAGTGGGTGTCTATCACTATGATGAACAAGGATATAAGGAATGTAATATTTTTATTTTGAATTATGATAGAGTAACTGCATTAGACTTACTTTTTGCCACAAAAGAGTATAAAACTAGACAAACTACTTAGAGCAAATATTTTCAGGCATTGATAAATAAGCAGGCCATGATTGTCATATCTGAGAACAAAACACACAAGGTAAACTCCATAATTAGGGAGGTGAAACTCAAGTAAAGTAGTGGCCTGCCTGAGAAGAGGATAAAGTTATCAGAGGTCAAAGTTTCTGAAATGGCTGGAATTTTGTGGGTTAGAATACCTGAGTTGTGTCGTGTGTGTGTGCGCACGCATACATGTGCACGTGCGTGTGTTAGGGTGGCGGGACACAAATGTGTCAGGAAGTTTGCCTGTTACAGGAGGAAGCCTGAAGAGTGATACTAAAAATCATGCAGTGCTAAGAGACATTGGATTTCCAGCCCGACCTAAGAGCAGCAACCTCACTAATACTTCAGGCACTCAACTGAGAATCCAGAACCAAGCCCTAAGAGAAAGAACTATACAAGGAGAGACACATGCTAGGGCCAAGTATAAAACCAAAATGGACACATGCTGCTAATAATAGTACCAAGGCTAACAGAACAAAAAAACCCACCAGTAATTAATTTTCATTATGCACAAATATAATACCCTTTAAAGGAAGACAACAAAATCCAGACTCCCTATAATGTATTCTCTACAACTATCTAATGTATAATTATTTATTATCAAACATACAAAGAAATAGGAAAATGGAAACCATATGAAAGAAGTAGTCTATAAAGAAATTTCTGTGAGATGACCCAGATTTGGGGATTAGGGGAAAAAAATTAAATAACACTCATAAATATTTTCAAGGACTTAAAGGAAGACATAGTCATAATGAATGAACAAATAAGGGATGTCAACGTATAAGTGAAACTTTTTAAAGAAAAAAAAAAATTCCAAGAACTCAGATATACAGTAATTAAAATGGAAAAATTCACTAGATGGGCTTATCAGCAGATTGAACACTGTAAAAATAACAAAAAGTTAACTGGAAGACAGATTAGTAACAATTATCTGGTTTAAAGATCAGAAAGAAAAAAATAAACAAAGACTCAGTAACCTATCAACATCAAGTGAACTGACATACATCTAAATGGAATCCCAGAAGGAGAGGAGAGGGATAATTGCATGGAAAAAAAAAAAAAAACAATACTTGAGGCAATAATTGCTGAAAATAATGCAAATTTAGTGAATAAATTATACACATATAGGAAATTCAGTGAATACCAAGTAGAACAGATAGAGAACAAAAACAAGACCCATACTTAGACACAGTAGAGTCAAACTGAAAATCAAACAGTGAAAAATAAAGTCTTGAAGGCAGCCAGAGAAAAGTGATACATTACACACGAGCAAAAATAAAAAGAATGATAGCAGACTTCTCATTAGAAACTAGAGATCAAAAGAAAGGTACCTGGCTGGCTCATTTGGAAGAGCATGTAACTTGATCTTAGGGTTGTTAGTTTGAGCTGTACATTGGGGGTAGAATTTACTTTAAACAAAAGAGCAAGATCAAAAGACAATGGAAGGGCTTAAAGTATTGGAAGACAAAAACTGCCAATTCAAAATTTTATATCCAGAAAAAAATATCCTTTAAGACCGAAGGCACAATAGACATTTTTAGGTAAATGAAAACAGAAAATTCAATACCACAGACCTGTAGCATAAGCAATGTTAAAAAATTTCTTCAGGATTAAAGATGATGACATACCTGATGGAAACTGAGATATATAATGTTTTAATTTCCTCTACTGTGTAGTGAATTTAGTGGTTTAAAAGGACATTTATTATTTCTCCCTATTCTGTGCCTTAGCTAGGCTTCACTGGCTGGTTCTTCAGATTTGGGTGTTATTGACCTTGGTCACTCAGGTGGCTGCATTCAGATGGGAAGCTGGCTAGGGTTGAAACTTCCAAAATAGTTTCATTCACATGTCTGGTGACAGATGTGGTGGCTGAAATGGCGGGACAGGTCTTTTTCTTTCCAAATGTTTCTTGTTATTCAGTAATCTAGCTCAAACTTATTTACTTTCTGGCTGGATTTCTAGAAGATAAAAGTACAAAATGCAAGGCTTCTTAAAGTCTGTATCTAGAGCGGCCACAGCATCACTTTTGGCATATTTTGTTCATCAAAGCAAATCAAAAGACCCACCCAAATTCAAGGGATGGAGAAATAGACTCTACCTCTTTATTTATTTTTTTAAGAGAGGAAGTGGGGAGGAGCAGAAGGACGGGAAGAGAGAGAATCTTAAGCAGGCTCCACACTGGGTACAGGACTCACTCTCACAACCCTTAGATCATGACCTGAGCTGAAATCAAGAGTCAGACCATTAACTGACTGAGCCACCCAGATACCCCTAGACTCTACCTCTCTTTTTTTTTTCTTTTTAGGTACTTTTTTTTTTTTTTAAAGATTTATTTATTTAAGAGAGAGAGAGAGAGCACATGCAGCTGGGAGAGGGAGAGAGAGAGTTCCAAGCAGAGTCTGCACTGAATGCGGAGCCCAATGTGAGTCTCAATCTGATGACCCTGAGATCATGACATGAACTGAGACCAAGAGCTGGATGCTTAACCAGTTGTACCACTCAGGCCCTTCTTGACTCTGCCTCTTAATGGGAGAAGCTACATGTACATGCAGGCAGGCAGGGATGGGAAGGATTTCTGGCAGTTATTTGAAGATAATCTATCTGAAGGAATGAAAGCACTGGAAATAGTAAACAAAGGTAAATATATAAGGCATTATATATATATATAAAGAAATGAAGAGATATGTATTGCCATATATATGTATATATATGTACACATATGTGTATATATATGGCAATACATATCTCTTCATTTCTTTAAAGTACCTGTGACTGTTTAAAGCAAAAATGATAATGAGTATAGATGTAACATATAAGACAATAAGACACAAAGGACTTAAGGGTGGTGGTAAATAGAACGATATAAGGTAAGACTCCTTATTTTATGTGAAGTATTACAATTTTAACTCTAAGTAGATTGATAATTTAAGAATGCTTATCATAATTCCTAAAAATATTGCTAAAAGAATAACACAAAAAGATAGTTAAAAGCCAACAGAGGGATTCAAATGGAATACTAAAACATTTGATTAATCCAAAAAAATTGGCAATTAAGCGAGAGCAGAGGAACACAAAACTAATAGGACAAATTGGAAACAAGTATCAAAATGATAGACTTAAATTCAACAATATAAATGATTACAATTAATATAAGTGGACAAAACACACCAAATAAAAGGTGGAGATTGTCAGACCGGAATAAAAATAGGAAGATCCAACTAATTACTGTCTATAAGGGAATCACATTAAAAAACACACATAAGTTGAAAGAAAGATGGAAAAATATAGAACATACAAACAGCTAAGAAAGCTGCAGTGACTGCATTATTGTAAGAAATTTCATTTAAAGATAAGGGTTTATTGGGGCACCTGGGTGGGTTCAGTGAGTTAAAGCCTCTGCCTTTGGCTCAGGTTCTGATCTCAGGGTCCTGAAACAGAGCTCCACATCTGGCTCTCTGCTCAGCAGGGAGCCTGCTTCCCCCTTCTCTCTGCCTGCCTCTCTGCCTACTTGTGATCTGTCTCTCTGTGTCAAATAAATAAATAAAATCTTAAAAAAAAAAGATAAGGGTTTATTGGCAACAGACAATTTTTCGTAATGATAAAATGGTTACTTAATCAGGAAGACATAAGAGCCATTGATGTTAATGTGCTCAATATCAACACTTCAAAATACATAGGGGAAAAACTGACAAAACTAAAGGAAGAAAGAAACGAATCCACGGTATATGCAATTTTAACTCCCCTATTACAGTAATTAAGAGTACCACTGTATAAGAAGTCAGTGATGATACAGAAGATCTGAACCAAACTACCAACTACCTTAACCTCATTGACATTGACAGAATACAATGTGCAACAATGGCAGAACACATGCTTTTTCACTGCCCATGGAACATTTATCAAGATAGATCATATTGGGGGACAAAATAAGTACCAACAGTTTTCAATCTGTCCGATGTCAACAATATGGACATCTGACCAAGTTTGTTTTCTGATCACAACATAAATAAATTGGTAATCTCTAGCTAGACTGATGAAGAAATATGGAAGATGCAAATGAACGGTATCAGTGTTTTAGTTATCTATTGCTACATAACAATCTACTCCAGCATTTAGTGGCTTAAAACAACCACCATTTCATTGCCCACATTGTGAGTCAGGAATTTGCACAGTTTGGTGAGAATAGTTCACTCCTCCTTCACATGGTTGCAACTAGACTCACTCCTGCAGTTGCATTCAGCAGTTGACTGATCTGGGTCTCAAGGTCTGGGAAAGCCTGTCTCATATGTATGGAATGAAGATGCAGACTGTTGGCTTCATGTGGCTTCTCTCCATGTGCTGTTTCATCTGTCAGGAACTCTTTCTTCACATGGCCTTTCTCACCAGTAAGACTGCTTGAACTGGGCAAGAAAATGAAGGCATGCGTTTGAGGATATAGCTTTTTTCTCTTCTCAATTCGAAGTCTGGGATGGGATCCTAGCCTATGCATTTTGGGGAGTTTGTAGTTAGATAATATTTTTCTCTGTGTTATTATGTAAGCTGTCTTTGTTTTATGTTTTCATTTTTGTTACACTCCTTTTTTTTTATCTTGTTCGTATTATGAGCTGTGATATAGTATAGACTATTTATAATGATGTCTTTTTTTCCAACTGTTTGGTTTTCTAAACAACCTCCCCACTCTGCCCTCTGCCCCTCCCCCATCTCATGTGCACACTCGCTCTCTCTAAAATAAATGTATCTTTTTTTTAAAAAAAGATTCATTCTTAACCTTATCTACAGTTACCTCAAGTTGTCTGAGGATGTTAAATAGAATTTTTTTCCCACTTTTGTGAGAGTATAGATTTGTAGTTTTACCAAATCAGTTCTGGGTTGGTTTGAGTGAAATTATACCTTGTGAAATTCAAGAAAGGAAACCTTTTTTAGGCGGAGCTGGGAGGCCAGAAAGGGGAACTCTCCGGCCCTACCTCTCATTGCAGCCCTTTGCAGACCCATCAGGAAGAGATGACCTTGCCTTCCCAACAGGAAAAAACCCACTTCACTAACCCAGTAGGAAAAAGGAGGATTTTCTCCTTGCCCAGTAAAGGCCCAGTCAATGAAAAACTGTCACAACTCAGCCAATGAAAAGCCACCACACTTCAAAGTCTCAGTTTACTCCAATGGACTTCTTGTTTATAATGGCTCCTCCCAACTCTCCCCTCTCCTATATATCAGAGTGGTCCTCTCCTTTGTTTTCTGGACTTGGCTATGGCTTTTGCTATAACTCTCTTGTCCCAAACTGCAATTCCTCCGCTATTCCTACACTTGATCTTAGCCAAAAGGCCGAGAAGTGATCCTCTGCTATTCCTGAAAAAACACATTTTGCTGGTAAAATAATAAGCTCATTTATCTTCAAGGTCAACAACCTCATGACAAAGGAAGAAATGTAGCCAGATCAAGCCTCTAGACTAGAAGATTATGGCCATGTTATTTCGTTTGTGTGCCCTGCTGGACCACATCACCTCGATCAGCCTTGCTGTAGAGCACAGTCTTGAGTGAGGCAAATGGGTTACAACACAAGGAACAGCCGTAGGAACTTTTTTTTCTTTCCTTTTTTTTTTTTTTAAAGTAATCTGTATGCCAATATAGGGCTCAAACTCACCACACTAAGATCAAGAGTCGAATGTTCTACCAGCTGAGCCAGCCAGGCATCCCTGGAGCTTTCTTGCAAGCTCGAACCTAACTGCATGGTGTTCGCGAGGAAAATGCAGAATCACATATTTCTGGCATTTTAAGGAATTCCTGTAGAAATTCTTACTACATCCTTTAATCAGTTCTACAATACTCTGATTCTGTCCAAGTGGTTCACTTTCAGGAAGAGGGAAAACCCAGAGATTCCTGTGGGAGCCTATGCCATTATTTGTGCAGCCTTAGGTATGAACAAAATCTTTGCGATGACTTTAAAGCTACCTCCTTTTAACTTTTTCTCCTCGGTCCGAGTTCTGTTCTCTGATGCACTGCGAAAATGGTCTGACCCTTCAACAGACCAAACCTCCAAAACGCGGAGATACATATTGTGTTCCCATGAGTCTCTGCTTCTTCCGGGTCATCTTCCCCAGAACTCCTCAATTTTCCCTATTTCACATTTAATCCTCTTACTTTTGACCCCTCTTTCATGTGAGTTCATCAATGTTCCTCATGCAAAGTGACACCAGTGTGTCCCCAGAGCCACCTCTTCTGCAAGGGAAAAAGACACTGTTGCCCAAATTTGGGGGTGGTGGTGGTGGTGTCAAATCCCTTAAACTCAAAGCTAAAACTTAAAGAGAAAAAACGATTTCGAGGAAGCAATTAAGAGGTTAAGCTGATTTATTTTGGTCAGGACCACTAGCCACGCCCCGGAGGCTTGCGCAGTGCGCCCTTGAGCTAAGCAAAAATTTGAAGGTTTTGTACCATGAATTACTAGAGTAAAGTGACATTGTTTCACATTCTCCAAAGTGACATGTCTTTTTGACTGCTCACCTCATCCAGCCACCAACCCCTCGTCCCGGTCTCCACTTGCCTTTAAAGCCTCGCATCTTCCCACCCCGGCACACTAACGCGTAAAACCCGGACCAACCCAAAGGCAGGGTAGCACACCACCGTCACTTCCGGGGTCGACCGCGCATGGCGTCGCCTCCGCCGCGGAAGGGGGAGTTAGGGGCGGAGCCGCGTCTGCGTGCAGCCAGAAAGCGCCGGCGGACTTTGCGCATGCTCGCACGAAGGCGTCTCTAACTTCGCTTCCGGTGGCGGGTAGCTCATACCTTGCTTGAGTTACGGAATTACGTTCAGAGCTGCGGGAAGGATTGTGCCGCGTCTTCTGTCCATCAGTCATTGCCAGCATTCAAAGTAGAACCTGAAGGTCTGTGGTAGGATTCACCAATGTTCTGCTGATACTTTCTCCTGATGTCCTGAAACCTTTATTTCTGAGAACGTGGCGGAAGGGGGGAAGAAGCACCTATGGTTACCGCGGCAACTGCGCGGCACCTACTCAGTTTTTGAGAATTTGGGAAGGGAGAGCTTATGTAAGGGCTCGTTAAAACACGTGGGCGTCGGATGCAAATTTAACTTCAAACCCATGCCCCTAAACCACAGAATCTGCCTTTAAAAGGTGTACTCTGTGATGTGGAGTAGCACAATTGGAGGCGGGATAACTAGTTGGAAAGCTAATTAAGTGATGGAGACACAGTTTGAAGATTCCCTGAACTTGGGTAGTGGTTAGGACTGCGGAGAAGAGGGGAAACTGGAGTAATTCCAACAAGTAGTATCAGCAGGACCTAATAATCAGTTGGACGTGGGGAAAGAGGGACAAGGACCCTGAGCATCTTGAGGATGAAGTCCACACTCAGCTGGGTGTGTGGCTTTCTGGATTCGTTTCCCTTCATCCGTTCTGTCTTCTGACCCCCTCCTCTCCGCAGATGCGAGACTCTATTCATGCCAAGTAGTTTGATGTTCTAGTTCCTACAATATTGTCCTCACCTTTCTTAGGACGTTGGGTCAGGTTATGTAATTTAACTAAGCCTCTCAGTTTTTTCAACATGAAAATGGAAGAAAATAATAGTACTTTCTTAGGATATTTATAAGGATTAAAAGATAATTTAGGGGCGCCTGGTGGCTCAGTGGGTTGAGCCTCTGCCTTTGGCTCAGGTCATGATCCCGGCTCTGGTCATGGTCCCAGGGTCCTGGGATTGAGCCCCACATCTGGCTCTCTGCTCAGCAGGGAGCCTGCTCCCCCCGCCCCCCGCCTGCCTCTGCCTACTTGTGATCTCTGTCTGTCAAATAAGTAAAATAAAAAAAAAATAATTTATATCCTTGGTGTGTAGAGAGGGATTGATATATTAACTACTACTCCTATTAATATGCTTGTATTTTATTATGTGTCATTTTGCTGTTACTTCCTCTAGACTTATGTGTTTTGTTTTTTTTTTATTAAGAAGCAGTATCTTAGTTATCTTTGTATGTTCTTGTAACAGGAGTAAAGTTTAAAAATTTTTTTAAAAGATCATTTATTTTGGGGCACCTCGTTGGCTCAGAGGGTTAAGCCTCTGCCTTCAGCTCAGGTCATGATCTCAGGTCCTGGGATAGAGCCCCGCATTACATCGGGCTCTCTGCTCAGCAGGGAGCCTGCTTCTCCCTCTCTCTGCCTACTTGTGATTTCTGTCAAATAAATAAATAAAATCTTTTAAAAAATCATTTATTTTGGCTGTTGCTGACATAATTTTATTTCTTACTTTAAAGAAGCTGTCTGGTAGAATTAATTTCACTGAACAAATGTTATTTATTAGGTAAAAAGGTGGCAGTATTTCTATATAACTAAGAAGGCTGTGGAATAAGATGTACAGAAAGTAACTGATATTCTCAATTTGAAACAGGTATGAGTGATTTCAGTGAAGAATTGATAGGGTCCAAGACAGAGGATGACCAGGAGGAATCGTGTGTATTCTCTGGTACAGGAATGTCTTTTCCTTGGCTCCAAAATCATATAGGGACTATTGGTAAGTAAAATAATGTACAGCCATCTTAACTTTAATGTAAGGAGATGATAAGATTCAATATGGATACAAAGTGAATAATCAAGTTGCTTTATTCAGTTTTCAAGATGGGACTATATGAGGGTTTTTGAGGCTGTAAGCAAAAAAACCATAAAAAGAATATTTTTTTTTTTTTTTTTTTTTTTGCTACTTTTCCTTTGAACTAATAACAGTCTGTATTATGGTGCACTTTTTTTTTCCTCTAACAATACTGGGCACTGATATGCCTAGCATTGGCCTAATACTAGAGATATATAGATGAAGAAGATATGGCCATTGAGGAGCACATACGTAGGAAGTGTTTTTAAGAAGTTTGTGTTGAATTGCACTGAAATTATGGGGCACCTGGGTGGCTCACTTGTAGCCTCTTCTACCTTGATGCTTTTAAAATACAAACTGAGCCAAGAAAATACTCTTTAAAAAGGCACTGTTTGGGGTACCTGGGTGGCTCAGTTATTAAGTGTCTGCCTTTGCCTCAGGTCATGATTCCAGGGTCCTGGGATTGAGCCCTGCATCGGGCTCCCTGCCCAGTGGGAAGCCTGCTTTCCCCTCTCCCACACCCCCTGCTTGTATTCCCTCTCTCATTGTCTCTCTCTCTGTCAAATAAATAAAATCTTAAAAAAAAAAAAGAATTGCATTGAAATTATTCCTAATAGAATTGATCTATAATAGGTTTCCAAAAAAGAATATTTCCCCATATAAATATAAGTATAAACAAGTAAATATAAATAAGAGTTTTGTGGGCTATCTTTCCTGTAAGAATATATAAAAGAAGTGGTTATCTGTATATGGGCATGTTGGATGGTGTAGTTGTGGGAATATATTAGAATTGACGCTTATTGCCTTCAAATACATCTCTCCTAGCCTAGCCCTCTTTCCCCTTGACTGAGGTTCTTTAGCTCCTAGAACTTGCCCCAATTTCTTTATCTTTTAGTGTAAATATTATGTCATTTAATTATCTCAGGAAATTCATCCTCAAATCCATGCGCTGGGCATTTTAGAGATGAGAGAAATGAATTTCAAAGAAGTTAAACTCTATTATGTTGGTCTCAGGAGTTCAACCCAGGTCTGTTGAATCTCAGAGCTTATACTTCCAATAACAAATATATTTTTTAAATGAGATAATATATGTAAAGTGCCTAGCACAGAGTCTCACGTGTAGTGAGTGTTGGAAAAATAACTTCTTTCCTCTCATTTTATTTTTGCTAATGAATGCATGTGGTTCAAACAAGGTGTGAATGGATGGCCCTCAGAGGGAGTGCTGTTTTCTCCCATAGTAGGGATAGTCCCATAGTCACTGAAGTTCCTGCTAGTTAAGACATAGTTGGGCATGTTTCTGTTATCAGTGTTCTACAGAGAGCTTGTGTAAGTCTAAAGCAGATAGGTTTAAGACCAGAATTTATATGCTTAGAAATGTTTCATAAGTTACGGATAGCCTGTTAAACCCAAAAAACTTCATGTCTGCAATGAGAAAATAATTTCAGGTAATATTGACATTGTAGTAATCAATAACCATAATAGGAAAACAAAATTGCCTAGCAATTTTTTTTCTTCCTAGTAGATATCTTTCAGGGTTCTGAAGAGTATGCCCTCTACACTACAAACTTTGAAAGCAGGGGCCAATCTGGATTAAAACTATATGTTGAGTACCTAGAAGAATTGAGTACCTGGAATAGAACCTGATTCAAAATAGTGTTCAAAAAATACTTGTTGAGGGCACCCGTGTGGCTCAGTCAGTTAAATGTCTGCCTTTGGCTCAGGTCTTGATTCCAGGGTCCTAGAATCGAGTTCCACATTGGGCTCCCCGCTCAGGGGAGAGCCTGTTTCTCCCTCCTCTGCCCCCCGCCCCCACTGCTTGTGCTGTCTCTCTCTCTGTCAAATAAATAAGTCTTAAACGTATTCGTAGACTGACAAGTTTCCACGTTCTTTCAAGGGCATTAGAGATGGGTTGATGGCACTGGCTCTTTATTGTACCCTAGTCCATGTCAAAATTTCTTTTCCTAGGCAATTATTTTTGAAAGTGTATCAGCAGCAAATAGGATGATCTTTTGCTCATAAAAGAATGAAGTGAGAGATATTCCTGAGGTAACTAGGCTAAGTTGGAAGGCAGAAGGGGAAGTCCAATTTCCAGTCTGAGTGGTGAAAACTTGAGGGGGTAGGTGGGAGCGTGGCCTGAGGTCAGTTCTCCTTTGTGTGAATAAATGAGGTTTTAGAGAAGAAGTGCTCTGTCAGTTTTCCAGACTACCTCCCTGGTGCTGCTGCTGGTCCTGGGCAGCTCGTTTGTAGGTCTTGCTAAATGCAGCTTCTTAGAGAGCTAGGGCGGCGTAGTATTCTGCATTCCTGATAAGATCCCAGGGATCCTAAAGGCTCTTCTTTCCAGGACCACACTGAATAGCAAGCATCAGGATCCCCAGGTGATGTGTTTGTATTTTGAGTTTGAGTTTGAGAAGCACTAGTGTAGAGCAGTAGTCTTCAAACTTCTTTGCTCGCTTTTCCTTTTTTTTTTTTTTTTAATTATGTATTGCCTTGCATAGTTTTAAGATGCCATCAAAAAATCATATTGGAAGTTTAATAGTTGCCAAAGATATGATTTCTAACTTAGGTTGGCATTTTTAAATGATATTAGATTACTACTTTTACATATATATCCAGTGGAATCTAAACAGCATAGGAATGTGATATGCCTTTCATCATCCACTTAAAAATATTTATGAAGAAGATTTTAATTGATGGAGATTTTATACTGTTTATTTTCCTTTCATACTTCTATCTTTGTGATAAAACTGTATATTTACATTTAATTATTTTTTGTTAATATTCTAAAAGGCTTTAAGTATTAAAACTTCACCTGGAGTGGCACATCATAATTAGTAGTTATACACAGCTGATGAAAATAACATAAGTATTAAAAGTTGTATTAAAATACTCTCTCTCACCCAGGGTCCTGGGATCGAGTCCCGCATCGGGCTCTCTGCTCAGCAGGGAGCCTGCCTCCTCCTCTCTCTCTGCCTGCCTCTCTGCCTACTTGTGATCTGTCTGTCAAATAAATTAAAAAAAAAAAAAATCAAAGCAAATACGGTTCCTCCATTTAAAAAAAAAAGGGGGGGGGTGCCTGGGTGGCTCAGTGGGTTAAATCCTCTGCCTTCAGCTCAGGTCATGATCCCAGGGTCCTGGGATCGAGCCCCACATCCGGCTCTCCGCTTGGTGGGGAGTCTGCTTCCCCCTCTCTCTCTCTGCCTGCCTCTCTGCCTACCTGTGATCTCTCTCTCTCTGTCAAATAAATAATAAAATCTTAAAAAAAAAAAAAAAAAAGACCCTGGGTGACTCAGTCTGTCCATCTGACTTTGGCTCAGGTTGTGATCTTGGCATTCCTGGAATTGAGCCCCAAGTCTGGTTCCCTGCTCAGTGGGCAGTCTGGGTCCCCCTCTGCCAGCCTCCCACTCCTGTTTTCTTGCTCTGTCTTGAATATATAAATAAAATCTTTTAAAAAATTCTCTCTCAAATAAAAAAATAAAATCTAAAAAAGTGGGGTGGGGGGTGCCTGGATTGCTTAGTCAGTTAGGTGTCTGCTTTGGCTTGGGTCGTGATCCCAGGGCTCTGGGATTAGCCCTGCGTTGGGCTTCTACTCAAGTGAGGAGCTTGCTTCTCCCTCTTCCTCTGCTGCTCCCTCTGCTTATGGGCACATTCTCTCTCTCTCTCCCTCTTAAATAAATAAAGTCTAAAAATAAATAAAAGTTTTGCTAAAATTTAAAAGTAAATTTAAATTTCTTCTTTGTTTTGATAAACATGGTGATCCCTTTTTTCCAATTATTTCATAAATCTGTGAAGGAATATTATGTACTTCCAGAATGAGAAAAGATTTAGGGGCGTCTGGATGGCTTAGTGGGTTGAGCCTCTGCCTTCGGCTCAGGTCATGATCTCAGGGTCCTGGGATCAGCCCCACATCCCTCTCTCTGCTCAGCAGGGAGCCTGCTTCCCCCTCTCTCTCTCTGCCTGCCTCTCTGCCTACTTGTGATCTCTCTGTCAAATAAATAAATAAAAATCTTTAAAAAAAAAAAAAAGGAAAAGATTTAGCTTCAGTTCTGCTTTGTTTTCATTGATGTAATTCTGAGAAATCTTAGTTACATAAGTAAGTAGATGGCACTAGATAGAGTGTAATTATAGCAATGTATCAGGTTTTTGAATTCTTGAAATGCTTGTGAAGAAATTGCATAGTGCTCTATTATAAAGAATTATTAGATCCTTTCACACTTTTTTTTTTTTTTAAAGAACTATTTATTTACTTGAGAGAAAGAGAGAGAGTGTGTGCCAGCTAGGGAAGGGAGAGGTAAAAGAGAGAGAATCCCAAGCCCACTCCCCGCGGAGCTCAGAGCTGGATGTGGGAGCGTTTGTTTCAAGTGAAGCTAGCTTTGATATGAGGGATGGGCTGGGTTTAGTAATAACTACTGTTCCACTTGTTAAAACTTCTGCTTATCAGGGTGCCTGGGTGGCTTAGTGGGTTAAGCAAATGCCTTCAGCTCAGGTCATGATTTTGGGGTCCAGGGATCGAGCCCCACATCAGGTTCTCCGCTCAGCGGGGAGTCTGCTTCTCCCTCTCCCTCTGCCCTTTCCCCTTGCTTGTGTGCGTGCGCTCTCACTCTCTGCCAAATAACTAAATAAATCTTTGGGGGGGAAGAAATGACTACTAGAAATAACACGGGAGAGAACTCTGTTAAAAAAAAAAATGAGGGGCGCCTGGGTGGCTCAGTGGTTAAAGCCTCTGCCTTCGGCTCAGGTCATGATCCCAGGGTCCTGGGATCGAGCCTCACATCAGGCTCTCTGCTCAGCAGGGAGCCTGCCTCCTCCTCCTCTCTCTCTCTGCCTGCCTCTCTGCCTACTTGTGATCTGTCTGTCAAATAAATAAAAATCTTTAAAAAAAAAAAAAAAATGAAACCTGCTTATCCGAAATTAGTTTTTTAAACTTGAATTGGGATCGCTGTGGGTAAAAACTCTTCTCTTTTTAATCTATAGCAAGTGGAGGAAAAAAGGAGAAGGATTTTGCCCAGACAACAAGTGCTTGTTTGAGTTTTATCCAGGAAGCGCTGCTGAAGCACCAGTGGCAGCGAGCTGCCGCGTACATGCACAGTTACCTCCAGATCCTGGAGGACTCGGACAGCCACAAGAGGCAGGCCGCTCCCGAGGTAAGTGACTAACGGATGTGTGAGTCTGCCAGGGGCCATCACAGACCCGGGGCCTTTCTGCCTGTGCAGCTCTGTCCTGAAGTGTCTTTGCGGAATCTCAAATTGATTTTTCTAGAAGTTACTTAAAGTAGTTTTGGGTGGAGAGTTTGTATTGGGATGTAATTTCTCGCACTTCTTTTTACTTACTAGGATTTTAAAGGCTACTCAGAATAGTTTGAACTCTCGGATTCCCCTTCCTTCCTTCCTTCCTTCCTTCCTTCCAGTATTCTTCCTTCTTTCCCTGTGTCATTATTTTCCCCTCAGTGGAATGATGGTCCCTATCCTACAGACATGGTATTTCTGCCATCTTAAAGTCTCTTGACACCCCACTTCCTTCACAGGTGTGCCCCGGTTTTCCACTTCCGCTTTCAGCAAAACTCCTTGAAAGAATGTGTATACTGGGGCGCCTGGGTGGCTCAGTGGGTTAAGCCTCTGCCTTTGGCTCAGGTCATGATCTCAGGGTCCTGGGATCGAGGCCCGCATCGGGCTCTCTGCTCAGCGGGGAGCCTGCTTTCTCCTCTCTCTCTATGCCTGCCTCTCTGCCTACTTGTGATCTCTCTCTCTGTTTCAAATAAATAAATTAAAAAAATCTTTTAAAAAAAAAAAAAAAAAGAATGTGTATACTGGTTCTCTCTAACCCCTCTCCAGTTAGGCCCCCCGACAGCCAGCATCACCATTTCTTCCACATTATCTTGTCAAGGTCAACAGTGCCCAGTTCTCAGTGCTCAGTATAACCTGCTCTGTCAGCAGGATTTGAGATAGTAGGTTGCTCCCTCCTGTGTGATAAACTGTTCATCCAGCTACCAGGACACCGCAGTCTCTCTCGGTTTTTTCTCGCCTCACTGGCCTTCTCGGCCTCCTGTGAAGGCTCCTCTTCTCCCTGGCCTTTGGACTTGGGAGTTCCCCAGAACTCAGTCCTTTGTCCTCTTCTTTATCTGAACTCACTCCTGATGAGCTCATTCAGTTTCATGGCCTTATGATAGATGATTCCTATTTGTATATCTGTGGCCCTGACATCTTTTCACATCCACGTTCCTGCTTCCAGCTGTCTTTTCCCCATCACCGCTCGGATATCTAACAGCCCTATCACACTGACATCTCTAAAATGATCTTCTGTTCTTCACCATCAAACCTAATTTTCCTCATCGCAGGTGATGGTTATTTTACGTATCTAATCACTGAGGCCAGACTCTGAAGTTCTCTTTCTTTCATACCCCATATCCAAACCGTGAAAAATCCTGTTGGCTCTACATTCAGAATTCAGTCTGAGGGGCACCTAGGTGGCTCAGTCGGTTAAGTGTCTGACTTCGGTTCAGGTCATGATCCCGGGGACCTGGGATTCAGCCCCCATGTCAGGCTCCCTGACTCTGCTTGTCCCTTTCCCTCTGCCCCTCCCCAACTCATGGGCTCTCGTGCATGCCCTCTCTCTCAAATAAATAAAATCTTAAAAAAAAAACGCAGTCTGAATACTACCCGACACCTACATTGCCGCACATTGATCCAAGCCACTGTCCGCCCTCCCTTAGGTGACTGCTTGCCCTCCTGCACCCCCGAGTCTCTTTTTTACATAGTGACCAGGGTGATCCTTTACAAAAAAAGTTTTATAATTAACACACCATACAGTTCACGTATTTAAATTGTACAATTCAGTATTTTTTCACGTATCCATGGAAATGTGTAGCCTTTACCACCATCTAAATTTCAGACATTTTTGCTCCCCTGTCCCCAAACCTGTGCCCACTTGCAGTCACTTGCTGTTCTGCCCCTCCTTACCCCACTCCCCAGCCCTTGGCAAGCACTAATCTACTTTATATTCCATGTAAGTGTATTTTATCATATATGGCCTTTGCGCATGACTTCTTTCCTCCAAACAATGTTTTCAGGTTTAGCCTTATTGCAGTATGTATTAGTACTTCATTCCTTTATTTATTTATTTATTTATTTCTGAGAGAGCAAGAGAGTGTGCGCGTTCAAGGGGAAATGGCAGAGGGGGGAAGAAGAGGGGCATGCAGACTCAGGGCTCAGCACAGAGCCCAGTGCACGGCTCTGAGATCATAACCCGAGTGGAAATTGGGTTGGACGCTCCACTGACTGAGCCACCCAGGCGCCCTTGTACTTCATTCCTTTTTTATTACGAAGTAATATTCCATCACGCTTTATGTATTGCTTTATCAGTTGTTAGGCACTTGGGTTGTTTGCACTTTGGGTTATTATGAATAATGCTGCTATGAACATTCGTGTACATGTTTTTGTTAGGGATGTTTATTGAAATTTCTCTTGGTTATGTTCCTAGGAGTGGAAGGCTGGGTCATATAGTAACTGTGTTTAACCTCTTAAGGAACTACCAGACTGTTTTCCAAAGTGGCTGCACCATTTTACATTTCCCCCAGCAATCTGTGAGCATCCCTTTTTCTCCACATCCTTGCCAACTTTTGTTGTTGTCTGTCTTTCTGATGATAGCTGTCCTAGTGATTGTGGAGTGGTATCTCATTGTGGTTTTGAGCTGTATTTCCCCAGTGACTCAGGATGAAGCATGATCCTTTTAAAACATAGGTCAGGTCATGTCACTTTTGTGCTGAAAACTACAGTGACTTCCCATTTCACGCAGAGTAACAGCCGACGTCCTCACGAGTGCCTGCAAGTTCTGTATGGTCTGCTCACTCCCTCTCCCCCTTTGACCTCTCTAACCTCTCTAACCTCATGTCCTATTACTCAGATACTTGCTTGTTTTTTTCCTCCAACCTCACTAGCTCCTTGTTCTTGCTTGGACGGGGCCGTATGTACTTTGGCTTGATTGCCTTTGCCTTACTTGGAAAGGTCTTTCTTCAGATGTCACTTTGATATCCATCAAGTCTCATTTTCAGTGAGGCCTGCCATGACTGTTTAAAATGGCAACTCCAGGGGCCCCTGGGTGGCTCAGTGGGTTAAGCCTCTGCCTTTGGCTTGAGTCATAATCCCAGAGTCCTGGGATCGAGCCCCGCATCTGGCTCTCTGCTCAGCAGGGAGCCTGCTTCCCTTCCTCTTTCTGCCTGCCTTTCTGCCTACTTGTGGTCTCTGCCTGTCAAATAAATAAGTAAAATCTTTAAAAAAAAAATTAAAAAAAAAATAAAATGGCAACTCCATACCACGCCCCCCCACTTTCCAGCTGTCACTCCTGATCCTCTTTGCCTGCTCCGTTCTTTTCCCACAATACTTGCAATTTAATTATTCTGTTTCTTGGTTATTGTCTGTCTCTCTACAGTAGAATGTAAATTTCATGAGGGGAGGGGTCTAGAACAGGGCTTGGCATATACACTTTTAAATTTGTTCAGTAAAATACGGTTTATCCATAAATAACTTCACATGAATATCTCAAGTAGCTTTTACTAATACAGTAAACATTACACCATTTAGATATTTAGTAGAGCCAAAAAAAAAATCTGATCAAAGAAAATTTAACTATTGGTTGAAAATTTAGTTTATGGACAAAGCTGTGTGCATCCATGAAATACTGGACAAGTTATATGTTCTTTCTGTTGAAAATTTGTGTTATAAAATGAAGGATTTTAATCATTGGTGTTCAGACACTTGTCTGCCTCTTTTTTTTAAACACTTTATTTACTTATTTGAGAGAGAGAAAAAGGGATAGAGACGAATGGGGGGGTGGGCCAGAGGGAGAGGGAGAAGTAGACTCTCTGTTGAGTGCTCTGCCCCACAGGGGGCTCCATCCCATGGCCCCAAGATCACAGCCTAAGCCAAAGTCAGCCACTTACCCAGCTGAGCCACCTAGGTGGCCCTGTCTGCCTCTAACTGAGTTAGCTGAGGCTTTTGTTGAAAATACAGATTCTTGGGGCACCTGGGTGGCTCAGTTGGTTGAGTACTTGCCTTGGGCTCAGGTCATGATCGCAAAGTCCTGGGATGGAGCCCCACATCAGGCTCCCTGCTGAGCGGGGATTCTGCTTCTTCCGCTTCCTCTTCCCCGCTCCCCTGCTTTCATGCATGCCCCCCTTAATAAATAAATAAAATCCTTTTTTAAAAAATGAAATACTTTAAATTGGGGTAAGAGAAACAGAGACTCAGTTCCATGAAAAAGAAAGGCTCCAAGTTCTGTCACCGCCATTTTGGTGCTTTGGGGAGAAAATATATTTTAT
Organism: Enhydra lutris kenyoni; assembly: GCF_002288905.1. NCBI lineage: Eukaryota > Metazoa > Chordata > Mammalia > Carnivora > Mustelidae > Enhydra > Enhydra lutris. The sequence continues at coordinate 23,529,399 of NW_019154109.1, read as the reverse complement.
TAAAATTTGACTGTAGCTGATAACAAATTTTAAGTTGTAGTTCTAAATATAGATTAAATATAGTCAAGAGTTATCGAGCTTGATGGATCTCAGGAAACATCTAGTCCATTGCTCTCATTTTGTTGATAATAAAGATGAGACCAAGAGCAGTGGAGAAGCCAGTGTTAATAGAAACCAAGTTTTCTGTCTTAAATATTCTTGTCCTCATACTAATTAAAAATTCTATCTTCAATATGGGTCTTAACTTCTTACCTTCTTTAGACTACCAACTTTAAAAGTGCACTAGTATAGCCATCTGCTATTTTAATTTAATGGATGGAAGAAGCTTTACCACATAAGATATAATAGTTTTACTGGGTGTAAGGAGAAACAGCAAAATGTCGACAGTAGTGGTATCCAGGGAAATGAATTACTGGTTGTAAGCAGAGAAAAATATAGCATTCTTAGACAAATTTTTTAAGGCAAGGATTTTACAATTTCATTCGTAATTTCTGTTTTGACAGATTATTTGGAAGCTTGGAAGTGAAATTCTATTTTATCATCCCAAAAGCAACATGGAGACTTTCAATACCTTTGCTGACAGGATGAAAAACATTGGTGTCATGAATTACTTAAAGGTGAGAATGCGGGTTTTGTGAATTTACATTTGCAGTGTTCATTTTTTAAAGAAATTGTCTCAGTAATAAGGTAGATAATAACGTAAAAGGTATGGAAAAGGGTAGGACACCTGGAAAGATAAAAGAGGATGAAAGGAAGTGTGAAAACCATTTGCTTCTCCATTTCCTGCTTCCGTACCTTGTTCTCTGGGAGAAAATACCTTCTCTTTGTATATCTGTGGGGGCCAAAACCAGTCCTTGAACAATGGCCCTCATGCTTTATTATGGTGATGGGCCAAATCCTAACCTTTTAGCTTTAGTCATTTCGTCATTTGCTTATTAAGTCATTCTCTAGGAATTGGTGCTTTTGGAAAAAGGAAAGAGCTAAAACAAATTGGGAATTTGAATGTGTGGGAATGGGTTTTTCCCCAGCCTTATGAAGATAATAGTCAACATATAACATTGTGTGAGTTTAAGACTTACAGTGTGATGATTTGACCCATGTGTGGTTTGGTTTTTTTTTTTTTTTTTTTTGATTGATTTATTTATTTATTTGACAGAGAGATCACAAGTGGGCAGAGAGGCAGGCAGAGAGAGAGGGGGAAGCAGGCTCCCTGCCGAGCAGAGAGCCTGATGCGGGGCTCGATCCCAGGACCCCGAGATCATGACCCGAGCCGAAGGCAGAGGCCTAACCCACTGAGCCACCCAGGTGGCCCAACCCATGTTTTTATTGTTAAACGTTTACCGCATAAGGTTAGTTAACACATCCTTCACCTCACATAGTACCATTTTTTGTCATTGCTATGGTGAGAACATTAAAGCTCTACTCTCATAGCAACTTTAAAGTATCCAATCCATTGTTATGATGATGGTTACCATCCCATTCATTAGATCCCTGGATCGTATTTGTCTTCTCACTGAAAGTTTTGACTTTGACTTATATCTCACCATGTCCTCTACCCCCCAGCCACCATTCTACTCTCTCTGAGTTTGATGGTTTTAGATTCCACATGTAAGTGGTGAAACTGTAAGAGTGGGTTAGTATAAGAAGGCCGGGAAGCCATTTTACTGAGCATCCCTAACCAGCCCACAGGGCGTACGTGACTTGAGACAAGAGAAAGTAGCTAAAACCTGAAAAAACAACTTAATCATATACCCCCAGGGCGGTTAAGTGATGGCTACGGGGACCAAATGTTGAAGAAAAACAAATAGTTAACTTGTAGAGATCACAATCCTGCTAGACTGGAATCTCCTTTGGTTTGCAAATGTCCTGGTGATTTACAACAAAAAGGCCATCCCTTCAATGGCCCAATTTCCAGAGACAAATGGCTCAGTGCCTCGAGGCCAAAGGTCGCCCTCCCCACCTCAAAACTGTGGGAGGCTGAAGCAGAAGGAAATGTAGTTAAGGGGAAAGTTCTTCTAAATCTCACTTAACCGCCAGGGTGACACCGGGGTGGCAAAAAGGTTAAACGAAGTTAAACTGTCAAAGTGGGTCGCAAGAGATGTATGTAGCCATGAAGAAGTGCCTTGTAGATGCTATATAAACCCTCGGCTTTGAGTGCTCGGGGTCCTTGTGGAAACCCACTGCGCCGGGCGGATACTTGGACCCCAGCGAGCTGGAGATCAACCTCGCTGTGTGACCTGCATTATCGAGAGTGTTCTCTGTCTAAGTGAGGGGTGGTCGACTCCGTACCCTAACAAAAACATGCAGTATTTGTGTTTTCTCTGACTTATTTCACTTGACATAATATCCTCAGAGTCCATCCACCACTTGTTAACCAAAAATGGCAAGATTTTCTTCCTTTTTTTTTTAACTGAATAATAATCCATTGTGCATATGTATTTATGCAGACATATATGTTATTTTATGTATTCATCTGTGAGATGGACACATAGCTGTTTCCATGTCTTGGCTATTGTGAATAACACTACAGTGAACGTGGGAGTATGGAAATCTCTAAGACAGTGATTTCATTTCTTTTGGATATAGACCCAGAAGTGGAATTGCTGGATCATATGTCGTTCTACTTTTAGTTTTTTTGAGAAACCTCTATCCTGTTTTCCATAGTGGCTGTATTTATATTCTTATCAATAGGGTACATGGGTTCCATTTTCTCCACATTTTAGGCAGCGTTTGTTATCTCTTGTTTTGGTAATAGCCATTCTGATAAACGTATGATGATAGCTCATTCTGGTTTTGATTTGCATTTCCCTAATGGCTGGTGATGTTGAACACCTTTTTATGTAGTTGTTGACCAATTGTGTGTCTTTGGAGAAATGTCTATTCAAGTCCTCTGCCCATTTTTGTAATTGGATGTTTAAAATAAATATGTGTGTGTGTGTGTGTGTGTGTGTGTGTGTGTGTGTGTGTGTATTTATTTATATTTATAGATATATTTAGGTTTTATTTATTTATCTCTACACCCATCATAGAGCTCGAACTCACAACCCTGAGATCAAGAGTCGTATACCCCACTGACTGAGCCAGCCAGGCACTCCTGGTTTTTTTTTTTTGCTATGGCATTGTATGAGTTCTTATTTATTTTGGATACTAACCCCATATCAGTTATGTGACTTGCAGGTATTTTCTCCCAGTCCGTAGACCACCTTTTCATTTTGTTGATTGAGTCTCTTGCCGTACAGAAGCCTTTTAGGTTAATACAGTCCCTTATGTTGATTTTTGCTTTTGTTGCTTGGGGTTTTGGTGTCATATCCAAAAAAAAAATCATTGCCTGGACTGATGTCAGGGACCTTTTTTCCTCTGTTTTCTTCTTGGAGTTTTATGGTTTCATGTCTTAACATTTAAGTCTTTAATTCATTTTGAGTTAGTTTTTGTGAGTGGTATAAGAGAGAGGACCAATTTCATTATTCTGAGAATGTCCCGATTTTCCCATCACCTTTTATTGAAGAGACCATCTTTTCTCTCAAGTATTCTTGGCTTCCTTGTCAAATATTGTTGACCATACATGTGTGGTTTTATTTCTGGGTTTTTTATTCTGTTCAGTTAGTCCATATGTTTGTTTGTTTGTTTGTTTGTTTTTTAAAGATTTTATTTATTTATTTGACAGAGATCACAAGTAGGCAGAGAGGCAGGCAGAGAGAGAGGAGGAAGCAGGCTCCTTGCTGAGCAGAGACCCCGATGTGGGGGTCAATCCCAGGATCCTGGGATCATGACCTGAGCTGAAGGCAGAGGCTTTAACCCACTGAGCCACCCAGGCACCCCCATATGTTTGTTTTTATGCGAGCACAATACCACTTGAATTACTATAGTTTTATAATATAGTTTGAACTAGAAAGTGTGATGCCTCCAGCTTTGTTCTTTCTCAGGATTGCTTTGGCTATTTGGGGTCTTTTGTGGTTCCATACAGATTTTAGGATTTTTTTTCCCCTGTTTTTGTGAAAATGCCACTGGAATGTTGACAGGATTACATTGGCTTCATAGATGGCTTTGGGTAGTATGAACATTTTAGCAATATTAACTCTCATTCCATTCATAAAACTGTGTTAATATTCCTAATGTGTAGGTGGAACTTCCTCTCCAGATTTTTTTTTTTAATTAAAATCTCATCCAAAAACATTGAGGTGTTTCCAGAATGTTAGATACCTCCCTCTTTGTAGTATATATTTGACTGAAAGAGTACTTTTTCAATAAAGCTTTAAAATGCTTTGCTTTTTATTTTTTTTTTCAATATCTCTAAATAAAGTTATTGAAACACAGCCATACCCATTCACTTTGTTGTCACAGCTGCTTTTAGCATGACAGATGACAGAGTGGAGTAATTGTGACCGAGACCATATGGCCTGCAAAACCTAAAATACTTACTCTGTGGTTCTTTGTTTTGTTTTGATTTTTCCTTTCTAATTTTTTTATTGCAGTAAAATATGTATATACATATTTTATACATACCATACATAAATAACATAATAACATATTTTATGTTTTATGTTTTATGTTTATAACATAAAATATGTTATTTTAACCAGTGTAAGTGTACAGGTCAATGGCATTAATGACATTCACAGTGTTGTGCAACCATTACCATCATTTCCAAAACTTTGTCATCGTCCCAAATGTAAACCCTGTACCCATTAAGCAATTACTCCTCATTCCATCTTACATAATAGGAGGGTCAGATTTTAACTAAATTATTGGTTGGGTTCTTTTAAACCCATAGAATCTATTCAGTTGAAGTGAAGAAACCTGAAAGAAACCTATTTCACACTCCAGAGTCTGAGGATGATAATTAGGATAGGCAGTTAAACATTTCTTGTTAATAATTTAAGAAAACCACTTACTGCTATCTTCCAGATAATGTGCTAGACTTAGACCTTGCCGCAGAGGGAGACAGCCATGTACGTGGAATAAATTACCCATATCAGAGTAGAAACGCCAGATACAGTGAGAAGGCAAAGGAGGGGAATGGTCAGCTCTCTGGAATTGGGGAGTGCTGGGAGTAAATGAGTAGGGGAGTCAGGGAAGGAAGTGATGTTTCAGAAGAGGCTGAAAAAGTGAGTGGGTGTTCACTGTGAGTATTAGGGGAGAGGATGGGTGGGAATGGCAGGGTTGACAAGAGTTTGATAGCCCTGCATCCAGTGCTTTGGTTACTCTAAAAGTCACTGGGTAGAAGCCAGTGGAAGTCGGCTGGGCCCTCTGTGTCATTCCCAAGGAGCTTAGATTTTATTCTGTAGGCAGTGGGAGCCATTGAGGGGTTTTACACAAATGAGATTTCTTTGGCAGCCACATGGAAGTGGATTGTAGTGGAAGCAGGAGTGGAGAGAGACCAGCTGAGAAATCGTTGTGATAGTTTGTGATGAAGGCCTTGAACTCTGACCCTTCTCACATGATTAACTGTACTTCCCATTATTCCCCTCTTTAGTGTCCTCCCTACCTGGGATGCTCATCCTTTGTGTATTTATTCTTATGGTTTCTGTATCAGGCACTGACTTTTCCATCTGAACCAATGCCATTCTTTAATGCTCCTTCTTAAGATGTTTTCTCTGAGCTTGTATGACATGTATAGAATAATCCTGCTATGGGCCAAAGTAGGTACTAGGTGGTATGCAAATATCTTATTTAATTCTCATAACAGCCCTCTGAAGGGTTAATAATTGTTCCATGTAACCCGTCAGACTCACAAAGGGCAAATAATAATATTCAGCTATATGTAGTTTTAGGTAGCATCTGAACCAGGAGCATCTGTCGTGAAAGCCCCTGTTTGTTTCACTAGATCACACTGTCTTCTGTGAGTGTATATAATTTAGCTCATTTCCATAGTGTTAATTATTTCATGTATCTTTCCTCTTTGCTAAATTGACATTTTTGATGACAGAGACAATGTTGTTACATCATCTGTGTGCTACCAGGGTCTTAGCCCAGCATCTGTATTCACTGAGTTTTTGGATTAATGGCTATCTAATGACTTGTCTGTCTGGGCTTTTTCTTAAAATTGCAGATCTCCTTACAACATGCTTTATACCTTGTGCATCATGGAATGCTTGACGATGCAAACAGAAATCTCAGTCACGCAGAGACATGGAGATACGGTGAAAAGTCATCTTCCCAGGAAGTGTTAATCAACCTTATTCAGGCCTATAAAGGGCTTTTGCAGTATTATACTTGGTCTAAAAAGAAGTTGGAATTGTCTACACTTGGTAAGTGAAGAGGAATGTATGTGTGTCGATGACACTGAATCACAGGGACAGTCAAGATATTGACAGTCAAGATATTTTTTTAACTTAAATTCAATTAATTAACATATAGTGTATCACCCAGTTACCCTCTTCCCTCACCCGCCTCTCCTCCAGCAACCCTGTTTGAACAAACTGAAACCAGTTTGTTTCCTATGATTGAAAGTCTCTTATAGTTTGTCTCCCTCTCTGATTTCATCTTGTTTTGTTTTTCCTTCCCTTCCCCTATTATCTTCTGTTTGGTTTCTTAGATTCCACACATATGATAATTGTCTTTCTGTGATTGACTTATTTCTCTTAGCGTAGTACCTGCTAGTTCCATCCATGTCATTGCAAATGGCAAGATTTCATTTTTTGATGGCTGCATAGTATTCCACTGTATATATATCTATCTTCTTTATCCATTCATCTCTTGATGGACATCTGGGCTCTTTCCATTGTTTGGCTATAGTGGACATTGCTGCTATAAACACTGGGGTACAGGTGCCCCTACAGATCACTACATCTGTATTCTTGGGGTAGATACTTAGTAGTGTGATTGCTGGGTCATAAGGAAGCTTTATTTTCAACTTCTTGAGGAACTTCCATACTGTTTTCCAGAGTGGCTGCACCAGCTTACATTCCCACCAACAGGGTAGGAGAGTTCCCCTTTCTCTGTATCCTCACCAACATCTGTTGTTCCCTGACTTGTTAATTTGAGCCATTCTGACTGGTGTGAGGTGGTATCTCATTGTGGTTTTGATTTGTATTTCCCTGATTCCAAGTGACATGGAGCACTTTTTCATGTGTCTGTTGGCCATCTGGATGTCGTCTTTGCTAAAATGTCTGTTCATGTCCTCTGCCCATTTCTTGATTGGATTATGTGTTCTTTGGGTATTGAGTTTGATAAGTTCTTTATAGATTTTGGATATTATCCCTTTATCTGATAAGTCATTCACAAATATCTTCTCCCATTTTGTCGGTTGTCTTTTGGTTGTCTTTTGGTTTTGTCTACGGTTTGCTGCACAAAAGCTTTTTATCTTGATGAAGTCCCAGGAGTTATTTTTGCCTGTTTCCTTGCCTTTGAGTGTTTCTAGGAAGAAGTTGCCGCTGCTGAGGTCACAGAGTTTACTGCTTGTGTTTTCCTTTATGTTTTTTTTTTTTAAAGATTTTATTTATTTATTTGACTAGAGATCACACGTAGGCAGAGAGGCAGGCAGAGGGGGTGGGGAAAGCAAGCTCCCCGCCAAGCAGAGAGGCTGATGCAGGGCTCGATCCCAGGACCCTGAGACCATGACCTGAGCTGAAGGCAGAGGCTTTTTTAATATATATATATATTTTTTTTATTTGTTTGACAGACAGATTACAAGTAGGCAGAGAGGCAGGCAGAGAGAGAGAGAGAGGAGGAAGCAGGCTCCCTGCCGAGCAGGGAGCCCGATGCGGGGCTCGATCCCAGGACCCCGGGACCATGACCCGAGCTGAAGGCAGAGGCTTTAACCCACTGAGCCACCCAGGCGCCCCTGAAGGCAGAGGCTTAACGTACTGAGCCACCCAGGTGCCCTTCCTCTACGATTTTGATGGATTCCTCTCATATTTTTGTCTTTCATCCATTTCGAGTCTATTTTTGTGTATGGTGTAAGGAAGTGGTCTAGTTTTTATTCTTATGCATGTTTAAATATAAATACCATCTGTTGAACAGACTGTCTTTTGCCTGTCTTTTTTTCATTGGATGCTCTTTCCTGCTTTGTTGAAGATTAGTTGACCATAGAGTTGAGGGTCCATTTCTGGGTTCTCCATTCTGTTCCATTGATCTCTGTGTCTGTTTTTGTGGCAATACCATACTGTCTTGATGATGACAGCTTTGTAATAGAGCTTAAAGTCCAGAATTGTGATGCCACCAGCTTTGGTTTTCTTTTTTTCAATATTCCTTTGGCTATTTGGGGTTCCTTCTAGTTCCATACAAATTTTAGGATTATTTGTTCCAGCTCTGTGAAAAAAGTTGATGGTATTTTGATAGGGATTGAAGGATTTACATTGAATGTATAGATTGCTCTAGTTAGCATAGACATTTTAATAATATTTGTTCTTCCAATCCATGAACATGGAATGTTTTTCCATTTCTTTGTGTCTTCCTCAGTTTCTTTCATGAGTTGTCTATAGTTTTCTGAGTACAGGTCCTTTGCCTCTTTGGTTAGGCTTATTCCTAGGTATCTTATAGTTTTTGGTACAGTTGTAAATGGGATCGACTCCTTAATTCAACTTTCTTCTCTCCTATTGTTAGTGTATAGAAATGCAACTGATTTCTGTGCATTGATTTTATATCCTGCCACTTTGCTGAATTCCTGTACGAGTTCTAGCAATTTTGGGGTGGAGTCTTGGGTTTTCCACATAGAGTATGATACCACATCATCTGCCAAGAATGAGAGTTTGACTTCTTTGCTGATTCAGATGCCTTTTATTTCCTTTTGTTGTCAGATTGCTGAGGCTAGGACCTCTAGTACTATGTTGAATAGCAGTGGTGGTAGTGGACAACGGACACTCAGGATCCTAAGGAGTAACCTCATACCCCCACTCTGAAGCCTGGTTCTTCCCAAATACCGCAAAGAGCAGACATTTCTATTGATGTAAACTTCCTTGATCATCCTTTATAATATTTCATTTTTATCAAACTTTTCAGACAAAAATTAGATGTTTCATAAATTAAGTCTGTGACCATCTTAGATTTATTGCTTTTTAAAATATTTTAGAAAGATTACTAATTTTTCCTGTAGACATTATTGCTTATAATAACTATTTCTTCCTGTGTGTTTAGAATGGAGTTTAGTTTGTTTTAAAGATGTTTATTTATTTATTTTTAAGTAATCTCTACACTCAATGTGGGGCTTGAACCCACGACCCTGAGATCAAGAGTTGCAGGCTTTTCTAACTGAGCCAGCCAGGCGCCCTGGTTGTATAATATTATTCATCAGAATAATATGTTTAGAGAATAGGGCAAGGTAAAGTTGTTTTATTTCTGTATAAAGGTCATAACAGATAGTTTTCTTGATTGACCACACCAAGAACTGGCTGTGTGTCCTTTCTTCTCAAATGGAGTTCCCTTTCTCTTACTTCCAATGGTAGTGGTGTCCTGTCCTCTCCACAGATTCATGTTCGATTCTCTGCATCTTCCTTCCCTTGTATAGTTTTTCTCCAAAGCTTTTCTAGGATTAATCCTTTTAATTTTCTCATCCTCCATCCCAGTCTCACTTTCTGCGTATATTGGCTCATAAGTATAAGCAGTGGTTCCTTACTATTCTGCTGCCATAAGCAGTATTTCCTTTGTGTTGTGGATGTGTAGGTTCCTGAATCTTAAAAATTCCTTCCCCTCTTTCTGAGTAGGATCTCTTCCGGGACAATTCTGAAATACTGTCTTCATCATGATAAGCTTGCCTCCCCATCTGGAATGCCATCTGCCCTGCAGGGCTCGTTAGACCTGTCATTCCAGTGCCACACCCTCATGTGTTAGCTGCACGTTCAACGTATATTGATCAGATCTTTACCACTTGCTCTTTAATTAATTGTCCTAAGTTTTTTCATACCTGTTTTATGTTGTCTCTCTTCTTCTAGACTAATCAGTCTTCTGAGGTCACGTACCTATCTTATGTCTTTTGTTAACCTTGCCATAACTCCTGGAATAATATTTCTTTTAAAAAAGGCTTGTTGAGGGGCGCCTGGGTGGCTCAGTGGGTTAAGCCTCTGCCTTCGGCTCAGGTCATGATCTCAGGGATCATGGAATGAAGCCCCACATCGGGCTCTCTGCTCAGTGGGGAGCCTGCTTCCCCCCCCCCCCGCCTGCCTCTCTGCCTACTTGTGATCTCTCTCTCTTTCTCTGTCAAATAAATAAATAAAATCTTCAACAACAACAACAAAAAAAAATAAAAATAAATAAAAAAGACTTGATCTTAATTGATGAGATGAATTTTAAAGTCAATATTTACCTTTTTCTTACACCCAATGGGGTAGAACTCAAGTAAACATTGATTAAAGCAGTTGGAACATGACATTTACACTGGTGGATGATTCAGTACCTTTCGGCAGCTGACACTTTGTTCTGTAGCAAGAAGAGATACAGATAGGGTAATGTCTGGAGCTCTTTACATGATCTTTAACCCTGAATGTCTGTTTAATAAGAAAAAAAGGCTAGGACTAGTTCTGTATAGCCAAACTCATGAGAACGTAGCACATGAATATATATGTTTAGTGTTGGTTTGGGATTTGTCTCAATTGCTTTGGCCTGTCCTGGTTGGGTTTGACCCCTTCCATGGTAAATTAACACTCAACTATTCTGACTTAGGTTTGCTTTTTTTTCTTTTAAATTTTCTTTTTATAAAGTAGTTAGGTAATTTCTTACCTACTTTCCCTTTCTCACCTTATTTCCAAGTCCATATTGATATTTACTTAGTTGGTCCTCTGGGAGGAGAATACCAGTGCCTTTTGGTGGGAGGGGAGAGCTGTTTTTTGCCCAAAAAGTGGCCAAAACTCAAAAGTATTTTGTTTCTGTAACTGTCTCTTTTGAAGGACTAACTTTCCTTAATTTAAACCTTTAAGATTGAAATAAAACATGCAGAAAAAGCGTTTAAAACAAATGCATGATTTGGTGTCTGGGTGTCTCGGTTGGGCATCTGCCTTCGGCTCAAGTCATGATCCCAGAGTCTTGGGACCGAGCCCCATGTTGGACTCCCTGCTCAGTGGGGAGTCTGCTTCTCCGTCTCCCTCTGCCTGCCACTTCCCCTGCTTGTGCTCTCTCTTTCTTTCTCTGTCAAGTAAATAAATAAAATCTTCCAAAAAAAAAAAAAAAAAAAAAAAAAACCAAAAACCAAGCACATGATAAAATGAATAATTTAAAACAAGTATCTGGGGGTGGGTGCCTGGGTGGCTCAGTGGGTTAAGCCTCTGCCTTCGGCTCAGGTCATGATCTTAGGGTCCTGGGATCGAGCCCCGCATCGGGATTTCTGCTCAGCAGGAAGCCTGCTTCCCCCTCTCTCTCTGCCTGCCTCTCTGCTTACTTGGGATCTCTCTCTCTGTCAAATAAATAAATAAAATCTTTTAAAAAAATAAAACAAGTATCTGTGTAGCTACCACCTAGATTCATTCTTAAAGTTCCCCATGTGTGTACTTCCTCCCATTCTGTCTTTTGGGGGGTTGGGGGCAGGGAGAGTTTGTGAAGAATTAGTATTATTCTTTAAATGTTTAATATTTAATAATAATAAATAATTTAAATATAAGTTATTCTTTAAAATTCTTTCTTATTCTACTAGCAAATTCTTATTCTACTAGCAAAGCCATCAGGGCCTGAGCTTTTCTTGTGGATAGTTTATTGATTGCTATTACTATGAACAAAGCCCGCAATAATGAATGACTTTTAAGAGTCTCTTGTCTCTGGACAGATGAAGATGATTACGCTTACAACACAGCATCCCAGAGCATGCTCAGCCACAGCTGCAAGACATCTGTAAACCTCGGTGCATTGATTCAAACTCCTGGAATTTGGGACCCTTTTGTCAAGAGTTACGTAGAGGCAAGTAGCCTTCTCATAAACTTTTATTAGTGTTGTTTTGTCATAGCCTTATTTTTATTGATCAGATGGTAACTAAATGGAGAAAATTGTTTTAAAAAAAAGAGGGGTGCCTGGCTAGCTCAGTCAGTGGAGCACACAACTCTTGATCTCCAGGTTGTGAATTTGAGCCCTGCATTGGGTATAGAGAGTCCTTAAAACAAAATCTTTAAATAAAGAAAGAAAAATTTGTAAAAATTTAAAAGAGAGAATATGTCTCTTTTTGGTCTGAAGAATTTTTATTTTACTAATACACTGTAAATGTTACTTTTTTTTCCCCCTTCATCACTGGATAATGTGTCATGGTCAAATATTTATAAAATAAATAGCAATATAGTTTGTAAATGTTAAATTTATATTACTCTTACTGAAGTTAGAAGAAAAGCAGAGAGATACTTTACGATTTGGTGTGATAGAGAAGACCAGGGGACAAAAATCTGAAAGTGGGTCACAATATGTGGGATGGATGAAGACTGATGGCTTTTAGGAAGTTCATTAGGGAGCCATGCCACGTCCTCTCAAAGTCAGTGTGAAAGGACAGGGAGCCTTGGCACGGGCACTAGGAATAAATCTTCAAAGTAACTGGCTTTTTGAGAGTTTCCTGGATGCTAACATGATAATTATGTTGTCAAAAGATGATCTCTGAAACCACATGCCGCATATGGGTGGGAACGAAGGGAAAGGAATTGTAGTTCTCATGTGTTCCCTTTGTGGCTGAAGTTATGTTGGGCACAGAGGTTAGTTGTGTCACATGGTCTTTTTCAGTTGTTTGTATGCCCTCCTTGGGAGACTTTGTTTCTGAGAGGAATCTGCATTTTTCAGTAACAAAAATGTGATAAGGAGGGTGTGGGAACCCACATAGGTCTTTGGTGTAAGTGATCTGTGTTCTATAGAGGTCATGACGTACGTTGGTGAGAGCAACCAGTGACATTACTATTTTTCCTTTACAGTAAGTACTTTTCATCATTTTAATTAATTTTTGTTCCCATCAATAGAATTAAGTTGTGCATTATCTTTCGTACAGCTGTCTTACAGGATTTAGCTAAGACATTTTGACTTATTTTATATAGATGCTGGAATTCTATGGGGATCGAGATGGAGCCCGAGAGGTGCTCACCAATTATGCCTATGATGAAAAGTTCCCATCAAATCCAAATGCTCATATCTACTTATATAACTTTCTGAAGAGAGAAAAGGCACCAAGAGAGAAACTGATAAGTGTGCTTAAGGTATAAAATGTTTATTTCAATGTTCGAACATGGTTGGGGATCTACTTTAAAACATCCTGGGGCGCCCGGCTCACTCAGTCGGTGGAGCATGCAACTCTTGATCTCAGCCCCATGTTGGGTGTAGAAATTGAGAAGGAAAAAAAAAGTAAATTTTGGAACATCCTTAGGTCATGCTTTCTAGCTCTGAAATTCTAGCACTCACAGCAAATGATTGTGTGTGCCCTGAGGTGGACATGTGAGGCTTGGGTGACCCTCCACTGCCATTCCCCCTCTACTCTCCCCAAGTTAGGCTGAGGGCAAAGGATCAGTATTTTGGAAACCCTTTGTCAACCTTTTGGGAACATTCTGCTTTGATACTTTTTGAAAATCAGCTTTATTAAAATTTAATTTATGTACAGTAAAACACTTATTTTAAGTATACACTTGAATGTATTAAAAACAATTTATTGGGGCGCCTGGGTGGCTCAGTGGGTTAAAGCCTTTGCCTTCAGCTCAGGTCAGGATCTCAGGGTCCTGGGATTGAGCCACGCATCGGGCTGTCTGCTCAGCAGGGAGCCTGCTTCCTCCACTCTCTCTGCCTGCCTCTCTGCCTACTTGTGATCTTTCTCTCTCTGTCAAATAAATAAATAAAATCTTTAAAACAAAACAAAACTATTTATTTATTTATTTATTTATTTACAGAAGAAGAGAGGGGGTGGGGAAGAGAGGATCTTTCATTGCGTGGAGTGTAATGTGGGTTCAATCTCATAACCCTGAGATCATGACCTGAGCTGAAATCAGTAGTCAGGTCATGTAGCCAAATCAGTAGTCAGGTCAGTAGCCAACGGGGCCCCAAGAAAAATTCTTACCTTTCAGTCTTCTTTTATTTGTTTGTTTGTTTGTTTTTGTTTGTTTTTTTTAAAGATTTTATTTATTTGACAGAGAGTACAAGCAGGGGGAGTGGCGGGGAGAGGAAGAAGCAGGCTCCCGCTGAGCCAAGAGCCCAATGTGGGGTTTGATCCCAGGACCCTGGGATCATGACCTGAGCTGAAGGCAGATGCTTAACCAACTGAGCCACCCAGGCGCTGCCAGTCTTCTTTTAAAAAATACATTAGCTGGGACACCTGGCTGGTTCAGTCAGTGGAGTGTGCGACTGTTGATCTTGGAGTTGTGAGTTGAAGCCCACATTGAGTGTAGAGGTTGCTTAAAAGTAAATAAATGCCTTTGTAATGTATACAAATTACAAGATTATTTTTTTCTTCCAGATATTGTATCAGATTGTACCATCTCATAAATTGATGTTAGAATTCCATAGATTACTGAGAAAATCAGGTAAATAGTTTTTGTTTTGTATCTCTTTGTGCAGACAAGCTATAGACTAGCCAAACCCACCCCCACCTGTTTTTGTAAATCAAGTTCTCTTGGAGCACTTTTGTGTTGTCTATGACTTTTGTACTACAACAGCAGAGTTGTGTAGTTGTGTAGTTGTGACAAAGACCATACAGCTCACAAAGCTTAAATATTTATTGTTTGTCCCTTTATAAGAAAAGTGTGCTGACTTCTGCTGTAGAATATTAGGTAATAGCACAAGAGAAATGGCTTTAATTTGTAAAATTCACCTCGTTTTAATCTTTACTGCATTTCAGCTTGGTATAGAAAAGCACATACTTCTTCATAGAAGGAAGTCATCTTAAGTCCAGTAGGTACTGGGGCTACGTCAGTCCCTTATCTGTTAGAAGAGAGGGCAGGTTCTTTAAATAGTGTCCTCCCTCAGTCGAATGTAGCCCATTTAGAAATCAGATCCACCACTCTGACTTCATTAGCTGGAACTAAATTACTAAATTTTTCAGTAATTTACTGAAGAGTATGAATTTCAAAATACTGAAAGAGGTAAGAGTTCAGTAATTTACTGGAGAGTATGAGCATAACGAATTATTTTAAACTGCTAACCAAACTAGAAGGCTTACAACTTAGTAGTATTTTATTAACCAAATACATATTTTTAGCCTTGTGCACCTCAATACCTTGTGTAAATTCTAATTGTGCCTATTACAGAAAAAGAAGACCACCGTAAACTGGGATTAGAGGTCTTATTTGGAGTCTTAGATTTTGCTGGATGCACTAAAAATATAACTGCTTGGAAATACTTGGCAAAATATCTGAGACAGACTTTAATGGGGTAAGTAAAAGACACAGTGTTTATTACTGGATCAGATCACTAAAATTTCCCAGTATTTTAGCTGATACCTTTTACTGTTTAAGTAAAGTTCTTTGCTTATGTTTTTTCATTTCTTGAACTGAGTACATCAGAAGCAAGAAAATACATTCCCAAGTGAAACATACAAAAATACTGTCAAGATTTTTTATGCTGTCAAAAAGTACCGTACCTTACCACTGTGGTATTGGGGAAGATGTATGTTTTCAAGTTGGAAATGTTGGCAAACAGTGGTCACTCCCACTCTTCGCCGGACGCTTCGTGAAGCTCTTGGTGATCTGTGTCATCATCTTATAAAATCTCATAGGAAGCAGCTTTTCTCCCAGCTGTTTTTCAGTAGTTCTCAGTGGGGCTTTGCAGGCCTCATAAGATCATCATAGGTTGTGTTCATTCAGCAAATATTTGTTAAGTCCACTGTGAGCTGGATATCTGAAACTACACCTGTGATCATGATGTCATTAGTGCCACATTTCAAGTGAAAACAGGAGTGGTCCTAGTCATTTTTACTTCGTGAGAGGAAGGGGTTAACTTTGTGATAACGTTAAGGGTCATTTGTTTATCATATCCATTTCAGTTGGTTAGAATCTTTAGCATCGATGGGAACTTGTGTCAGGCTTCAGATATGACTTGACCTTGGAGACAGAAGAGGGCTGATTATAAAGTGTTTTGGTGTGATAACTGTAAACCACTTTTCACATCTACAGCAGCATAAAACCCCCAGCTAACCACAAGATTTGTGAAGGCAAAGAAGTGTACTCTTCCTTTTTTTAAACCTCTAGAAGTTCTGCCACAGGGCACACATGGGTGCTGATAAATATTTGCTCAATTAAGTTATTGACAAACACTTAGCATTGTCTGGGTTCAACTGTCAAACCTGTGTGTTCACATATTTGTATAATAATGGCATCTTAATTTGAGTAGTAATTTGTAACATATAAAGTAAGGTTTTATAGTAATTTTTAAGTAATAATCATCATATTTAACATTCATTGAACATTTAGGAAGTACCAGACAATATGCAAAGGTCTTTATATGAGACCACTATACTCCTGGGCCAGTTTAATGACAATGCTTTGAGATGGGGACCATTAAAAGCTTCATGGAAACTCAGGTTCAGAGAGCTTAAGCAACTTGCCCAGGATCACATAGTAAATGGGAGATTGGAGATTCAAATCCAGGATTTTGAGTTCCGGGCATGTGCTGTTAACCACTGTGCATACCAAACTGGCTATTTGATTAAGTGGAAAGCAGAGATCAAAGAGAACTAAAAAGGATTTGCTTTCACGCATGTGCTATACCATGGATGGCCACACTAGAAAGTACTTTGAGAACATCTTCCTTGTCATCTTTCCACAGACGTGTTTTGTTTTTGTTTTTGTTTTGTTTTTTTGGTGAGTGGGAAAATAACTATTTTCTTTGGGGGTGTGGACAGATTCCAATCTCAGAATTTCTGGAATTGCTTCTTGGTGCCAGTGGCCTTTATGACTTGGAGCACGTTGAACCACACAGTCTTTCTCAAGGGCTGGCACTCGCCCACTGTGACCATGTCCAATCTGGACATCCCTGACGTGGGGGGACAGGTGCGTGGACATGTTCTTGTTCCTTGTCCCATGTTTCTTGAGGAAGTACTTTTGGATGTAGTGGAGGTAGTCTCAGCAGGTGACAGTGGTCTTCTCAGCTTCATCTTGGTCAGTCCCCACACCAGCCAGGATCTGCCCGCGGATAGGGACATTTCTTGTCTGTGTCGGTGCCCTCAGTGGCCTCCTTGGGCGTCTTGAAGCCCAGACTGATGTTTCTGTAGTATCACAGGTGCTTCTGCTTGCCCGTCACTCCAAGCAGGACCCCCTTCTCATTTTGAGAGATGGTTGGCTGCTTTGGTAGGCAGCCTCAGTCTGAATGTCTACCATCTTCCCAGCCGCGTGACAAAAGGGCTTTCTTATGTACAAATTCTGGCAGTATGGTCCACCTCCCATCACTGACCTTCCCGTTTAACATTTCTTTTCTAGGAATCACCTTGCCTGGGTTCAAGAAGAGTGGAACTCCAGGAAAAACTGGTGGCCAGACTTTCACTTCAGCTCCTTTTGGGCAAAAAGCGACTGGAAAGAGGATAAAACATTGGCTTGTGAGAAAGCTTTGGTAGCTGGAATATTGTTAGGAAAAGGTACGAAGGTTTGTTTTCTTCTTATCTAGGCAGAGCTTTGGGATGATTTTGAAATTACAAGGTGTGACCATTCATTCGTGCCACAGGTTACTGGGTATAGTGCCCAAGGATATTAGAGGCTGGAGAAATAACTGGGGAATGGGAAAATGGATGTTGAGTTGGGGCCAGCTGATGGGCTAGTCGTGACTGTCCATGACCTAGAAGAAACGATTTCATCTTGTTAATTGTGGTGGTTGGTTTTTATGCTGTAACTTGAGTATCTTTAGGGGCCAATTAAGATAGAGGATGCGGAGTGTTTTCACAGCAACCGACATTGCCTACCTTACAGTATTAGAAAGAGAAGAATATTCTCTGGTGATTTCATTGTTGTATAATTGCTATTATATTTAGTTGTCTGTTCTTACAAGGATGAAACATTTTTCCCTATAAAAAATTATACCCCCTGTAACTTATTTAAAAATCCTCTTAAAAGAAAGGGAAATTGATCTTTTCTCTGTGGTCTGTCTTGACTCTGAAAACTCTTACTGCTTTGTGCCAATGCCCTGTGAGGACAGAGATGGGACCACTTCTGGGTCTGTCCAGAGATGAAGTGAATGTCCGTGTTCATGAGTAAGTAGTCTGTTGCTAGAGAATTCAGAGTATCCTAAAGAGCATCTTCAGCTTTGCTTTAGATATGGTCGATACTATTTTGGAGTTAGTATTCTCAGTGAGTGTTTCAGATGGTTACTAAGGTTAATAAAGTGCCAGTTTCTCAGAGGAAAGGGACAAATAAAAGTGAAAGCAATCATAAGATTTCTGAACACACACCAAGGAACAGAAATGTGATTCAGACTGTGATTTCCTACTTCCTTATGAGCATAGAGGCATCTAGTACAGATACCTAAAGGTGTCTGTGTTTGAGCAGAGTCTGAAAACATGGGCTGATTTTCCAGTTCTGTCATCTTGCCCTGTCCCTTAGGTCAAACAGTTAACCTTTGGGAGCCTTCTCCGAGTGGGCTTTGTTAACACCTGTCCTTGATGCTTACAGGACGGTTGCGAGCATCAAGCGAGCGTCACATCGAAGTGCTTGATAAATTCAGAAGTACTCTCTGAACATTAGCCATAACCATGCCTGAAAAGGGGTCCATCTCTTGTTTCGGGCCTTAGTGTCGGGCTTCAGTCAGTCTGGTCAGGAGTTGAGCTGGTTATGCTCATTATATCACAGGAGTCAAATTCTGGTCATGGTCTGCCTTTGTTCCATGCTTAAGAGTCGGGTGTGGTAGCTGCCTGTCTTCCCGTCTCTGCTAAGGCAAGCCAGGCCCTGTCCCCTCGACTCCATGTCTGGTGGCTCGTGAGGAGATAGGAGTTTACTGTAGTTGATTTGGCTTTTTCTCTGTGTTCGGGTGGGAGCAAAATTCTTTCCATCTTTCAGTATTCTAGATAGAAGCAGAGGTCTGTGTACAAAGCATTTTGTTTTTGCTGAAGTGGTAGGTGTGTTTAAAAATACAGGTTATTAACACCACAGACGCCGCTGCTTCCCAGCTAACAAAATAGTAGTCATTCTGGCACACTGTTGTCAGGGACGATAAAATGGTTACTGGAGGTACAGTATGTTTCCTAGCAATTTCCCAGAGATGATGGTTGGATTAGATACATTCTGAGACTATGATGAAATTAGTTTTTCTTAGGTGATTTATGGTCTCACTCATTTATCAAATTAAAAAAAAAAAACTTGTAATATCTAGTTTACAGTTTTTTAACAGAGATTTGATTCATGTGTGAAATACTTAACCAGTGATCTGCTTAGCACTGTAAGACTGTGACAAGCAGGTAGAAGAACTTGTCATGAGCACGAGGCCCCTTTCTCAGAGCTGCAAGGTCACCGCCCCACTGCTCACTGGGTGCTGGAGTGACTAGCCAAGTCCTGATCTCTTCTGACCTGTGAGCTCATTCTAATCCTTCACCTCAGGGTTTTCTTACAGAGAACTTTCTTACTGTTACTGATGCCTCTTGGGCTGTTGTTCAAGCTAACCTTGAAAGGGAAGCAATTGTAATTTGCTTTTGGAGAAGGCATATTCAATGCATGAGTATGTGATAATACACATATCACCTTAACTAGGGTTTGGGAGGCAGGGTGGAAAGCCAGATGAAGTGTGCGCTCGAATTATGACGGGTCGGAAGCATTTTTGTGTGTAGGAAGCATGCGTACATTTTACCGGCCACGGCTCTCAGAATGTGCTCGTACTGGTATACCTCATACAGATTCCCCCATTTTCATAATCATTACTGTGTCAGAGCTGAAGCACAATTTTTTAAAATGTAGAAATATACTTGAAGCATTGGTAAGTATTAAAACGCTTTGTTTGTTTTTTAGATTGCAGATATTTGCGGTTTATTTCCAAACAAGATGATGAAGTCTTAAGGAAAAAAATGAAGCGGATAAAGAAGTCAGTGGAAAATCACAGTATTGTAAATCCAGGACTCTGATATTGAATACTCGTTATTTCAGATGAGTAGCTATAGAATAGTAGCTCGGTGGGTAATTGTTGAATGTATTATTTATTTGGTGTTTCTAGGAGGGAGTTTATATGGCTGCCAAAAGGTTATTTTTATATTTTTCTGTATTTTCTTTTATTATAATTATATGTAAAGAAACAGTCTCAGTGCCTTTGTTCTTTGTAAGTACATATTTTTCCTTTCTTGTACTGTGAAATATAATATTTATAATGGAGTAACCTCCACATAAGAAATAAATTTGTTTAATGTATAGAGAATACAGCTGTATAGCAGTGACTGCCATTTGCAAATAATTTGCTTCTGACTATTGTATAATAAAACATAACTTTAGTATTGTTAAGTGAATTTATATTCTTCTTTAAGATTTTTTTTTTTTATTGATTTATTTGACAGAGATCACAAGTAGGCAGAGAGGAGGAAGCAGGCTCCCCGCTGAGCAGAGAGCCTGATGCAGGGCTCGATCCCAGGACCCTGAGATCATGACCTGAGCTGAAGGCAGAGGCTTAACCCACGGAGCCACC
The DNA here is from genome assembly GCF_002288905.1 of Enhydra lutris kenyoni. Taxonomy (NCBI): domain Eukaryota; kingdom Metazoa; phylum Chordata; class Mammalia; order Carnivora; family Mustelidae; genus Enhydra; species Enhydra lutris. Next base: position 23,508,942 of record NW_019154109.1, on the reverse strand, counting down.
CAGGCGCCCCTCTTCTTTAAGACTCTGAATGATCCATGTTAGGTTTGCCATCATAAAGAATATAGTAGAGGACGCCTGGGTGACTCTGTAGGTTGAGTGTTTAGCTCTTGATTTTGGCTTGAGTCATGATCTCAGGGTCATGAGATCGAGCCCCTCATGGGGCTCCGCACTTAGTGGGGGGGTCTGCTTCTCTCCCTCTACCCCTTCCCCTGCTCCCAGGTGCTTGGAAGCTCATGCATGTGCATGCTCTCTCTATCTCTCTCTCTCAAATAAATTTTTAAAAATTATATATATGTCATGAGTTCTGTTGAGGATTTTGGAAACAGAGAAGGATTTAGGAAAGGAATCCACTTCCTTTTTTGGTATTACGACAAGGGGCAAAGGGCACCTTGGCCAAGTGTGAGGTCTCAAGTGACTGGTCAGCTTGAATTCTGGGTTTATCATTAGGTAATTCTGTGACTTCCTGGGCAGGTTACTGAGCTTTCATAGTTCCTTTACCCATAGATGAGAGACAGTAGGATTTATCTCATCAGATTGCTCTGAATAATGAAAAATATAGTGAACACCTAGGGTAATAATTAATACTTAACAAATCTTAAGTAAGTGACCATCCTTCATCCTGGTTTTAGACACTAAGTAACAGGAACTAAATAAAGATAATTTAAAGTCTTGTTTTCTCCTAGAAACCTCTGAAATACAGAAATCGTGTAATCGTTGGGTTAATGCTTCCTACTAAAACACCCCTGTCTTTCAAGCTGCTTACCATCCAGCCATCAACCTTGGACTTGAGGGCTTCACACACATTTGCGATCACTCAGTCTGCACAGGTCCTCCTTGCTCACCTGCCCCAAACTCTGATCTCTGGCTCACCAGCTTAGTGGGACTGTCATGCTTTGCTTGGACTCTGACGCAATGCACTGCCCATGAGAAGTCCCAAGACAGGGAAGTTAGACTATTATTGTAGAACTTATTTTATGAGTTTCAGTTTAGTAATGCCAGTCTTGTGTTGTCTGTTGCCCACTACTTTGAAAACAGTTGTCTCATGTATTTTATCTAGATTAAATGATATGTAAACTAACTAAATTAAAATTAGGACCTTTTTCCTATCAAAGATACCTTTAAGAAAATTAAGTACAGCCTATTAAAAGAAAAATATTTGTGGGGCACATGGCTGGTTCAGGCAGTAGAGCATGTGATTCTTGACCTCTGGGTTGTAAGTTTGAGCTCCATGTTGGGTATGGAGATTACTTAAAATTTTTTAAAAAAAGAAAAAAAGTCTTGTTGAGAAAAAGATATAAACATATACATTCAACATATACTTTGGTTATGACTAAGATGTTTATATGTGTATGTATTTGCAATGCATGAACTGACAAAAGATTAAAATAAATTCAAATCAGTAAACAGGACAAAGAACCCAAGAGAAATAGTGGGCCAAGCTCATGAACAAGTATTTCACAGCAGAGGGTAAACATGGACCATAAACACATAAGCCAAGGAGATGCAAATCCAGAGTGGAGTGGGATACCAGTTCTGACCCGCTCAGTGAGCAAAAATGGAGATACTGAGGTTGAAGAGAGGTGGATCCACAGAGTCTCTCATAGTAGCTGATGGGATGTAAAATACTGTAGTCATTTTGGGAAACACTTGCTTTACCATTTACTAAGACTATCCTTGAGTGTTTACTTGGGAAATGCTTGTACCTGTAAGCCAAGAGACAGTAGCACTGTTCATCATAGCGGGAAAACTAGGAAAAAAACCCCACAAATGCCCATTGGCATGAGATTGGACAAATTGTGGTAGAGTCACGTAAAGAAAAATGAATAAACTGTAGCTTTATACATCAGCATAGGCGGATCTCAGTAACCTACCGGGTGGGAGAAATGAGTCCCAACTTACTGCTTTATGCCTCCCTAGAGTTCAAACTATAAAGTTCAAACTGATGACTAAAATGTTTATAAATGCATACAGATTGTGATGAAACCCCATATAAATAAAACGGGGTAAACAGGTGGTTACCTCTGGATGGGAGAGGCAGAGCAATAGGGTGGAGGAAAAGCAGGGTAAGGGATGTGAATTACTGCTAATGGTCTAGTGTTTTAATTAGGCGGCAGGCTTTTCCTGGACTAATGTTGACGGTGTATCATGGGCCAAGGATTGTGATTTACCGCATTTGGTGCACTTCAGGCTACTTTGAACAATGAAAAGGACCATACAGTATAGATTCCATTTATATGAAATGTCCAGAGTAGGCAAGTCTACAGGAATGGAAGAAAGTACATTAGAGATTGCCTAGGGCAGGGGAAGGGAGGTGGATGGGAAGATAAGGTGGGAGTGATAACCAAAGGGTACAGGGTTTCTTTTGGGGGTGATGAAAAATATCCCCAATTTGGGGTGATGGTTTCACAATTCCCTCTGTTGAATATATTAAAAAGCATTTAATTGTACACTTTAAATGAGTTTACCATATGGTGTGCGAATTTTATCAATGACACTTACCAAAAAGAAATAAAACCAAAAAACCAATAAGCTTTATGAAGTCAGAAGGTCTAGATTCAACAAAGCACCTCACCTAACTGAGCCTCAGGTTTATTCTATAAAATGGGGTGATCTGAAAAATGTTTAGCTTGAGTCTTGATGTTGTGTTTTGCTTAATAAATGGTAACATTTGTTATTATGAACAAAAAAAAAGGAAAAGAAACTGAACAACGAACACAAGACCAAACTATTCTTTTTTTTTTTTTTTAAGATTTTATTTATTTATTTGACAGAGATCACAGGTAGGCAGAGAGGCAGGCAGAGAGAGGAGGAAGCGGGCTCCCCGCAGAGCAGAGAGCCCGACACGGGGCTTGATCCCAGGACCCTGGGATCGTGACCTGAGCCGAAGGCAGAGGCCTAACCCACTGAGCCACCCAGGCGCCCCAAACCTAATGAAGGAGTAAATGTGGCCTTTTTGGATCTAGCTATTTATCCATATTTATAGCACAAGGGGTTTTTTTGACTGGATTGGATTAGAATGTATTTTAAATATTTCAAAAGGAAATAAGCAGACCCTTGATGGATGTGGTCTATAGATCCCATGACTAACATCTGATTAAGTTAATTTTTAAAATTAATCTATTTGAGGGGTGCCTGGGTGGCTCAGTGGGTTAAAGCCTCTGCTTTTGGCTCAGGTCATGATCCTGGGGTCCTGGAATCGAGCCCCACATCGGGCTCTCTTCTCAGCGGGGAGGCTGCCTCCCCGCCTCTCTCTGCCTGCCTCTCTGCCTACTTGTGATCTCTGTCTGTCAAGTGAATAAATAAAATCTTTAAAAAAATTTAATGTATTTGGGGTGCCTGGCTGGCTCGGTGCTTAGAGCAGGTGACTCCCTATCTCGGAGTTGTGAGTTTGAGCCCCATGGTGGGCGTGGAGTCAAGTTTAAAAGAAAAGAGAAAGTTTAAAAACTGTTGTTTGAAACTCTTCCTCCATCCAAGATGCATGCTTCCCAAAGAAATAATCACACACCAAATAAAAGTCCACTCCTCTTCAGTCCTCCAAAGAACCTTCTCTGTGGGTCCACACAGATACAGATGTATGCTTTAACTCAGCAAGTAGAGGCAGATCCTGAGTTTCTGTCCTGTCAGCCCCACGATAACAGTTGCCTGCTGTCTGCTTAAAGCTCCCCTTATGCCTGTACCAAGAATTCACATCATCTTACCAACATACTCTTCAGTTGGCTGGCTGTGTCTGGCGCACATGTTTTCCAAATGAAGATAAACAAGTAGAAGTGATTGCTCTGCTCTCATGTTTTGATACATCGTGATGGAATGCACAAGATCTGGGCTACATTCCAGAACACCTAAATTTAATTTTTTGATTTTTATTTTTTTAAAGATTTTATTTATTTTAGAGAGAGAGAGAGCACGCAAGCAGGGGGAGGAGCAGAGGGAGAGGGACAAGCAGACTCCGTGCTCAGTGTGGAGCCCAGTGCGGGGCTCGATCCCACAACATGAGCCGAAATCAGGAGTCAGACGCTTAACCACTTAGACGACTAAGCCACCCAGTTGTTCCAGAATACCTAAATTTTATTGCCGTTTTTCCCATTCAACCAAAGCAGGACCCTAAACGTTTCATGGAGCATCTCAGAGGTAATTCACTTGTCTGTACATTGGGAATACAGCATTTCCCCTTTACCTCAGAGAATTTTTGTGAAGTTCAAAGGAGATTAGGAAATACTTTATATACTGTAATACAAATGAAGAGAGTTATTAATACATTCCCTAATCTCAAACACACCTGTTCATTTCCATATGGTGAGAAGGCAGATAAACCAAGAGAGAAAACTGAACTATATGGAAGGGAGTGAGCTAGAACACTTCTTTTTCTACTTTTTCTGTCTTATTCCATGACATGATGCTAGAATAAACACCAAACCTGAACCTTCCAACAATATTTTTGAAAGGCACTTGCCAGGGGTGCCTGGTGGGCTCAGCTGGAAGAGCATAGGCAACTTTGATCTCGGGGTCATGACTTTGAGCCTGAAGCTGGGTGTAAAGATTACTACAAAAATAAACTTATAAAAAAAAAAAGTGCCCTTGCTATATGAAATAGCGTGTTGGGTTGAAATGGGTTGAACTGTGTATTCCCAAAAAGATATGGTGAAGACCTAAGCTCCCGTCCTTCACAGTAGTGACCTTGTTTGGAGGTAGGGTCTTTATGGAGATGAGCTAAAGTAAGGTCATGAAGGTGGGCCTAATTCGAAATGACTGTGTCCTCATAAAAGGGAAAAATCTGGACACAGACACACACAAACAGAATTCTCTGTGAACACAAAGACAGAAATTGGGGTATCCTATCCTCAGGCTGAGGAATATTTGAGATTACCAGTAAACAGATTCTTCATGGCCCTGAGAGGAACCAACCCTACTGTCACCTTGACCTCTGTCTTCTAGGCTTCAGAAGTGTGAGGCACCTGCTGTTTCAGCCCCAGTTTGTGATACTTTGTTACAACAGCCCCAGCAAACGAATACAGTATTTTTTTTAAAAGTTCTGTTTGCTTCCAAGACTGGAGCACAGGTGATTTCAGATACTCAGTCTGGTCCCAACTTGTAGTTCAGACTTAGCTCCAAAGCTCACGTAACAGTGAAAACTTGTTTCCTGGTCTTCTCCATCTGTACCTCGTCTGAGCACCCTGCTTAACCCTCCTGAGGATTTTCCTAGCCACTCCAGCCTGATGCTCTCTCTCCCTCCTGGGGGAGTTTGTTTCTCATTGTTACCTTCATATCATCTGCCTAGTGTTATTGGTCCTTTCTTCTCAGAGCATAAACTCCTTGAAAAAGTGTGTTTTGTGCATCCATTTTCTGTCCGACATTCCTCCTTCAGAATAATGCTTTGTGCATGATAATAGCATATTGATGGTAAATTAATAACTGCATAATGATTATATAATCACATATATAATTATACTGAAAATATTATGTTGTCCCATCTGAAATATTGCATCTTTTAATAATCAGAAATGTATGTGTCAATATGTCTGGTGGGACCTACTAGCTGATCTTTTCTTGGTAATTTTAAAATCCCTCTTTGCCTAAAATATTAAGATCTGATTTGAATTTATATGTCCTGGGTGGATAGGAATTATTATGTCCAAGGTTTTTTGTTTTGTTTTTTAAATTTTACTTATTTATTGAGAGAGAGAGAGAGTGTGTGCGTGCACGAGTAGGGGGAGAAGCAGAGGGAGAAAGACAAGCAAAGTCCCCTTCTGAGCATGGACCAGGTCTCAGGGCTTGATCCCATGACCCATGAGATCATGACCTGAGCTGAAGCCAAGAGTTGGACACTCAACAAACTGAGCTAAACTTCTTTATTTTTTCTTATTATTTTTAAAAGATTTTTACTGGCCCCCTCAGGGATCACGACCTGAGCTGAAGGCAGACACTGAACCCCCTGGGCCACGCAGGTGTCCCCGCTATAATTCTTTAAACACAGTCATTAAGAATTATTTTCCGAGAAGCAGGCATTCCTTTTGAACTCAGTATATTTTGTGGCAAAGGCAAAACTGAGACATAAATGTCAATAAAATACCTAAAAGTACTTTCAGGTCCACATGGAATGAGAGAATGCACCGACTCTTATGCCTCCTGGGGTCAGGCTGTTCCCTCCCATTTCCAAGAAGGTCGTGGTGCATGAGTCCGCTGGCTGCAGTTGGCCATTGTGTTTGTCACTCCTCCTGCCCAAGGCTTCCAGGGCGATGACATTATCTAACCTTCCAGCAAACAGTCCCCTGGAAACAGCACAGACACCAGTGATTCATGGGTGCGTTATTATGTTTTAAAAACCAGTATTCAACTAGGGATGTTACTACAGTACAAACAGGAAAGCAGAGATGTGTTGTCGAATATTCTTAACGACTCCCTCCTCCTGACTTTTCCCTTAGTTATGAGAATGATGTTTGTTTGTATTTTAGGTGCCACCGGGCCTTCATAAGCCACAGCAATGTCAGCACACACTTGACTAGACTGGGGCTCCTTGTGCCCTCTTGAGGACACCCTGGAAAGGCTCTTCTGGGTGGTGAGCAGGAACCCTCCATAGAAGCCCATCTAGGCTGAGAAGAATCTTGATTTCATGGGCATTTCAAAGGGCAATTTTTGCCCATAAGGAAATTTCAGAGTGGAGTAGAGCCATGGAAGGTACCAGAAGGAAAGTGAACTCTGGTGATGCCTCTGCAGGCTTATGCCCAGGTTCAGGCCTCTGTCTGGGTTTGGGGTTGTTTGAGTTCGGGACTCCATGTCCTTCATCCACTCATTACAAATATATATATATTTGTATATATATATATACACACACACACATACATGCATATATAATATATATAATATAATGTATAATATAAATATATATATAATATATATAATACATTATATATATATATTTAAATTTTATTTTTTGAGAGAAGGGTGAGGGGCAGAGGGAGAGGGAGAGAGAGAACCTCACACAGACTCCATGCCCAGCGCTAAGCCTGATGTGGGTCTTGATCTCACAACCCTGAGATCACGACCTGAACCAAAATCAGGAGCGGCTGCTTAAGCGACTGAGCCACCCAGGTGCCCCTCATTTAAGAAATATTGAGCCAAGCCTTGTTATGTGCAAGGAACAGGTATAAAGTGAAACACATTCTTAAATGCTAATGTTGAAACATATCCTAAGTGCAGAGGTATGCCCCGAGAGCGAGCATAGAGCTGGCACAAATAAAGACGCAGATGTTCTGTGATTGCTGGGGACGCTGTCCAGTAGCCCCCATTGCTGACTCCTTGTTTCCCCCGGGCCACGCTCCCTCCCTTCTTCTTGCTCCTGCTGTGGATGTAGGATTTACGGCATGTCCTCTCTTCCTACCACTGCAAGGATGGCCCTCTCCAGATCACAGGGACCGCATGGCTCCCCGTGCCTCCTCCTACCGGCTCCCCCTGCCTCCCCCTACTGCCCCTCCCTGTTCTCAGATCCCTGCCGGAGTCCCGGTGGTGCCATTCAGCACTACTGGAAGGTTTGCATCTTTCCCTTGCACACTCCGACCCCTGGGACTACGTAATCTGTAATCCCACGTGTTCTCTCCGGGAGACTCCCAGCAGCTCAGGCTTGTGAAAGAAGCTATAAACAAAATGTGAATTTCCTGCCCCTCCCCCGCCCCCACCCCGAGGAATTCTTAGCAGTTTTCTTGAATCCCAGCAGACCTGCCATTGACACCACTGAACCTTTTCCTAAGAAGCCATGCACCCCAATCACTCAGCAGTAAGGGTCAGAACTTGCACCAGCTTCATGTTTAGGTGGGATTGGAGGGGACGGGGACACCTCTCACTGTTTTCATAGGAGGCACTTGGCTACCCACACCGCGGAAGGGGCACCGCTCATAAACCACCTCAGGGAACTCCTTGGGGGCGGGGATAAAAGGAAGGAAGAAAACACCCTGGGGGTAGAGAGTGCAGGGTGGGGGGGAGGGAGGGAACTAGAGCACAGCAGGGGAGCCAACCTGAGCCAACGCGGCAGCCGGAGTCTTCCAGAGCCCAAAATGCTAAGGACATCCACTCCTGGGGGTGCTCTGAGCAGCTGGGCCCTCAGACTCCCTACTTCTTCTGGCATTTTCCACCTCTGCCTCACATTCTGGTTGGGCCAGGTGGGCTTGCCGCAGGGACACCCCCAGTGCCTGGATTATGGGCCCCCCTTCCAGCCCCCGGTGCACCTCGAGTTTTGCTCAGACTACGAGTCTTTCGGCTGCTGTGACCAGCATAAGGACCGCCGCCTCGCTGCTCGGTACAGGGACATCATGGATTACTTTGACCTCAGGGGCCATGAGCTGTGTGGGGGCTACGTTAAGGACATCCTGTGCCAGGTAGGCCTGAGTGAAACCCTGCACGGTAGTGAGGGAGCCAGCTTGGCAAAGTGCGGATGCTGGGCTTGGTGGCGTGGGTCCTGGGGCAAGGGGGTTGGGGGGGCTCCTTGGCCACTGGCCCTTTAGAAAGCTCTCCTGGTAGCTGTCTCACCATAGAGCTCCGGTCTCTGGATGCGCACACGGAAGCGAGGGGGTGCTGGCTTTGGTTTCCACCTGGAGACCTCTGGCGGGTCTCCCCACCCCCAGGGGGTCCGCTGGTCCTTGGGCTTTCTCACCCCGAAGGCAGAGATGGGTGTCCCCCATGGAGCTCTCCGGGCAGCATTGCCTGGAGTTTCCCTGCACTGCCCTGGGAGCGGGGCGCAGTGCCTAGCCGCGGTGGTTACCGAGGCCTTGGAGTGGTGGCACCTGCTGGGGCCCATTTGTGCCAGGGGGTCTCCGGTGTGATGATGGTGGTGGCAGAGTCGGGGGGCTCTCCCCGGCATTCTGGAGCTGGGCTGACAGGGCTTCAAGCTGCTGGGAGACAGTGACTCACAGAGGTTCTGCTCCTGCAGGCTCTCCAAGGGCCAAAATCCACATCCCTGGCAGGCATCCCCCATCACCAAATTCTGGGAAGAGGGGTTCAGGGTGCAGGGGAGAGTCACCCTGGAGGACGGCCGCTGAGAGAGGCTGCCACGGGAAGGGGTGCTCTCATGAGGTGTGGGGGCGAAGAGGAGGGAGTACAGGCAGACCTGTGATCTGGGACCCCGCTGAGCCTGTGGGCGCAGCCACTGGGCCCTCCCGCCTCCACTGCTCCGAGCGCACTGGCCGCCCCCTCTCCCCATGGGCAGGGCACACCGTAGATCGCGACGCAGAATCCAGCCACCTGGGTGGTATCTCCCCGGGGCTGTACTCTCCTACCTCAGGCACCACCCCTCAGCGGGGAACAGGATAATTAACTCCGGAATAACCATGGGGGGCCGAAGCTGGGCTCTTCTGAGCAACACCAAGATCGTTCGTTTCCGAGATGCCCCCTGGTGAAATTGTCTCCACCCTCCCTAGGGCTCCCCTCCCCCGTGCTTTCCCTACTGGGAGAAGTTTCCGAAAGTCAAATTCAGCAGCTCTCCTCTTGGAGGGATCTGAGGAATCAGAATAACCTACATGAGTCTATTTATTTAGTCTCAAGTCCCCTCCTCTTTCTTTCCGCGAACGGAGTGTATTCCCAGCAGTGATTCTGCGGGAAGTTATTAGGATCCTGATTTTACTGTTAAAGAGTTCGGAGTTTTTTTGTTTTTGTTTTTGTTTTTTTAAAGATTTTATTTATTTATTTGACAGACAGAGATCACAAGTAGGCAGGGTGGAGGTAGGGGCGGGAAGCAGGCTTCCTGCTGAGCAGGGAGCCCAACGCAGGGCTTGATCCCAAGACCCTGAGATCATGACCTGAGCTGAAGGCAGGGGCTTAACCCACTGAGCCACCCAGGGGCTCCAAGGAGTCTGGAGTTTTAAAGAACTTGTCGAAGGTCAGACCGTGCTGAGGCACAAATCTAGAGGCTCAGGCTCTGAGTCTTCTGCCCTTTGGATCATATCTCACCAAGACGGAGTCCCAACAGTACCAACCCATTTACTTCATGGTTTTCGGGCCCGGGCCAAGTGTATGTCCCATTAGAACAGCCTTGGTGCATCTTGCCCCCTTCCCTGTTCTCCATGCAGAGAACAGAGTCTGACACCACACGGGAAACTCTTCTGGGCTTTACTTTCCTTAAATAGAGAAATGCTGTCCTGAGATAACTGAGTCAAAGCAATTCTGCGGACTAAATTTCTGCCCAAGCGTGTGCCATGCTGGTTATATTTCCACGGCCCCCTCTGTCCCCCCTCTTCATTCCACTCCTCCAGAACTTGTCAGAAGTCTTACAACCCTTACCGAGTGGAGGATATCACCTGTCAAAGTTGTAAACAGACTAGATGCTCCTGCACTGTAAAAGTTCGCCACGTTGACCCTAAAAGGCCCCATCGTCAAGATTTGTGTGGGAGATGCAAAGGCAAACGCCTGTCCTGTAACAGCACTTTCAGCTTCAAGTATATCATTTAAATGAATGTAAAAAAAAAAGAAATGGTCCTACTTGAACGTGAGCTAACAGAGCAGACATGTTAGCTTTTCTCTATGCTCCTTTCTGCCTCTCCCTTCTCAAAAATACTTCATGAAAGGCTGTATTTTTGATAAAGCCTTCAAATAAAAGTACTGCAAAAACGAAAAAAAAAAAAAAAGAGTGAACAGGCCAGTGGGATGAGACTCAGACCAGTTCATTTTGCTTCCTGTCAGCAGCTCTGACAGGTTTCCTGAACTGAAACAGGCCATCCAAGGAGAGACACTGAATCTTCTCGAAGGATTCTTTCTTCCCTTTTTTCTAATAGCTAGGAGCTTGCTCTGCAACCTCCCATCAGGATTGAATTAAGAGTGAACAGGGAATTCAGGCACATCTGAGAAATGCAGCTCTTCCCTTGTTAGGTGGCAGGGAACACAGGTAGGCTGGGATGGTCCCCCTGGCGACTGCTGGCAGAAGGGTTGGTGATCAGAAAGGGGGTTCTTGGGCCAGTGGGATCTGTCTGAGGCCCCAAAGTGCACCCTTTAAAAACGGCCTTTATTACTTATTCCCAGTTGCCTGCCTTTCATTACTCTCGGGAGGTAGTTGTCTGCCCACAATAATCTATTTTCCTCCTAAAAAAATGTCGTGGTGTAGGGAGCCCTGAGGAACAGGTACTTGGCAGGTGGGTCCTGTGTGTGTCTGTGTAAAGAGCACTGTGGCCCCATAGCCATGCCTCAAATTTGTGTAACTCCCAGCGTCTTGCTTTGTATACAGGAAGCACTTACATAGTTTTATAAGTAAGTGAAGAAATGACTAGATGCCTAATCTCTGGGAGTGATACATCGCATGTCTAGTTTGGTGATTTTATTTTGAATCATAAACTATTTCAAACATATAGAAAAGCACAGAAAATTAAATACTTAACGTGTATCCAATACCCAGATTTAACAAAAACTTTTGCCACATTGCTTCGGATTTGGGTAAAAGAAGTCTTGGGGCACCTGGGTGTCTCAGATGGTTGGGCATCTGCCTTCGGCTTGGGTCATGGATCTCCAGGTCCTGGGATTAAGCCCTGCGTCTGGGTTCCCAGCTCAGCAGGGAGACTGCTTCTCACTTTCCCCCTGCTTCTGCTATGTCTGTCTCGTGCGCTCTCTCTCAAGTGAATAAATAAAATCTTAAAAAAAAAAAAAAGGAATAAAGTCTTATAGATACAGCATTTATAATAAAGGGAACGGTAGGGAAATTGGTTCTCTCTCTCTCTTTTTTTTAAAGATTTTATTTATTTATATGAGCGTTCCTGAACATGAGCGGGGTGGGTGTGGGGCAGAGGGAAAGGGAGAAGCAGACTCCTTCCCAGCAGGGAGCTGATGTGGGGGCTGGATCCCAGGATACTGGGATCCTGACCTGAGCCCAAGGCAGACACTTAACCGGGTGGTTCACCCAGGCGGCCCGAAATTAGTACTCTTTAAAAAAAAAGTCATCGCTTACTAAAACTTTAAAGTGTCAAGAACGAAGTTAATATGCTAAAGAAGGTATGGTGAACATGAAATATTGCTCCCTCTTTTTGCCTTCCAGGAGCGCTAACTGGCCAGAAAATTGGGGTCCCCGAAAAGAGCTTTACCAGTCGTTGCTCATAGAAACTCCAGAATCCTGATTCTTTCCTAGACCATTTTCCTCCTGTGTGCTCAAAAATTGGGACCAGCCCCACCATGGCCAGTCTGACTACCAGTCAAGCTTCCTTTTTCTTCCTAGGAGTGCTCACCCTATGCCGCTCATCTCTACGATGCTGAGAACCCTCGGACGCCCCTCCGGAACCTTCCTGGCCTCTGCTCTGACTACTGCTCCGCATTCCATTCCAGCTGTCACTCTGCCATCTCCCTACTGACCAATGACCGTCACCTGCAGGGCTCACATGAAAAAGATGGTGCCCATTTCTGCCACCTCCTCAACCTTCCTGACGAGGACTATTGCTTCCCTAATGTCCTGAGGAATGACCATCTTAACCGCAACCTGGGTGTGGTGGCCAAGGACCAGCAGGGCTGCCTGCAGCTCTGCCTGACCGAGGTGGCCAATGGGCTGAAGAACCCGGTCTCCATGGTCCACGCTGGGGACGGCACCCATCGTTTCTTTGTGGCTGAGCAGGTGGGCGTGGTATGGGTCTACCTGCCTGATGGGAGCCGCCTGGAGCAGCCCTTTTTGGACCTCAAGAAGATCGTGTTGACTACTCCCTGGGTAGGGGATGAGAGAGGCTTCTTGGGGTTGGCTTTTCATCCCAGATTCCGCCGCAACCGGAAGTTCTATATTTATTATTCATGTCTGGGCAAGAAGAAGGTAGAAAAGATCCGGATTAGTGAGATGAAGGTTTCTCGGGCTGATCCCAACAAAGCTGACCCCAGATCAGAAAGGTGAGATATGCCCATGAGAATGAGCAACTCTGTACTGCACTCCAAAATAATGCCAGTGTGTCCTCTGAGATGATAAAGGGACATGTTTCCGGTTTTAGAGACACTAGCTTATAACACTGACCAAGGAGTCATCAGTAGGGAGATGGCAGACTTGCAGCCACAAGGGTTTGAGAAACGATTATAGATAATATCAATGTATTAGATATAATAGTGGCCTCTGATTATTGTGTGGTCATTGAATTCCAGGCCCTTTGCCTTGAACATGGATATTATCCTTACAGAAAGCTGTGGCACAAAGCCATAGAGCCCTAGATGCATGGTCTGATGAAGGACTTAATTCTGTCACTCCAAGCTTGTGGTCTTGCCACCCTACCAGTCTGTCTTTTTTCCTTCTTGTTCTTTCTGCCTTGTGTCTCTTGTCCCAAACAGCGAGGTTGGGGATTGAAATGGACACCTAACTGACAGATTAACTCCTGCTGGGTTGCCCAAAGGAAGGGATTAAGAGTTCTGGTAGAGCAAGAGAGTAAGGCCCAGAAAAAGGTGATTGTTACCCTGGCTGTGTCTACAGCTCATGAAATCATGACAGGAAAGAAAAACTATCCATGAAGCAGTCATACTGGGGAACAAGGGGAGTCTTAGCGCTCCAAGCTTTGTGATTCTTGGAAACTCTGAAGCAGGACTTGGCTGACTTGGGCCAGTCATTTCTGGGTGTCTGAAAAGGATGCAGTTTTAGCTCATATCAAAACCTAATGCACAGTTTCTTTTCCTTCCAGAGTCATCTTGGAGATAGAAGAACCAGCCTCAAATCATAATGGCGGACAACTTCTTTTTGGTGTGGATGGCTACATGTACATTTTCACTGGGGATGGAGGACAGGCTGGGGATCCCTTTGGCAAGTTTGGAAATGCTCAGAACAAGTAAGCTGGGGGGAACTGGGCTCCTGTCCCTTTAGCGAGAGCCCTTGGGATGTTTTTGCTGAGATGGAATCTCCGGAGCATCAAACCCAAATCACGTACTGCAAGACGTAGCCCCCTCTGTTGAGGCACGTGGGAGAAACATTTGGTTTTCTGTCCTGTGAATTTCAGGCACAGTGTATTCTGGAAAGTAATACTGTAGATGCTCCGTGTAACTCTCAGAGTGCTATGGGGACACGAATTCAGAGTGTTCAGTATGTACTAGCGTGACAGTATTTACCTCACCAAGATCTTACGCATTTCAGTTCAACTCAGTGATGTTATTGAGTGCCACGCTCTGGGCTCTGTGCTAGGCCCTGGACACGTGTGAGAAGATAGTTAATACGTGATATATTTTGAATGCTTACTGTGTGTCAGGTACTGTTTTGAATACTTTGTGTATATTGAAGAATGTAATTCTGTTTATTTATTTATTTGAGAGCAAGGGAGACAGAGCGGGAGGGACAGAGGGAGAGAGAAACTCCGGCAGACTCCATGCTGACCATAGAGTCTGGCGTGGAGCTCCATCTCACTATCTGAGCCAAAACCAAGAGTTGGATGCTTAACTGACTGGGCCCCCCAGGTGCCCCAAGAACATAATTCTAACATCCCACGAGGGCAGGGATTTTTATCTGTTTGTAAATTGATGTGTCCCCACCAACTCAAATAATGCCTGGTATGGGAGTCACTTCAGAAATACAATGGAAGGGAGGACTCCTATGAAGTGTAGGTATTATGATAGTCATTTCACTGATAGGAAGATGAGGCACAGAGGAGTAAAGTAGCTTGCCTAAGGTCACACAGCAAGTGAGTGGCAGAACCAAAATTCAAACTCAGACAAGCTAGTGCGAGAGTCCAGGGGAGTCTGGGCTGACCTAGATCAAAGCCCATGATCCTGATGTCCTTTGTAACAGCAAGCACTTGAATGCCATTATCCTCGATAATAAAATATTGAAGTTAAAGTAGTCAAGAGCTAATGGCGGCGCCTGGGTGGCTCAGTCGGTTAAGTGGCTGACTCTTGATTTCGGCTCAGGTGGGGAGTCTGCTTGTCTCTCTCCCTCTGTCTCTGTCCCCAGTCAAATAAATGAAGAAATCTTAAAAAAAAAAAATAATCAAGAGCTAACATTTGTCAGATGCCTACTGTTGGGAATCGAGTCACCTGCTACAGGCAGGGTAACTCATTTAGCCCTTAAAACCACAACTACACTGCGAGGTTGTCTTTCTCTAGCCTGTTTTACAAATGAGGAAACTGAGGCCCAGAGGCCGCAGTCAGTGGCAGAGCCTCCTGAAAGCTCTGTCCTTTCTGTGACCACAGTGCTCTGTGAGGAAGAATAAACCAACTCCTTTTAAAAATTCATAGTGTTAGTGCCCACTTTGGCAGCACATATACTAAAATCAGAACACTCCAGAAAAGATAAACATGGCCTCGCTACAAGGATGTTTCATATGAAAAAAAAAAAAATTCATAGCGTTAAACCCAACCTGAGAGAAACCATCTCATTGAAAACATTTTAAAAATTGGAGCTTCAACTTGCTTGCTCTGGGTTGTATGGGCCAGGATCCCATCCGATTTATGCCTTCTGGTTTTCCCTGAGCCAAAACTTGGCAAGTCTTAACATTTTGTTGTTGTTGTTGTTGTTTAAGATTTTATTTATTTATTTGACAGAGAGAGAGGGAGAGACAGTGAGAGAGGGAACACAAGCAGGGGGAGTGAGAAAGGGAGAAGCAGGCCTCCCGCTGAGCAGGGAGCCCTATGTGGGACTCCATCCCAGGATCCTGGGGTCATGACCTGAGCCCAAGGCAGACGCTTAACGACCGAGCCACCCAGGCAACCCAAGTCTTAACATTTTGCATAAGTCAGTCTATGTGTCTCGTACAGAGATGACTTTATGTATAGATCTTGTATACACGTGTGTATATCTTTAAAAAACCCTGTGTTCCCATGTGATTCTTAGTAGTTGTTTGGCGTTGACTATCAGTAGGTCCTCCTGGGCAGTCTCTGGTCTGGTGCTATTTTATTTTATCTTATATTTCATTATTTTATTTAGTTTTAAATTTTGAACACTTAACATGAATTCTACCCTCTTAAAAAAATTTAAGCATAAACAAAAATTGTAGGTGTAAATACGGTATTGTTAATTATAGGGACAGACGTACAGCAGATCTCCAGAACCTACTCATCTGATTAACAAATGTCCAACAGATGTATGGAAAGTGTCAGTCCTCATCAGGGAAGTGTAAATCAAAAACTACAATGAGAGATCACCTCCCATCCATTAGGATGGCTCTTTATCTCCCTCCACCGCCCCCTTCCCCCCCAAAACAACCCAAACACAAAAAGACAGCAAGTGTTGCTGAAGATGCAGAAAACTTCGTATACTGTTGGTGGAAATGCAAAATAGTGCAGCTGCTCTGGAAAACAGTAAGGGGAGGCTTCAAAAACGGAACAAATAAAACTCGCCAATGACCCGGCCATCCATTTCTGCGTGTTTATCCTGCGCCTGTTCCCCGGCGTTCTTCCTTTCAGAAGTTCCCTGCTGGGGAAGGTGTTACGGATCGACGTGAACAGGGCAGGCTCAGACAGCAGGCCTTACCGAGTGCCCCCGGACAATCCGTTCGTGGCCGAGCCAGGGGCCCACCCCGCCGTGTATGCCTATGGGGTCAGAAACATGTGGCGCTGTGCCGTGGACCGAGGGGACCCCGTCACGCGCCGGGGCCGAGGCCGGATGTTCTGTGGGGACGTGGGACAAAATAGGTTTGAAGAAGTTGACATCATTGTGAAAGGCGGGAACTACGGCTGGAGGGCCAAGGAAGGGTTTGAGTGTTACGACAGGAAGCTTTGTCACAATGCCTCTTTGGGTAAGTCAGAAGTTCTCTGGGTGATTTCTGGAGTGGACTGAGGGGGTTGGAGGTGGAGGTGGGGAGTATGACCTGGGAGTTCTGCCCTGCGGGTCACTCAGGGGTCTTTGTTTATGGCCTGTGGGATCGAGCTTCCAGGTTGGCCCTCCATTCACAGGCACCGGAAACATGTTGGGTTAGTGCTTGTTGATCTGATGCATTCGGGTCTCGCCTGGGTTCGGGGACTGGGATTGACCGAGGAATCTCTATTTTAGATTAGTTACCCACAGGGTTTTTAGGCTAATTTGAGAAAACCCAGCAGAGGAAAGTTGGTGGCTCTGTTTTTCACTTATTCCCATTTTGCCCAGCCCACTGAGATGGTATTCCATATGCAGACTGGTGGTACAGTCCATCAAGATGTGCTTTTCAGGCGTTTTTTTTTTTTTTAATCAGTGGTGCCAAATCTTTTTTGACCCTCATAAGTTGCAAAGGAGTTTTAGAGACCCTCACAAGATTTTCAGATCCTTAAACCTGAGTATCTGCCATGTCAGCCTAGGGAATACACTTAGGTGTGTGGGTTCTCAGGTCACTGCCTCACAGGTGGGGCAGTCTTTGGCTTCCTCTCGGCTTCCAGAGGCCAGTCAAAGGGGAAGCTCACAAATATTGTGGTTGGTGTGTTGAGAAAAATAAGCATGATTCTCTTGGCTGCCTGCCCTTCCAAAGACCAAGAGAGAAAGCATTCTCCACTCAATCAGGCAGCTACATTTAAAATCCCCATCTTCCTCATTGAAGCTCTAAATTTTTTTTTTTTTTTTTTTTTTTTTTTAGGGAGAGAGAAAGTGTGTGTGTGTGTGCATGAGCAGGGTTGGGGGGAGAGCAGCAGGAGAGGGAGAAGGAATCCCAGATAGGCTCCGTGTTCAGTGGAGTCCGACAGGGGCTTGGTCTCAGGACCCTGAGATCATAACCTGAGCAGAAATCAAGAGTCATATGCTTAACCAACTAAGCCACCCAGGCACCTGAAGGTCTCAGTCTTTAGCTGTGACACTCTCTTTGTTCATGGACAGGTGACATTCTGCCAATCTATGCTTATGGTCATGCAGTGGGCAAGTCAGTCACTGGAGGATACGTCTACCGTGGGTGTGAATCCCCAAATCTCAGTGGCCTCTACATCTTTGGGGACTTCATGAGTGGGTAAGAAGGGATTGGTATCTTCTTTCATTTCTTTTATTTCAGCATTTTTATTGAGATACAAACTACATGTGGCGAGACAAAGTCTCTAAGAGCACAGTTGGATAAAGTTTTACAATATATACCCTTGTAAATATGTTAAGATGCAGAACATTTCCATCACTCTGGAAGGTTCCTTCTTGGCCTGTTGCCTGTCAGTACCACCCCTTTCTCTCTCACTCTCTCACACACACACACACACACACACACACACACACACACACACACGTCGGCCAGAGGTAACCACTGCCATCACGTTAATTTTGCTTCTGGAATTTAATATAAATGGAATTGTGTATATGCATTCTTTTTTTGTACGTGTATGGTTTCTTTCATTCAGTAACATCAGTGAGATTCATCTCTGTTGTCACATGTATCAGTTTCTCTCTTTTATTGCTTTGTAATATTCAAGTGCATGAATATAATACCAGTTATTCATGTAGTCTCCCGTTTTGGCTATTTCCAGTTTTTTACTACACATTTATTATATATTTATTATGTATATTTAAGTGTGTGTGTGTGTGTGTGTGTGTGTGTATAGCTTATGTCCAGCAACCTTGTCAAACTTTTTTTTTTAAGATTTTATTTATTTATTTGACAGAGAGAGACAATGAGAGAGGGAGCACAAACAGAGGGAGAGGGAGAAGCAGACTTCCTGATGAGCAGGGAGCCTGATGTGGGGCTCGATCCCAGGACCCTGGGATCATGACCTGAGCCGAAGGCAGACACTTCACGACTGAGCCACCTACGTGCCCCCTTGTCAAACTCTTATTAGCTCAATTGGCTTGTATGTGTGTGTGTGTGTGTGTGTGTGTAGATTCTATTGGATTTTCTAGAAGAAGATCATTTTGTCTATGAATATAGATACTTTTACTTTTTCTTTTCCTGAATTGCAAGGCTTTTATTGTTATTCTCTTGACTTAATGCTTCTTCTTAAACTTCAGTACAATGTTGGTTAGAAGGTTTCCGTTTTTACCAGTGAGTATGATGTCAGTTGTAGGTACTTATAAATGCCATCTATTAGGTGAAGAAGTTTTCCTTCCATTCCTAGTTCACTGAGAATTTGTATTAAGGCTCGATGTTATGTTTTGCAAATACAAATGCAAAATGCAAGATGCAAACGCGTCTTTGCATCTTGTGAGAGAATCGTGTGGTTTTCTCATTTTTAGATTTTAATATAGTGAATTACATTGATTGCTTTTTTTTTTTTTTTAAATCATTGAAGCAGTCTTGCATTTCTGGAATAAATACCATTTGGTCATGATGTATTTTCCTTTTAATATATTGTTGGATTGGATTTGCTAACAGGTTGTTGGAAAATTTTGCATCTGTGTTCACGAAAGGGATTTCTTTCTTGGAATATCTTTGCCAGATTTTGGCGTCAGGATAATGCAGGGTTTATTAGAATGAGCTGGAGAGTGTCTCCTCCTCTTCAGTTGTCCAGAAGAGTTTGTTAAAATAGGTTTTATTTCTTCTTTATATGTTTCTTCCAGGTGAAGTCATCAAGGCCTAAAGTTTTCTTATAGAAAACGTATAGTTGTGTCTCGTCTGGTGATTTCTTTGGTCTTCTTTTTTTGTTAAAGATTTTATTTATTCAGGGTGCTTGGGTCGCTCAGTGGGTTAAGCCTCTGCTTTGGGCTCAGGTCATGATCCCAGGGTCCAGGGAGCCTGCTTCCTCCTTTCTCTGTGCCTGCCTCTCTGCCTACTTGTGATCTCTCTCTGTCTCTGTCAAATAAATAAATAAAATCTTTTAAAAAAAGATTAAAAAATATTTTATTTTTTCATTTATTTGAGAGATATTGAGAGAGAGAGCAAGGGAAGGAGAAGAGGGAGAGGGACAAGCAGCCTCCATGCTGTGTTTAGGCTGACTTGGGGCTCGATCTCAGGACTGTGAGATCATGATCTGAGACAAAATCAAGAGTCAAGGCTTAACCAACTGAGCCACCCTGGTGCCCCCATTATTTCTTCTGTCTTCTAATTGGTGCATTCAGACCATTAACATTCCACGTAGTTAGGGACATAGTTGGATTAATATCTACCATATTTTTTACTGCTTTCTATTTGTTGCCTTTATTCTTTATTCTATTTTTGTCTTCCACTCTTTTCCCGCCTTTTGTGGATTTAACCGAGCAATCTATGTAATTCCATTTTCTTCCCTTTTTTAGCATGTTAGTTATACTTTTTTTTTCTTTTTCATTGGTTGCCTAGAGTTTGCAATATACATTTACAGCTAATCCAAGTCCATATTCAAATAACATTATGCCACTTCAGGATGAAAACTATGGTCACTGAGTTGAGACTGTCCTCTTTTCCTTACTTTTTTTTTTTTTTTTGTTTTTTTAAAAGATTTATTTATTTTAGAGAGACAGAGAGTGAGCAAGGGGCAGAGGAAGAGAATCTTTTAAGCAGACTCCCTGCTGAGCGAGAAGCCCTACACAGGGCTTTGATCTCACAACTTGGAAGATCATGACCTGAGCTGAAAGCAAGAGTTGGATGCCTAAGCAGCTGAGACACCCAAGTACCTCGAGACTGTCATTTTTTTCTAATACATAAGTTTAGTGTTCTGAATTTCTCCTCAAGTCCTGCTTTAACAGGATCCCATAAAGTTTGATATATTGTGTTTTCATTTTCATTCAGTTAAGAATATTTTCTAATTTCGCTTTGACGTACCGTCTCACAAGTTGGTTTGAAGTGTGTTAGTTTCCAAATATCTGAAATTTTCCTGAGGTCTTTGTGCTATTGATTTATAATTTAGTTTGATTGTGGTCACAAAGAGACTGTGTTTGATTTGGGAGATGACCCTGGATTATCTAGGTGGGTCCTAAATATACTCACAAATATGGTTGGAAGAAGGAGGTAGAGGGAAATTTGAAGACAGAAGAGATAGAAGTCAGGGTAGTAACAGAAGCGGTGTGGTGAGCGCATGAGTCAAGACATGAGGACAACCACTGGAAGCTGGAAGAGGCAAGGAAATTGATTCTCTTCTAGAGCCTCTGAAGGGAACACAGCCCTGCCAACACCTTGATTTTGACCCAGTGGAAACCATTTCAGGATGTTGGCCTCCAAAACTCTAAGAGAATAAGTGTGGGTTGTTTTAAGCCGCCAGGTTGTGGTGATATGTTACAGTGGTGGTAAGAAACAAATATAGTTTCCATTTTTAATACTCCTCATTACTTTGTGCATATTTCCTTCTGGGGATGTCATTTTTTTTAATGCTTGAAGAGCTTCCTCTACTATTTTTTGAAAAATGGATTCATTGGTGATGAATTCTTTCTGCTTTTGCTGTCTTTTTTTCCCCCTTCCTTTTTGAAAAATATTTTCACTAAGTATAGAAGTCTATGTTGACATACTCTTTCTTTAATTCTTTAAAAATATTGTCCATTATCTTCTGCTTGGCCTTAATTCCAATGAGAAATCTGCTGTCATCCTTATATTTGTTCCTCCATATCTATCATGTTAGGTTTTCTCTGGCCATTTTTGAGATTTTATCATTGGTTTTGTGGAATTTCATTATGATATGTGTTGGTGTAGTTTTTGTCGTATTTTTTGTGCTTGGATTTTGGTTGCACTAATTGGATTTGTGAGTTTATAGCTTACATCAAATCTGGAAAAATCTTGGCTATAATTTTTTTCAAATAGTTTTTGTTTCCCCATCCTCTTTTTTCCTTCTCGTTTAGATAATGCTGAAGCAGAACTTTGCTAGAAACTCTTCCCAATGCTCTGTGAATTATCTTTACACTATGCCTGACCCTGAGTAAGTGCCAAGTACTTTCCTTTCTAATTCTTTCCCCTGATTTGGGTGGTTCCCTCACATGTATGTGCTGTTAAGTGCAGTGATGGATACTCAAGGGAGACACTTTGCAGCTCTCTGGGGCCTATTCTCTGCACCCCCCTCTTCTCTCCAAAGTCTGTCCTGCAGACTCTTCCTCCATAGGTCTTCCTGGACTCCTTTTCAGTTTAAGGAGACTGCTGTCTCTGCCTGTGTTTTCCTTCCTTGTGCTGGAAACTTTCTCAAGGTAGTAAGCTGGGAAAATTTTAGGATTTACTTTGTTTCTCATCTCTTAGGGAATATAGTCCTTCATTGGCTGATTCCCAGTGTCTTTTAAAAATTGTCACTCTAGGGCGCCTGGGTGGCTCAGTGGGTTGAGCCTCTGCCTTCGGCTCAGGTCATGATCTCAGGGTCCTGGGATCGAGTCCCACATCAGGCTCTCTGCTCAGCAGGGAGCCTGCTTCTCTCTCTCTCTGCCTGCCTCTCTGCCTACTTGTGATCTCTCTCTGTCAAATAAATAAATAAATAAATTCTTTAAAAAAAAAAAATTGTCACTCTATTGTCTAGGTTTTGACTCTTTTTAAGGTGTGAGGGTAAAATTACCCCATCTTCCTCAGAAAGGACAGTAGTATTTTCATACTGTAATACTTGGTTCCAGAGATGGGGAACAGCCAGTAATCGGTCAGTTCCTTTATCATCACTTGTCAGGTCTTTGGGATTTAATTGTTCTTTGTTTTTCCCACAGTTCCCCCCATCTCCTTACGTATCACTTGGTTGCTATTCAGTGATTCTTAGTCAAAGCCCATGCACCAGAATCACTGGGATTGAACATCTTTGAATCTATAAAATGTTTCATGTGAAAAAAAGAGTTTCATATGACACCCTACTTGACCCATCTTCCTTTTCTTTTTATTCTAAAAACCTGCTTTTAGGTCAGACAGATGACTACATAGACATAGTAACAAAAGCAGCTCCCAGTTTTGGGGTCCTTACTGTGTCCCAGGCACCCCGGGGAGTTATTCACGTATATTATCTTACTTAACCTTTGCAACTTTGGTCCGCGGTAAATTCACTTTACAGATGAGGGAACTGAGGCGTAGCCGTTGAAGACATAGCCAAAGGTCACAAACTAATAGAAATTGAATTAGTTTTTTGTAGCGGTGGAACCTTCTCGGGGCCCCAGACTCCTCTTATGATAGAAGAAGAGCTGCTCCAGCTAGGGACAGCGGGTGACCCACGTATCTCTGAAGCAGCTTTTTGATTCCTGGGAGAGGCTAGGTGTTGATCTCCTAGGGAAGGAGGAGGAATATCTTGCAGGGTGAAAATATGGATTCCTATAATAAAGGTTTTATTTTTCATCTAGTCGACTTATGGCTTTGCAGGAAGATAGGAAAACCAAGAAATGGAAGAAACGGGACATTTGCCTTGGCAACACTGCGTCCTGTGCCTTCCCAGGGCTGATCAGCACCCACAGCAAGTTTATCATCTCTTTTGCTGAAGACGAAGCAGGTAACAAATGCCCAGGGTTATGCTATTTCTGCTTTTTGGAACTTAAATCATCACAGGCATTGTGAACTGACATTTGTTATAAAAATTACTCTTAACTATTGTTATTTAAATAACAACTACACTTCTATTTTTACTACCTTTTAATTTTTTTTTTTTTTAAGACAGAGGGAAAATGTACAGCAGGGAGGGGCAGAGGGAGAGGAGAGAGAGAGAGAGAGAATCTTAAGCAAACTCCACACTCAGCACAGAGTCCCAATTCGGGACCGATCTCACGACCTGAGCCAAAATCAAGAGTTGGATGCCTAACTGACTGAGTCTCCCAGAGGCCCCGTAGTCAGCTTTTAAAATGTCCTGGATACTGTTCTAAGCACTTTACATTTTTAATGTTATTTAATAGTTACAGTGTTCCCGTGACGTAATGCTTATGCTTATTTCGCCATTGAGGCAACAGATGGAATATGCCAACCTACCCCTTCTTGACCGAGGCCCACACCTCACTGTGTGGGGCAAATTAGGGTCTATACTTTGGTCTTTCGGTCTTTCGACCGTGAAGGAGATTCCTGTCCTCCTCCCTGACTGAATTCTGATCTGCGATCACAGGAACGTGGGTGGGGCCAGTAGTGGGGCAGATATGCTGGACGCTGGTGTTTACCCTCCTGGTGCTGCCTGGGAGGGAGCGCCTCTGGTGATCAGCTCCTCACTGGGCCTTTCCTCACCCTGCCGGAGTCTGTGAGGCCAGTGCTGGGAGTGAGCCAGGGAGAATTTCTTCCCTGAGAGATCTCTGTTAGAAGGGTAGACAGCTCAGTGGAGGCTATTTGCTAGACAGATGAGGTGTTTATTAAGGGCGTCAGCAAAGCAAAGCGTGTGTGTGTGTATGAGAGACAGAGACTCTGCTCTGCTAACTTGCCTCAAATTATGTAACCAGAAAATGGATTTTTAATTTCAGCTTTACTTAAGTTGGTTACATTTTGAAAGATAATATTCTTTTTTTTTTTTTGGTGAGGAGGACAGGGCCTGTGATCTCTTTGGTATTTGGCACTGCATCTAGCCATGCTTGGGGTCTCGGAAGAGAACAACAGGGTCTCTCAGGGCCCCTTCCAGACCTGGGCTTCTCTGTGAGGGTGAACCAGAGCCTTGAAGGTTTCCTTAGTTTCCTTAGGGGCTTCTTTCCGTTCTGAGTCATGGGGTGACTGTGCCAGACCTTCACTTGAGCAAGACATACGGAAATCCAGTCAGCTCTTGGACCTTTTCCTAGCTTATCGTTTGAGATGAATGTTTTAGAGGAACGGAGGATATTCGAGAGAATTCAAGCATTCTCAATAGAGAAAGTCTAAGTGAGTTCCAAATTGGAAGTCCAAACATACAAAAAAGGAGAGAAACCACAGGCTAGCAGGATGGTGCTCCATGAAAGGAGGATGACGGGAAAGCCCGAGGCCTGGTGGGGCGTCTGTCCTGCCAGAGCCCCTCCAGGCTGGGGCCCCCAGGTGGCTGGAGCTCACACTGCCTGGAGGCTGGAGCCCCGGAGGTGGGTCTTCCCCGGGGATCCTGGGCTGCTGTCTTCTGCCGCTTGCTCCTTCTCAGAAGGCTTCGGAAACCTTGGCTTGGGTGGTTTGGTTTGCTGTGCCTGTCGGCTTCTCACTGGAGAAAACAGGCAGCTTTTAAGTACCAGTCAGTACGTCTGGCCAACAAGACTGAGTGTCCTTGGCTGAATTTTATCAAGTGGACCTGCCAGGGTGTTGTTCCCAAGCCAGACTGCCCAAAATGGCCCTAAAGTGAGGAAGGCTGTTTTCAAGACTAGTTCTTTTCTTTTTTCTTTTAAAGATTTTATATATTTATTTGAGAGAGAGAGAGAGAGAGAGAGAGAGAGCGCATAAGCAGGAGAAGGGCAGAGGGAGAGGGAGAGGGAGAGGGAGAGGGAGAAGCAGGCTCCCCACTGAGCAGGGAACCCGAGGTAGGGCTCGATCCTAGGACCCTGGGATCATGACCTGAGTCGAAGGCAGATGCTTAACCAACTGAGCCACCCAGGTGTCCTGAGGCAAGTTATTTTCTTCCCACGTTGCTTGGTCTTCCCACGTTGGTTGTTTGCGTGGAGTAATTCAGATTTTCTGCTTGTGTCCTAGCCTTTCCCACTTAAGGACATATTTTTAGATCTGAGTATTTCATTATTTTGTTATCACTCACCACGCTGTAGACATGTCCTTTTTGGTTGAACCGCCAGTACTGCGGTGTAATTCCAGGTTTTCTAGCTGACAGCTGGCGTAAAGAAGTGACTGCGGAGGGCGGGGCAGGAGGTGGGGCTGTCCCTTGCTGAGTGGGTCGTGATGGGTTGGATTCCTGAATGTCAGTCACATTCTCAAGAGGGCTGGTCCAAGTACTAATGCTTGCACTAAGTTTAGTCGCGTGCGTTTTGTTTGGCATGGCATATTACAGATTTTTGGGGTAGTCGTTTTTGGTCCTTAAATATATTTTTAAAATTGTCAGTTGGACATGACACATGAAATTCACTTCTAGCATTGTTTTCCCCTAAAAATACAATGGGAAGGGACGCCTGGGTGGCTCAGTTGGTTGGACGACTGCCTTCGGCTCAGGTCATGATCCCGGAGTCCCAGGATCGAGTCCCACATCGGGCTCCCAGCTCCACGGGGAGTCTGCTTCTCTCTCTGACCTTCTCCTTGCTCATGCTCTCTCTCACTGTCTCTCTCTCAAATAAATAAATAAAATCTTAAAAAAAAAAAAATACAATGGGAAGTCTGTGGCATGTTTAGGCCATATAATTCACATAAACTGGTGTTGTGGAGGGACTATGCCACAGTGTGGGGTTTTCAATTAGAGCAGGAATTCTTTGCATGGTCTAGAGGGGCTCCTGTATGATGTCACCCCACGGACATGCAGACGCTTGGTAGACCCCTCTTTTTATCAAATGGACAGTGCCTGGGCTTTCCAATCAGACGAGGCAAACCGGCTCTAGGGTGGGGTGCATCTTAATGCCTCAGACCCCTTACAGAGCAAGGTGACCATATAGTTGGTGAGGACCCCAAATCCAGAGTTTATTAGGAAGCTGTACGTGGGGGCTCCATGAAGACCGGAGGCCTCACATTCGGCACGGGACAAACATAGGTCACTGTCCTCCACTAATTCAAGGAAGAAGGTTGTAGAATCACTCCAAGCTGTCTGAAGTTCTAGGCTTTTCCAGTTACCAGTTTAGTAGACATTTACTTCCATGAGGTTGAGGGAGAGCATACAACAAGTGAGCTCAGTTCAGTGCAGTGGCATAAGTATTATGGCGTGAAGAGCTGATCATAATTTTTTAATTTTTAAAAAAGATGTATTTATTTATTTGAGGGGGGAGAAGCAGAGGGAGAGGGAGGGAGAGAATCCTCAAGTAGACTCCCTGCTGAGTGTGGAGGCCCATGTGAGGCTCCATCTCAGGACCCTGAGATCATGACCTGAGCCGAGACCAAGAGTCGGATGCTTAACCACCTGAGCCACCCAGGCGCCCCGTCACTTTCTAACTTAATCCCTAATAATCATGTGAGTATTATTAGCCCCATTTGACAGATGAATTAATAATGTGAGGGTTACACAAGTTGAGAGGTTGCCTGAGACAACACAGCTAGCAGCTGGTGTTGTCAGGATTCAAAGTCAGAAGGCTCCAGCCTGGAAGTTGGGCTCGTCAGCCCATCCTTTCCTGTCCCTCAAAGGTAACCGGGAGAAGAGATGGAATGAGGTAGTGACCGTGAGCAGAGAGTGTTCACCGGGGGTATTGGGAGGCACGGGGGCTCGACCATGGGTAGAGGTGATTTCTGGGAGGTGTGGAGAAGGCCAGGAGGACTGTCTGAAGAATGGGGGGTCAGGGGAAACGGAGGACCCAAGGACTGAGGAAGGAAGGTTCAGCTGGAGGGAGAAGCGAGGAGTGGACTCAAGAGGGGGCAACAGAGAGTGACAGATAAATGGTCCTTAACCTGTCAACAGCTATTTCAGGGTTTCTCAGAGAATCCTTAGTAATAGTCAAGAGGTGGGGGAGGAAGTGGAGATTCGTTAAGGAGAAGTTTCTTAGAGCAGAGATGATAAAGGGGAAGCCTGTTTGGTTCATTGATTGTAAACAGAGATGCACGTCTGTTGGGTGCACTCTGAGCTAGTCTTTGGGGGTCAGAGAAGGGCTTTCTCCTTAAGGAGTTCACAGTCCTGTGAGGGCTGAGCTGTCAGTCGGGGTTCTGGGGTTCTCTTCCTGGGGCTCCCTTCCTGCGGCTCACTGCATTTCAGGGCTCTAACCCCATGTCGAGGGTTTTCTGTGCATCCAGCTCTGTGTCTCCGCCATCCTACTGATGACCTGTCCCTGTTTCCTCAGGGGAGCTCTACTTCCTGGCCACCGCCTACCCCAGCGCCTATGCACCACACGGATCGATTTACAAATTTGTTGACCCATCGAGGTGAGCTTTGGTCTCATTTTCTTCTTAGGTGCATCCGTATCAGCCCTTGTCTTCATGGCAGATCGTGAAAAGAGTCCTGACTCCCCAGGAGTTACCAGAAATGATCAACGAAGCAAATCTTCGCTTTAGATAAAAAGCAGATGGGGCAAATAAATGTAGAGGGCAATGTGTCTAGGAATTATGAAAAATTTGGGAAATGGTCTCTTGTGGTGGGAAATGAGGATCTTGAGCCATTCTTGGATGACTAGTCTAGACCTGTGGATCCTGTTTATTTTTGTTTTTTAATATGCTTCTGGAAACTTCTGTCTGGGATCATCTGACAATGGGTGTATAGTTCTGACCACCTGAGTAAGTGCTGTTGCCCTCTCCTCTGGGCTTAGTTGAGATCTCAAGGTCCTGGGCAAATATCTTATTTATGTATTTATTTTTAATATTATTGTGATTATTTTCTTCTGTAGGTGCAAATTTTGAAGGGCTCCTACTGGCCAAATCTGGGACAATTTATTTATTTTTAAATATATTTTTAAATTTTTTGAACATTTTTAATTTAAATTCAATTAATTAACATATAGTATATTATTAGTTTCAGAGGTAGAGTTCAGTGCTTCATCAGTTTTACATAATACCCAGTGCTCATCACACCACGTGCTCTCCTTAATGCCCACCACTCAGTTACCCCATCCCCCCACCCACCTCCCCTCCAGTAACCCTCAGTTTGTTTCCTAGCGTTAAGAGTCTCTTAAAGTTTGTCTTCTTGTCTGATTTCTTCTTGTTTTATTTTTCTGTCCCTTCCCCTGTGCTCCTGTTTGTTTCTTAGATTCCACATGTGAGTGAGACCATATGATAATTGTCTTTCTGTGATTGACTTCTTTCCCTCAGTATAATACCTTCTAGTTCTATCCACATCATTACAAGATGGCAAGATTTCATTTTTTTGATGGCTGGGTAATATTCCATTGTATATATACACCACATCTTCTTTATCCATTCATCTGTCGATGGACATCCGGGCTCTTTCCATAGTTTGGCTATTGTGGACATTGCTGCTATGAACATTGGGGTACAGGTGCCCCTTCAGATCACTACATTTATATCTTTGGGGTAAATACCCAGTAGTGCGATTGCTGGGTCGTAGGGTAGCTCTATTTTCGACTTCTTGAGGACCCTCCATGCTGTTTTCCAGAGTGGCTGCACCAGCTTGCATTCCCACCAACAGCGTAGGAGGGTCTAGGCAAATACCTCAAACTGGTTTCTTAGTGTCTCGTCCCGACCCTTGCTGGAATTCTGTGGCAATATTTACTCAGTTGGTGGGTTCCATACTGTTGACTTCTGCTTTTCTGCCAGCCTCTCTCAGAGGCTAACCAGCTGCCCAGACAACGGCCATAGGACAGCTTCCCATCTGTAAGGGTGTCGAACGTGTGGTCCTCACTCTCCTGGAAGGGAGATGCAGCGGATCCAGCCTGAGGGCCTGGGGCAGTGCATGGATTTATCTCCGGATTCTGCCCCAAAGCAAGCAAGTCTCCCCCCAAAATCAGCTTGAAGACAGAGTTCCCTGTGCGGCTACACTGGTCCTATGGGGGGGGTGGTGTTCAGACGACATTCAGCCATTGGGCGCTGCTGCGTGTGGGTCAGGGCTCAGGGGCCTGGCCCGGTGCTGCTCCCTGGGGCAGTAGGCTCTCGGTTTCCGTGTTCTCGGGGTTCCTGGAAGAAGCTCCGTCCCTGAGGCTGGGCCTGAGGTGCTCTCTGAATGGCACCTGCAGGATTGCTAGGGGGCAACTTAGGGACTGGGCTGGCTTCCCCCACCCCCGGGTCTGCATGTCTCCCATGCTTGGGGGACAGCCAACCCAGCACTCAGTTCGGGCGCCTCAGGTGGCAGACAGTGGCTGGGTGGGGAGTTCTGCTCTTTACCCTCAGAGGTTTCCTGTGTGAATCACTTTGTCTGCCCTTTGGAAGTTTCCTGGTTTGGCTGGGGGATCATCGAGCTCCCTTCTCTCCTACGAGCAGCCATAAAACAGCTACAGCCTGTCCACGTGGAAGACATGCCTACGGGCTCACCTTTCTCTCAGGCTGACACTCATCGAGGTGTCGCCGTGTGCCAGGCACTGTGCTGGGTGCCGAGCAGGTGGGCTCTCCTTTAGGGCTCACAGAACCCCCGGGGGACAGGCTCGTGCCGTCACTCCACGGGGAAGCTAGCTGAGCTTGGCCAAGGGAACTTAATCACCTGAGGGACAGCTAGCAAGAGGGGGCCCAGGACAGGGACACCGAGGAGCAGGGTCATTTCAGCATCTCTCCTTCTCTTCGGTGGTCATCATGTGGAGCCAGACGGACCTGCAAAGCTTCTCCAGAGTCTGGATCTGGATCCAGACGCTGTTCTGCTTACGCACACGGCCTGGCTGTCTCTGAATGCACCTACGACAGATTTTGAGGAGCAAATGATTCATTTCCGTGTGATTTTTCCCCCCTTCCTTCCATCCTTTCTTCTTGCCCTCCTTGAGAGTTACAGACCCTGGAACCTGGGCTTAAAACTTGACTTTGCTACCAACTAGCTGTGTGACCTTGCACCTGTTTCTTAATCTTTGTGTGACTCAGTTTCCCCCTGTAAAATGGGGATCCTAGGGTTATCATGAGGTTTCGGTGAGTTATATGTATGAAGCATTCATGTGGCGCCGAAGCACTAGGTGAGTGTCTGTTAAATAAAGAAAATTACTTTTTTTTTTCCCACCTGGGATGAGGGGGATGAGGGTGACAGTAGGGAGACACAGAGCTGGAGCGAGGGAGGCAGAGGAGGCAGTGGGGACTGGCCTGAAAGTTCCATGTCTGCTCTGAATAGCGAGTGCTCCTTGTCTCCAGGGGCTGTTTTATTTCAGAAGATGCGCCCAGGAGACAGCAGTTACGGAGTCCTTATTCTAATAGGCAGAGAGGCTGGCAGTCCCCGGGGGCTGTGCTGTGATTTCTTTTTTTAAGATTTTATTTTATTATTTATCCCCCCGGATAAAGGAGAGCTGAATCCAAATCTTGCAAATGTATGACCTGGGCTTCCTGGTCCCGTCCTCAGAATCTTGTGTCCTCACTTTTCTCTCTCTGTTTTCAGGCGAGCACCCCCCGGCAAGTGCAAATACAAGCCAGTGCCGGTGAAAACCAAGAGCAAGCGTGTCCCGTTCAGGCCGCTCGCCCGTGAGTCTGTCTCTGTCCCGGGCTTAGGCCCTGGCCTCGAGGCGCTGGCACGGTGCCCTTTCCCAACACGCTCCAGTCCTCCCGGGGAGGGAGTTCTGTTTCCCGCCGAGGTCTTATGCTCTGGATGGGGACTGTGACTGTGGCTCGGTCTCTACATCTCTGCATTGCGGAGTGTACACATGTGCTTCTGCCGTGGTCCTCCGTCTGTCCATCAGTTCGTCTCGGGCACTGTTCATTCAGCCCTGAGTTTGCAGCAGTGGCTGTGCTAATCCCTGGGGCTACAGCAGTGAACCTGACCTGGAGGAGCCCAGAGTTAAATGTAGCGCAATCAAATGGAGAAATAAAACTAGCACCGACGTTCTGGTAGAGAAGGATGCCCAGGGGATGGAGGGGCCCTTAGAGGGGGCAGAGGCAGGGTGGGGATTCAGGAAGGGCTGATAGAGGAGGGAGACTAACTATTCCAGAGCCATGGATCACTGGAGTGAACTTATTAAAAGCAATATATTTAGATCAAGGCCAGTCATGAGGCTTGAGCTTATAACCCCGAGATCAAGAGTCACATACTCTACCACTAAGCCAGCCAGATGCTCCTGAAAAGAATTTCTATGAAAGAACCCTCCTGTAGTCGTGGGTGTCCTGGGTGGTGTTTCCCTTAGGGTTACTTGCCAGGATTTCTGTTTCTTACTAAATAAATGTTTGTTTCCCAGAGACAGTCTTGGACTTACTAAAGGAGCAGTCGGAGAAAGCTGCTAGAAAATTCTCCAATGCAACCTTAGCCTCCAGCCCAGAGCAGGCCTCGTCTCAGAAAGGCCCCTCCAAGGAGTCCGCTTCTCCCACAAGCAGCAGGAAGGCGTCTCAAAGGCCTGGTACCAAGAAGAGAGCCAGAATGTTGTCCCCAGGCCCCCAGGGCAAGAGGAGGCCAAGCCCAAAATCCCCCAGGGGCCAGGGCCGGCCATCAGCACAGCTGAGGCGGGCTGGCAGAAGTCTCCCTCGGCCTCTTCTGCCAAGGTGGCTGACCAGGGCACGTGCCAGGGGAGAACCACCTCGCCGCATGGAAGCTGCTCGTGGGGCTGCTGAACGTGGGCATTAGCTGAATGGGAGGCAGAGCTGGAGGTGGGGCAGGTAGAAGGAACTTGACTTAGGGCGGGAGCAGTTGTCCTCTCTGCAGGAATCTTGCTATCTGAGTGGATGGGTGCTCCTTCTCTGCTTCTGCGGGGGCATCGGATCCCACATGGCCAGGGTGCTGGGCTAACCTCGGGCAGTGGTTAGCCTTGGACTCCCACTGCGCATTCTCTTACTTCATAAATGCCTACAACTTAAGGTAATAAATCAATATTTGCTCCGTCGGTCCTGTATCCTTTGATCTTTTGGATGTTCGCCTGGCATTAAGAAATCTGGTGTGCTTCAACAGTTTGCCTAAGAGCCCTGTTTCACTCTCTTGCCTCTTCCCAGGTCCAGGAGGAGGCCTGTAGAGACATGTTTCGAGGAAAGCCCCTTTAAAATGGTCTTCTTTGCCCCAGGCTGTAGCTCACAGACTGACTAGGGGCAGGTCCTGGTCCGAAACTCCAGCTTCCCCTAATTTGCCTTGGCCGATAGCATCATGAACATAACTACATTTTGAGTACTTCTTATGTGCCAAGATTATATACATTATCTGAAACCTCAAAACCTTGCTGGTTATGTGTTGCCATGTAATGTCTGTTGAAGAGGAGGAAAGTGAGTCTCCTGAGGTTAAGCTACTCGCCCTAGACCACAGTAGGAGGGAACAGGGAGTCGTTCAGCTGGACTTGAACCAAAGCCCCTCTCAATGTCTTGAGCACCTGCCCCCCTGTGGGGCCCTCTGTGAGGGTCGGTGGCTTTTAAACAGGTATTTGAGGAACAAAAGAACCAAGAGAGGAAACCATCCCAGTCTTTAGGAAGTTCTCCAAATCCTGCAAATCATCCAGAACGGTGTAGGCAGTTTGGTTTAAGAACAAAAACATGAAATGCCAGGGTTGTTGAGGATTTTCAGAGGTCATGTAATCACTGCTTTCTATATGGTTGGACATACCCTGCACAGCTTTTTTTAGATTTCCAAAGAAGCAGATTCCATTTTTTTCTTTAGCAGTCTTTAATGGTAGGCTAACCTAACCTAATCTAAATACCTCAGGCCTCTTTCTGATTCTTTTTCTCCTGTTCTGCCTTTAAGAGAGCTGTCAAACACCGGTCATCATTTTCTGAAGATCATTTTTAGATAATTTTTTCAGCTGTTTCCTTTGGCCTAGCTTATGGCTTTTGTTTTTCTTTAGTTTTGCCTATCTTTGTAACTCTTATGAACATTCTCTAGGATAGGCATGAACTTCAGGATCTAACCAGCCCTGATATTTTACACTTTTAGCATCTTCTCAGATGAGACACCAACACGAAGGCGGGAGAAATTCTACCCTGGATCCTTTTGTCAAAAGATGGCTGGACATCCTGGTCAGTTTGGGGAGACTGGACTGACCACTTGAACAAGTGTTTGAACTCACTTGTCTCACTTTTTTCTGTAAAATCTTTCTTTGAGGACATGTGGCAAAACTAGGGTCTGGCCTGGAAGTGTTTTGAGCCCTTGGGGGAAGGTGCTCAGAATTCATGCATCAAAGGACCATGTCCTTCAGGTTCTAGGCTGCCTTCTGTACACAGGTTTTGAACAGGAGGGTGGCAGGTCTAGGGGAGGGAACTGAACAGGTCTCCCTGAAATGCCAGGAAGCTTGGCGGGGGGCGGGGGGGGGGCAGGGAAGGAGCAGCGTATCCCCCTCTGGCAAAGTGGCTTTCTTTTCTAGAAATTGGCTGGCAAGGCCCGTGAGCTGTCACAAAGGGGCCAGTGCTGAGAGAACAATCATTTAGGTCATAGCCTAGATGGTTTTGGCTTCCTTGGAGGCTAAGGTTTTGAGAAATTCAGATAAAGGCATACATGTGCTTGCTCTTTTTAGAGGCCTGCTGGGGAGAGGGTTGGAGGGGCCGTAAGTAATGGTCCTGCTGGAGGAAGAGGACTGGGGTGCTTCAAAGGCATCTTTTTCCTGCTATGTTACTTGAGGATTGAGTAACTCAAAGCAAGCAGGCTCAGTATTATGGTAATTGAGGATCTGAAATGATCTTACAAAAAGGCATTCAGGCATTGAAGTGCTGACCCTTGTGGGATCACTATGGGTCTTGTTTTTGCACCAGCGGGGCCCATCTCCTCGGAGCACTCTGAGCATTTCACCTCCACAGCATCCCTAGCAGCAGCTGTCTGGACTGCAGAAGGGCCAGTAACCAACCAAAGTAGGAGGGTGCTGTTCCAGAGCTAGAATCTTGCAAGCCAAGATAGAACATCTAGTTGCATGGTTCCCAAAGCGAACTCAACTTCAGAAATACATTCTCTTGGGGCACCTGGGTGGCTCAGCGGGTTGGAGCCTCTGCCTTCGGCTCAGGTCGTGATCCCCGGGTCCTGGGATCGAGCCCCACATCTGGCTCTCTGCTCTGCAGGGAGCCTGCTTCCCCCTCTCTCTCTGCCTGTCTCTCTGCCTACTTGTGATCTCTGTCAAATAAATAAATAAAATCTTAAAAAAAAAAAGAAATACATTCTCAAGAAAAACACCATATGATTTCACTCAGGTGTGGAATCTAAAAAACAAATGAATAAACAAGAAGCAGAATCAGACCTATAAATACAGAGAACACAGTGATGGTTGCTGGGGGGGAGGTGGAGGAGGGGGCATGGGCAAAATGGGTGAAGGTGAGTGGGAGATACAGGTTTCCAGTTACTGGAGAAATCATGGGAATAAAAGAAACGGCTTAGGGAATAGAGTCAATGATACTGTAAAACTGCTATATGGTGACAGACGGTAGCTACACTTGTGCTGAGTACAGCATAGAGAAGTTGAATCACTATGTCCTACAACCTGAATGCAACACTGTCACCCATACTCAAATGAGAAATGAAATAAAGAAAGAAAAGAAAAGAGGGGCACCTGGGTGGCTCAGTGGGTTAAGCCTCTGCCTTCAGCTCAGGTCATGATCTCAGGGTGCTGGGATCAAGCCCAGCTTCAGGGGCTCTCTGCTCAGCGGGGAGCCTGCTTCCCCCTCTCTCTCCGCCTGCCTCTCTGCCTACTTGTGATCTCTGTCAAATAAATAAATAAAATCTCAAAAAAAAAAAAAAAAAAGAAAGAAAAATGAAACGAAAAGAAAGGAAAAGAAAGAAGAGAAAAAAAAGACATTTCCTTGCCCCTGTGGAATTTATTATGTTGGGAAGATATTTAATTCCACTTCAACCATTTCTATCCTTACTGCTTGCCAAACACAGTGCTGGCTCTGGGAAACCCACACATGAAGACTTAGCCCAGGTTTACCTGGTGGAGCACAGGTTAAGAATTAACTTGAACTCAAGGTCACAGGTCGTGGGCTCTCTGAAGCAGCACCATCCAACGGAAATCGGACGCTGCAAAGGGGAGCCATGGGTGTCATGTAAAGGTTTCCAGTAGCCACATTAAAAAAATAGGTAAGATTAATGTAATTACGTATTTTTTTAATCCAGTATATCCACAGTATCATTTCAGCACGTAACCAAAAATTCCTAGTGGGGGAGAGCTGACGTTCTCCTGGTGCTGTATCGTCCAGCTCCGATGCGCACTGCACTCGTGCGGACAGCCCGGTCCACGTCAGCCCCGCTTCAGACCCTTGGTGGCCGCGGACGCTTGCGGCTACGTGGCAGATCGTCCGTTATCAGCCCCTGGTCCCAAAATACGGGAAAAGGAATCCGGGGTGGGGAAAATCCGCCTGTTCTGAAAAGACTCTGGTGGCCGCAGTCCCGCGGCGCTCCGGAATTAATTCAGGGAAACCGCGGAGAAGCGAGAGCGGCCGCACACGCCCGCTTTCCAGCAGCCCGCGGTTGTTTACTTTCGGGAGGCGCCCCTCCTCCCTCTGCAGGGGCAGGCCCTGCGAGCAGGGCAGGACGCGGGGGTGCGGCTGCCACGTGTCGGCCACCACGCCCGATTCCGCCCGGGACACGTTGGCAGCGCTCGGGCGGAGCGGGGCGGGCGGCCGGGACGCGAGCTCGCCGGCCTCCCGGGAGGCGAGTGGGAGCCGGCGCGGCAGCGCCGCCCGCCGGCCGCGCGGCGTCACTGCAGGCGCAGCGCTGGCCCCGCCCTCCGCCTCCTCCGGCAGCGCCCCAGGCGCGCCCCGCCCGCCACCCCGGGAAGCCGCCGCGCACGCCCCTCCAGCTTCTAATGCAGGGCTGGGGCTCGACTTGCAGGGCGTTGAGAACGAGCCTGTGGGGCCTCGCGTCTCCTTTGTCGAGAACCGAGTCGCAGGTCCTGGTAGGGCCGGGTCGCCGAGGACGGCTTATCTTTCTTTTTCCTGCTCTTTCTGTCGGCCCAGGATTTCTCTTCCGGGTCACGCACTGGAAGGATGCCAATCATTTGCATTTCAGAAGGAGTGATTTTTTAATCCTGCTAGAAGTAGCTTTTTCAGAAATCGTTTTTCCATTTTGGAATTTCTATTCTGTAAAGGGGAGGATGTATGTTAAAAAAAAAAAAAAAAAAAAAAAACCAACCAATTGGAAAGCAACAAGAGGCCCCAGCGAGGATCGAACTCGCGACCCCTGGTTTACAAGACCAGTGCTCTAACCACTGAGCTATGGAGCCTGCCCGTTACCTGCTCTTCTCTCGTTCAGGGACATTGGAAGTAAAATTGCTTTAGCTGGCAGTTTGAAAACAAGTGACCTCATGCATCCATTATCAGTGATAATGGTAAAGACTATGAAATGCTGGAGAAAAATGCCTTCAATAGACAAGCATTAAAAAAAAAAAAAAACAAAACCCAACCCAATGTCAAAGTTCTATGTTTATGATTACAAAACATTAAATCATACCTGCCTTAAGTTATGCATAAAGACAAGGGCTGGAAGGGAAAAATGCAAAGCAAAAATGAAATGTTCTGATTCTATTCTGAGTCAGTCTTTTACATGTGAAAAAAGCCTCTAAGCCATTGTTTACATGACACATTGTATCAAATTTAGTATCTACTGGGAAGTTATGGGGAGTGTCTTTGCTTCTCCTAAGTTAAATAAGCTATTGATTGTGGATGAATTAATTGATTTAACAGTATTTATGAGTACTCCCATTGCTCTAGACTTTGGAGATTGGATGGATAAGTAAAGCTCTGTTCTGGCTCTTTAATGACCAGGGATCCTCAAACTGTGTCTCATTCTTTTTTGTTGAAAGAACCGTTTACCGAGGGAACGGTAACGTGAATATGTATGGACATTCCCCCTGTGCATGGCATTTCATATTCCCTCTCTTTAATAAGGACATGAGTCCTCTTGGATTAGGGCCCACCTCCCTTTAACTTGATCACCTCTGTGAAGATTCTGTCTTCACATCGGTCACATTCTGAAGTCCTGGGGGTTAGGGCTTGCATCTAAGAATTTTGAGGGGGCACAATTTCTCAGTAACAGATGCAAAGTCAGGCATTCAATTAAGGCAGAAGCAAGGCTTCCTTTATTCCCTTGACGCTGCCTGCCTCTGGTTAGCAGACCGCACCAGCGATTTTCATTTGCTTCATCCCCACTGTTTTCCAGATCAAATGATGAATCCCCAGCACCTCCCAGCAAGAGGAGAGATGTGATAGAAAAATAGAGCCTCTCCTTCTCTCAACTCTAACTTGTGAGCTGTAGGATAAAGGCTGTAAGATGAAAGGACAAGGTGAGGAAGGGCTAAGCAGGGTGAACATCCTATAAAGGCTTCAGTCTGCTTTTGACTTCAGGAGAAAAAGTCTGGGAGGGCTTTCCATTGAATCTTACGTCCCCTCCTCCTTCTCCCCATCCCCTCCTGATGGGGCTTTATGGCCCACTTACACATTCACCACCTGAGAAATGGAGGTGATCATTTTGGCTCTATCTCTGAGAGGTTTGGGGGATTCAGCCCAACAGTGAATTTGAAAGTGCTAGGAAATTGTGAAGTGCCAGAAACAAACATGATAGGGAGGGAAGGCATCGTAGGGTCCAGTTTGGATGGAAGGAGAGGACAAGATGGGAAACAGAAGTCTCAGCAGGGTCCCTTGGCTGTTTTATGTTCTTTTTGGTTTAAGACGACAGTTTCCTTTGCTCACCCCTGCCCTCATTCTCTCCTGGTGAGTCTATGGCAGCCCCTAGGGCTGGAGGGCAGGAGGGACTGCGTTCCCATTGGCTTGGGACAGGGGCTCCTGCCCTCTCTCACCCTTTCCTTGGAATCACTGTCCAGAGCCGGCTCCTCCTGGGAGGAAGCCATGTTCTGTCTCAAAGTCAAACTCAAGGTCAGAGGGTGTGAGAGTGCAAGGGCCAGGAGGAACTTACAAGCTCATCTAGCTCCAGTTCATTTTGAAGACAGGGAAGCATTGGTCCAGGAAGGGAAGGGGCTTGCCACATCATGTAGTACAATGGTCAGAGAAGGCTCGTTGCCATTGTAGGGTTTGGGACTTCCCATGGTTTTTGTTTCCTACTGTGAAGGTTGGTCAAAGAAAGTTAAAAAACAAAACAGAACAAAAGACAAAACAAACAAAGTGCAAACCAACCAACCCACCACCCAAAAGAGAGAGCAAAGGGGCTCCCTGAATTTGTCCAAGATAAAGGTAGTCTCTTTAGTGTGGGTGCCAGGGGTGGTGGTGGTGGGTCAGGACAGGGAAGGAGGGAAGTAGGTGGAGGGTCCTTCCTCTGATCTGGTACTTTCTTACACCCACCCACAACCCAGCTAGAGGTGGAAGGTCGGGGATGGGACCCCCATGGCTAGCAGAAACCCAGACGGAGGGAAGACAAAGTTAAGAAGAGAGGGGCAGGAAGCGGGATGCTGTTCATGTTGCTTTGTAAACCCAGCACAGATTGCATGAAGCTGGCCACCTGGCCCACGTGTCTGAGCTTTTCCACCCCACTCCCCCACCCCCACCTCCCTTTCTGTTGGATGGGGAGGACAGCAGGAACCTAGGGCCCAGACAGGAGAGCTTTAGAACCTGGGATGCTGGGCTCAGGAGCTCTGGTCCCAGCTGACCCTCTCCTCCCCTTTGGCTGGATCCTTGGTGGGAGGGGCGGTAGTATCCTTCCCAGTAACTCAGGGCACACAACCCTTCTCACCATCCCAGATGGAAAAGTCTTAGGGTGGACAGCTCAGAAAGTGGGTAGGCAGCTCAGTAGTGAATGTCGGCGGGACTTCTGTGGCCCGATGAAACGCACTCACTTATTGAAATGATTGTAACAAAATTCATCTCCTGGATATTGATCCTATTCCGCACCAGAAAGCCTTCCCTTGGGTAGGTTTCTAGTTAGATTGCTGGCTTTTGGGTGGACTCAGATGCAATTCTGAGTCCGGGATGATGCGCTCCGACGGCACTGGATCAGGTGCTGGGCCGCTTCGCGATAGGACCGGGACTACCTGTGCTGTTTAGGTTGCTCTGGGAGGGAGGAGGCTGGAGGGTGAGGACTGAAGAGAAGGACGGAGAAAAGGTACCCCTAGCCCCGCCACCTCGATACCTGGCTTGCAGAACGAGTCTACAAGCTCAGACAAAGTCCCACTTAGTGGGCTCCCGCGAGCCTCGCGTCTCTTCCCTTCCAGATCAAAAGCAGGGGCCCGGCGGGCGCAGGAAAGATCTTGGCCTTTGGGGTCTGGCAGACCTCAGTTCGAAGACACGCGGAGACCCCGGGTCCCGCCTCCTGCCGTGGAATTGCAGGGGGCCGCCGGCTGCCCCCGGGGAGACCTCGGGCTGGAGCGGCGGAGGGACCTGGTTCGTGGCCCGGCTCTGCCCCCTGCCGGCGGCACGGGAGTCACTGTATCCTCAAGGCTCGGGTTCCTCACCTGGGCCGAGGGGCTGAAGGGTCGTGCGGCCCAGGGTGCGTGTGGTCCACCCGGCGGCCGCGCCTCCCCCGCAGGTGCTGCCCGCCGGGGGAGGTGAGCGGCCCGCCCGCTTTTTTGCCTTCTCTCGGGTTGCGACCGAGGAGCTGTCCCTGGCCCCGGAGAAAGCCGTCCTCCTCTCCCTTCTCTCCTCTCCGGCATCCCCGCTCTGCCCTCGACTCCGGGAACATCCAGCCTCTCACTCTCCGCGGGACCCTTCCCATCAGCTTTTAACACGCTCCAGTCTCTCCTACAGAAAGTATCCGATGAAAGAATAGGAAATAAAAGCCCCAGTGAGTTGTCTGCCCTGGTCCCCTCCTTCCTCACCTCCCACCCACTCAACTTGCCCTCTCTCTTCCATCCCCCTCCCGGCGGCCCCTCCGCCCCCCGCGTGGATAAACCTTGGTGTCTTGGCAGCTTTTGTCCCCACTGACCACTTTCTCCTCCCTGAAGACTCTCTTCTGTGTCCCTTACGGCCCGCACTCCTGAGAGTCTGCCCACTTCCCAGGAAGCTGCCTCTCCGCTGTCTTTGCAGCCCGACTTTCCCTCAGGCAAGGGGCCGGTGCGTGGTGAGCCACCCCAGAGGTGGTCTTCGCCCTTGCAGAGCTCATGGGCCAGCGGGGGACGCCACCGTCGTTCGGATAATTGGTGCAATCGCAGCGACCACGGCTGGGGAGCAGGAACAGTGAATATAGACAGCTCGGGTCCCTCACATGTAAAATGGGTTGATGATGATGATGGTGGTGATGATGATGGTGGTGGTGATGATGATGATAAAAATAATGTGAACACTAATAACGTCTCATGTGGGTACCCGGGAAAAATAGGTGAAACCTGATGAAAATAGACGAACTTGGCATCTGGGGAGTACTTCACGGATACACGTTTCTTTCATTACCAGTTGTACCTGGAAGTAGTGTGCGAAGCCCCCTGTGGTGAGAGGGTCCCTCACAGAAGGCTGGGTGACAGGAGGCAGAGGAGGGGGTAAAGCTCAGAGGGCCCAAAGCCGAGGTTCTGTGGCCAGAGCTCCTCTCAGGCACCTGCGGAGTGAGACGTTGTCACTCTCCTTTGGGAGCTGATACAGGAGTGGGTGAGTCATATCCAGAAAGGGGAGATTTTCTCACTATTGAAAGACAGGGATTAGAATTATTCAAGTCGGACAGGGCAAGTGCTCAACGAGGCTGGGAAGAGGATAGTCTTTCAGATGACACAGCTGTCTTCTGTCATTTTCCCTGCCCTCCCCCCACAACCCCTGCAGTCCTTTGGAAGAGTTTCCAACCCCCAGCAACCACAAGACAGTGGGGTGGGGGTCCATAGTTTTGGTGGGCAGAATGATATTGGAGATGGTTAATTCAGGGACCAGATGGCAGTTGCGACAGTGAGGGCCTCTCAGGAAATTGTTCAAAGGGTCTCATGAGACCAAGAAACTCCCCCAAAGAGCCTTCGTATGTCTTATGATCCTGGTAGGAAGGGAGAAAAGAAGGCATCCAGCCTGAGGGGAGTTGGGCCTAAAGACATAAACACAGAACCTGAGTATCTTAGAGTTCATCCAGCGCCAGGGGTCTCAATTCTGGCTGCACATTAGTTATCTTGGGGCTTAAAAACGTCACTGCCCAAGCTCCAGAAATTCTGGTCTAATTGGCTTGGGCTGAGGCCTAGGCATTCCTTTTTCAGTGCTCTGCACATATTTTCAGTGTGCAGCCACAGCTGAGAACCTGATTGAACTAATCCTTTTCGTCTTGTAGATGAATAAACAGGGACTTTGAGAGCTTAAATAATTGACCCTAAATAAAGACCTTACAGTCAGTTACTGGCCCCAGGGTCTAAACTTGGACCCAGGGCTCTCTCCATGACCCTATAACAACAACTCCTCTAACTAACACTTAGGATTGGTGTTCCTAGAGAGAATAGCTACAATGTTTATGTCTTTAAACATAAATCTGGACATAGTATTGAACAGTGTTGGCATACTCTAGAAAACTGAGATGTTCCAGAAACATTTGTAATCTTTGATCCCAGGATCTGGAGATGGTGACAGGCTCAGGTTTTGGAGTCACAAAAGCCTGGTTTTAAATGGTAGCTCTTCTTCTACCAGCTGTGTGACGTTGGCCATGTTACTTAACCTCTCTGAGCTTCAGTCTGCAATGTAAATATTTCCTTGGAGAGTTAACACAGATTGGTTTCTTGATTGCAGAAGATTACATAGAATATTGTCATAAGGCTCTTAGCATACAATTTGTGCCTTTTAACTGGTAGCAGTCATAGGAGTTGTTATTAGTTTTATTGTTATATTCTGATGTACTTGCCTTCTAGAGCAGTGACTCTCAAGCAGGATGAATTTTGCACCTGTAGGGAGCACTTAGCAATGTGTGGAGATATGTTGATTGCCATAATAGGTGGGGAGAGGAATGCTACTGGCATTTAGTGGGTATTGGTCAGAGATGCTACTAAACATTTCCAGTGTGCAGGACAGGTTCCCTCCCCCCCACCCCCCAGAATTATCTATCCTGGTACCAAGGATAAAAACCTGCTCTATATATCGGAAAAGAGTTGGGATTTTGAAGGGCAGGGCTATTGGGTAGTATTAGGATGACGGTCCTTGGTTCTTACACTGATGAGGAAGCAGGGGGACAGTGAGTTTAGGGGACAGTGAGCAGCTCCATCTCTACTTTCAGTCCCCACAGAGGATGGACTTTCTACCTCTTGACGTATGAGTCCCTGTCCTAAGCTGTGAGGAAAATCCTGCACCTAGAGCTTGGGAGGCTGGTATGAAAGGCTTAAATAACGCCAAGACGATTGGACCGGGTCCCGCGGGAGGGCTGTCTTTCTCCACGGTGGTGCTCTGGGCACCTGGCACGTGCATGAGTCTTCTCTCTCCTGAGCTAGCACATCATTTATAAATGACAGCCGCCGAACTTGGAAAGTACGACACC
Source organism: Enhydra lutris kenyoni (assembly GCF_002288905.1). Lineage (NCBI taxonomy): Eukaryota > Metazoa > Chordata > Mammalia > Carnivora > Mustelidae > Enhydra > Enhydra lutris. The sequence goes on along the minus strand of NW_019154109.1, from coordinate 23,466,420 downwards.
GAGTTGGCAAGTGCAAAACTTACTCAGCTTTCTCGCCGGAGTCTCGTGTCTTAACTTACTTATCTTTAAGAGAAGATAAGTAGAACACTGCCACGCAAGCTCTGTTATGTGAGGAGGGAAGAGCGCGTGTGAAATTTCTCCGGAAGAGCACGAAACTGTCAAGGTTACGGCGGGCTTGATCTCGGCTGCAGAGGAGCGCGCGGGCACGAGGTGGCGCTACGTTCTCACGGCAGAGGAGGGCTCTGCCCCGGACGCACGTTGCAAAGGTGGGTGTTGCCGCGCGGACACCCCAGAGTGAAAAAATAACTGGAAAGATTTAGTTCTTAAAATAAGTCAGCAGCCCAGCGAAGCAAGTACTGCTATGGCAGGTACATTTTCTAGCTTGAACTGATGGAAAAGGGCATTTACTGCCTACAGGCATCAGGCCACAGATACCAAAAGATAAAAATACACAATTAAATGAAACCACGCAGCAGGCCCGGCCTCAGAAAGGAATGAGAACGCGCTGGACTCAGCCATAGGTCTGGGATCTGGCACCGATGTTCCTCCCGAATGACTGTTGTGTAAATGCGCAGTTGTCCCGTGGAGACCCTTTTCATTGTCTGGTTGGCTCTTCCCCAATGAGGAGAGGGCTGGCCCCGTGCTTAGATGCCGCCTTTCCCAGTCTCCGTGTTCCAGTTGGGACGGGCATCACGTTCCTTACCTATGTTGGAAGGCAAGCCAAGTGACCATCACAGGAGGGGGATGCGAGTGAGAAGGGGGAGGAGCTATCAACATTGTCATGGTGACGGGCCATCCACCTGCTGGGGGGGGGGCAGAGTGGTCTCCTGGGGCAGTCTAACACCACTGTGGTGGTGGGGGTTCGGACTCACAGGATCGGACACAAGTTCACAATCATTTCGACCTGTCCCCACTCTTGCAGCCCTCGCCGTGCAGTCTCAGGTTGGCGGTGCTTTGGAAGGGGAGGTGAACCATGAAAGACTATGGACTCTGAAAAACAATCCGAGGTTTTTGAAGGAGCCGGGGTTGGGGGTGGGAGGTTGGGGGAACCAGGTGGTGGGTATTAGAGAGGGCACGGATTGCATGGAGCACTGGGTGTGGTGCAGAAACAATGAATACTGTTACGCTGAAAAGAAATAAAAAATTAAAAAAAAAAAAAAAAAAGAAGGGTGGGAGTGATGGACTGAGAGGGTGGTTTGGGGGCCTAATAGTCTTGCATCCCAGCTCCGCCACCAGCTAGCTCTTTTACCTTGGAAATGTCATGTCACTCAAGCCCTGGTGAAGAGGTGATCTGTGAAAGGTGGATAAAATGGGCAGGGAGCTTGCAAGAATGGCTCCAATGAGTTCCCAGCAGCGGAAACCGGGAAGACTTCAAATAAAGGGGCCAGACTTCACTGGAGGAAGTGTTAGACCCAGCGGAGGGACCTGGAATGGACATGGGCAAATGCCATTTTCAACACTTTTAGCCGTTTTCATTTTTGCTTGTGGCTGCCTAGCTTTGGTGCTAACCCATGCTTGGTAAATTGTTAGTTTAATCTCCTGTTCTTGGGTTTCTTGACCTCTAATGATGGAACCATAGCTGTCACGGTCGCAGCACTGGGCATAGGGTATGAGCACTTTAGAAATACTTATCCCCTCAGTTCAGTGTTTGCAAGCACCTGTGAGGCAGGATACATTTGAGGAGAAGCCGGCGAGTCACTGGGGACCGTCCTCTGGCCCGTGAGCCGGAGATTCTGGAGGCTAACTCCTGTCCTTCGGAGGAGGCAGGTGGGCACAAAATCAACTGCCCATAGGAGAAGCAGAGGTTCTGGCTTTTTCTCCAGACTGTAGTGTCTCGAAACTGCTCTGGAAAGAATATGCTGTGAGTTCTTGTTTGATCATTAACGATACTTCAAAGGACAGATACCACGCATACCTTCCTTCCCATAGATGCACAGCTTCGTTTTTATCCTAAGTCACACGTTTTCATTGGGTTATAAACAGCCACAGGGTTTAGAACAGGCCAGACCCCTAGCCGTGGGATATTAAACCAGGACTGTCTGGGCCAGTGATGCCTCAGGGTTGAACACTCACCTTCCAGTGGTGACAAAGTGACAGACAGTCGTCTCCAGCACCCTTCTGAGGTCAACCTTTGGGTTGGAAGTGGTTCTTGATATAATTCTGATTTCCAGTTGGTTAGCATCTCACCGTCTCCCAAACCTCATTTTAGGCCCTTTTGGAGTCAAATCACCTTGTCTTTCATACTTTGTCTTAGAGTCCAGCCTCCTGGACCAGGATCTCTAGGCTTTGTGATGTAAAGCACATTTGCCAACTTGGCCTGGGTCCCATCTGCTGGCACGTTCGGTGTCGTCAGTTTCAGATAGGGTGCTTTGGGAAAGGGAACTAACATTCAGAGAGGGCACACTATGTTTCAGGCATCTATCGGGTGCTTTCTGTACATTGATTTATGTATATAAATAGTCTCATTGCAATTAGCCCTGTCTAAGAGATGTCTTTAAGGATGACCTTGTTTCCAAGTAGGCAGCTTGCAAATGCACTTGAGTTTAAAGCTCGGATCTGAGTTCTTCCCAGTGCCTTGTACTACTGAAGTTTATGCCTTAATCAACACATATTTATTTAAGTATCTTTTCTGCAAGAAGTATTGTGCTAGGTAACCTTGAGCAATTCAAGGACATGCAGGCCATACTTGCTGCCTTCGGGGAATTACAGCACAGTGTGGGAGGAAGACTTACATGGAGGGAAGTTAATGAGTGATACCAAGTTATCACAAATACCCAGTAAGAAGAGATGAAATGCTCACTCAGGGAAGAGACACCTGGGTGGTCAGTGGAAGTTCATGAAGAAAGTGGGACATGAGCTCCTTCTTGAAATTTGCGTAAGATTTGGGTGGAGCCAGACCCGGCAGATTCCAAGTGGAGTTCACAGGGTGTGCTCCACGGACCCAGTGTCAAGTGGTCTCAGCGGTGTGGATTCCTCTGGTAGAGGGCGCTGACCTCAGCAAGGTGGGGACCCTTCTCCCCAGAGCCTTGTTTAGAGCTTGGTTCCCACATCCCCAGAATGGCTGGGGGTTCCCTAGAGAGGGGGAATCAACTGGGTGACCTCAATGACCCCATCTTGGTCTCCCCAATCTAGGAGGACTGGTAGAATTTACAAGTCTCCTCCTCAAACCACGACAAGGTCATGCTGTTGCCTGCAACTCTTGTTGGGGCTGGGGGGCAGAGGATCTCGTCTGTGGATATCTGTGCTCTCTTTCTCCAATTCTCTCTGTGGCTGTGTCTCTTATCCAGCGAATCCAGGGGGCAGCGGAGTGGGAGGCACGCAGACTCTGTACCAAGCAGGCTTATCACTTACTTGCTGTTTGACCTTGGCCGAGTTGCTTTATAAACTGTGGTCTCCTCATCTGTAAAATTCAAATTAATACCAGTTTCTGCTTTTTAGGGTTGCTCTGAAGCTTAAGTTGGATTGCACATAAAACCATTTCAGACAATCTTGGTCCACGTGAGTAAAATGCAGAGCTCAGTTACCTCTTGGCTGCTCTGATGAAATGCTGGCTATTTGAAACAAGTACTCACGAGTGCTTTCAGAGTATCCACGGCCTCAGCAACAAGTACTCGCAAGTGCTTTCAGAGTATCCACGGCCTCAGCATCTGAGTTATTCTCCTCCTATTGGATTTCTGAGAACTGGTCGACCACTTTTGCCCTAGACTTTCCAATGTTTGTTGAGAGCCTACAACATGCCCTCCCACTGTAGGGGTCCAGTGATGGATGATGGAGACATTGTTGCTGTCTTGTGAATGTGCCCTGGGGTTCCTGCTGCGGGCTGTTCCCAGGTGCTCTAGAGAGGGGCTGCGAGCAGAAGCCCTTTCCAGGGCTGTAAAGGTGCCCTGAGAGCCTTCATAAGAACACGATACCCCGTTCCCAGGTGAGTCTCAGTCCTTTGGGCTGTGGTTTGGGATGTTCTTTCAGTCTCTCTACTGACAAATCCTTTCTGCTTTGAGTGAACTATATCAGGGCTCATCTCTGACTACATGTTAGAAGCACCTGGGAGTTTTGAAAAGATCCTGATGAGCTGGAGCCCTCCCTGGACCGACAGGGCCACCGTCAGGGGTGGCGCCTGGGCATCATGTATTTTTAATGTTTCCCAGGTGATTCTAGTGGCATCAGGATTGAAACAGGTCCCCGTCAAAACCTTGCAGCAGAGAATCTCCCTAGACTTTGGCTTTCAGCAGGCAGTTTGTGGGTGATCACTGGGGAGATGATCTCAGATTGGTTTCCCCAATTTTTCCCCTAAACTTCCTCCCGAGGGTTTGAAGTGTTGGGTTCAGGAGACCTGCTTTTCAGATACAACTTCTGGCATTTTGTTCCAAGTGAACTTGCTTTTTATTTTTTGATGAACTCTGAAAGCTCTTTGCAGAGATAAGTTAACCTCTTGCCTATAAAATGGGACCAAAATAATATACGACTTCTTACCTATCAGATGAGAATCTAACAAGAAAAAAAAAGAGTAGGGTTAACTGTTGGAAGAAATTAAAAATGTATTATATGCCATGGATGGTGCTTAGGTTGTCTGTGTGTGTGTGTGGATGTTTAAATAGAAGATAAATGGAATTTGGTTACTACACCGGGGGAACTATCAGTCTAATGGGGGAGAAGTCCACGTGCTGTGAAGTCACAGCAGGGCAGGTGGTAAAAACTAACGGCTTAGACTTGGTGGGGACCCTGCTGCCAGCCTCTCTTGTCTGGATTTGAATTCTGGCTCTTAAACTTTTGAAAAGGCATTTGACCTTGATGGACCTTCGTTTCCTCCTCTATAAATTGGGGGACAGGACTCAGACCTTGTCAGCTAGGTGGTCATGAGGATGAGGTGGGTAACAGATGTAAATTATGAAGACTTATGCTTGGTAAAGAGGGAACCCTCGATGCAGGAGAGTAATCATCGTTGGGAGCTTACAACAGGAACCAGTATGACGTTTTCCATTTTCAGCGATATTCAGACTCTGAGATGGCAGCCCACCAGTGAGGAAGCTGGACACCCTGCATTTCAGATGTAGGGAGGTTAGAGGCCCATTTCCTTCCCCATCGCTAGCCTTGCCTGTGATTTAGATGCTGCGAGAGCCGCTTTGGGTATGTTGTGAACCTTTGTGAGTCTTGATGTTATCATCTGTTAAATGGGGAGACTTGTCTTAGCATGAGGATGAGCCCACACGGGGCTTCTCAGCCTAAGTGCTCAGCAGATGGGTCTTCATTCTGCAGAGATGCGTGTGTGTTTCCCTGGAACCCCGCACTGCCCTACACTTGGGGAGATTACTAAGTGTGGAGGAACACAGCTGGAGGCCGCCGGGGTGGGGGTGGGGTGTGGGGAGACGAGGATTTTAAGATTGAAACTTAGTAACATTAATCCTTATTTTCAAAGCTCTTTTCTCCAATTCATCTACCTCTCCCCAGCTGGTACCATTGTACTTTGCATTTGACTTGGCGGGATTAAGTGTGCCACTGGATTCAGGGGACAGTGGTGAAGGTGAGCCGTCTGACGTTCTCATCTGCATGACGGGATAAACTGTCCTTGAATCTAATCCACAAACTAGAGTGTAAAGCTATTAGTCAGGTCCCTAGGCAGAGCTTTACTGGACCGAAGTGTCCAGGCTCTCCATACCTGATAGATAGTTTGGAAAGACCGAGCGTGCATATTAATTCCCTGTCTCTGCAAAATGAAATCCACTTTTGAGCAGTAATGGCTGGTTTCACAACATGCCAGCATCTGTCGCTGGTGCGAACAAGTGATTGTGATCACAGAATATGTTTTTCTGGCTCCCCTATGGCCTTGGGGAGGCCGTGCCCTCTTCCCAGGGTGGCTTGCTCTCTGGCTGAACTGGTCCGGCTGGCTGTTTTTAACTCTGCCAACTGGCCATGGAAGTCCTTAGTGCGCTCCCTCTACAGCGGTGTGTGAAGTTGAGATGATGGCTGAAAATTTCTCTGCACCTACAAATGGGCTCAGAAATCTCTATTAAGAGTAAATTAGTATGTAAGGCATGAAATCAGACAAAAACCTAAAAAAAAAAATGTTTAACCATTCACCTCCCCCTCTCTTTTTTTAAGATTTTATTTATTTGATAGACAGAGATCACAAGTAGGCAGAGAGTCAGGCAGAGAGAGAGGGGGAAGCAGGCTCTCTGCTGAGCAGAGAGCCCAATGTGGGGCTTGATCCCAGGACCCTGAGATCATGACCTGAGCCAGAGGCAGAGGCTTAATCCACTGAGCCACCCGGGCTCCCCTTACCTCTCTCCTTTAACTTTTGGCTCCAATTCTTCCTGAGACGTAAGTGCTGGGGAACATCAGCAGAGACACGTGTAGCGAAGGCTGAAGCAGTGGGAACACATCTAGGAAAAAGTTAGGGTTGGAATGAAGTCATTTTAGGCAGCAGTTTGGGGTAAGAAAGCCTAGTTTGGACTCTCTTCTTTGGTAATGGCTTTCCTGAAGGGAAATGGTGACCATTTACAGATTCCAGAAGAAGGGGTCATCTGTACCCTGTGACATTTAACTACTATATTTTCTTTAATTTAAAGTATTGTTTCCTAAATAACAAGCCAAGGAGCACTGTCCTGGAGTGATGTTCCAGGAAGAGGCTTTGTGGTCACAGAGGCCTGGGAAGCCTGAAGACTACAGTGCCTCATGGAAATTCACAGCTCTTGTTGGCAGGTTAAAGGCACTGAGAAGTCCCACAGAGAAGTAAAGGGTGTTAGTTTGTTTCACCAAGCACTTCATAACCTTATTTAAGTTTGCTAACAGAAGCCACGAGGGAAAACATCTGATGAAGCAACATACTCCCATGGCTGCCACTGGTCTGTGGTCCCAGTCCTGGGATGCCCCTCCGGGAGAGGCTCCTGGCTCCCAACAACACATGGGGGAAGGGGCTGGTCTCTGGCTTGTGGAGCCGGCAGTGGGCTGGCCTGGTCAGGCTGGTGGCCACAGAACGGAGGACGGCATTCCTGCTAAGTCAGGCTCTGAGGCCCTTCTGCTGTGCGGGGGGATCTCTGCTCTTCCTGGTGTGTTTTCCAGCCCCTTGGTGTTACAGGGGGGGTTTTGCCAGCAAACCTGGCTTCACAGCAGAGTTTAAAAAGGGTTCTTTTCTGTGGCCCATCCCAGGGTGTTATCTAAAGTGAGAGGAGTGGGGGGACCTGGTTGGCTCAGTTGATGAAGCGTCTGCCTTTGGCTCAGGTCGTGACCTTGGAGTCCTGGGATGGAGCCCTGGGATGGGCTTCCTGCTCAGCGGGGAGCCTGCTTCTCCCTCTCCGCCTCCCTCTGCTCGCTGCTTCCCTTGCTTGTGCTTTCTCTCTGTCAAATAAATAAATAAATAAAATATTAAAAAAAAATAAAGTGAGAGGGGTGGCAGCAAATAGTCGGGGCGATGAGCATCCTTCCTGACTTCCCCCCTTGGACTGAGAAGCAGGACAAGAAGGCAGCTCTGGCTGAGCAATGCTGGTCAAAGGAGAGAATCGAAGAATTTGAGACCATGGTCTTGGTCAGTGTGTCGAGTCATTTAAAATGCTTATTGTGCTGGATGGGGCACAGAGATGAAGACAGTCCAGAAGGATGAAAATTAACCACCCCAAGGAGGGCTCAGGTTAACAAATAATGGCAAAAAATCGTGCCTTAGGAGAGGGACTTACACAGTGGGGGCAGGGAGGGGTCAGCAAGCCCGGAACTGGGGGTCTGAGAAACTCAGCTTGGAAGTGGGAATTTCTCCTTGGACTAAAGGGCAGGGAGAGAAGGGAGGGCATTCCAGGCAGAGGTTATAGCGCCGACAAGAGAAGAGGTTTCCATAAGGGGCTCCTGGGAGGCTCATTCAGAGAAGTCTCTGTCTTCAGCTCTGGTCATGATCCCAGGGTTCTGAGATTGAGCCCCGTGTTGGGTTCCCTGCTCAGCAGGGAGGCTGCTCCTCCCTCTCCCACTCCCTCTGCCCGTGTTCTCTGTCTCTCTGTCAAGTAAATAAATAAAATCTTTAAAAAAGAAAAGAAAAAAAGAGGTTTCCCCAAGCAGTGAGGATGGGGAAAGGACTTCCCCCAGGTAGAAGGTACTAGCTCTGGATCCAGGCAGGGAGAGGAGGGAAAGAGGAGAAAGGAAGACCACAGGTCAGAGTGTGGGGGTAGGGAGAGCGGCTTCCAGCAGCTTCAGTGCCATGTCTGGCCGAGTCATCATACAGACAATCACATCACGTTTGGGAGAGAATCGCGGGCTTGGTTTCGAGTGCGGGGCACTGGACCTAACACCTCGTCCTCCACCTCTTCTCCAGGAGTGACCATCGGGGAAGAGAGGGCAAGGTCTCGGTGCACTGGAAGCTGACCCTTCACCTCAGCAACCTCCCACCCAAGGTGATGGTGGGATCCTCACCTCCTCTCGACTTTGGGGCAGACAAGTGGGCCCTCTTCCTGGCTGTGGCGGAAGCGCCTTCCTGCTGGGGCCTGAATGGCAGTTCTGTCCCCGGCTCAGGTGCAGGCAGTGACGGAGAATGCCCCCATTGTGCAGGGAAAGGGCTTCTGCAGGGCTGTCAGGGCCTGAATATATATAGCGACCCGGGCTACAGTCACGTCCAGAGTCGCTATCAGAAAGAAAATACAGGAGATCTCCATGTCCGCCAAGATGTCACACCTCAGAGATTTAAAGCTGGACGAAGCGACTTGCTGACCTCCAGCCCGCTCACCGGGGGCACATCTGTCTTCCTTGATAGAATTCTCCAGGCTCTGGCTGACGCTGCTGCTGGGCCGGGCTCTGCTGCTGAACACGGGCCTGAGCCTGCAGGCCTCTGGGAAGCTCGGCCTGCTGCGCGAGGCCCTCCCTGGAACAGGATGCGCGAGGGCTTGTTTTGCTTTTTTCCTCTTTGTCTTAATCAGCCCCCATGACCTTCTTTTCTAGGAAGTAATAGCAGCTGGGAAATGTTATAGATGAGAACCAGGGCAATGACGGTGACCACTGCCGGCTCAGTGGCCTATTGGGTTCCTTCTCGTGCTCTGGAGAGAGGCCTGTCACCAAAATTCTGCAGGTGTTTCTGGTGCATGGGACTGGGGAGTGAGACAGGTTAAGAGACAGACCGGGTGAGCAGACCCAAGAAACATACAGACCTAGGAGCAAAAGCCAGGGGAGAGGCAGGGTCCTGGGTGCCAAGAAGCCTAGGGAGAGGAGTACCGACGAGGGGGACCAGTACAGTACATCATGGCAAGGCCCAGAGGCCAGGCTGTGTGGTCTTAGGGCCGCGAGATGAAGACAGGGCTTCTAGAGAGCCAAATGCAGGGAAACAGTTACACTTTTCCTTGTAGGGCCCTTCTCAAAGCCCTTAGCAGTCAGGCTATGGAGAAGGAGGATAGTCGTTAACTTGTAGAAAAAAGACCCGCTTGGGGGCTTGACTCGAAACACCAGGGGTTTATGAACCAACCCTTTTCCCTTCCTCCTGTTTCCTTCCCCCTCCTCCTAGGCGGCCCCCACCTTTTCTGGCAGTCCCGCACTACTCCGGTGGGAAGGGAACTCTGCGTTTTGTCCCAGCCTCAGGCATGGAGTTGCGTGAGTTCATGGTGGAGGTGCGGGGTGAGGTGCTCATGGAGACAGGGCAAAGGTTCTGATGTTGGGCTGGACTGTGTGTGCGCTTTCCCGCCTCTGGTTAGGTGGGCAAGGCAGTGAGAATGAATGAGGGTCTCCTGTTTGCTGCCTTTTCACCTTGTAGCTGTCCACCTCTGTCTGGGGGGAGCTGAGGGGTGGCCACAGTCATTGGTGGCGGTGTGACTGTCATGGACAGGCTGGGAGAGGGTGACGCCTGTGTGGGACATGGAGTCAGGCTTTTGTCCCACTTCCTGTGGGGAGGGTGAGGCATTCTGGGGTCCTAGCAGAATTCTACGTGTTGGAGGGCTCTGGGGAGGGACAGCAGAGCAGTGGCCATGTGGCCAGTGGCTCTGGGGAGGGACAGCAGAGCAGTGGCCATGTGGTTGTCTGAGAGGCAGGGAGGGGCCCAGCTGTCTCCGGTGACTTGCTCCCTGTTATGGTTTGGCTAAGGGAAGCGGCTCGAAGCCCTGAATTAGAGTGATTCAGTTCTCTCTTGGCATCACTGAGTCACAAGGTCAGGGGTTTATCTGGGGGGTGACCAGTCCACAAATCCTTTCTCTTCTTCCTTCTATTGCCTGCTTTTTTCAAACACACACTCAGATCAGCAAACTGGGAAAACAAACGACAGGCTACCCTCCCCTTCCCCGCCAAAAAACCCCAAAAAACAGCCTGGAGGCAAATTGTAAGCACTCAAGAATAGAAATTGTCTTCATAGGACCCCCCCCCTTTTTTAAAAAAGATTTTATTTGTTTATTTGACAGACAAATATCACAAGTAGGCAGAGAAGCAGACAGAGAGAGAGGAGGAAGCAGGCTCCCCGCGGAGCAGAGAACCCGATGCGGGGCTCGATCCCAGGACCCTGGGATCATGACCTGAGCCGAAGGCAGAGGCTTTAACCCACTGAGCCACCCAGGTGCCCTAGGATCCCCTTTTAATTGCTACTCCCTACCCCCACCTCCCACTTTCCACATTAAACGAATTATATTGAAAGCTGGAATTTTCATTGTAGGAAGCCCGAATCCCCTTTGTGATGGCTTCATGAGAGGGTTAGGGATAGGTTATTGCCAGGGAACACCTCCTTGGGGGTGATGGTGACCATTCTTTGCCTCCCCTGGGGAGAGGGGACGGAGGCAGGGGTGTGATTGTGGGGCTATAGATCCTGAGCTCAGAAAGGGGCTCTGGGACAAATGGGGGCCTCTGCCCTTGGCTCTGTGGTTCCATTCATTTCTCCTACTTTGTAAAATGCTTTTTGAAAGCACAGTTTATGATTTTGAGGTCCTTTACATTTTTTTTTAAAGATTTTATTTATTTTTTTGATAGAAATCACAAGTAGGCAGAGAGGCAAGCAGAGAGAGAGGAGGAAGCAGGCTCCCTGCAGAGCAGAGAGCCCGATGCAGGGCTCGATCCCAGGACCCCGAGATCATGACCTGAGCTGAAGGCAGAGGCTCAACCCACTGAGCCACCCAGGCACCCCGAGGTCCTTTACATTTTTTAATGCTGGGCAAACGCTGGTGGCCTTGTCCTTGTAATAGCTCTGGATGCAGGAATAAAGGATCTATGCGTAGAGGCTATATTATTTGAAAGAACAACTGAAAATAGCCAAGAAACATTTTATATTCTTATCAAATCCTTTAAATAGGTCTTGGGTCCCTAAAAAGTCCTATGTTGGAGCCCTGCACTTCTAGGAATCACACATCTTCACACCTCACTAGACAATCAGTTATCATGGTCTTGATGCTCGTAGAGCTACTCTCTCCCCTGTGTCACAGTGTCCTTGGGGCAGGAGGAACTATGAGTTATTTATTCATTCCTGCCATGCCTGGGTGCTTTGCCTCTGCCATCTCACGAGATCCCTCCGCCCTCTTTCCCCCTCCTCGACACAAATTGGTGTCTCTCCCTGTTGTGCAGGTGAGGACAGGGAGGCTGAGTCTGGGTAATCTGTCCAGTAGAGTCAGAACGAAAGGGCAGGAGTTAAGAAGGGTCAACGCTGGGACTGGAGCCTAGGCTAGTCTGACTTGGAAAGCTTTGCTCTTTCCCTTATACCTTGCCATCTTTCTATGGCTTTGGTTCCTATTTTAAAGGTCACCAACCAACATATTCCATCTTTTCAGGTCAGGTTTGCCAAAATTCCAGGTTTGGCACTGGACCCTTGGACTCTGTGAATGCCTTTGAGGTGGAACCTGGGATCTGCGTATACGCCCCCCTGCCTCTCACAGCTGTGTGCTAAGTTGGGTTGATAAGGCAGGTGGCACATAAGGTGGATAATTGATTTTCCTTTTATGAATATTCATTTGAGGTTACTTCTCCATCTGCTCTCCTTCTGCAGTTTGAAAATGGCCACTGAGTACTGAACAGGAGCATGCCTGTCCCTCTCCTTCTAGGTCACGCCTTGTACCGCTGGAGGAACAGGGCTGAGTCAATTACATTTGGAAGGCCAGAACACAGAGGGCTGGGTGGATTGTCTGGGCTTGGGACTTTTCCAGATTGCATAGTCTTAATTGTATTGAGCTCTTTGGAGCCATCTGATGAATTGATTCTCAGCATGGCCATCTGCACAGAAATGCAGGGCTGGTTTCAGGACCTGGAGGCAGTTATGCCCGAGTTATGTGGCTGAGCCCTTGGGCAGCTCTCAGAAAGGGAGGGCTAGTAGGTCGCCAATAATAGTCCGTGATGGAGAAGAAGAGCCATCAAGTGTGGAGGCCTCATTAGTTTTGATGGATTTGGCCCAAATAATATAACATTTTAGTCCCTTGTGTAAAAGCCAGGCTAAGTACCAAATAAAAATGTCTCTTTGGGCCCATAGGAACTGATTTTTGGGGGAGGGAAAATTTGGTGACCCTCTTGCTATGGTTCAAGTGTTCCAAAGTGACGAAGTTTGTGTTGAAGCTGTGTCTTTCGCCTCAGAAGAGGCTGTTTACCTGATATCATATCAACAAGGACTGAATATTATGTAACTCTTCCCCCATCTATGAAATGTGGTAATTGATGTTCCTAATAATGACCTCTCAAGATGGAAATATGTGAAGTGGCCCCTTGCATCATTACAGATGGACAAATCTTGTTCACTGAAGTTTTAATGTAAAATGCATTTCATAGTTCCAGTTCTGGGGACAATTACAATGTGTAGGGTTTCCCCCCAATGCCACCAAGCAATTCTGGGACACCAACTGAGTGTCCTACAACTCAATTCTGGAACTATCTGCCTAGAGACAGTGTCAGATCCCACAGCTTAAAGGCTCCACTCCAGGTGCCAGTCTCAGGTCTGGGGTGTCACCTGTACTTCTGACCCCCTCCATGGTCTGATTATTTTGCCACTGGCTCATGAGACTTAGGACACTAGTGTACTTGCTAGATTATTGGTTTATTACAAAGGACACAAATATGAATGAACAGCCAGGTGAAGAGATATATAGGATAAGATGACCCTCTGTCCTTTGGAATTTGGGCCCAGTATAATGGCACATGGAAACATTTTGGTTTGCCTACCTGGAAGCTCTTCAAACCCTGTCCTTTTCTGGGGGGAGGCTTATGGGAGCTTCATTACACAGGCAAATCATTGGCCTTTGGTGATTGATTCAACCTCCAGGCCCTCTCCCCTCCCCAGAATCAGCAGGTGAGAATGGATGTTCTGATCTTCGATTTAGGTTGGCTCCCCAGGCAACCAGCACCCATCCTTAGTTCCAAAAGTCACTTCATTAAAAGGGAGAGACAGAGAGAGACCTTAAGAGACTCTTAAGGATAGAGAACAAACGGAGGGTTGATGGTGGCAGGTGGGTGGGGGGATGGGTTAGATGAGTGATGGGTATTTTTTTTTTAAGATTTTATTTATTTATTTATTTATTTTTATTTATTTAATTTCTTTTCAGTGTAACAGAATTCATTGTTTATGCACCACACCCAGTGCTCCATGCAGTATGTGCCCTCCATAATACCCACCACCAGGCTCATCCAACCTCCCACCCCCTGCCCCTTCAAAACCCTCAGATTATTTTTCAGAGTCCATAGTCTCTCATGGTTCATCTCCCCTTCCAATTTCCCTCAACTCCCTTCTTCTCTCCATCTCCCCATGTCCTCTGTGTTATTTATTTGACAGAGAGAGATCACAAGTAGGCAGAGAGGCAGGCAGAGAGAGAGAAGGAAGCAGGCTCCCTGCTGAGCAGAGAGCCCAATGTGGGGCTCTATCCCAGGACCCTGAGACCATGACCTGAGCCAAAGGCAGGCGCTTAACCCACTGAACCTCCCAGGCATCCCAAATGATGGGTATTAAGGAGGGCACTTGTTATCATGAGCACTGGGTGTTATATATAAGTGGTGAATCACTGAATTCTACCTCTCAGACCAATATTACACTGTATGTTTTTAAAAATTTATTTTAAGTTCACTTAATATATAATGTATTATTTGTTTCAGATATATATATATTCAATCTGAAACAAATAATGCATTATACATAATTATATACATAATTGTACATTATAATTATAATGTATAATAATATATATAATTATATATGTATAATAATACATTATATATATTATATATATATTCATATATATTCACATCTTCTTTATCCATTCACCTGTCAGTGGACATCTGGACTCTTTCCATAGTTGGCTATTGTGGACATCGCTGCTATAAATATTGGAGTAACAGGTGTCCCTTTGGATCACTTCATTTGTATCTTTGGGGTAAATACCTAATGGCGTAATTGCTGGATTATAGGGTAGCTCTATTTTTTTTTTAATTTTATTAATGTATAATGCATTATTTGCTTTGGGGTACAGATCTGTGAATCATCAGTCTTACCCAATTCACAGCACTCACCATAGCACATACCCCCCCCCAATGTCAACAACGAGCTACCTGCCCAGCAACCCTCAGTTTGTTTCCAGAGATTAAGAGTCTCTTATGGTTTTTCCTCCCTCCTTTGTCCCATCTTGTTTCATTTTTTCCCTCCCTTCCCCCCATAACCCTCTGCCCTATTTCTCAAATTCCTCATATCAGAGAGATCATATGATCATTGTCTTTCTCTGATTTGACTTCTTTCCTTCAGCATAATACCCTCTAGTTCCATCCACATTGTTGCAAATGGTAAGATTTCATCTTTTTGATGGCTACATAGTATTCCATTGTGTGTGTGTGTGTGTGTGTGTGTGTGTGTGTGTGTGTGTACCACATCTTCTTTATCCATTCATCTGTTTATGGACATCTAGGTTCTTTCCATAGTTTGGCTATTGTGGACATTTCTTCTATAAACATTTGGGTGCACATGTCCCTTCAGATCACTACATTTGTATCTTTAGGGTAAATACCCAGTAGTACGATTGCTGGGTTTTAGGGTAACTCTGTTTTCAACTTTTTGAGGAGCCTCCATATTGTTTTCCAGAGTGGCTGCACCAGCTCGCATTCTCACCAACAGTGTAGGAGGGTTCCCTTTTCTCCACATCCTCGCCAACATCTGTGGTTTCCTGACTTGTTCATTTTAGCCATTCTGACTGGTGTGAGGTGGTATATCATTGTGGTTTTGATTTGTATTTCCCTGATGCCGAGTGATGTGGAGCACTTTTTCATGTGTCTGTTGGCCATCTGGATGTCTTCTTTGCAGAAATGTCTGTTCATGTCTTTTGCCCATTTCTTAATTGGATTCTTTGTTCTTTGGGTGTTGAGTTTGATAAGTTCTTTATAGATTTTGGATACTAGCCCTTTATCTGATAAGACATTTGCAAATATCTTTTCTCATTCTGTCCATTGTCTTTTGGTTTTGTTGACTGTTTCCTTTGCTGTGCAAAAGCTTTTTATCTTGATGAGTCCCATTAGTTCATTTTTGCCCTTGCTTCCCTTGCCTTTGGAGATGTTTCTAGGAAGAGTTGCTGTGGCTGAGGTTGAAGTGGTTGCTGCCTGTGTTCTCCTCAAGGATTTTGATGGATTCCTGTCTCACATTGAGGTCTTTCATCCATTTGGAGTATATTTTTGTTTGTGGTGTAAGGGAATCATCCAGTTTCATTCTTCTGCATGTGGCTGTCCAATTTTCCCACCACCATTTGTTGAAGAGACTGCCTTTTTTCCACTGGACATTCTTTACTGCTTTGTCAAAGATTAGTTGACCATAGAGTTGAGGGTCCATTTCTGGGTTCTTCATTCTGTTCCATTGATCTTTGTGTCTGTTTTTGTGCTTGGAGTTTGGAACTGTGATGCCACTAGGTCTGGCTTTCTTTTCAACATTCCTATTACACTGTATGTTAATTTACCAGAATTTAAATAAATATTTGAAAGAAAAAACCCCCCAAGCAGAAAACAAAATTTGCCTCATTAACATAAACTCAGTCATGATGGAAAGGGGTTCATTGTGAATAACAAGACACTGATTTTACCTTTATGGCTCTAAAGGGATTTCAAGAACTGAGGAGAAAAGACCAGCTATAAGAAAAGATGCTCCTGTGGTGCTTGAGTGTCTCAGTCAGTTAAGCATCCAATTCTTTGTTTTGGCTCAGGTTGCAATCTCAGGGCTGTGAGATGGAGCCCTATGGCAGGCTCCTGCTGTGTATGGAGCCTGCTTGGTATTCTCTCTCTCTCTTTCTCTCTCTAGCTGTTGCCCCTATCCCCTACCCCCCATACTCTCATGCTCTCTCTCTCTCTCAAAAAAAAAAAAAAAACAAACAAAAAAAAACAAAACAGATGCTCCCATTTTTCTTTTCAGAAAATTCCAAGTGTTTTGGGAACTATGAGCAAGGAACCAAATATATACTTATTATAGAGACAAAAACCAAAATATGTATTTATTATAAATCCCACAATATCACCCTAGGCTACATACTTCGGGAATTGTTAGGCTTTACATTGTATTTAGGAATACTCTCAGTATTAAGATAATTAGTACAATTCTGACCATGATTGATAATGTGTAGCTTATTCTACATTTCTCATTCAACATTCACTCATTCATTCCTCACTTATAGCGAACACTTTCATTCATTCTTTTTTTTTTTTAAAGATTTTATTTATTTATTTGTCAGAGAGAGAGAGAGAGAGAGAGATCACAAGAAGGGGGAGTCTCAGGTAGAGGGAGAAGCAGGCTCTCTGCTGAGCAAGGAGCCTGATGCAGAACTTGATCCCAGGACCCTGGAATCATGACCTGAGCCTAAGGCAGAAGCTTAACCAAATGAGCCACCCAGGCATCCCCCTTTCATTTTTTCTTAAGAAAGAATTACCCTGTGCCTGGCATGGGGCAAGAACAATTAATAAAATTTAAAAGTTAGCATTATGTAAAAATGGCACTAATTGAGCATGAGTCTTAGGCACCATCACAGGCAGAGAAGACCTAGAGTCCTGGGTAAGACACAGCTCATGCTAGAGTGGAACATGTATGTAGTGGGGGCATGGGCTGGGAAACCAAGCAGTGCATGCCTCAGAAAGGGGACCTGTGGAAGAGCTTCCCACACTTGAGGGGCTTAGGGAGTTTGAGGGATAAATGGATATTATCTCAGCAAAGAGGAAGGGTGCCTGAAGGTGTATTCCAGAAGAGTGACTGCTGTCCTGGAGAGAGACTACTGCCTTCTGTTTTTGAATTGGTCTCTTTCTTTATCGGAGTCATCTGTGTGAACTTTTGGTCTACAACAGTGGTTCTCAACTGGATTTTGCTGTGTCCTCCCCCACCCCTGCCAATTCCAGAGACATTTGGCAGACATTTAAGGGTTGTCGCAACTGGAGGGGTGGGGTGCTACTGATATTTAGTGTGTACAGGCCAGGGATAGTGCTAAACGTCCTATTCATGCACAGGACAGCCCCCCCGTCAAAGAGTCTTAGGCCCCAAGTATCAATACAGCTGCTCCTGAGAAATGGCAGTCTAGGTCTGCACTCATTCTCTGCCTCTGAACTCCCTGCAGGAGCACTTTCAAAGGAGGCAAGAGGTGCACCCCCTGGCTGGTGGTAGAGGGATACTGAGGTGCCAGCTGAGAGCCTTTTCCCAGGTCCACCCCCGCTAGATGCTGGAGGAGGGATTCCTCGCGGTCATGTGTGATCCTGTCTGTACTGATATAAAGCAGTTGGCTAATAACTAAAATGAATCAAAGTACAAGCCACTGCCTTATGATGGCATTTGAACCAATAAACACATGAAGAGAGTGTGTGAAATGAAGACAATAGTATCCGTTTGAGTGGTTGGGACAAGTTAGAGGAAATAGCATATGTGTTTAGCACGGAATATGGTGACAGCGCTGCTGCTTCTCTTTTATTATGGTGTGATGGCTTCTTTGATGTGTCAACTTGGCTAGGCTCTAGTCCCCAGTTATTCAATCAAACAAATACTGATCTAAATCTTTCTAGGGGGGGCCTGGCTGGCTCAGTCAGTAGAATGAATGACACTTGATCTTAGGATTGTGAGTTCAAGTCCCAAGTTGGGTATAGGTATCACTTAAAAAACAAACAAACACTGATCTAGGTGTTTAGCAGATATAGTTACTGACCCTAATCAGGTGACTTTAAGTAAGGGCGATTATGCTGGATCACGTGGTTGGGTCTGACTGAATCAGGTGAAAGGCATTAAAAAGAGGGCTGAGGCTTCCCAGGGGAAAGCGGGAACCCTTCCCTTGGATGACAGCGTCCGGTGGATTGGATACAGAATTGCTCTGGCTAGTTAAGTTGACACGATCTCTAACCCAGTATAAGCTTGTAATCTAAAAATAGGGTTTGGGGGGCACCTGGGTGGCTCAGTTGGTTTAGCGTCCCACTCTTGATTTCAGCTTAGGTCATGATCTCAGGGTCATGAGATCAAGTTCTCTGTTGGGTTCTGTGCTCAGTGGGGAGTCTGCTTCTCTCCCTTTCCCTCCACCCCTCCCCTGCTCACTCTCTCTCTGTCTCTCTTAAATAAATAAATCTTTAAAAACATTTTATTTATTTATTTGACAGAGAGGGAGAGATCACAAGTAGGCAGAGAGGCAGGCAGAGAGAGAGGGGGAAGCAGGCTCCCTGCTGAGCAGAGAACCTGATGTGGGCCTTGATTCCAGGACCCTGAGATCATGATCCAAGCTGAAGGCAGAGGCTTTACCTACTGAGTCACCCAGGCACCCCAATAAATAAATCTTAAAAAAAATAGGATTTAGGGAAAAAGAACTTATTTTTATGTATAGTTAGTTCAGTTTTCTAATGAGGGTGGATCCCAAGGTCAAGTGTTTTTGTGTTGGGCTGGGTGATGATGGAGGAGAAGTAAGTTACAGTGACTCTTTTCACCTAAAAATGGAGCTGGAAGGACACTGAGGAAGGGCTGGGTGAGGAGATAGGCTTGTCCAGGGAGCTGCCGAAGCTGCCGAGGTGGTCCGAGAGGAGAGCCGGGGGCAGAGTGGCTGTGCCAGGAGAATTTCACAAGAAAGAATATAAAAGTATCCAGGGGATATTATTTTATTTCTTTTTAAAGTTTTTTATTTATTTAAGAAATCTCTACACCCAATGCGGGGCTTGAACTCACGACCCCAAGATTAAGAGTCACATACTTTTTCAACTGAGCCAGTCAGCTGCCCTTATCAAGGGGATTTTATAGAAAGGTTTGCATATGTCATGAGAATGTAGACCTTCTTCCCTGCCTTCCCATGAAATCATCAATTAAGTGTTCATTTACATTAATGAATTATGAAGTTTGATCATTTTTGGGGATGTGTTAAAGTGCTGCAAGAGTGGAAGTTGTAATGGAGGTTCGTGTGGGTTGTGGCCACATATGGCTTAGAGAACCACTAACGTTGCACACGATCTAGTTATAGAACCACCAAGGATGGGCACAGTCTAGCTATGGAAACACCAAGGATATACATTTTCTAGTTTTATTACAGCAGGTAAAAAATTTGTTATTTATGATAAAGTGGCTCATCCATGCATTCTTTTAAAGATTTTATTTATTTGACAGAGAGAGAGATCACAAGTAGGCAGAGAGAGAGGGGGAAGCAGGCTCTCCGCTGAGCAGAGAGCCTGATGCTGGGATCCCAGGACCCTGAGACCATGACCTGAGCTGAAGGCAGAGGCTTAACCCACTGAGCCCCCAGGTGTCCCATCATCCATGCATTCTTCATATATTTCTCGCACTGTCAGTCTGGGGTACTGTGCTAGGTACCAGGCATACGTCTGAGAACAAGACTCCCATGGACTTTGATCTGGGTTAGGGGACCTGCTCCAGGTAACAAGAGGAAATTATAATATAATGGGGTGTGATGAAAAATCAAGTGAGAAGTTGCTAGGGGAATCCATGAGAGCATACAACCCAAACCTGGGAGCTCATGGGGCTTTCTGGGGGAAGTGACACCTCATCTTAAACCAGAGGATGGGTAGGAGGTGGGGGAAGCAAAATATGACCCCCAAATATGCCACTTTGGCATATGAATTACTTTGAGCTGAAGGAATTCAAGACCTGGTAGACTCAAGAAAAGCTTTAAACTTTCTCTTAACTACTTAAAAAAATTTATATAGAGGGCTTGGCCCAGAAAGAGAATTATTTCCTAAGAAAACTTTTTTATCTGAAAGACCTCTGTATTGCAGGGCAAACAACTAATGGCCTAACATCTGATCTTCTTACTGTTCTGTGAATCATTATCCTTCCCTTTATAGACTCAGGTGCTTAGTCCGTTTCTTAGCTCAGGATGGCATATAACTCTCAAATGACTGATTTGTTCTTGGGTCTCATATTTTTTATGGGATTCATGTATGTATGTAATCAAATTTGTTTTTCCCCTGTTAATCTGTCTTATGCCACTTTAATTAATAGACCAGCCAAAAGAATCTAGAAGGATAGAGAAACCTCCCCTGCCCCCAAATGGAGTTAAGAAGATAAAGAGCTGTAGACAGATGATTAATGCTCTTAGCCTGGTAAGCAATTTATTGAATAAGTGTTATTTTCTTATAACCACTCTTCTATTTTGATTCTTGCTTCGAAGTTCCATATGGACATGATACCTTGACATGAAATGGAAACTTAATTGAGGCTAAGGCTCTTGGAGTCTTTCTAACAGAAAATCATCCACTGTGCAAACCTTCTAGGCGGAAGAACAGTCCCGTATGGTGGGTTTTCTGGCTCTCCTGTACATACAGATTGAGGTTGGTACACTAAAAATTAAAGTGGTTAGAAGGGGAACAAACATGGCATTGATAATAAGTCTCACAATAACAGAATTTAGAGGCAACCCTTAAAACTTGAGATAGTTTAAGGATAAATACAAGCAAAGCCTTTATAGGGTTTGCTTTATAGCACATTTATTCTATAAAATGTAGCACAGACTGAGATTATAGAAATGTTCAAGATCTTGGATGGATCTTGTGTGATGGATCTATGGAGGGAATCTAGAGCTATCTGGAATAAGTCACGCCATCATCAAGTTTTGACATCATGGAAGATTTGAATTGCCTCAGTGACCTTACCAGAAGGGAATACTGGAAGACAGGGATCATGAGACCCCCAATGACAATGATGATGCTCTTTCCCTAAGTGGGTGTCTTAAATAATATATATCGAATAATGTTTTTATTTATACAATTTCTCTTTCTTTTTTTCTGGAAGACAGACATAGCGACAGAGAGCTATAATTGTGAGCAACAAACTATGTCTGTTACATGTCTCATTACCCATTTTCACCTGTCGTACTTCATCCATATCTTCTGTAGGGCTTCTTTCTCCATGCTTCTTTTCTTTAGACCTTGATTCCGTACAGCTGACATTTTTTTTTAATTTTTTTAAAAAATATTTTATTTATTTATTTGACAGACAGAGATCACAAGTAGGCAGAGAGGCAGGCAGAGATAGAGGAGGAAGCAGGCTCTCCACTGAGCAGAGAGCCCGATGCGGGACTCGATCCCAGGACCCTGGGATCATGACCTGAGCAGAAGGCAGAGGCTTAACCCACTGAGCCACCCAGGTGCCCCCCCCCCCTTTTTTTTTTAAATCACCAGGGTCTGCTGATTAATTTCCTTCAGAACTCTGAAACTGAGTCTCACAAGTTCACCATGGTGGGAGTTTCTTTCACATTTGTTAGTAGGAGAGTCAGCCAAAGTGAAAGACATCAGCTCATTATTTGATATGGCCCCTGGATGAATGGATGAAGTCTCTCTGGTTGATTACAGCAAGACATGGAGAATAATCGTCTAGAAAGGACTATGGAAAAGAATTTCAGCAGAGTGAGAAAAGGGCTATCATGCTATCTTTTTTTAAATCAAGATTTTAATTAAGATTTTAATTAAGCAGTTTAAGGTTCACATCCTATCTTGTTTTTAAGGGGCCTGCTTTCCTAAACAAATGGAATCAAGAACCAGTTATTTAGACAACTGTTGTTTCTGGTTAGTTTCCATGAGTCATCTGAGTCATCATTTGTGCATTTAGGGTACATTTTTGTCAGCGTTTTCAGGATTCTTGACGCAGTTTTCCATGTCACTTCGCACTGTGCAAAGATGATGCCGTAATTTGGTGAATTACAAGGAAAGGCAGCAGAATTATCAAGGAGTGGTGGTGAGGGTGATCTTGGGGATCTAGCCTGAGACTTCCTTGAACTCCTTTCTCTAGCCTGTTCCTGGCTCCTCTCTTCTGGGATGGGCTTGGGCTTGGTGATCCTTACCTACCTTCAGAACCATAGTGATACCCTACTGTCTGCCTCCCATTCCTCAGAGTATCCTGTAGACTTGGTCTGACTGGCACTTTATTTTATTACTTCTGCCCTGTTGTTAATTCGCTCTTTAAGTTTTGGAGCTTTCATTTGAATGCGGAATGGAACCTTGGTCAGGAGGATAGGCAGTTGGGATGGAACAGAATTTCTGGCAGAGGAGTAACTTTTTATCACTGACTGTATCTGTTAAGACACCATTTGTCTACCTGTCAAGGTGTGGTAGTAGAGTTCCTTTGATGGGGCAAGAGGAAGTGGTGACTTCTGCTTCCCTAATGTTCATTGATTTTAAGATTTGAATGACAATTTACTATTTTTCTACACAATCTCCAAAGAGATTTGTTTTTGCCATTATGTGGGATGAGTAAAATATAAATTTTCTTTAATTTTCTTTTTCCCTGAAAGCTTGTGCCCTGATTGCTGTATCAACTAAAATTCTCCTTTTCTTAAATACTCCCTTAAATACTCCCTCTAACTTTTGCTAGTTAGGTTAAGGAAAAACTAAACTACAAAATTAATATAAGATCTTTGTAATAGTGAAACAATACAAAGATGTATGTAAAATAGCTACTAACAGCTGGTCTATAACACAGCCACCTTAAATCCTAGTCTTTTGAAATAACCAGTGTTATATACAACAAAGCCTGTTTTATAAACTCATGCTCCTACAAGCCTCCAGAAACATAGTTGAAATGCCAAGTTTCTTTTTTCCCCTAAACATGAGCTCTTACTATCTAATATCCTCTTCCTTACATTTTTTCCCCTAAAAACACACCATGAATATCCTTCTAGATGAGTAGATATCTTTAACCTTGCTCTGTTTAGTATAGTAGTCCCTGGCAATGTGTGGCTACTGAGCATTTTAAATGTGGCTAGTTCAGATTTCTAGGGTTTAGTATGAAAATAAAAAGAATAAACTATCTTTTAATAGTTTTTACGTTGATTACATTTTGAAATGACAATGTTTTGGATATATTGAGTTAAAAAACATATATTACTAAAATTAACTACACCTATTTCCTTTTACTTTTTTTAAAAAAAGATTTTATTTATTTATTTGAGAAAGAGAGAGAGAGAGCGCGCACAAAAGGGGAGAAGGTTCAAAGGAGAAGCAGACTCCCTGCAGAGCTGGGAGCCCAATGTGGGACTTTATCCCAGGACTCTGGGATCATGACCTGAGCCGAAGGCAGTGGCCTAACCAACTGAGCCACCCAGGTGACCTACTTTTTTTTTTTTTAAACATTTTATTTATTTATTTGACAGAGAGAGAGATCACAAGTAGGCAGAGGCAGGCAGAGAGAGAGGAGGAAGCAGGCTCCCTGCCAAGCAGAGAGCCTGATGCGGGGCTCGATCCCAGGACTCCGGGATCATGACCTGAGCTGAAGGCAGAGGCTTTAACCCACTGAGCCACCCAGGCGCCCCTACTTTTTTTTTTTTTTTAACGTAAACTCTACCCCCAATGTGGGGCTTGAACTCAAGACTCTGAGATCACAAGTCTTATGCTCTACTAACTGAGCCATCCAGACACTTCTGTTTCCTCATATTTTGTTTATTTTTAAAGATTTTATGTATTTATTTGATAGAGAGAGACACAGCAAGAGAGGGAACACAAGTAGGGGGAGTGGGAGAGGGAGAAGCAGGCTTCCTGCCCAACAGGGATCCTAATGCGGGGCTTGATCCTAAGACCCTGAGATCAAGACCTGAGCCTAAGGCAGACCCTTGACAACTGAGCCATCTAGGCGCTCCTATTTCCTCATACTTTAAAAAACTGTGGCTACTAGAAAATTTAAAATTACTTGCATGATGTTTGTACTAGACAATACTGCTCTAACCCATTCTTTCAATAGGTAATTATATTCCAAAGAACTTCATGTAAGCTTTAGTAAGTTGATGAGCTATATCTGTAAAAAAGTATTTTAAAAAAATATTTATTTATTCATTTATTTTAGAGAGACAGTGTGTGTGGGTGGGGAGGGGCAGAGAGAGAGGTTGAGAGAGAAGCAGACTTCTCACTGAGTGGGATCGCAGTGATCCAGCGCTTGATCCCATGACCCCAAGATCAAGACCCGTGCTGAAATCAAGAGCTGGACACTTAACTGACTGAGCCACCCAGGTGCCCCTCTGTATGGAAGAATTTTGTTTGAAACTCTTTCCATGGAGAACTAACCATTATAGTCTAGAAAAGTGGCCATTTTTCTTGAAGACCACACCAAAGCTGTCATACCTAATGCAAAGTACAGATTTCTAATAAGATACTGGACTACCAGCAAAATCACCAAACTACGCTTGTTATATCTGCAAGTCTCCCTGTTCCATTCTCCTTGAATAGTTGTCATATATGCAGATAATTTTACAGAATTACATATGTTCAGCACAGAGGCTGGAAGCACTGGACCTGGTAGAGCAGGTAGAGCTTGGAAGGTTTTAGGGAGGCTTCAAACTTGAGGTAGAGTTTGCTCATGAAATGCATGTGGTATTATAATTTGGAAGAATATTCTAGGAGGACCATAGTTTGGAGAGAATGACTGATAAACTATGCAGAACCTGTAACATTTTCCTTTTATAGAGAATGAATCAGAAGACCTGGATTGGAATTTGGACCCAGCCACTTAAAAGCTATGAGATTGGGAGCCTGGGTGGTCAGTTCAGTTGGTTAAGCCTCTGCCTTCGGCTCAGGTCATGATCCCAGGGTCCTGGGATCAAGCACCACATCGGGCTCCCTGCTCAGCAGAGAGTCTGCTTCTCCCTCTCCCTCTCCCTCTGCTTGCTGCTTTGCCTACTTGTGTTCTCTCTCCAGCTCTCTAATAAATAAATAACATCTTAACAAAAAAGCTATGAGATCTTGGATAAGTCACTTAGCTTTTCTGGGCCTTGGATTTCTTGCTGGAATGAGGGGAAAGGACTCCCCATATGGTACCTTTTCTTCCATGCCATGATGTTTCTCAAGCTGATGGTGGGGGGAGCTAATGATTTGAAATGAATAAATTGTCATTAAAATTTTTAATTAAAAATAAAGTCCATTTTATAAATATGCAACAGTAATAATGTCATATATATGTATATAGGAGATGTCTGTCTATCTATCTACCATCTTTATTTCTAATTTCCCACACCATGCTCCTTGTTTTTCTTTAATTTTTCTCTATTTTGTGGTCATCATTACAGATGACTTGGACTTGCTTATGGTCATACCATTAGTGGTAGAGATAGGTCTAGATTCTTAGTCCTGTTCTTAATCTGGTTCTCTGTTCTTTAAAATACAAAATACTGCACTGTTTTCCAATAGCTTAAAACCTTCATACATTCAGTGACTAAATCCTTCCAAGAAGAAAAATCTGGGGGTTGTATATCTTGGAGTAGAAAATTTGGGCAATATATATCTTGGACATAAAGTTTGGCTGTATTATAGGAAAACATTTATAAGTAGGAATTCTAGAACATGGCTCTATTCTGCTAATGACTATTACAGAAGGCCTCACATTCACTGGAAGGAGTCTTCTTTGGAGGATTCTGGCTGCCTCTGAGCAGCCAGCTCCAGGGCGTATCTGTGGTTATTTGTGATGCTGGAGGCTAGAGGAAAAGGGAGTTGCTCCATAGCCAATGGAAAGCATCAGCTTAGTGATTCCTGCATTGGTTTTGGCTGAGTGTCCAGGGTTAATGACCTTGATGCAAAGCCTCTGTCAGTCACTGGATAGGTTTGGATGACTTCCACCAAGCAGGCCAGGCAAATTTCAAGGCTTCAGGCTGCGCTTCCTCAGGAGAAATGATAAAGCAGGGGGAGGGAGGTGCATCAGAGATTCTGGTCGGGGCTATAAGCTTGCGCGCACGCGCGCGTGTGTGTGTGTGTGTGTGTGTGTGTGTGTGTGTGTGTGTCTACAAATGCTCAAGTTACCCTCAGCTACCAGGCAAAGGTCACCCTACTCTTTTAGGTTATCTCCCAAAGGCCATGAAATCCTCCAAAGAAATTGATCTATTGTAACTCCAATAGTTCTGAGGCTGACTGTACTTTCCCAGAGTTTCACATTATTCATTTCCAGAAAGTAATTTTAGTTGATTGCCTTATGGTCTTTTTGAATGAGGCATTTTATGAAATAGGAGAAAATTGAAAGGGTTGGTTCACCATCAAAATATATCCCTTCTGAATGCTCTTAAGGGCACTGAAACTGCCAATGTGGGATGGAAACTTGTTGGAGTTTCTGTCCCTGTAGGTTTTTAATGGGAGGTGAGACAACTATCTTTCTTGGTTCATTTAGTTGGTTGCCTGCCTTGGACAGTTGTATCATATGACCTATGATCCCTTCCAGTATTGGCTTTTTATGATTGGATAGATTCATGAGACTATATTGGGTTCAGGATTTTAATCCATCTGCTTTATTATTCAGCCCAGTGTCTCTTAATCTTGTCTCTCCAAGCAGATTTTAAATTATTTGGAGGCTTGGATGATGCCTTGTGTTTCTTTCATTTTCCCCAATGGAAGAGAGAGAGAGAGTATGGGGATAACTTATGGGGAAGGGTTCTGGAGGAGACAGTGTCCAGGGAGATAGGAGCAAGGTCCAGGGTGGAAGACTGACCATTGATGAGAGGAACGATACCATATCTTCTAAGGTTAGAGGAAAGGTATCAAAACTGATAGGGATGTAAATAAATTAATAGATAGGCATGCAAAAAGATGAGGGAGATTCCATTTCCTAATCTCAGTTTCACTGACAAAGGATGAGGAAAGATCATTCACTGAAAGAAAGAAATTTAAGTGTTACAAATAGAATGGTAAACATTTGGAGTAACTGTTGTGCAGAATGGAAGAGGTTGCTGACCAAGAACAAGTCAAAGGTTTGATGGGTGGTACTGGAGGCTCAGATAAATTCTGAAGCCATGAATATGTAGTGGAGCCAACTCTGAGAACATCCTGGATTTTTTCAGCAGTGTGCGGCTGATGGGTGGCTATGGGGATGGAAAAGGGGATTGGAGCATTGATTCAGGGTTGAGATTTTCCCTGAGCAACGTGGTAGAGACAGAGAGAAGCAAGTGAGCAGTCAGAGGAGAGTTCAGAAAACCCCTCTGGGAATGTAGGATTGGTCGGGAAGGAAAAGCATTGCTGGGTGAAAAATGGGAAAGCCAAGGACCTTGAACACTCTGTGAGGCCAGAAGGCAAGTGAAGTGGGAGGAATAGGGAAGTGGGAAAGCTCAGAGGGTAGGCAAATAGGGCCAGAGAGTAGAATATCGGAGATTAAGCTTTTTGGATGATGATAGAACTGAGAGTGTTATGAGGACGGGTGGTCCAAATCCAGTGCAGGAGTAAGGGAGTTAGGGAGTTAGGGAGTTCCATGAACTTCAAGATCACATTATTGGGATTATCAGATGGGTGGTTCATCTTCTAGGACATTCATATCTGCTAGGTTTTGGGTAGGAGTAGAGATGACAAGGATCATGAGTAAGCCCTCAAAGAGCCATGATGGGAGGAGCATACAATGCTTTGGGGACCAATAGGGGGATCTCCTAACCCAGACCTGGGAAGCTGACAGACTTCTGGGAGAAGTGATAGCTGACATGAGCACCGCCCCCCACCACCGCCCCAAAATGAGTGAGGTTAGCCCAGGGAGGGAAAGTTTAGGCAAGGAAAAGGATAAGCTTTCTCCAGGTAGAGGGAAGTAGGATGTTAAATAGATCAATATTTTATAAAGTGTGTCCCTTCATAAAATGAAAAATAATCTGGAGACGCAGAGCCTGTTATTAAATAACATAGTCTATAGCTTGGTAATCTTCTCCACTTACAGTAGCTTTTATGTTGTTATTTTTTTAATTAAAAAAATTTAACTCAGACTTCTGGGGGCTACCTTTCACACCTTCACATTCGTAACATACTGTGAAAGGAAGGAGATGAAGGGTTCCTGAGGACCCATCTTCCTGACATTTGGTATGACTTAACCCTCTGTCTGCAGATTAACTTTCAATTTAGAACAAGAGCATGATTTATTCTACACGACTGAATTGGGGGGAAAAAAAGGAAAAGAAAGACATGGAGCTGGCAAAGCAGAGAACAAGCAACGGAAGATAGATAATATACCCAAGGGCATTTTGACTTGTGCCTTGATAACATGCAAATGAGGGGCACTATTACTGTGTGCAAATGTTCACATGCTAAATGTGGATTAAGAAAAGGTAAAAGCACTCCGAGAAGACAGCCAAAATGTCTGCAAGGAAAAAAAGAAAGTCAGAAAAGAAGCTAACTCTATTTCAACCAAGTACGTTGGGTCATAGATTATATCCAAAGAGATTTAGCTAACTGACACGTTGGACTTGGAACATACGTTCCTTTTTCCACCTTATTCTGACTGTGAGAAGGGGTTGGATGTGGTACAGTGTGAGAAGCCCAGGCTTTGGACCAAAATGGAGCTGGGCTCTCATCCCGGCTCTGTCACACTGCTGGTGCATTGGCTGAAGCTTCTCTGAGCTTCCATTTCTGCATCAGTGGAAGAGGCGGCAGCAGAAACTTTAAGTCGAAGGGTGGATGTGAAGTTTGGGAATATGTAGGTGAAGTGCTCAGAACAGTATCTAAGATGTAGGAGGCAGCCAGTAAGTGGTAGCTATTAGCTAGAAGTACTGCTAATATTACTACTTCTGTTAGTGCTCTCCTCGATAAAGGCATCTGCACAGTCTGTACAGTAGAGGGAACGCTTACAAGGGATATTTGACATGTGTATGTCACACTCCACAAATTCTTGCCCTGATAAAATAATTCAAAATGCAAATGGTACCACTGCTGCAGAGAGGGTCATACTTCTTCCAGAGGCCAATACACATTTGTCAGAGACCTTCTCTTTGCACGTGTGTTTGTGGGGAAGGGATGTCGGGGAGATGGGAAAGCAATTGGGAGGCTGGAAGCAGCTTCCTTCTTCTAAATACATAGTCTAGAATCATTCTAGCACCAGAGGAATTTTCTTTTCTTTTTTTGAAGATATTATTTATTTATTTGACAGAGAGAGAGAGAGAGAGAGAGAGAGCAAGCGAGCAAGAGGGCACAAGTATGTAGAGCAGCTGGTAGAGAGAGAGGAAGAAGCAGTCTCCCTGCGGAGCAGAGAGTCTGACGCAGGGCTTGATCCCAGAACCCTGGGATTTGGACCTGAGCTCGAGGCTGATGGTTAATCCACTGAGCCACCAAGGCACCCCCAGAGGAGTTTTCTTAAGCTGACTTAGAGAAATGACCCAATCCTTGTAGCAGTGTACAAATGCTGCTGTGATCCATTTTTTGGAGGGAAGATAGTGTCTCTTTTGGTAGCATCTCCAGCTCCTTCTTTGAGCAGGGCACATAGAGGGGGCATCCTCTGAGTGGCTGACATAAGAAGTATGACCTGGTGAAAGGTGAGATTCAGTGCTGAGCCTTTTCGTAAGATGCATGTGTTACAGGTCTTGAAGGGCTCCATTGTTCACCTTCCTGGCTTATGCCATGGCTCACATCCAGCTGGACCAAGGACAGTGCACCTTTCTGTTTTAATTGTACACCTGTCCTGAGCAAGGTGCCAGGGAGCTGCTGTCTTCCTGCCTGATAAATAAATTAAGTCAAGTTTAGATTTGACCATTTACATAGCTCCTGGCAAAAATATTTTCTAAGTGTATAACCTCTTTTTTGATGTCCCTGGAAACAAGAGAGCAAACTTGGTGTATTAGAAAAGCTACACGAAAAAGGGTCATTCGGAAAATACAGCAGGGATCAAGGCGAAATGTAGGAGGTGAAGAGAACATTGGCGTGGTGATTTTAGAGTAGAGAATCATGATGCCAGGAGGGGGAGTTTCTTTCAGTAAACACAGTTAAATTTCTAGGAAAGTTACCTGGGAAAGCTGTGGGTTTGCCTTTCTTGGAATACTTGAGACCAGACCTTCATTTGCTTAGAATGAGTGAGAGAAGTTGGGCTATAGGTAGAGAGATTGATTAGATAATTGCTAGACCCACATCGTTTATTTTGATTCCATATTCAAGAGTAGAGCTACACATTTTAAAGAAAGCATTTAAAAATATTTATTTATTTGAGAGAGGGAGAGGGAGAGCACAAGCAGGGGGAGCAGCAGGCAGAGGGAGAAGCAGACTCCCTGCTGAGCAGGCAGGCTGATACGGACTCGATCCCAGGACTCCAGGATCATGACCTGAGCTGAAGGCAGATGCTAAACCGACTGAACCACCCAGGTGTCCCCTATAAATATTTAGATGAGCATATTTCTGGAGCTGTGCCACTAGCCAAGTGTTACATTGTCTGAATTCACTTAAGTGAACCCGGATCATATTGGCAAATGTGTGCTGGCAATTGTCAAGACGCTCCCACAGGTACGACGCTGGGATTTATCCTCAATGACTGACCTCCCTTTCTGGCCCTCTGCCCTTGTGCCTTTTCTGGCCGAAGCGTCAGGACTGACAGCCTGGTTTGACATCTATTTCCAACCTGGCCCTGGCTCCCCCGCGGGATGTGGCATATGAATTTACTCACTGACCTCACCATGGTGGCTGTCTCCTGCTCTCCACGGGCTCCACCCTGGGCCCAAGGAACTGAACACCCGGGACCAGTTGGCACCTTGTCCCCCAAAGCTCTACTCTGACAGAAAAATTGCATTAATGCCTTGGGGTTACTATCTCTGTAAAGGGAAGAACAATCAGAAAATTCATGGTGTGTGTAGCTGTTTCCTAAAGCAAGGATATTCATCTTTCTAGACTTTGGGAAATAAAAGTGTACTTGTAGTTCTTCAAGTTTCATTAAAATTTGCAAAATTTTGCATATCAAGCCAGGGAGTTAGGGTCTACAAATCTCCTTTCAAAGCTAACAGTTTTGTAAAAAAATATTTTATTTATTTATTTGACAGAGAGAGAGTGGGAGCACAAGCAGGGGGAGCCA
Organism: Enhydra lutris kenyoni; assembly: GCF_002288905.1. Lineage (NCBI taxonomy): Eukaryota > Metazoa > Chordata > Mammalia > Carnivora > Mustelidae > Enhydra > Enhydra lutris. The sequence continues at coordinate 23,435,327 of NW_019154109.1, read as the reverse complement.
CAGAGGGAGAGGGAGAGGGAAAAGGAGAAACAGAGTCACCACTGAGTAGGGAGCCCAATGCGGTGCTCGACTTCAGGACCCTGGGATCATGACCTGAGCCGAAGGCAGATGCTTAACTGACTGAGCCACCCAGGTATCCCTCAAAGCTAACAGTTCTAATGACAAGTCCTTTTAATTGAAAATTTGGCTTGAGTTTATGGCCATTCCACCCTTAATGCGCCTGCTCTCATCTGAAAATTTGATTTGGGAAAAAGGTATGCAAATACGTGCCTAAACTTACTAGTTGTTCATGGACACTAACATTTAGCCAAGTGGACATAGCGTCAGACTCCTCATTGCGTCTTGACGGGGCCTTGAAAAAATTCTGGACTTCAATCTCTTCCCACTACAAAAGTGTACCATGGGCTTATGACCACAGTCTCATCTTCAGAAAAGAAAGTCCCGTGAAGAGTCAATCTGTTTCACAAAATTCTCATCATGGCTAACCTGTTCACTAAAATTGAATATGGTCATGAGACTTGTGCTCTGTCTGGGAAAGACACTGTCCACCAACCAATCGTCACTATCATTGTCTCATCGAAACCACCTCGATGACCCATCTCAGACTCTACAAAACACTGTCACATGAGTGACTTATTTCATTCTCTCAACAGCTTTCGAGGCAAGTCAGACATCCTTCCCCCTATTTTGCAGTTAAGTAACTGTGGTCCAGAGAGGTGAAGAGACTGGCCCGAGGTCTCGCAGCTATAAGGTTGCAGGACTTGGACTAGAAAGCTGCTCTTGGAAATGCGAGTCTGTGCTCTTGCTGCTGCATTGAAAGTGTGTATAATTACACTGCAAGTGTCCCACTAAGTGCTTTATAGGGCTGATTCATCATCATCCTAAGGGCCTGGAAACCACCCAGCATTATTAATCCTTTCACCTCCTGACCCTGGTCTTCATCTACTCCAGAGAGGGATCCAGCCTATTAACATACAATATCCTTTGGTCTTACCCTGCGTTATGGAGATGGGGCTTCATTTGTTCCGACATGGAGCCTCCTGCTTCAGGGTGTGGTTCCTGGCAAGCCAAGGGCTACCCTGGCCAGGAGAGGCAAGAACATAGGACCATCATCTATCAGGTTGCTTGCCCTATTGTTACTCTACCATTCAGAGACCTTGTGTCTGCGGCGAATGATATGGGATGAAAATGGTGCTTCCAGGGGAATTAAGCCAGCACAGGAAAAAGGAAAAGTAGATTTGCAAAGAGTGGGTGCTTGATAAAGATAATGAATGTACATTTACTACATCTTTTAGTTCAGACTAGAGATGATAGAACATGGCTTTATGTTAGTATGCTGATGCCCACAGCATCTTGAAAACAAGTTTGTAAGTAGCTGGGAGCAGCCCTGAGCTGGCAGCTGGTTTTCTTAGTCAAGTGCCTTCAACTATAATTATATCAACATGTCCCTTACATACTTCTCTACTTTGACCCACTTTCCCCATCTGTAAAGTGGGCATGATTTTGCCTAGCCTCCTTCTCCGTTACAGGGTGAACCAGATTGCAGGTGTGAAGTGCGTGAATGAAGTGTTGCATAGACAAGATCATAACCAGCATCTCCGGCTACTTGGGTACAGGGGAGGGGATATTTGAAAGATACCACCAGCTGGTATTTCATCATATTTTATGAAATATTTTCATATGGATTATTCCTGTGTCTGCTGCAAGTCATTATTCCTTCTTGCCTTTTAGACATCAGAAAATGGAGCTAATGTCCAGATCAGATCACTGCTGAAAGGCAGAGTTGCACTGGTCTCTGACCCTGGAACACCTACCTTTTCCTCTACAGGATGCTTCTCCACTCATATGACGTCTACATTAGGTTTTGGGTTTTGCTTCAGTTTAAGTATACTGTGTTTTGGCCAACTGCTTTGATGTTTTACTTCTGTGTTCTCTGTTCTGCAGTATTGGGAAGGTTTGTCTTCTGCTTTTTTTTTTTTGGCAGTAGGGACAGCTCCCTGATTGGAGCCTGCATCCCTGCACTGGCCAGAAACACAGATCCAGCATGTTTCTTGCAGAGCATCCTTAAAACATGCTAGGGCACAGCCTCCAATGCTATCTCATGGCCAATAGTATGAAGGCATCTGTGGTTCCACCATATCCTTGGGTGAGAGATGAGGAGAAATGGGATGCTGGTTTCTGAGATCCAAACCTTGGGGCTTACTCTTGTATTTCACTGTAATGTAGTTTTATTAAGAAAAAATTGGAAACATTCTAAATGTCCATCAAGAGATGATGGGTTAGGGTGCCTGGGTGGCTCAGTGGGTTAAAGCCTTTGCCTTCAGCTTAGGTCATGATCTCAGGGTCATGGGATCGAGTCCCACATCAGGCTCTCTGCTCAGCAGGGAGCCTGTTCCTCCTCTCTCTCTCTCTGCCTACCTCTCTGCCTACTTGTGATCTCTCTGTCAAATAAATAAATAAAAATCTTAAAAAAAAGAGATGATGGGTTAAATAAATTATTATATGTCATTACAGAGAATAAAGTAAATTGTATTGCTGATATGGAGAAATTACCAATTAATAGAGTTAAGTAAAAAAGGGATATATATATTATATATATAATATATATATATTACTATGATCCCATTTTTATAAAGAGAAGATCTATCTATCTATCTATCTATCATCTATCTATCTATCCATCAGCTATCTATCATCATCTATCTTCCTGATGAATAAAACACTCTAGAATGATATTCTTAAAGTAAGGAAGGAGTCACAAGAAAATTTTAATAGTTGTTAATTCTAATGGATGGCCTAAAGTTTGAAGGGGGAGGTAGATATTCACTTATTTTATGCCTTTCCATATTTTCTGAAAA